>NC_079971.1:571284-1233168 GCF_029852145.1 Microplitis mediator | reverse complement strand
AACGAATTTTTTTTACACGGGAGGTCGCTCACGAATTTTGAAAATATCAAAAATAATCGAAATTCGGATTTTTCTTTCTCGTGACAGCAATAGTTTATATTTGTGAAATCATGACTATGCTGAAAATTTCAGCCCAAAATTTAAATATTTAAACCTTGCTCAAGAATTTTGAATGTTTCCGAGTGCTGTCTTTTGGACGTTTTTGAGCGACCCTTAAATATTAATAATAAAGCTTCTCGATTTTTTCACCATCAATTCGCATGACAATGAATGAAAATATAACCCGAGAAATATAAATAATAAGTTATTTACATACTTTTTTATTTTTTAATTCAATTTGTAGGTTTTTTCGCTCATTCAAAACTTACCAAATTTTATTGTTTAAGACTGTCCTGTATATTTTTGGTTATGCAAAAGTTATATTTAAGTGAAATGACAATAATTGAGTTGTAAAAAAATATAAAAACTAATTCAAACTATTAGTTACATATTATCAGTTAATATTCAAAATTCTTGAGCGCCGTTCAAACATTTAAATTTTGGGCTGAAATTTTCAGCATAGTCATGATTTTACAAATACAAACTATTGCTGCTACGAGAAAGAAAAAAATTTATAAATAAAAATCCGAATTTCCATCATTTTTGGTATTTTCAAAATTCGAGAGCGACCTCTTGAAAATTTTTTATCGAGCTGATTTTTGGAGGCTTCTTAAAACATCTTAAACTAACAAATTTTCATTAGAGACTCGAAAAAAAATAGTCGGTTTTTTTGGGCCACGCTAACCTATAGTTTATTAAATTTTCTACATGTGTATATTTTTATTTTTTCTTTTTTTGTAATTTATTTGTTGAAAAAAAAATCCGAAAATTTGTAGCTGTCTGCTAACTTCAAGATCGTTAAATATTAATATTTATTTGTAACCACGTATTCTTGTAGATAAATTAATAAGGCACAAGAATATGGTAATTAGCAAGTGATTTAAAAAATTTTAATCATTAACGCATATTAATTTTATTAATAATGTATTGCTAATTAATATTATTAATAAACTTGATTATTAATCATATTAATAATGTGTTATTAATAAACTTATTATTGATTTTACTGATAACATTTTTCACCCAACCTGCGAAAGTTTTAATTTCTCTGTTCAGGGGGAAAATTAGCCCACGCCCATTCTTCTGGAAAAGGCCAAAATTTAAACTTTCAGGTGCAGATTCTTAAGAAACCTGCGTATAAAATTTTTCTCTAGATTTGTACCTGAAAGTTTAAATTTTTGCTTGTGTGGGAAGAAGTTATTTTGAATGTATGAAAAAAAATAATAAAATTATAAAAATACTGATAATTAGCACGAGGTTTAAAAAAAAATAAAAAACTGGAAGTATAAATTAAAATTAAAAAAATAAATAATAAAAAAAAAAAAAAATAATAGATAGTTACTCAGAAAGAGGTCGTACAGCAGGAGCAGTAGGGTTGTTCTTGGGTCTGGGATTGACGAGAAGACACTTCATAGGATGACCATCAAGCTGCCGGTTGTGGTAAGTCTCCACCGCCTTGGTAGCATCCTTGAGCGTCTTGTAGATGACTTCAGCAGTGCCCGGGCGCACCAGTCGCGAGACCAGAAGCTCTCCCACGTCTTCAAACAGCTCCTTGATATCCTCCTGCGTGACCTCAGCCTGCAGATTGGACACGACGATCCGGTAGCCCGTGGTCTGGGACGTCGTCTTGGTTCTCATCACTGGTTTCGACTTGAGATTTGAGTCCAGTCGCGATTTGACACCCGGCTGCCTTGAAGACCGGGAGTAGTACTTGTCGTCATCATCATTCAGATCATCGTCGTCATTGATGATGGTCCTGGACTTGCTCCCGGTCTCGAAGCTCCAGTCCTCGTCGTGATAAGCCGGCTCTATTTTTTGTGAGGAGACCAGGGGCGTCCGGGTGACGACTTTCAACTGACGCGGCCGTTCTATTTCGCTGGTTTTCCGTAACGATCTCCCACTGGTCCTCGAAGGCTGGATGTTATTTAATCTACTGGCACTACTACTACTACTACTGATATTTGGCTGCTTGCTAGTCCAGTTGTTGAGGTAATTGGGCGCTGGCGAATTCTTGATATTGAAAACTGGCGGTGGTGGAGGCGGCGTCGACGCATACTCGTTATTGACCGTACGTCTAAGAGGTACTTCCATAGCATAGTCATTCTGGTAGTCGATGACCGGGTCTTCAACCTGATAATGATTAATTGGTGGACGATAATTTACCGTTCGCGTTACCGTTGGTCCACCAAGACCAGGACCAAGACTGCCTACACCCGGACCCATTCCATGTCTGCCTCCATGCGCTATCATCCCCGACCCAGGTCCAGGTCCATGGCCAAGACCATGTCCAGGTCCTGGTAATCCATACCCACTCAGAGATCCAAGCAAAGGTGGAATTTTATTTGTCGTCAGCAGTAATTTCCCATTGCGACCGGCTTTGCGCGAAATATTACCGCGGAATGATGAACTAGCAGGTGTCTTCTTAAAATTAGCGCGTAATTTTTCTAGTTTCAAACGCGCGTCACTCTGCTTTGCTATTTCTGCTAATTTATCACGTGCGTCTGTCAACTTTGCACGATTTTTTTGAATTATTTTCATGCGCGCATCTGTTATCACCTCGGGCCTCTTGATGCGATTAGTAGGGACATTCTGACGTTGTCCTCTGGCTGGACCATTTCTTAATCTGATGACAAAAAATATATTTAAATATTTATTGGCAACGTCTATCATTAAAGGGAAGGTCTGGATGTTAAATTTGAAACAGTAAATAAATAAAATAATCATCCAAATAAACTTACCCGCCACGATTAGGTTTTGAAGCTGTTGCTCGCGGTAATTTTTTCTTTTTTATAATATCGTCGAGAGCCATATCGGCCATATTATTTTTTACTTATATATTCTGAGTTTTTTTTTGTCAACGAGGCAATTAATTGACGTTTAATTATTACAGTTTATTATTTATTGTTAATGATTTTTTTAATACAATAATTATTGTAATTAAAGAAAATTAAAATGGAGTAGACCGACATTCACAAACACTAACGATAAGGCAAGCTGAGGATTATTAAATTAATCGATGAATAAAAAAAACTGTAGATGGAATTTCGCCTTAAAAATATTTTTTAAATTTTCTGATAGAGGGCGGCTGCTGCTCGGGGTCATCATGGACGAAGTTGTTCATCTGCGGCAGTTGGAATGGAAGACCTGTCTCAAGATGGATGATCCTGAAGTTAAAAGACAATTAACAATTTTCGGATTCTTTTTTAAATGAATAAATTACAAAAAAAATATGAGAGGGAATGTAGCAGACATCAGACAAATTTAAAATTATAAATAATTAGAGTAAATTATTAATAAAATAGAATTTTAAAAAAATGCGCATTTTTTAAATTTTCAAATTAACAAGTGCATTTTTTTCAAATATTCTTTTTAAATTGTTTACTCTATTTATTTATAATTTAAAATTTCTCTGATGTCTGCTATATTCACACTCATAAAAAAATTCATGATATTGAAGTTAGCAGACGTCTAATAATTTTTGGATTTTTTTTTAGACGATAAAACATAAAAAAAAATATTTGACAAAATTGCACCTGTAGTTTTTTAAATTTTCTACATGTGCATATTTTTATATTATTTTTTTGAAATTGATTTGTTGAAATACGAAAATTCAAAAATTTTTTAAATGTCTGCTAACTTCAGTATCATAAAAATTCAACTGAAAATATGCATATGTAGAAAATTGAAAAAGCTATAGGTGAATTTTTTCAAAATAACTTTTTTAAATAATTTATCGTTTGCAAAACAATCCAAAAATTATTAGACGTCTGCTAACTTCAGTATCAAAACGGTCATTTTTTATGATCCTGAAGTTAGCAGATAATTCAAAATTTTTGAATTTTTTTTGAACAATTAAATTTAAAGAAAAAAAAACTAAAAATATGCACATGTAGAAAATTTAAAAAACTACAGGTTCAATTTTTTCAAATATATTTTTTCTTCTGGTTTATCGTCTAAAAAAAAATCAAAAAATTATTAGACGTCTGTTAACTTCAGTATCATCTTTTTTTAAAATTTTTAATTACTCGGAGAATTACGGTCATTAGTTTATTAGTTTTTAATTAAAAAAATTAAATTTTTTTAAATATTCGCGAGATCGTTTTAAAATTCATCGAGAAATAAATTTTAATAAAATTATTAAATTTCAATTTTAAAACTTCGCGCCAAGTTGGCGCTACTGCGCATCACTGTTTCACGTTCAACTGTTTGCTAAAGTGGGGGCGGGGGGAATGAATCGCAAAATCGATTGTTGTGTATCAACTAATGGTCCAATAGCGACAGTCAGTATCATCAACAATGGCAGTAGTAGTCCAGATCCTTCTCTACGTTTGAATTGAAACAGTATTGCAGTGGCGTCGTGTAATTATCCATAAAATTTTTTGCTTATAGTTGTTGTTTAATTTAATTGTGCAGTGTTTGTAAAATTTAAATTGTGCAAAGTCTCTGTGGTGCAGTTAAGTGTTAAGTGTTCAGTGCAAATGTAAACGAGTGTGAATGTAGCAGACATCAGATAAATTAAAAATTATAAATAATTTAAAAAATAGTATTTATAAAAAATACACTTGTTAATTTCAAAATTTTTTAAATGCGCATTTTTTAAAATTTTATTTTATTAATTATTTACTCTATTTATTAACAATTTTAAATTTGTCTGATGTCTGCTACATTCACACTCATAAGTGTAAAGTGTTGCTGATGGCTGATGCTGATGCTGATGCTGATGACTTCCTAGTTCCTGAGCAAACTCATCTGGCATCGTTTGGTGGGAAATAGCAGTTAAGTGACGTTTTTTGGCTGCAATATACTTGGAGGAATTTAAATTAAATATGATTCTGAAGTTAGCAGACATTTAAAAATTTTTGAATTTTCGTTTTTCAATAAATCAACGGCAAAAAAATAATATAAAAATATGCACGTGTAGGAAATTTAAAAAACTACAGGTGCAATTTTTTCAAATATTTTTTTAAAAATTTTTTATCGTCTAAAAAAAAATCAAAAAATTATTAGACGTCTGCTAACTTCAGTATCATAATTCTCCAAGTGTATTAGGACACCCTTCTGCATATTATTTCCCCGCCAAGGTTTGTTCAAACACTCAAGTGTTTTTTTTTTTAATATTTAAAATTTTTTCTAACAAATTCTGCCGCCATTTTATTTTAACGTACGATTTTTAATTTTTCTCCAATTTTGAATAATTTATTTTTTAAATATTTAAATTTACCGCGCAAATAATAATAATAAATAAATTACTTTGGGTGCATTCGAAAATGCTCTGGCTCTAGCTATCGCTACATGACAACGACTGCACCCTAAAAAAAACGATCAGCGCATGCGCGCGGAATTTAAAAATGTCTGCTCTGCGCATGGCGATAAAATTAAAAATACTCAGTGCGGAGAATAAAATCTGCAAAAGTCACCACGTGTTTTTATCCAGATGTAAAGTTGAAATATCTAATAACATTTATATATATATTTAATTATATACATAAGTACTTTTTATTAAAAAAGTATACAGTTATTTGAAATATCATTTAAAATAAATAAAAATGGTAGTGATAGGCAAGAAAAAGGTAATTAAAATTTATAAGGTTATGTTTTATTTATTTTATTATTTACTAATAATAATAATAATAATAATGATAAATAATTATTTAATTTTGAATGTTTAATTAAATGTCATATTATTTTTAGTACAAAGTAGGAGAGGGAGCGCAGTTTTTAACCCGGAAAGCAGCTTTGAAAAAACTCCAGCTATCATTGAAAGACTTCAGAAAGTTATGTATCCTGAAGGGAATTTACCCACGTGAGCCCCGAAACCGTAAGCGTGCACAGAAAGGTAAGACAGGAATAAAAACTCTATATCATGTCAAAGACATCCAATTTTTGCTCCACGAGCCGATTATCTGGAAGCTGCGGGATTACAAAGTCTTCAGTCGCAAAGTTGGTCGTGCAAAAGCCATGCGCGATTTCGCGGCAATGAAACGTTACTTGCAAAATCATCCGACTCTGAAGCTGGACCACATCGTCAAGGAAAGATACCCGACATTTATGGACGCGCTCCGTGATTTAGATGATTGTCTTACTCTTTGTTTCTTGTTTTCGACCTTCCCGTCAATGGCACACATTCCCCGAGACCAGTCGGTCCTGTGCCGGAAGCTCACCACCGAGTTCATGCACGCGGTGATCTCCGCCAAGGCTCTAAGGAAAGTTTTTGTTTCAATAAAAGGTTACTATTATCAAGCAGAGATCCAAGGTCAGACGGTGAACTGGATCGTGCCTCATAATTTCTCATTCGAGCCTCAGTCTCGCGCGGAAGTTGACTTCAAAGTGATGTCCACTTTCGTCGAGTTCTATATCGTCATGCTGGGCTTCGTTAACTTCCGACTTTACCACTCCCTCAATTTGTTTTACCCGCCAAAGCTGACTGCTGCTGGTGGAGAAAGCGAGAAGGCTCTCGTTGACGAGGAAGCTTACGTTGACGAGCGTGTTCGCGCTCTGAGTGTTCCACTGGTAAGTCTAGATCCAACTTCTCAGGCAGCTGAAGAGAACGAGGTCGACGAGTTCCCGGTAACTGATAACGCAGATGCTGAGCAGGCTCGCAAAGAGGCCGAGAAGAAGAGGAAGCTCAAGACTTTGTTCAAAGATCTTAAATTTTTCATCAATCGCGAGGTTCCCAGGCAGGAATTGGTCTTTTGTATTTTGTCTTTCGGGGGAAAGGTTTCTTGGGATAAGATGTCATTCGTTGGAGCGACTTTTGATGAAGATGATGAAACTATCACTCATCAGATCGTCGACAGACCGTCGATGGGAAAAAGTTTTCTGTCCAGGTATTACGTCCAGCCCCAGTGGGTCTTTGATTGTATCAATGCCATGGAGTTACTTCCGGTTGAGGAATATCTGATGGGTGCTGTTTTGCCACCGCATCTGTCGCCGTTTGATAATCAGCTTGACCAGACTTACATTCCACCGGAAGAACGGGCGATGCGTGATCCTTCTTATAAATTAACTAAATGGCAAGATGATGAAGAAGAAGAAGAAGATGATGATGATGCTGATGCTGATGCTGATGATAAAGAAGAGGGAAACCCTGAGGAAGATCAGGAAGAAATGGAGGAAGAAGTTGAAGAAGAAGAGGAAGACGAAGGCGAAGAAGTTGACAAAGAAAAGTTGCGACTCAAGAAGAAGAAAAATATGAAAGTTAAGGCTGGAGAATTAGTTAAAGAAGAGCCATGGGCTAAAGCCAAACAGGAGAAACAAGAATTCCATCTTAGAGAAAAAATGATACCGAAAAAACACAGGAATCTCTACAAGAGCATGGTCGCGGGTCGCGAAAAACGCGCGAAGGAGATCTGGTTGCTGAAAAAGAAGCGAAGGCTACACGACGAAGAGGCAAAAAAAGCCGTCAAAGAAACGCGCAAAGCCAAAAGATCTGCAGCCGCTGATTTCTTCTAGAGTAATTTTTATTTAAATTGAATAAATTTCATGTTAATTAATAAAATTCACTTGTTTTATTTTCGAGTATCAATAAAAAGATTTTTTTATGTATAAAAAAAAACAAGATTTTATTACTCGGACACTGAGCAATTGTCTTACATTAAAAAATATTAATTGTAGTTCTAATTAATTAATTAATTATTATTATTAAGGTGAATAATAATAATATTGTGAGAGCTAAACTTGTATATTTGTTTCGTCTTATATATATTTATAATTAAATGGAAAAAAAAATTATTTGAGTGATAAAATAATAAATTCAAGTTTATTCTCACAATTAATCTCGTACAGGTATACGTTGTTTCTTAATCCTAATTAATTGAGATTACAATGGTATAAAGAATCGTAAAAATGTATATAATTATTTTTTTTTATATCTATATTTATTTAATTATATATATTTTTATATAAATATATAAATACTTGTTTATATATTTATATACTCATATATATAGATTTATTTATTATTAATATTTATATTTATATATATATATATATATATATTTATATATATTTATTATTTATAATGACGCCAGCTCGCCGGAGAAGCGAATCCTTTTTTCGTTCGGTCCTCCGTGCGAGCCGCAATTTGAGCTTTGAGTTGCGCGCTTTTATTTTTATTTATTTTTCATTAATTACTTATTTTTTTTTCTTCATACTTTTTTTAGCTACTTTGGAATGTTTTAGTGGAGCCACGATATGTGCTAGTAAATAAGTTCCGGACTTCAAAAGTCTTACAATAATAAAATAAGTGATTAATTAATTATAGTACGTTATTAATTAAAGTTAATAATTAAATGAGTAAAAAAAATGTAAGACTCTCAAGGTGCATAAAAAAACATAATCACAAACTAGCGCATACCGTAGCTCGTTATTTTAAATTCCAATAATATAACAAAAAAATAAAAAAAATTTGAATTTACGCGCCAACCAGACCCGACCATGATCTGGCATTTAACTGCCGCCATTTTGTCGGCGGACTAAAGTTTCTTATAAAATTAATTACAAATCGATGTTTAAGCATAATAATGATTAATTATTTATCACAATTCATTAATATGAATCGTAATTACATTTTTAAATAATTAATTTATTTATTTATTTGAATTTTTCTTCATTTATTTGTATTTAAAAAAAAAACACTGGCGAGAAGGCACAATTTTTAGTATATTTTATTAATTAGCCTTCGAAGATCGTAATTAGAAAAAAATTTAAGATCATTGCCGTCATTTATCGTCGTTTTGGCACCACGATCGCCTCTCACCTAATCGCTGTATTTATTAATTAATTTTTTTTCGTATTTCTTTCCTTACTTATTATTACCATAATCATAATAATAATATTTATTATTATTAATATGTATATATATAATATATATATATAAAGTAAATGTTTACATTTTGGCCACTCAGTTTATGATACCGTCGGCGCACGATACTGTCTGTGTTTCGCGACGATATTGTGATATTGAGAATTAGTTATTAATAATTAATCAATTAATTTCTTTTTTTCGCTCGGATTCACTTTTATACAACACTCAATTCACACACGATAATCTTCCTCTCGGTAGTTAATTTTAATTATTATTATTAATATTATTTATTTATTTTTTTTCATTAATTATATTCGATTAATTATCGAACTTGAGCTGATTAATTAGCTCATCTTCGTCGTCTCTTGGCAGTGGAAGTTGCGATCATTCTTCTGATCATTGGTTCTGGAGTGCAGTTTTTCGGATTACATTCCATGTTACCGTCACTTCCGCAACTGTAAAAAAATTCATTAATTAATTTATTAATTGCTTGTTAATTGGAATTTATGAAGGTAAGAGTTTGAGATAAAAAGATGTCAACTTACGTGCAGTGGAGGCAAGGTCCGGATGAGGATCTGATGACATCACCGACGCGATACGCCTGTCCTTTGATTAAACATCCGCTTCGTTTGGCTGCACCCTTGTAGGCATGGGGTGAGAAGTGTGGTGGCAGAGTTGTTGTTGTTGTTGTTGTGGTCGTTGTGATGTTGAGGGAGGTCGCCATGGAGACGTGACACTCGTATCGCGGACAACAGAAGCCGCTGATGGGCTCCTCGTGACAGCCGGGTATTGGAGGTGGACAACTCTGCTGGAGACAAATTATGTCGCTGCGGAAGCAGAAGCAGAAGTCACATGGATCGTCTCGTGGTATTTGTTGGGCTGAGACGTAGACTTTGCCGCCGTAACGACAGGTTCCGGGTCCGTAGACTGCTTGGTCGTCTTCGTCGTAGTCTTCTTCGTCGGGGTTGAGATAGCTTCCGGCGTTGACTGGGAAGTGAGGGTTGTCTTCGCCGGTTACGGTTTGGTCGGGATACTCGGGAGATTGAGGTGCTAGTGTACTGGAAGACGAGTGATCTGGTTCTGGGGTCGGCGTATACCTGCTGGGTTCTGTTATGTGTTGCTGGAGAACGTCGTGTTCGATCGGACCGACAGTTTGTTGATCAACGGTTTCAGGATGTTGACCTGGGAGATACGCCTCAACAGGAATGTGTTGTTGGGGAATTTCTTCTTCAGTTTCTTGACCAGTTGGTATTTGGTCAATTAAATCTGGTTTTTGTTCTTCTGGTTTTTCTTCATGTTGTTCGACTGGTATTTGTTCTTCTGGTTTAACTTCAGATTCTTTTTCTATTGGTTTATCTTCATGTTCTTCTACTGGTTTTTCTTCAGGTTTAATTTCAGGCATTAGTTCAGGTTGTTCTTCAGGTTTACTTTCAGGCTTCTTATCTTCTGGTTGCTCTGCAGTCTTTTCTTCTTCAGGCTTCTCTTCTTCAGGTTTAACTGCAGGTTCTTCTGTAGGTTTTTCTTCAGGTTCGACTGCAGGTTGCTCTGCAGGCTTTTCTTCAGGCTTGACTGCAGGTTCTACTGTAGGTTTTTCTTCAGGTTTGACTGCAGGTTGCTCTGTCGGCTTTTCTTCTTCAGGTTTGACTACAGGTTGCTCTGTTGGCTTTTCTTCTTCAGGTTCACTTTCGGGTTTCTTATCTTTAGGTTTCTCATCTTCAGGTTTCTCTTCGGGTTTCTCTTCTTCAGGTATGACTGCAGGTTGTTCAACAGGTGTTCCTTCAGGTTTAGATTCAGGCTCTTCCGTAGGTTTCTCATCTTCTGGCTTGATTTCAGGTTGACCTACAGGTTCCTCGTCTTTAGGCTTGACTTCAGGTTCTTCTGCGGGTTTATCATCGTCAGGCTTGACTTCAGGTGTTTCTTCATCAGGCTTGACTTGAGGTTTTTCTTCTTCAGGTTTTACTTCGGGCTGCTCTGCAAGTTTATCTTCCGTAGGTTGTTCTTCTGGTTTAAGTTCTGGTTGTTCTTCAGGTTTAATTTCAGATTTATCTTCGTCAGGCTTAGTTTGAGACTCTTCTTCAGGTTTTTCTTCCGGCTTAACTTCAGGTTCTTCCATTGGTTTAACTTCAGGTTCCACAGGTTTTTCTTCTTCAGGTTTGTCTAATTTAGTCTGATCTACTGGAGTTTCTTCAGGGCTAGCAGAAATCGTCGTCGCTTCAGCTTTGTCATCTGGGCTCTTTTCTGAAGACTCAGTACTAATTTCAGGAACTGCTTCAGTAGAAGCTTCAGAAGAAATTGACGTAGCTTCCATTTCTGGGACACTAGTAACAGCTACCGACGGTGTTGATTCCGAAGCATCAACTGGACTTTCAGGTTCTTTTGTCGTCACACTTTCAATTGGTTTCTCTTCTTCAGGTTTTTCTTCAGGCTTAACTTCTGGCTTTTCTTCTTCAGAGATCTCAGTGGAAGATGCAGGCTCTTCAGCAGCTGCAGAAGTTTCCGTCACAGCTGCAACAGTTGGTGACAAATCAACACTACTCATAGTAGTTTCTTTCTCTTCATCTTTCAACCCAGAAGCCGTAGTCTGTTCCATTACTTGAGTAACTTCTTTCTCAACTTCCGGAGTTTCTGATCCAATCTTCGTGTCTATCGTAACGTCTTTCTCGCTCTCTTCAACTGAAGGTTCAGTTGGTTTCGCTTCTTCAGTTTCTTCTTCCGGAATCGCCGTTTTATTAATCGCCACAGGCACACTTAAATCACCTTCAGTAACTTCTGGTAAAGTTTCCGTGCTCGAGCTCTCGGTTACTGCGTCCGTCGTCTGAGATTTATCTGAAGATTGTTCAGGTGTAACTTGTTCTGCTGTCGATGACTCAGGACTTTCTGTCGAGGCATCCGTTGGTTCAGGTTTCTTAGCTTCTTCTTGAGGTTCTTCTGACGTTACAATGACTGGAACTTCTTGATCGACCGCTGGCTTTTCTTCACTTTGCGGTGTCGTAGCATCAGCAGATGAAGTAGATACCGTGTCTTCAGGTATTTTTTCACTGACTGCTGGCGCGTCAGTCTTCTCAGTAGGAAGGGCTTCCTCGGCGGGTTTCTCAGTTGATCCTACAGATGATTCATCTTGTGCAGCTTCCGTAGTTTCAATAGCTTCTGGTGATGTTACTTCATTAGTTTTATCAGTAGAAGCTTTGGGCAATTCCGTTGAGGCATCAATTGAAGGTTCTGTTGATTCTGAAGCCTGTGAAGTTTCTTTGACACTTTCTGTGCTAGATGGCTCTTCGGAAATTACTTTGACACTTTCTGTACTGGATGACTCTTCAGAAGTTTCTTTGACACTTTCTGTACTGGATGACTCTTCAGAAGTTTCTTTGACACTTTCTGTACTAGACGGTTCTTCAGAAGTTGGTGCTTCAGTTTTGGGAGATTCCGGCTGTTCAGGTCCTGAAGTTTTTTCCGTTTGAGTTTCAACTGAAACGGTAGATGGCACTTCCTCTACGGTGGAATCTTTGTGTTCGTCTTCCGCCAATGGCATTGCAGTGGTTTCTGCTTGAACTGACGGAGAAGTTTGATCTTGTGCTTTGATTTCAGGAGTTTCGGTTGACTCTGCAGGAGCAGATGTTTCACTTGGAACAGCTGACTCAGTTGGCTTCTCTTGTTCCTCTGGACTAGCTTCAGTTGACTGGCCTCCTTGTTCTGGTACTGACTCTGCTGAAGAAGTGATTATAGAAGACTCAGTACTTGTTGGTTCCTTGGTTTCCACAGACTCTGGTGTCGAATCCTCGTGAAGAGTTGGCGTTTCAGTGATTTCTTCAGCTGGAGCTTCGGTTACTTTTTCTGTAGGCGTTTCTGGGGCAGCTGTTGGTTTTTCAGCTGCTTCGCTTGTCGTTTGATCTGACTCACTGGCCGCTGTAGTGGCTTCAGCACTTGGGACTTCATTTGAAATCTCTTTCGGAGCTTCAGTAGACGACACAGCTTCTTCTGGAGTTGCTTCGCTAGCTGCAGTTGTTTGAGCAGGCTCAGATGGTTGAGTTGTCTCTTGAACTGGACTCTCTGTTGATTCAGCGGCTTTCGTAATCGCACTAGATTCTTCAGCTGGAGATGTTTCTGGCTTAGCTGTAATTTCATCAAGTTTTTCATCAGTTGGATGCGTCACTGACTCTGTTACTTGTTCTTGATCTACGGCAGGTAATTCTGTTGAAGGCTGGCTATCTATTGCAGGTAATTTTGTTGAAAACTCGCTGTCTATGGCAGGTGATTCTGTTGAAGGCTGGCTATCTATGGCAGGTAATTCTGTTGAAGGCTGACTATCAATTGCAGGTAATTCTGTTGAAGGTTGGCTGTCAATTGCAGGTAATTCTGTTGAAGGTTGGCTGTCAATTGCAGGTAACTCTGTTGAAGGTTGGCTGTCAATAGCAGGTAATTCTGTTGAAGGCTGGCTGTCAATAGCAGGACTACTTGGTTCTTCATGGATAGTTGTAACTTGTGTTGAAGCTGGTTCTTCAGGCTGAGTATTAATCATCGTATTTTTAGTCGGCTCTTCTGGAGCACTAGTTGGCGCTTGCTCAGTAGGAATTGAAGTGACAGTTGGTTCTTTTCCTTCATCTTCTTTTTCAGTTTCTGCCCCTTCACTTTCCTTTTCTACGCCTTCATCTTTTTCTACTGTTGGTTCAGTTGCTGCTACGGTCACTAGCTCTTCAGGAGCTTTTGTAACTTCTTCTTCTTCTTCTTTCACACGAGTATCAATGGACTCAGTAGTCTGTGCCTCTGCTGGTGATACAGGAGCAGTCTCAGGCTCTTCAGTACTTTCTTTTACAAGAACTGTAGGCTTTTCGTCGCCACTGGGTTCAATTGGTTTAGCGGTTTCAGCCGGAACTTCTGGTTCTTTAGTAGTTTCATGAGCATCTCCGACATTCACAACAACAGATTCTTCATCAGTTGTAGCTTGAGAAGTTGTACTAGTTTGCTCAGGTACTGGAGCTGGAGTAGCTTCCTGTTCAGGTTTCGTTTCTTCAGAAGCTTCGGTCTGACTTTCCGGAGCATGAGGACTCGTTGACTCAGTCTTGGTATCTTGATCTTGGTAAACTGGAGTATGATCTTCGGACATCTGATTGTCAACTTGAAGTGTTTCTGTTGAAGCTTCATTAGTACAAGAGTACATTGGACAGCAAGCATTGTCTGGAGTATGGATAGGCATGCAGTTGGACATATGGCTCGGTGGAGGTGAACATTGAACCATATCACATTGAACAATACTGCTGACACATCGGCAACCCAATTGGCAAGGATTGACTGGTGGGATTGCTGAGTTGTTCGAAAATGTTTGTCCGTCAACGAGACAACTGCCTTCACCAGGAATTCCCGGGGGTCCAGAGTCTTCGGTGGTTGATTTTTCTGGCACTTCTGTCGATTCACTACTTTCTGGACGGCTCTCAGTACTCGGTTCGCTAACGGCCACAGGAACTATCGTAGGACTGCTTTCTTCGATGGCAGGTGAAGCTTCCGTTGGTTCCTGAGCAGGGGCTGTTTCTTTTTCAGTTGAAGTTGAAGTTGGAACTTCTGTCGGCTCTTCTGTCACTTGGACAGTCACAGGAATAGGCTCTTCGTGTTTATCACTAGTTTGAGTAGATTGTTCTTCAGCGGCTGGTTCAGTGACAGCTTCAGGAGCTTGCGTTGGTTCTACGCCTGATGGTGATGATTCGACGGGTTTTTCTGGTTCTTCAGTTGGTTTTTGATCTTCAGATTGACTGGTTGGTGCTTCTGTTGTCGCAGGTTCTTCTGCTGACTCAGGTGCTTTTGTCG
Source organism: Microplitis mediator (assembly GCF_029852145.1). Classification (NCBI taxonomy): domain Eukaryota; kingdom Metazoa; phylum Arthropoda; class Insecta; order Hymenoptera; family Braconidae; genus Microplitis; species Microplitis mediator. The sequence continues at coordinate 1,218,467 of NC_079971.1, read as the reverse complement.
CAGATTCAGAAGCTTTAGTCACTGTAGATTCTTCTTCTGACTCAGGTGCTTTTGTCGCTGGAGATTCTTCAGCAGGTTCAGCAACTTTTGTTACTATTGTTTCTTCCGCTGATTCAGGTGCTTTTGTTGCTGCAGGTTCTGATGATTCAGATGCTGTAGTTGCTGTTGGTTCTTCAGCAGATTCAGGAGCTTTGGTAGCGGTGGATTCGTCGACTGATTCAGGAACTTTGGTTGCAGGTTCTTCTGCTGATTCAGGAGTTTTAGTAACTGCCGGCTCTTCTGGTGCTGCAGGTTCAGGTGCTTCTGATGATTCAGGTGCTTTTGTTGCTGCAGGTTCTGATGATTCGGGTGCTGTAGTTGCTGTTGGTTCTTCAGCAGGTTCAGCCACTTTTGTTACTATTGGTTCTTCAGCAGGTTCAGGAGCTTTGGTTGCTGTGGATTCTCCGACCTTTTCAGAAACTTCCGTTGCAGATTCTTCCGCAGATTCAGGAGTCTTTGTAGGAACTTCAGTTACCGTTGGTTCTTCAGCAGGTTCAGGAGCTTTGGTTGCTGTGGATTCTCCGACCTTTTCAGAAACTTCGGTTGCAGATTCTTCCGCAGATTCAGGAGTCTTTGTAGGAACTTCAGTTGCCGTTGGTTCTTCAGCAGGTTCAGGAGCTTTGGTTGCTCCAGATTCTTCGACCGTTTCAGGAACTTTGGTTGCAGGTTCTTCCGCAGATTCGGAAGTCGTTGTCGCTGCTGGTTCTTCTACTGATTCAGGAGCATTAGTAACTACAGGTACTTCCACAGTTTCAGGAGCTTTTGTTACTAATTCTTCGATCGACTCCGGAGCTTTCGTTGATGTTGGTTCTGAAATCTCAACTGTCGTGGGCTGTTCTCCAGATTCAGGAGCCTTTGTAGCTGCTGGTTCTTCTGCTGATTCAGGAGTTACAGTAACCGCCGGAATTTCTGGTGATGCAAAAGCTTCTGTAACTTGAGTACTTTCTTCAGAAGCTGGAGCTACAGTTTGTTCTTTTTCGACTTCCTCAGGCTTACTCTCTGGAGTTTCAGTTTTTTCTACTCCTTCAGTGGTTTCTTCCACACTTGGTTGTTTTTCAGTCACAGCTGTTGGTGTAGCTTCTTGTTCAGTACTTTGTTCACCAGATTTTTCAGTCACTGCTGGAGTTTGTTCTTCAGCTGACGGCTCCGTTGGTTTTAATTCAGCTTCCGTAGTCTTTTCATCAGCTTCTGAAGGCAATTCGGATTTTTCAGTTGACTCAGAAATTTCTGGTTTTGTCGTACCCTCACTGACTTCTTGTGATGACGTTGATGATTCTTCCTGTGGACTAGATGTTTCGACTGACGGAGTGCTGGACTCTTGAACTGGAGTTTCAGAAGCTTCTGGAGATTCTTTTGTTACAATTGGTGTCTCAGTTTTTTCTTCGACAGTCGGCTCTGTAACTTCTTCATGAACAGTAACCGGGATTTCAGTTTGTTGGCCTTCATCACCTTCTTGACCCTTTTCTCCTGCGGGTTTTTCAGTAATTTCTTCTGACGCAGTTACTTCAGTAGCTTGTTCTTCAATCGGAGCTTCCGTTGATGAGGGCTCGTTTACACTGGGTACTTCCGTTTGTTGCTCAACTTTGCTGTCATTCGACGTAGCAGCTTCAGTAATTGCGTCTGATGGTTCCGTAGAAGCTGGCAGTTCCGTTGGCTTGAACTCATCTTCACCTTTCTCTTCAGTCAATGGTTTTTCTGCTTCTTTCTCCGTACTCTGTTCAATACCAGGCTCCTGAGTAGTAGGAATTGCCATTTCATCCGGTTTTTCTTCACCAGCAGGTTCTTGAGTTGGTTCTTCCGAAGGAATGGCAGCAGCAGTACTAGATTCCTCGGTCTCTGGCTTGACTTCTTCCTCAGTTACTGTAACTGGTGATTGTTCAGTAGCTGAAGTAACTTGGTCTCCAGAATCACTTGAAGATTCATCAGAAGGTTGAGTCTGACTCTCTACCGCTGGAATTTCTGGTTTTTCAGTAGCTTGTTCTTCAGTTTTCTCTGTCGGCATCTCAGCTCCGGTTTCTTCTTCAGGTTTCTGCGTTGGCTCTTCTACCGGCGAACCAGCAGTCGATTGTTCTTCGCTTGCACTAGTGCTGACTTCAGATTTTTCCGTAACCGGTTGCAAAGTAGTGAATTCTTCCGCCGAAACTTCAGAGCTGTTTTCTTGTTCTTCCTCCGAGGAGGTTTCCTGTGAAGGTTTTCCTTCCTTAGATGGTACTTCCGAACTCGTTTCCTCGGAACTCTGTTCTCCACTGACTTCTAGACCTTTCGTTGGTGGTTCTTCTTCCGGTTTCTCTTCAGCAGATGAAACAGTAGACATTTCTTCTGGTTTTTCTTCTATTATCGTCTCAGGAGTGCTGTGTTCACTGTCTTCTGGTTTCTTCTCAGCTTCAGGACTCTCAGTAACTGGACCAGATTCTTCTTTAGGTGTTTCATGAGTCTCGTCGCTCGTCGATGTTTCAGCTGGAGCTTCTGTCGACTGATCGGCTGAAGATTCCGGTTTGTCAGTAACTAAACTATCACCCGGTTGAGTGGCTAGAGAGCCTTCCAAACCACCAGGGCTCTCAGTTATCTGCACACTAGAGTCCTCCGTTACAGCGTCCTTATCTTCAGCTTTAGTGACAGGTCCACGTGTCGAAACATCAATACCAGGAGGCCCCTGAGTTGGAATTTCAGTTTTATCTAGATCGCTGTGTTCCGTTGGACTAAAGGCTTGATGAGAATCTTCAGAAGTTGGTGTCTCTGACGTCTGTTCATCAGCGGCAGTTGTAGGAAGAGATTCCTCAGGTTTTTCTTCAGATTGCGTCACCTTAGCAACTTCAAGTGACCCCTCCGTCGTCGCTTCCTCGGGTTTAGTCTCCGATTCCGTAACTGACATCTGATCCGGTTCCTCATCTGGTGTTTTTGTTTCCTCAGTTAATTTAATAGCTGCCTCGGTCGTGTCCACAGGCTTCGGTTCTTCGACTTTGGGTATCTCATTATCCTCACCAATTTTCGTAATTACAGTTTCTGTCGGTTCAATTATTTCTTCTTCGGTCGTTTCTTTAGGCAGCGGCGTAGTAACGTCAGCTGGCTTTTCGTCTTCGGTAATTGGGATAATTGTAGTGTCCTGAGCAGGTTTAATCTCTGAAGATTCATTCGTAGGTATTTGATCCTCGCTGCGTGCTGGTACGCCAGTCAAAGCTTTCTCTGTAGTTGAACCCATAAATCCATCTTCAGCAGTGGTACTTTGTTCTTCAACTTTTTCACCTTCATGTCCAATCTCCGGTAATTCCGTCGGCTTACCGTCTTCAGTAATTTCCGTAACTTCATCTGCATGTGTAATAGCGTCCATCGGTTTCTCAGTCGCATCATTTTCAGCCTTAGGTGTTTCTTTAGGCACTTCATTACTTTCCGGGAATCCCGAAGACTGCTTAGTAGATGATTCCATTACCGTTGATAAATTATCATCCGTAACCCCTTGGTGAACTTTATCATCTTCCGGGATATCGTTATTCGCTCCCGGGAATATTTCTTGCGTCTGCTGATCGTCGACCGGTAAAGTAGCTTGCGTGGCGACTATTGAGTTCTCATCCAGTCCCGAAGTCTGCTGGGCTTCTTCTGTTCCTGGTTCATCTTCTGTAAAAAATAAAACCTCGACATTAACTCCCGTAAGAAATAACATCCGACAAAAAACAATTGAATATTAACTAAATTATTGACCGCAAATATTTATATCGCCGTAAAATATTTCAAACGCGGCAATAAAAAGTAATGGATGACAATAATATTATTTCCTACTCGCAGTTCTTTGAGTAACTCAATATATATATATTTAGAGTACATTAGATAAATGGATTGCACCGGATTGTAATGGATTTATCATCTTTATTATTAGAGTGTGTGGTAAATTGTGAGTAGCCAGCAACAAATTGATTTTCTTACCGCACTCGTACGTGGTCGGGCAACACTGGCCTTCCGGTGGCGGCAGCGCAGTACAATTCTTCCCGTGCATCTTCATGGGAGTACCACAGTCCTGTACAACACAGGCAATATCACGATGGAAACAGTAGCAATGCTGGCAAGGCTGCTTTGAATAAATAAGCTGTCCGTCTTGATAATATTTTCCCTCGTGATAACATTGCGGTGAGTCAGTACCTGCCGGTGCTGGGGTTGTCGTCATAATCAGCCCAGTCGTTGGTTCCACTGTTGTCAATAAATTATCCTCGTAGTCTGTAATGTTCAAAATTAGATAATTTCAGCCAATAAATGCCAGCAATATAAAAAAACCAGTGATGGACATACTTAAGTACATTTGTATTTTAAGTACTAGTTAAGTAATAAATACTTTGATATATAATAATTTTTTTTTTGTAGAGTAAAAATATGCAATTAGTATTTCAAACAAGTACTAAATACGACATACCGAAGTACTTAGTATTTTATTTACTATCTAATTACAAATACATTTATGGGGGAAGGGGGGGCAAAATGGAATACCCTCAAAATTTCGTAAAAATTTTTTTTTCTCGGAAAACTTTCGAAAATGGTCAAAAATGACATCTAGTATCATTTTACACTATTAAAAGCTAAAAAAAAATCATTTTTATATTTTTTGCGAAAAGTATAATATTGGCGCCAATTTCAAATTTTGAAAAGAAATAACAAGGAAAAACTTCTTTAAAAATATGTTGAGAGTAAATTTTATTACTTATATCAATTTAGACAGACAATATTACATCTATTTTATTCACTTGAAAAAAAAAAAAAAAATTTACTTTTTTTTGGGGTATTCCATTTTGCCCGCAGAAAATAAAAATTTTTTTTCTGATGGCAGTCTAACATTCGTTATATTTATTTCAAATAGAATCAAAATGAAGCCAATTTATGATATTTATGTCCCTAAAAACTAAATTTTTCGTTAAGTATCCCGTTTTGCCCCCCTTTCCCCTACTTGATACTTTTAATTTTTTCTAGTACTAAATACAATAGAATTTAGTATTTTATTTTTCAACTAAATAAGAATACTTTTGTACTCATAGAACGGTTCAAGTACTAAGTACATTTGTACTGAGATTAAAAGTTGCATTTAAGTACTAGATCATTGGTATTTCTAACAAAAAATAATTAAAAACTCCGAGAGTATTTTTTAGATTGACTATAGAAGTTAAGCCAATAATAAATTAAAACGATTCAACTTTTTAACTCTAAAATAATTTTTTATTAAAAATTTTATGTCAGTAGAAAAAAGTTTTTTTTTTTTTTTAAGAACCCGTAAAGAAATGATGTTAAAAAATTTCATATAATCATTTTTGCACGGGTATATAAAAATGATTGATTAGATTACTGGTTGAAGCTGAAACATAAACTGTACGCGTGCACTTATTTGAACTAAACGGTATAAATTTGACAATAATATATTAATATCATCTAATGAATAAATTTGACTATTAAAATCTTAGGAGTGCAATAGTATATTCAAAAATTATAATTTTAAGTCTCAATCGTCGTATGTTAAGTTCTGGTAGTGATAGAATAAGTATTAAAATTTTTTTTTTAATAGATACTGTGGCAATTATAAGTTCTAATTACAATTATGCTTAGTACTTATATCAAATTTAAGTAAAAAGTACAATAGTCTTTAGTACTTACTACAACTTTTAAGTACCAAGTACAATGTATTTAATATAGATAAATCGTCAAAAATACTAAGTTACAAACTATTTAGTACTTTTTCTGTTTCTGAGGATAAGTATTTTTTAGACACGTACCAATAATTAATTTGGGTTTCAAGTCAAATTTTACTTAAATACTCAGTATTTATTAAATCCTATTTTGCCCATTCCTGAAAAAAACTGTTGTTATGAATAATTACCGCAATTGTATTTGACCGGACAGCATATTCCTGGATGATAAACAGGTTTGCAACCAACAACTTTAAGTGTGCATTCCTGCATAAGACACGTCGTGCGATTTCGTATGCAGTAACAGAGCTCGCATGGATTGTGGGGATTGCCCGGCAATTGGGCGCCATCGGCATAAAATTTATTATCGACAGTACACCCATAATTGTCGGGAAAACCAATTCCGGTTTCCGATTGCTGATCGATTTCAGATGTCGGCGCGCTTGTCGTCGATGTCAATAAATGTACAGGTACTTCTGGACAAGTTATTACCGGACAGCATTGATCAGCTCGTTTCTCGACTTTACAATTCTGGCCGATGGCTTTCGTGAATGGGCAGACCCGGAGATAACACATGAGCATTCGATTGTGACACGTACAATTCAAACATGGCTCGTTGGTCATTATTCTCTCCCCTTCGTCGTAGTATTGAAAATTGTAGTAACACCCTGTTGTGGTACCTAGACATTTAATTTATAAATAAATATCCCTCTATCCGTCCGTCGAATTTAATTACTCTCGATTTCCATTCCCACTGATACTTACTTCCGTACTCCGCAACTTGTGAAGATTCATCATCGTGTACCGGGGCTGCAAAAGAATGAATGCTTTGTAAAAAAAGTTATCAAGACAAGTGGATGTTTTATTAATATCTCATATAAAGGATCACCGTCTGGCACTCTTATCATTGCGCGCAATTACTCAGCATTTTTTTAAATGACAGGATGAAGAAAAATAGTCAGGGGCCGCGCTAAATAAAACAATACGGATAGGGACTGACTCGTCAGTAAAAGCTCTCTGACTAATAACTCATTTTAAAACAAAGCGTTACACTGTAAAAAATACGGGGTAAGTCCAAGCGGTGTAGGTGTTAAAATTATCGGTGTTAAATTTACCCCCGAAAGCGGTGTTAAAATAACGCCGCCACCGGTGTAAATATTCTTTACCGGTGTTAAAATATTTTATTTTGTGAATATTTTTATTTACTCGACCACTATACTACAATGTAAAAAATCACCGGGGTAAGTCCAAACGGTGTAGGTGTTAAAATGATCGGTGTTAAATTTACCCCGCCTTTACACCGGTTTTACTCCGCTTTTACACCGGTTACCCCGCTTTTACACCGGTATTACTTCGCTTTTACACCGGTTTTACTCCGATTTTACACTGGTTACCTCGCTTTTACACCGATATTACTCCGCTTTTACACCGGTTACCCCGCTTTTACACCGGTATTACTTCGCTTTTACACCGGTTTTACTCCGATTTTACACCGGTTACCCCGATTTAACACTGGTTACCTCGCTTTTACACCGATATTACTCCGCTTTTACACCGGTTACCCCGCTTTAACACCGGTATTTTTAACACCGGTGTATTACTCCTCCTACACCGGTGTAATTTAATTTTTACACCGGGCGGAGTTAAAACGAGTCCATTTTTAACACCGCGCTTTTTACAGTGTAGATTTGAATTTAAATTATAAAAAGACTTTGCTGTTGTCTAAATATATGAGCGGCAGATATAAATTTCCCACGCGTGATTTGACTAAATTATAGGGACGATATGGAAAAAGATTTTCCGAGAACCTCGGGTCAGGATTGATCGATCAGCGTATTTATATGTGCGTATAATCGATAAATAAGGTTTAGATGCGTGTCTCGTCTTAAGAATTCCATAGTAAGCTAATGCGTGTAGTGGCATACGTCTTGTGTCTGGATATGTCTGTACATTAGACATTAACGTCGTTTAAGTGAACAACGACCGTGAATTATTATTAAAAAAAAAGGTAGAAAAAGTAACATGGTAATTTCATAGAGATAAAATATACTATTGACTGTTGAGTATAGACTATAGACGAGCAATAAAATAAAAACAAAGTTTGCTTGCGAATTGCAAATACACTTAAGTTATTTCCGACTAATCGAATTGTACGGAATGTAAGAGATGAATGGACAACTTATTGTTTATTTCTTCCTTTCTATTTAGATTTTTTTATGTCGCACTTTGATTGTTCTGCAGACGAGAATAAAATACCGCGTGCTTACTCTACGTCTTTTTCTTTTTCTTTTACATTCTGTCTCCATCATCCCTGTCCCTGTCTCTGCCCGTTTCTGTTCCTGTCTTTGTCTCTATTTATGTCTGAATGTCTTTGTTGCTGTCTATGACTGAGGTCCATCACGTATAACGACACTTGGCACGTACGACGTATTATTACACGTTTAACGCGTTATGAACACCAAAGATAATTACCATTTTATTAATCATGATTTATTGCGCAATCAAATCAATTATAGTTTAACTGTTTCGTATTAGAAATCTCTTTATTAATAAATAATCTGTCTATTTAAAAGCATTATCGAGTATGTTAACTCTATTGCTACTTGTCAAATTTTATTTTTTATTTTTGAAAATAATTGCCATTGAAATTTTCAAAAATTTGGTTGTAACTTTTTATTCAAAGTTATTACGCACCTACACAGAAAAAAATAATTTCTTGGCGCGAGAAATATTTTGTATTATGAATTGAAGACAAAAATTTTTCTTGGCTCAATAATTTTTTTCGCGCCTAAAAAATTTTTTTGTTCCAAGAAAATTTTATTTTACCCCAAGAAAAGTTTTGTTTTCACTTTATAATACAAAAAATTTTTCGCGCCAAGAAATCCTTTTTTTTTTGAGTAGGGTGGAAATTAGGATTTTAAAACCCGCGGGAAAATTGTCATTTGAACCGAAGGTGAGGGTAGAAAATTTGAAAAAAAATTAAAAATTAAATTTCAAATTTTAGATTAGAGTTTTTTTTCGTAGGTTCAGTTTTCAATTAAAATTCGATTTTTTAAAATTATTGCTGACAAAAATTTTTTTTTCGCCTAGAAAATTTGTTTATTGTTCCAAGAAAATTTTATTTTACCCCAAGAAAAGTTTTGTTTTCACTTTATAATACAAAAATTTCTTGGGTCAAGTAAAAATTTTCTTAGAACAAGAAAAAATTTTTCGCGCCAAGAAATCCTTTTTTTCTGTGTAGGGTGGAAATTAGGATTTTAGAACCCGCGGGAAAATTGTCATTTGAACCGAAGGTGAGAGTAGAAAATTTGAAAAAAAATTGAAAATTAAATTTCAAATCTTAGATTAGAGTTTTTTTTTTCGTAGGTTCAGTTTTCAATTAAAATTCGGGTTTTTTAAATTATTGCTGAAAAAATTAAAATTAATTGACTTATAAATGATAAAAACAAAATAAATTATGATGAAAGTTTAAGTTTAAAATAAAAAGTGTATTAGCTAATAGATCGATCGTTATTGAATAGAATCGATTGTAAAAAATAGTATAAAACAATTGGATTACGGTATTTACGAGTTACGCGTGACGACGTTTGATCCTCTGAATAAATAGCTAAGGATCGACCGACTATATAACGGATCGGTTGTTGACCCAATAAAAAAAATATTTTTTTAAAAGCTTGTAAAAAATGTTTAGAAGAAGAAATATAAGTTTACGTCGAGAGATTTTTGGAATGGCCTTACTCATTCAGTTCGTTTTTTTTTTTTTTAAATTTTTTACTACTCACTCTTCTGCGTAATGGTAATGATAGTGGTAATAAATATTATTTTTATTAAGAAACGGTTATCGGTAAGAAAAGTTTATTAAATTTAACGCGTCAATTAATTTAGTGCGTTATCTTGGCAATTATTGAGAGGACGGCTCCGGGCCCCAGACTCCAGTGAACCCGGAAACCTGAGGATGCAATCAAATTCTTTGGGCACATTACGTCCGAGACCGGTTGTAATTTTAATCGTTACCTGTTTTGTTCTTTTTTTTTTTTTAAGAATAAGTATTTTTTACATAAGATTATTTTTAAATTTGAATAATTATTTTAATTAATGCCGCGTATTTTATTACGGATGTGCGGATGTATCGATATTTAAATATTCGGATATAAAATATATAATTTAAGGATATTTTAATAGGGGTCAGGTCAAATTTTTTTAAATTTACTACCCGAGGCAAAATGGGCCGTCTAAAAAAATCAAAAATTTTTTTTTACTCAACTCACGAATCCTCAAAATTTATTTTTCCCATTCAAATGAAATTTGAAAATTTAAAATTACCTATTTTACCCCGAATTTCTCTTCCTCATATTTTACACAGAAAAAAAAGGATTTCGTAGTGCAAGAAATTTTTATTTGTCCCAAAAAAATTTTTACTTGCCTCAAGAAATTTTTTGAATTATAAATTTAAAACTTAAAATTTTTTGAAACGAGAATAAATTTTTTTAGAGCAAAAAAAAATTTTTTGAACCGAGAAATTTTTTCTTGTCTCAAGAAAATTTTTTTTTTCTGTGTACAAAAAAATTTCAAAGTAGATTAAATTTCATTTATTAAAAAATTTGAACTGGCCCATCTTGCCTCCGTTTCTTCAAAACTTTGAACCCCAGCTCAAATAATTTAAAGTAAAAATAAATAATCAAACAAGTTTGTAATGCAATTTATAGAATAACTGTTTACAATTTCGTTTGACCTCGCGAAATTATTCTCTCACGAATAATTAATTCACTTGTACATGTAAGCATCCATGTATCTATCTATGCACATCTCTCTCTCTCTATATATATATATATATAAATACGTATGCATAGATAGTGGAATATAACGAAAAAAAAAAAAAAAAAGTGTGACTTATATAATATGTCAAAGGAGATCTTGATCTTGGTTCTCTCGCGAATTACTGGAGATGTTACTAGTACTATCGCTTAATCCGTGTCACGCTGACGTTGCACCCACACGGGTCCGTTACATCGGAGTCTCTCTGACCGTGACTGACCTCAGCAAGTAGCCTGCAGAAACAGAATCAACACACATACGAGAGAATAAAACACCGCGTATACGGGGCATCGTTGCTGAATAGATCTACTCTTACATACATCCATACATACATCCATACATACATCCATATATATATCTATATATGTATAATGATGTACAAAGGTAACAATATGGCCTCTTTTCAATGTTCTCACGGCCCTGATCGGCTCCACTATCTAATCAGCTGATTAAACTCCGATAACTTGGCACACTGGGTCAACATTTGGCTTATTTATTAACTTGCCTTCGGAAAACAATAAAACCCGATCGATATAAACATGAAAAGTAGTATTAAAAATGTTCATGGAGCTAAATAAGTATCTTATGTAGCTCTAGGTCCTTAACCTTGGCGAAGAAAACCGGCTGGACTTTTACGGAAGTTACAGCTCGAGTATACTAAACTCAAAGCTTCTCCGTTGGCTGTTGGCTGTTGCCGTTGGCTGTTGGCTATTGCTTAGTTGGTTTGCTTATAACCTATGTATGTACCGAGGTATAAAGACAAGAAGGAGCTCCGCGGGAGGAGTCGCGGGATGGGTCTCCAAGTCGTTTGGATGACCCATACAACTTACTAGTAAGGAACTAAGCGTATTTGCCGCTGATGCTGATGCTGATGCTGTTTTGTAGCTTGGCTGTGTGCCCGGATTGCCGACGAATAAAAGAGCCAGTGAAGAAGATGAGAGAATAATGCTTGTACTGAGCACCCATTATCCCGCTAACGCAGCCTGGACCACTGCAGTTTACACCCATTGGTTAACTCTAAGTCTAGTACTGGTGCTAATGCCAGTGCTAGTCCTTAGATACGCGATTCAGGAAGCTCTTACTGCCAGATACTGAGCAATTGCACGCAACCAAGAGGTTACTGCCGACAAAATAATATTTTACATGCCTGCCTTGATTTCATTTATTTACTTACCGGAGTTTATTGAATGGGATATAATTATCAGGAGCCACAGAATTAATCCGGGCCGGTAGCGCCCGGCATTCTCCCACATCATCCTGAAAAAAATAACGAATAATAATAATTATTATCGGGTTATTAATTTAAATGATTATTATGTTTTAACACGAGGTTTATATTTTATTATTTATAAATAATCTTTGACAGTCACGGTCCGAGATAAATATTTAAAGTTCTAAAGTGTATAAGGGGTAATCATATTCCGCGTTCCACGGTAATGGTCAACGAGTGGTACGCTCCAGCCTCCAGGCTACTAACGGCACACTCGCACTTGTGTGCCATCAAAACCTCTCTTACACACGCATTATTCATACACATCTATATATACATACTATATATATATAGGTAAATAAATAAATAAATAAATGAAAATTGTTTGATAAATAAACTCGGGAGTAGGATTTTTTTTTGTTAAATTAAAAAATTCTGGGGGCTGAAAGAAATTAAATATCGACAATGCGCATGTGCATTTTAACGTGTAGGTACTAATTGATTGGCAAGTCCCTCGAAGGTATTAAGTACACAAGTAGTTTGTTAATTCCCAGTGGGTTTTCATGTTGGCTCTAATTGATTCGCGACATCCTAGCAGTTCCTTAGGGTTTTTTTTTTATTTATTGGAAATCTCAGGATTAGTGATGCGAAATTTGTCATTTTTATGTTCACTGAAATCACGAGAAATTCGCTGAATTTTTTATGAAATGATTTCCTGGACAATTGGCAAAAAATTTCTATTTAAGGGGGATAGCCACTGAGGATCGAAAAAATAGGTGATTTTCGGGAATTTTTTTGACTGGAATAATAAAAGAATTTGGGGATCGGGTTTTTTTTGTTTTCTAAAGTATACATTGAAGATGATTCTCCTAAATTTTCATTAAAAAATATCTTGTTGTTACAATGTTATAAGCATTTTTGTGGAGCAACAAAAAATTTCCCCCACCACGGTGTCATCTCTAACTCAAAAACGGATTATCAGAAACAAAAAAACCAAACGGCGTTGTAATCTGTATGCATGTGGTTATCGTTGCACATAGGGGATTTTGAAAATTTGGATTTGAAAAAAAATGGCGACATATTAAAAATTATTTCGTTATTTTTTCTCATTTTTTTGGATTCAAACAGCCCTAAAAAATCTTAAAAATCAAAATTTTCAAAATCCCCTATGTGCAACTATAGCTACTGAATAGACGAATACGGCAAAAAAAAAAGTTGCGAATCGGTTGATATTTATGCAAATTACAGATGCCACCAGTTCAAAAAAAGTAGTTTCGAGAAAAATGCGTTTAAAGTTTTTAGTCGACGCAGCGGTTAGTTGACGCGCTGTCACAAAAATGACTACAACTTGAAAAATATTCGGAATTTTCATATAAAACTCTAGATACATATTTTTGAACATATACACTTTGATTTAATAAAAAAAAAAAAATTTTGTTTTTGAAATTTCTCAGTGGCTATCCCTTAAATGCGAAGTGATAAAAAATGAAGTTGGCGCGGGAACCGGCATTAAATTCAAAAAATTATTGATAGTAAATTTTCTGGTGGTCAGTTGTCCATATAATTGTCGGAGAATTTATCTGCTTTGCATCACTAATCATGAGTAATTAATTAAATTGAATAATTATAAATTGATGAGCGTGCGAAAGTAATTATGATAATTAGCGGAAGGGAAAAAGTGAATTTAAGCTTCCGTGTAAAATTTATTTAACTTGTGGATTTATTTAAGTGTAAGTGTAAGTGGATATATGAGGGAATGTGAGATGAAATATAGGAAGTATGTAATGTAAAAAAAATATGAGGATGTATACGAAGTGGTTTTGTGGGCGGTCGAAATATGCGAAGAGGCGGTTGCTAATATTTAAATATTTTTATTATTTTAAATTCTCGAGGGCTCCGATTACTGAATAGTAAATACATTTTTTTATTGTTATTATTTTTAAATATTTTTCTTTGGTTTTTACGGATGCTTGAGAGCTTGAGGGAGAGAGTAGAGGGTGCTCGAGCAACAGGTCGCGGTTAAATGTAATGCAAAAGCCGAGCTATTTATAGAATCGCGTGTACAATCGCGGTGGATGTTACGCGATAGGATGAGGAAAAAAGTTATCTTGAGTGTATGCTTTAATAAAACGGAAAGGATCGTGTGTATGTTGCATTTGCAGAAAAAAATTTTACCGTTAATTTATTTTTATATGAGGAAATTATTTTAAGACTTATATATAATTCATCTGAGAACTTTATGCAGATTTAGTAATTATCGTGATCAAGTTCAGACTTTTTTTTTATAACGTCGCTTTGGTTTTTTTAGCTTAAGTGCTGAATTATTTTATCATTAAGGATCGCTAATTTTTTTTATCTCCGTAAATTTACATCCAGTGGGGTAATAAAAGTGCAGTCACGGGTTTGAATTTTTTGGGGGGAATTTCAGTAAAATTTAAAAAATTCATTTTTCGGGCCAAAGAAAATTAAAAATTTGTTCGTTTGAAAAATGAGCCTTTGTCTACAATTTTCATTTTTCAAAATTATTTTTTATTGAACTTTGATAATTTTTCTAAGAATTCATTTTTTCTAAAAAATTCAAATTTCAAAATTTTGTTCAAATTCAAAATTTATAACCCGGACGAAAAATTGGATATTTGTTTTTTTAAAAATTGAGGATTTTCTCTACAATTTGAAATTTTCCATAAACTGAAATTTTCTAATAATTATTTTTAGAAATATTAATTTTTCATAAATCCCCTTTTTGATAAAAAAAAAAAAAAAAGAATGAACGTAAATGTCCTCGGTAAGATTTTATCATTCGGAAAATGATGTCATCTTTATCTAGACGATCAATTAAATCTTAACACATTAATGCGCTTTGTCAAAAGCTCCTGACGTACATGAACACAAATATGTATGTGCATTACACATAAATATCTTGATACACGTATATATTTTACCAAGATTTATCGTTTAATGTTTGATATAAAAAAAAAAATAGTAACCGTGTAACTTTAATGTAGACGATGATCTTGAGCGTGAATATTCACGCAACGTTCCATCTCATTCAAACAAATTACGTAAGTCTCATCCATGACTTACTTACACTCTCATAATCAACGTATTTATCTACAACACTTAATCTTTTCACTCCTCCATAAGCATTACATATTATATACACACATGTATACATCCACATATTTTCCCATACTAGCATTACTAATTTTCCACTATTGTTTTTTTTTTCCTATTTAATTCATCCAACAATTCGTGATTAAAATCTTATGTTTTTTTTTAATCCGAACTACGAGCAACTTTTTGTAAAATTAATTTCCTTTATGAAATAATTTTTTTTTAATTACAAATTCCATTGAAAAATTTTTTTGGACTTTGAAATTTCATAACTTAGAAACTAATAAAAATTAACAGGTGGGCTGACGTTTATCTGAAAGATCAGACTTTTTTTTATGACTTCTACTTCCGAAATTTTGTTTTTAAAAAAATTTTCATTCATGTTCTGATATTTTTTATATAAACTAATTTTTAAAAAAAGAAGTCTACTAAAATTTGTTCAAAAATTAATAATTCGTAAACTGATAAAATTTGAAAATGCGCGGCAATTTTGAAAAAAATATAAACTACTAAAGCCGACTTGTTTTTATAAAAAAAAAAAAGTAGATTATAATTCCGTGGGTGCAAAAGTAAATTTTCATTTAAATAGCATTTAGTATGGTCAGTATTGAATAAATTATAGAAATTGAAAGTAAAAAAAGGCATGAAAGAAATAAGTTAAGAAAAAGGGAAAAAAATGTAAATATATAAGAGATGATATTTAACACGGTCCATAACTCTCACAGCGGATGTAATCCGTTATGTAAAGCAGGTGCGGCTCTCAATAATTATCATCCTCCAAACACCGAAGCTAACGGTGATACTTCTCTCTCATTGTTTAATAAACCCCCATCATCTTATTCACACGTATAATTAAATATAATAACAATAACAATAACAAAAATTATCAAAATTGTTATTCGCTCATTTAAAACTCGCAGAACCACACTATGAATACTCGGTAGCGATTACGGATTTCATTTCACTCCGAATTCACTTCGTCACTCGGAGTTCCGGAGTTTTAAAAAAAAATTCTCTGCATACGGAGTAAATACGAAATTTATTTTTCCGGCACAGTGATTTTGTACACTGTAAAAAATCCGGATTGAAATTAAATCCGAATTCATTCCGCCACTCGGAGTTACGGAGTTTTAAAAAAAATCACTCCGCATGCGGAGTGAATCGGGAGTTTTTTTTAGCGGATTGATCTCGGAGTGATGCGGATTTTATTTCACTCTGAATTCCCTCCGGTCCGGAGTTTTAACATTTAAATTAATTTATATTAAATTGTTAAAAACAGCGTGTGTGTGCGTGTCTGTGGATGTGTGTGCGTGCGTGAATGCGCGTGCGAGTGTGCAAATGTGTGCGTGTGTGTGTTCGGGTGTGTGCGTTTATGTGAATGTGTGTGTGTGTCTGATTGGGTGTGTGCGAATATGTGCATGTGTGTGTTCGGGTGTGCGCGTGTGTGCGTCTGTGCGAATCAGTACTGTAATACGCGAATTTTTATTTCGATTTCACTTAGTGGAGTTATATTTTATTAAAAATATTTTTAAAACTCCCCTCCGGAGTGAATTTTACTCCGAGGGGAGTGAATAATTTAAAATTCATTCACTCCGTATTTAATCCGCATTCACTCCGCGAATTTTTTACAGTGTAGTGATCTGGATTTTATTTAAATCCACGCTTACTCTGATCCCTCAATTTAAAATAAACTCTCCTTCAAAATGAATTTTACTCCAAAAAAATTTAAAAAAAAATTAACACCCGCTTCAAATTTACTCTGGATTTAATCTGTGTTCACTCCGTAAATTTTTGACAGTGCACTATTCCATTATTTCAAAATTACCCGGTATAAATTAATCCCTCGAGTCTAATCCGAAAATGTTTACTCGGCATAATGAATTAAAATAACCTGTTAAAAAACCCCGCGGTCAATATTCAAAACATATTTTTCAACTAAACGACTATTTAAATTTTTAATTCACACACAAACAGATTTAATCCTATTTGCTCAACTCCTCTAAAATAAACATAATAATTTAAATTAATACCCAAAAATTTAAATTATTCAAAATACATAAACATAATATTTTAGATAAAATAATTAAGACAACGGTGTTATGATTTAACGTTACGCGATTATAAATATATGAGATTTAATAAAACCGGGGTTAACGAACTTACATTAAATAATTACAGTAGATGTGTATATTGTTGTTGAATAAGTTGATGTTTTTTTAATTACCGCCCACCTGGATCTCGAGTTTAAGAGATCGAGTATGAGGTCAAGGAACGTGATTGAATGAGAATATTGCCGGCTAGCTTAAGATGGTTTGTGACCGAGGGACAAGTACAGCTTGAGAAGTTGTTAGTTGTTATTGTTATTGTTAGTACTGTGGATGTCGATGAATCCAGGAAGCATTTGCTGATTTCACCTTACGCAGCTCTTAAGAATTGACTTGAAATATATATCTATCTATATATATGTATGTCTTATGTCTTGTGTCCAAGTGTTTGTTCAAATCTTTTTACTCTTATCCATTTAGTTCTGTAGTTAGTTTGCCATGGACTATTTACAGTACAGTCCCGGTGATCGCAATGCCCGGAAAGAAAACTGGTCCGTAACTCCGTGAAGACTACCCGTCTGTAGACACGTAGACACGCTGTCAGGACAAACGGACCGTTGTCTTTACTATGTAAGAGTGTTTTTCCCTTTCTGAATCATATATATGTTACTTTACTTTTTTTTATCTTAATGAACGTTTCTTCCATTTATTTGCGGTAAATTTTACGCGAAACTTTTTTTTTCACCGCAAAAAAATTTTTCCATGATGTCTTTATTAATTTTTATCATCCAAAATTGAATAAAAAAAAAAAAAAAAAAATGATAAAAAGTCTGACTGGGACTCGAACCGCAAACTTTGCACGCAACTTTCAACTCTAAGCAAATAATTTTTTTAAAGATTATTAATATTAATTATTATCTGGACTTTAAATCTTGAAATTTCAGATTCTATTCAAAGGCAGGTAATTAATTATGTAAAAAAAAAAATGTTTATAGAGAAAATCCTTGAGCGGGATTCGAACCGTGAATCTTCTGCATAATGAACTTTTTCACGAGGAAAAAAAGTGAATAATTTATAATGCGTTGACGCATTTAATGAGATAAAAAAGATAAAAGATATCTGCGACACGGTGGAATCGTAAGTCGTTGAAAGGCATGTCGAATATGACCGGACCATAAGAGGCAGAGTTAACCTCGCACCTCGGGCATGTTCGATCTCGCCCTTAGCCCGCTCGACTCGTTCTTCCTCCACAGTAGTCTTAGTGGCAATAATAATAAAAGTACCGAGTTAAATAAACAATTGCACACGTATTTACAATCAGATGGGGACGTGAAGAAGGTGGAGGACACTGCAGTCCAGTGGGTGGCTTTTGCCCATGGCCCCTGCATCCGGTTCATCCACATTATTTTTCACTCACCTCGTTCGTCTCTTTTATTTCTTCTCACCCGAGATTTCTTCTTACTCGTTCTATTTATACCCGTACAAATGGATATCCACCTTACTTTTGCCGTACACGAGAGTTTAACCGAGAGAATATAACTAAGAGAGATTTTCTTCCTCCACCTGGGCCACGGGGACATGCTTCTGGACCAACGTGTGGCGAGTCCCGCACGACCGACATTCTTATTCTTTGGTAGTTCTCAACTCTCAACACAGTACTGACTACAACAGTAGCACTTGTTTCTTTGCTACAAACCTTTTATCGCGATTACTATATACCGGTCACGCAAACTATTGCCCAGCCAATCCAATACAGCTACCGATTCTCACTGATCGTTTTGTTCACTGTCCTCATTATCGCACTACATATATACATTACCAATGTAATGTTATGTGTTCTAAAGTTCCTAGTATATTTAGTACTCAGTTCGCTAACCTCGAAAATGCTATCCTCTGTTAAAACTCTTTCATTACTCGGAACCGATAATAATAATAATGACAATACTCTGCTCTGGATTTTTAAATTATTTTACTCTCTAAATATGAATTAGTGATTTTTCACTAATTTCAAGTGAATATTCACTAATTGTCAATGCTAAAATCGTACCACGCAGAATTAGTGAATATTCACTAAATGAATATGTGAATATTGAAATTCACTGATTTGATAAGTGAATATGAGAATCCACTAAATTGAAAAGTGAATATGGGAATCCACTGATTTCATCGGTGAAAAAAAATATTATATTGCGAAAAAAAATATAAGACACTTGTAATTAGATCCGAAATGTGATTAATGTATTAGAATCATTACTTAGAAGAAGTATACATGATTTTGATTGATGAAAAAATCCCGGTGACTGCTGGGCTCGAACCTGCATCTTTCCGATTCAAAGTCTTTGATGCTATCCACTGCGCTGGCTTACGCATGTGATCGCGTGAGTGTAAATAGTATATTCGTTATGATACCAAACAATAACTGATGAAGAAATAAAAAATCCGTGATGTTATGATTGACGTACTCTTCATATAAATATATTATTGTTCTGTACTTCTATTTTTTTTTATTTTGAAAGTTTTTTATTAAAATTTTTAAAAATACCACCGTAATTATTAATTATATTTATATCTAGTAAAATATTTAATTATTTGCTAGTTAAAGTTACTAGTAAAATTGTGAAATTCATAAATTAAGAAGTGAATAACAGTTTCACTTGTAGAAATTATGAAAATATCGCTAGTTCAGTAGTGAAAATCACTAATTTGCTAGTGAAAATTATAGTACTAAATTTATTAGTGAGAATTCACTAATTTGTTATTTAAATACACTGATTATGAAGTGAATACTGCTTCACTAACGTAATTAATGAAATTTCCACTAATTCATGTTTAGAGAGTATAAACTTTATTTTATTGATGCGTGAAACCATTTTTCGAGTCAATGCAGCCGTAAGATGGACGAAGTCAATTTTTGCCACTTATGGACCGAAAGGTCCTGGGTTCGATTCCCAGTCGGGGTTTTTGCATAAAAATTTTTTAAAAATTAAATTTATAAATTCTAGATAAAAGGGAAATTTGAAAAATGATTTTCACGAATGACGAAATAAAAATTTAAGAAAATTTAGCGAAATAAAATTATTCGTATACACGATAAAAAATTATAGTCTTCTATAGAAAACGAGTACAAGTGCAGGTAAAAAAAAGGCGGTGGTTTTGTTGGAGCAGATGATCCTTAATAAATGACAGTAGGAAACGATAAACGCGTATAGAGTACAGTATCTTGTCGTGGTACGGCTGTGGAAGAAGATATAGTTGGCTGTGTTGGAATAGGAGGTAAAGGAGTAAGAAGGATTCCTTGTTGGAATAATTCATGAGTCTTTTCGCTCGGCAAGATACACTCGATTCCACGATATATATTCCAGATCGATCTAAATCGAGGTAAAAGTACTTGGCGTAAAGTACCATGGTCATGTCACCATCCATCGGCATGTTTTTATCATCACCGTTCCAATATATTGTCATCCCTTATAAAGTTTAATCGTTCCACTTAAATAAAATTATTAGTTTATACTATGACTTAAAAGTTTAAGCTCAGAGTTATCTCATTGGTTTTCGAGTTTAATGACGTGTTCGTAGAAGACATTAAATAGATATAGTGAGCATTCGAGCTGCTTAGAGGTTTAGGGTGTCTCACTTGGATGAACATAATAGCGGTTATAATCTTCCTGATTTATTTTTAATTGTCCGCGTGCGAAAGTGCACAGCTAAGCTACTTTATAATTTTATTCACTGCCTGCATTTTACTTACAGAATATGTTTGTTTATATATTTATTTATGTACTGAAACGTTAACTTTTTTTTTTTTACTAAGAAAATTCACTAGAAAAATTTTTTATGAAAAAATTTTAAATATCAGTTGAAAATTTAAATTTTAAAAATTCGCGCCAATTTTTAAAAATTTTATTAATTTCAAAATTCAAAAATTTTTTTTTTAAATTTCGGTCCAAAATACCCGCAGTAAAATAATAAAATTAAAGATTTATGATTTATTAATTTAAAAAGTTTAAAAATAAAATAAACTGCCGAGAAATTTATAAAAAATATAAAAATGTATTAAAGTGAAGTAACTATTAATTATATTCTCAGTGTTACAGAGATTTAATTGCTGTAATAATAATAATCGGATCATCTTACTTGTATAATGAGTGAGCCACGAATAAATCTGATCTTTTTACACCTCAGTGCCGTTATGCAGTGAGAAAAAAATTTTTTACACGGTGTAATGATTTATTAATGATTTATATTGTAATTATTGTTCAGAATTCGAGTAATTGGGGATTAATTAAGACAATATTATTTTTTAAAAAAATAAATAAATAAATTAGGAATATGATCATGTCTTTCGGAAGTTGAGTAGTACAAATGTGACGAGCTATATCAACTAATTACCGGTCGTGTAATATAATTAACCGTTTAGAAGGTACAACAAGTCGATCGTGGAGCTTTACCGTTACTAGACAACCCACGGAAGACTTCTCTCTTGCCCGGAGATTAATCTCACGATAAAATTACTACCCCGCGTTGTACTTTTATTAAAAAATCTTTTATCCATCACAGTGTGGAGTTTGAATTTTTATTCCCGCAATTTTTTGCACAACTTCTACTTAACATTTATCCATTAATTTTACCCACCAGTTATTTCAATCGATTTTAAATTTTTATCTTGTTTATTACCAATGCAATTCAATATTTTGTAATTACTCGTCGCCAGACTGTAACATCCTCTCGTTACTTTGCTCCTGGTTAAAACTACTCATAAATATTTTAGACCAGGAATGTCGTTGTGCATAAATTATCTCGGTACAACTCTGTAATATTTTCTTCAACAAATCTACCGGGTGTCTTTATTTATTTACTAATAAACAAACCTCATTTATCGGAAAAAAATCATTTTTATTTAATTACTCATTAATTATTTATCTGATTATTATTTTTAATTAAATTGTTTACTATAAATCCCAGCATTTTAAATTATAATTTTATTGCCATTTAATGGATAATTTTTTTTTAGTTCACGTGAATTTTAAATTTTAAATTCATTTTCATTATTAATTTTTTCTTCCATTATTTTAAAACTAATTAAGAAAAAATTTTATTCAATTCATTAAAAATAATTTTTCATATTTTTTTTTTTATATAAAAACCCGGGAAAATTTTTTTATTTGAAAATTTATTAAACAAAAAGAATAGAAATGGCGGTAAATTAATTTTAAAATTCAAATTTCCCACCAATTTATCAAGGGATAGCCACTGTGAGGATCGAAAAAATAGGTGATTTTCGGGAATTTTTTTGACTGGAATAATAAAGAAATTTGGGGATTGGATTTTTTTTGTTTTCTAAAGTATACATTGAAGATAATTCTCCCAAATTTTCATTAAAAAATATCATGTTGTTACAAAGTTATAAGCATTTTTGTGGAGCAACAAAAAAATTTCCCCCACCACGGTGTCATCTCTAACTCAAAAACGGATTATCAGAAACAAAAAAACCAAACGGCGTTGTAATTTGTATGAATGTGGTTATCGTTGCACAGGGGAGATTTTGAAAATTTGAATTTGAAAAAAAATGGCGACATATTAAAAATTTTTTCGTTATTTTTTTCTCATTTTTTTGGATTCAAACAGCCCTAAAAAATCTTAAAAATCAAAATTTTCAAAATCCCCTACGTGCAACTTTAGCTACTGACTAGACGAATACGGCAAAAAAAAAGTTGCGAATCGGTTGATATTTATGCAAATTACAGATGCCACCAGTTCAAAAAAAGTAGTTTCGAGAAAAACGCGTTTAAAGTTTTTAGTCGATGCAGCGGTCAGTTGACGCGCTGTCACAAAAATGACTATAACTTGAAAAATATTCGGAATTTTCATATAAAACTCTAGATACATACTTTTAAACATATACACTTTGATTTAATAAAATAAAAAAAATTTTTTTTTTTTTTAAATTTCACAGTGGCTATCCCCCTTAATGGATAATTTTTTTTTAGTTCACGTAAATTTTTAATTTTAAATTAATTTTCATTATAAATTTTTTCTTCCATTATTTTAAAATTAATTAAGAAAAAATTTTATTCAATTCATTAAAAATAATTTTTCATATTTTTTCTTTATAAAAACCCGGGAAAATTTTTTCATTTGAAAATTTATTTAAAAAAAGAAAAGAAATGGCGGTAAATTAATTTAAAAATTCAAATTTCCCACCAATTTACTAAAATAACTTTTCCAAGCTCCGTAACCCAAAGTAGACTCGATAAATTTATAAAATAAATAGTAACAACAAAAATCTATATATATTTATTATAAAATTGACAAAGACGAGTGCATTACTCAACGAATGGTCCAGCAACCTGTTACCAGTTACCGATTATTCGGTCGTCAAGAGTCAGCTCGAGTCTCACGCACACCCACACACTTAAATTTATTACTCCCGAGACCAAAGCCTTGTATACTATACTATATATCCATACATATATATAATACACTTGACTCAGAGTAGCATACAGCCAAAGAAAATACTCTTTATTCTCTTTACTCTTTATTCTTAACTCTCTCTTTTCTCTTGTAACAACACACTCACACACTCACTCACACAATGCATGAGGATCTTTGATGCTTCAGGTTCAGGTTCAGGTCTTTGGCTCTTCGTCTACGCATTCCTCGCAACCTGGTCTCAATTACGCAATTAAATAAACTTTAATTCAGAGGCTCGCGTTCTTACCTCAGTCGAAGTTAAAAAAAAAAAAAAAATTAATAGTAATAATGATAATAAAAAAATAAAAAGTGCAAGGTAAACCTGTTAGGTCAAGTTCTTCGATTTTATAACAACAATTAATTGTAAGTTACAAATAATATATAATAGCGCGAAAGACTTTTGTCTATAACGAAGTACACGACGATTTATGCAATTGCTTAAGAGTAATTAAACGATTGTTCGTGTTTATAAAATTATTGTTAAATAAATGTGGGACAGTGATGCAAGTATGCCAAGTTTGCGGCTAAATTGTGAATTTAAAAAATATATACATATATATGTCTTACGTTTAGCATCGCAATAAAAATAAAAAAAAAAAATGTACTATTTTATTGGCAATAATTTAAAAAGAGATCCACGTGGTTGTTAGTTGACAGTTGTGACATACATAAGGATTATATTGTTTTATGTTAATCAGTAGTCTTTTTCCAAAGTCAATGAACCGAATGGCCGAATGAACTTTTAACTTTTATTACTTTGATGTCAAAAAAAATTTCAATAAATTTTCCGTAAATAAATTCAACTTTTTTTTTCCTAATTATTATTCATACTTTGATATTAAATTTTATTATTACACATGACATGTTTATGTAATTTTCTGTCGTTCGCCGGAATTTTTTTTTTGAATTTTAAACGCGGGTATAAAATGGAGCAATTTTAGATTAGATCAAAAGATTATTTTTATTTTTTTACTGAGATTTATTTAATATAAATTTTAATAAATGTTCATTCAAAAGTTACATTTTTTGTACTAAAAAAAAGTGGGCTGTTAATTTAAAGCTCGAAAAATTTTATGAAATTTCTACAAATTAATTTATAAATTTTAAATGATTTTAATTGAAGAAATTAATTTTTAATAAAAAAACGTTTTATAAAAAGTGAATTCAAAAAATCAATTAGACGTTTTATCGGAAACAGAACTAACGCGATTATAAAAAAATAAAAAAAGTAAGAAAATGATTGGCAAATTATATTATTAAGCATAGCACGTATATCGAATTCCAACGCGTTAAACCATGTGGACGCAATTTATATATACATTTTTTTATTTTATTTCCATTTGTTTGATTTGCTTTCAACGTTAAACCCAGTAATCGACGGGCACGGCATGACCCGTTCTACACATAACGATTATACATCGGATGACTGCAAATCGATCCTATTCTCACGCATACTTTACATAATCGTTCTATTTATTCCCTCCAATCCGAGTCTCAATTCCAGTCCCAATTCCTTACAATCCCACCCGCGATAAATCCGCCCCGAAATTAAACAAAAGCAATTAATCGTAACTCAAATTTCTTAAACTTTTTTCATTTAAATTCAACTAACGGAAGCAACACTAGCGGAAAGTCACTGTATCGTACTCCATTCTCAAATTTTTTTGCTTTTTATCTTTTATTCCTCCTCACACACGCACACATTTACACACATACCTCCCTATACATATACATATATATACATCGCCAATAAGATTTATTCTCAAAACGTTTCTATGCGAAATTCTTGCCGAAAAAAAAAATAAAATTTCGTACGAATAACTGGTGTCAGTTGAATGACCTTATATGTAATTTTAAATACAGAATAAAATTTACTATTTTATGGGTAGAAAAAAATTTTTCAGAAGTTTAAAAAACTCGAAAATTTTTTTTTTACAGAAAATAAAAATGGGCGCAATTACCAGTAAATTTTTTATCTGCAGTAACTACAACTATTATTATTATTATTATTATTTAAGAGCGATGTTTCTTTATCCTTTTAAAAATAATTTTTTGCAAGCCAGCACGATTCTTACGTCCGGCGATTCTCCACGGCTATTGGGTTGGTACGGCTCGATCCAAAGATCCTTCGTCTCCTTTATTCCCTTCAGCTCTTTATTAAACCCAATCGTAACATTTTTAAAATGAAAGAAAAAAAGCTAACAATAATAATTATAATAAATCTCATACGAACTATTAATCGCGTGACTTGCGGAACGTTAATCCATTTAGTTTTTACTTGGTCATGATTAACAAGTTTAAGGTCCCTGCCACCAGTACATTAATTATCGATAGTAATCAATACAACTAATTACATTTATAATTACCATTAGATTCAAAATATAAATATACAAATACAATCGCCGCAATTACTCCGATAGCATCAGTTTAAATTCGATTTTTACCCGCCAATAATTACCGCGTTTTAAAATTTTAAAAAATTAACTCGTTGGTATTCACACGCCGGGTCTGTCGTCTACTACTACGTTATTCAGAGTCACACTACTGCCTTTTAATTGTACTTTTACGCGTGCTTATGTCTCTTGTACATTTCGTAGTACAGGACATTGTACTTTACTTGGCTTTAATTCCCCTTCTCCGGAATAATAATTAAATTTAAAATAAAAAATCTAAGACACTAATCACTCACATCACTTTATTGTCACTTATCTCACAGGATGTGTATGAAAAATATGTTAAAAAAATCTATACTAAAATATTTATAAAATTTCTGTGGCTTACCTTAAGTAACAAGATCTTCGTCGTCAAGGTTCGTGTCGTTTACCACAAAATCCTCGTCTCAATATTTAAAAATAAAATATAATTATTAGATATTTGAACAATAATTTATTTATTTAAATAGTCAGTCGATAAATAAATAAATAAATAAATAAATTTATAAAATCGGAGCAAGATCGTAGTCTGTGTCGTCAGAACGAGCGCCGGCGATCGAGTGAGGCTTGATCGCGGTTCAGTAAAATAAAACGCCGGCGTGCGCGCGCGGGGGTAGATCTTATATCCGAGACCGATGACAGGGTGTAAACAGTGCGAGCTTTAATTAATTATTTAAATAAATATAAATTTACATGTAATCTTAATTATATTTATAAAAAAGTCTATAGTAAAAAAGTAGACACAAGTCGGCAGGCGAAATAAATAATCACTTTACCCTTATGGCTAAGGGTTTATTGTCACGTCGCCACACCAAACAGAAGTCAACTACTCGTGCGCCGCCGGTTCACGGTACCTTAAATACCATCCGATACCGGCATTCCCCTCCGTACTCAGCGAGCGCTCATCCTCATCCTCGTCGTGGCTTAGACCTGATTGGCGGAAGCCAGAGAGTGCAACAGAGTACAGAAGACCGCGGAGAGCCCGCGGGAAAGTGAGATGGAATTAAGCGGGCCCTCAGGCTCTGGTGCCGTGTATAGTCTTGTATATGTTTCTCTTCATACTCTTCATCCAGTCTCTGAGTTTCTTCGGCTCCTTCCACTCTATTCACTTCCCCTCTTTTATTTCTCCTTTACCTTTAACTCTTTGCCTCAACTTCTACCTCTTCTTCTTCTTCTGGCTCGTCTTCTTTTGCTTCTTATTATTTTACTTTGACCGTGTAGCAGATGAGTCTCGGCATCCCTCGATGCTCTGGACAACAACACGCCATCCTCTAATTTACTACACTGTACAAGTGAACGCATAAGCTTTAAACTTTAACTTAAATCCATTAAACCTAACAACCTACTCAGATATATTTTTTTTATTTTTATTTTACAATTACTCCTTTTACTTTTAACATTTTTTTACTTTACCTCAACAATAAATTTAAATAAAATCAATTGATTGGAATAAAATTCAAAAATTTAAATTGCGCGCGAAAATATTAAATATTTAAAAAATTAAAATACATCATTAAATTTATTCCGAGAATGAGCCTGCGAATGTGGTGTGAATGGACGCGTAGGCTGAGAAGAGATCCAAGACAAGAGTCAGGTGGTCCACCTGTGCGTTAATTCCACGCAATGGGTTTTTACGCTCATATATATATGTATATATAGATTGCAAAATTATTTAAAGTAAAAATAATAATTATTTAGACGAGTGGCAACCGTCAAATAAAATAGCAGTAGTTTAGTATCGGAGGCAATTGGAGTTGAATTAACTCTCGAAACAATAATTATAAGTTGTAAAAAATAGTAAGAACAAGTTTATGGTTTTAACCTTGAGAAAGCAACTTCTGATGCAGCTTTTTGGCTCCTGACTTGAGTCCGTTATTCACCGAGTCCAGGTAAATAACAAAAAATAAAATAAAAAATAAATAAATAAATAACAGCGGCAGTGTATTTGTAAAATATTTACAAGTGCGCGTATGTATTTATGTAGTGATCTACGATAAATGATATAGGGATTAAAGTAAGAAGAGTTAATGTGAGATACAGTTCAGCGAACTGCGACTTACAAGAAGGTAACACGTTTTTATTTGTATATATATATGTTGTATGGAGGTAAATGTATATGGGTGGATATATATATATGATATAGACAGTCACTTACTCTCAGGAGTATATTGTAGGCGTCAGTGCCATTGACACTGACATAATCGGCAGGAGCATGAAACCACCAACGATGTACTAATGCGGTGTGATGCTGGTTACGTATTGGAGCATTAAGTGAAATGCTCGTGTTAAACGTTCTATTGTTGGTTCTTGATATTGTTGTTGTCGTTGGTGGTATTTCTAGTCCGTCGGTGCAATTGCTGGATGTGTGCATGTACCGAGTATTTAGCATAAGAGATGATGCTGGAGTATTAAGTAATGGGATGCAGTGTAATGTAATCTGTAATGTGTAATGGGTAATGTCGAGAGTTTCGCGCATATATTATGAGCGCGGAACTTAACTTGAGGATGAGATTATTCCGAGTTAAGAGCGAGAGAGAGGTGAATTTAAGTGCTGTGCACTGAGAGCTCGAGAGCGAGAGTGAAAGAGAGCCGGGCAGCCGGCGAACTTGACCTGAATTTCCGAGCAAGGAGAAAGAATCATTGTCGGTTTTAGTTCATTCGGAAAAAGGAGAAAGCAAAAGGAGAAATTACTTTCGTTTTAGTTACAGATTCGCTGTTCATTTGATTTTTTTGGGAAATTTATTGTCGTTTTTGGAGCTGCGTTCATTTTTTAATTTTATAATTGCACAGAAAAAAGGGATTTTTTTTACAAAATTTTTACTTGGCCAAAAATTTTTTGCATCAATTGAAAACAAATCATTTTTTTCTGCGCATAATTTTGGTTGAAAATTTAAAAATTTCATTATTTATCACTGGACGAATACGAAAAATTGATTGAAGTTTTGAATTTAAAAAATTTCAATGAAAAAATGGAAATTTATTTTTAATTAAAAATTTTATGATTAATTGATAATTAAATTTTTAATTTTCACTCTGACGTAAATTTAAAAATTCTATTTTTAAAACGAAAAATGATTTATTAACAATGAATCATATTAATTATTCAAAAAAATGAAATCAATATTTTAATAACAATCACCTCGAATACTCACCTTGTTCTAAAAAATCCCAATTAACAGTAATTATTCACAACTATTTTTCCTCCATTTTTATTTTTTTCCCATCCAATAAATAATAATTTTAATTATTACATATCAATGTCAAAAAAAATTATCACAACCTCGATGTGTAATTAAAATATTTTAACTCAATTATTTAATTCCGCGGTTTATTTTTTTTCAAATCAATAAAAAAAATCTCACAAAAATTCATTATATTTTCATGTGAAAAAAAAAAAAATGCAGAGTAAATCTATTTGCACTGGCTCGAGTCCTGAGCAAATTTAAAAACTAAAAAAAGGCTAAATCGATTGCTTTTGCAGTAAATAAAAAATAGTCCTCAAATTTACGACATATATGTACATATATATATTAAGGTATACATTGTTCTGACTGCTAGAAGGGAAGGAAGGAAATCAATAGCGTTGCTAGGAGAGTAGAGGAGATGAAGCTGTTAAAACCCCAACAGAAAGGAGAGAATTCTATGTTAGTGTCTCTTGTACTCGCACGTCAACATTTTCGCACTTGTCCACATAAATTTCATGAACAAACATCAATATATCAAGGGCTTATTTAAATTATTTTCGAGATCAAACATTTCAAATTACAGTAAAATTTTTTTTACTAAAAAAATAAACTAAATGACATTTTTCTGACGTTCAAAAAGAAAATTATTCTATTATGCTCTCGACGAGGGTAATTTTGATACGACCGAATAATTTCATTTTCTTCTATTCCCTTTTTCTATGGATAAATTATTATTATTATTTTTTTTTTTATTGGAAAAAGCATCGCGAATTGTACGCAATACAGTTCTGTGTTCCAGTGAACCGTCTGCCTGTGACATATGACTCTGGCAAGAGACTCTCTGGTCACCCTCTTGAGCCTGTCAGTAACGTGATTTTGCGTTCTATAGACACTAATCAAACGATATCATACAAAACTACTAACTAGACTTTATAATAGTTCCTGACTATAAAACTACAGCCCAGACTACTTGATACAAAATATAAATAAATATATCGAAATTAGTAACAAAAAAAATCAAAATTTCGCTCCCTCATTTTTTGTTCGTTTGAAACCGCGACTGACGCTTAAATATTAAAAATATCAAAAAACGTAATGAGACCTTTTTTGTAGCTCATAAAATTTTCCACAAAAAAGCTCTTAATACTTTTTCTTCTAAAGATAATACTTCCAGCCCTAAAAGCCTTGAAAGCTTTTTAATTAAATAATGAAGCCTGGAAATTGAATAAAAAATTTAAATTTCGAGTCAAATACCAAAAATATCAAAAATATCAGTGACATTTTTTGTAGCTCTCAAAATTTTCTAAAAAAAGTCCCAGTGACCCCCGACCCAAAAATCGACCCTTCGAAAATTATTTAAAAAAAACGAATTTTTTTTCTAATCCCATTTTGAAATTTACCAAAAAAAAAAAAAAATTAAATGGAACTGATCCAATTGGAAAAACTTATATGTCGTATATTTAATTATATCAGGGTACGCTTTCAACGGTGCACTCTCAGGAAAATCCAATTTGGCATCACATGACCCGAGAGAAAAAGGATCTTGTGTTATATGGGCACCCTCGGAAATTTCTCCATAAAATCAATACTCAGTTCGCACAGATTGTGGTAGGTCTAGTGTATCAAAGAATAAAATAATAATAATAATAATAACAACAATAAATTATCTTAATAACACCAAACCAATAAATATATATAAATATATATTATTATTTACTAATGATTAATAATAAAGACTAATAATAGTAATAATAATAATAGTGATAGTAAAAAAAATATTTAATTGTTTATCAAAGTGAATATGCCGTAATGACTGTATATATACATCCATATATATGTATATATATATAGTGGTGATCTTTGAAAGTCATCGATCAGCAATTTAACGGTGATCAAATCGGCAAAAGGATAGTCCTGAGGCTGAATAAAAGGTTTTTATGATCTCGAGGATGATGATTTCCTTGGTGTTTATCCTCCGTCTCGTTCTCTATTTTATAATTCAGTATAAAGCTCACTCTGTATAGTCACTTAAGTTGGCTCTCACTCAGCTCACTCGAGTCAGCTCAACTCGGTTTGATTATTCGTTGCCCGAGGGACATTTGGGGGCTGTAATCACGGGCTACTCAGGTTATTCATTACCATCTCGAACGATGAGTCTCGATCGCTACGAGTTAACGTAATCGCAACAATAACGGCCTTGTTAAAAACCGCCTGTTGGTCTCGTTACCCGATACATACAATACAGCATTCCTCTTATCCACCAACTTAACTCTCTTACTTACTTACTTACTTACTTACTTACATCTGTATACATATATATTATATACTTATACTTATTTCAGCATATATGAATCGTGTAAAGTAGGTTTATAATAGGCTACAGCAATTCAACCGAGTAATATACTCAAGTAACCGTTTTCTGTTCATAATTCAATTATTTTTTTTTTTAAAACTTTATACGTCTAAATTACCGGCGGTGTAACAAATTTTTTTTATGAAAAATTATAAATTTTTTTTAGATTTCAATACAAAAAAAAAATAAAAATTGCTCTGACCATGAAAATTTTTTTTGGGACCGGAGTAGAAAACAAAATAAACTTTTTTTTATTCTTAAACTTTTTTTAAAAAAACTCTAAATAACCCGAAAAATTTCGGTAATTAATTTCGACCGCGAGCGTAAGGTTCCAAGTTCGAATCCCGTTCCGGAACTATCATTAAATTTTTTTTCAAAAAAAATTTATTAATAGAATAAAATTTTGAATTTGCGCGTCTCCAGTTTTCGGATGATTTTCAGAGGAAAAAATGTATAGGAGAGGGTGGGGCAGAGCGGCCCCCCTAAGCCAATTATTACTTTTTGTGGCTTTCAACCATAAGATCACTTTACTTTTGTCCTATTTCGAACAAATTTATGGACATTTTGCCAAAATTCTGAAAAAAAAAAAATTTTTGTGGGGCAGAGTGGGCCCCCCTCCAAAAAATGATAAAAAATTTTTTTTTCGTTTTTTTTTTTTTTTAAATTGTTTTCATCATTAAGAATGTATTTCTTTCTCTTGACAACTATTTTTGGTTTTATATTACTCAAAAAAAATTTTTTAAGGTGTAATAAATCGTTCACTCTCGATTACCTTAATTACTAATTGTTATTTAATAAAAAAAAAAAAACAATTCTATAGTTTTACTTTATTTCAAAAATTTATCAACTAAAAAAAAAAATTTTATTTTTATAAATTGTTAGTGACCAAATTTGCCTCTTATATAGAAAAACGGCCGAAAAATATGAAAAAATAATTTTTTCGGAAGTTTCGGCTGGTCCATTTTGCCCCAGGTGTTATGCGTAGGGCTAGAAATGTGGAATAATAATAATTTTTTTTTAATTTGACGATAAAAATATGAAAAAATCACTTTTTCGAAATTTGGGGCTTGTTCATTTTGCCCCAAATGTCATGCGTAGGGGTAAAAATGCGCAAACATCGGATTTATAGTAATTAGTCGAAAAAAAAAATTCTTTTTTTATCAAAATTTCAGGGGGGCTCTGCCCCACCCTCCCCTAATAAAATATATTGTAATTTCCCATAACTAAATCAGGTTTGCTGCCAACAGCGCAATGTGTCGCGCATATTTTTGTTACGCACCGACGGTCGCGGGCCCACATGGCGCCAGAGTTATGCATAGACTCGGAACAGTGCATTCTTATATGCAAGTTCTATTCCATCAGCATAAATTCTGATCCTCAGGCCATCGATAGCTCGTTATCGCCATTGACATGCAAATTTAAATAGATCTTCAATATTTATTAGCCAACTTAACACTTTACTTCCTCTCTGCCGCGATACATTTTCCCGCAACCTACAAATTATTCCCCTTAATAAACAAAAAAAAAATCCGTCTCAGTCTGAGTCTAAGACTCAGTCTCAGTCTCAATCTAAACCTCTAGGCTACACGTGTTGTACCGTTACAATTTGCCGCGTTATTTGAGAGTGAACACAAGTAGCCATTAGGGACATACGTCTATCAAAATGTTTTCTATAGTCCATTAAAATCAAATAGCTGCATCATGAAAATTTTTTATCCATTCAGTCTCCGTTCTCACAAAAAATATATTTTTTATTTAAAATATTTATTAATAATAAAATAATTACTTTGTTTCAACGAGAGCTTGTTTAGTATTTGGTGGAGTTAAAAATAAAAAAAAAATATATAAATAAAAAAAAACCAGGAAAAATTAGTAACCATGTACGATTATATGAATCGGGTTTGCGTTCTCATCAACCGTAAATTCCCACGGGATACAAACAACTTTAAAACACCACTTAAAATATAAGTACATACATATACTTTAAATCAGGACAATTTACTTACGGTCAATGTACCCGAAATAATTATAACACCATAGATTTATATTTATTTATAAATAAATTTTACTTAATAATTATTATCACTGATAATAGTCAGTAATTTATTTAATTCAAATTACGCGCCTTTAAAAAGGGTTATTCAAATATGGACCAAATGAAAATTAATTGGGAGTAACGGTTTGATATTTCATCAGGTCATTTAGTATATTGTTTGTCGTAATTGTCTCGGATAGAGGGAAAAAAATTAACTGTCAATTTATATTGATAATTACAATAATGATGATAGTGATGAATATTGGGGATCGAGGCGAGACAAAGAAAACGGCGGGATGGAGGCAGGGTAGGAGTGGAGGCAAACTTGGAGATGGAGATGAAGATGGAGATGAAGAAAAGCCTGGAGAAGAATGAGAAGAGAAGGAGGAGAAAGAAGAAGAAGGCGTTAACAGGCACGCTGTACACCTATTATGTTAGCACTCGAAATCACACGTAACGTGGCGTGCCGTGGCTTCCCGCAATTATTAAGGTCCAACGACCTCGGAAAAAAAAAATTATTTCTCTGGATCCAAATTCCCTGCATGGAAAGTAAATACACTGCCATCAATCTTGCTTCCTAATTTTGTTTTACTTTTTTATTTTTTATGCAATGGAAAATTTATCGGTCGCTTTGGACGGCCGGGGCCAAATTTGGTAGGGGACTGAAAAATTTTTTTTACATGTATGAGATCAAAAACATGAAATTTTCAGATTTTCTTTTAACATTTTTATCACCCGTGTAAAAAAAATTAGTTCCAAAAAAGTTCCGCATGTGGAACTTCTAAACATGAGACAGATTAGAACTTCAAATGGAACTTTTTTGGAACGTTAGTAATTTTGATGGTAAAAGAAAAGTTTTTATGAGCAAATTTAGAGTAAAAAAAGACGTTCTTGGAACTTTTTTTGAATTTTTTATCGACATTTTTTTAGTTCTATAAAAAATTCAAAAGTAGTGATTTTTGAACAATTTTGGCATGTTTCTAAAACGTCTTTAGTCTACCAAAGATGCAAAAGAAGTGATTTTGAAATGTTTTGGGATGCCTTTTTTAGTCCATAAAAAAGTCAAAAGTGGTGATTATGGAACTTTTTTGGAATGTCCATATAAAATTTCAAAAAATTTCCAAGAACGTCCTTTTTTGACTCTAAATTCGCTCATAAAAACTTTTTTTTTTACCATCAAAATTACTAACGTTCCAAAAAAAATCTATTCGAAGTTCTAATCTGTCTCATGTTTAGAAGTTCCACATGCAGAACTTTTTTGGAATCTTTTTGGAACGAATTTTTTTTACACGGGCCAGATTTTTTTTTTTAATTTTGAGCCAAATGAGTAAATTTTTTATTTTATTTTTGGATGCTGCCAAAAAAAATTTGATCAGAGTTAAAACCCGTCTAACTTTTTAACATTAATTATAATTATTGAAATAACGTGAACGGTAAAATTTTTTTCCTGTCCCATTTTACCCCCGCGTCGCCTCCCATTAAAAAAAAAATACGACCTGTTATTTGAGCATGAATCAACAGTAAACCCGTTGAACAATGTGTACAAATTTAATAATTAAAACAAGCAAAAAAAATGTAAAATTTTCTAATGACTGTAAATAACGGGCAGCTATTTGGGTATCGCTTTGTCATTTTAGTGACGAACATAACAGGTGTACGAGTATAAATTGATGACTAAGATTTGTATGTCTTTGTGTCTTAAACAACAATAAGTGAAGCATGTCAGTGTGTGCGCAAGTATGTTTTATGTACACATTATCGTGTGTTGTGGAATATGCTCGACACAGTGATGGGCAACAACTTGAAACGGTTTGTTAAAGACACTGGTAATAGCGGTTTTTTTGAATTCAAGTATTGCTGGTATATTTATCTATTTTTTTTTTTTTCATATTCGGTAAATTAAAATCTGGGTAAACAGATCTGGAGTATTGGGACAGATGCAAACTCCAGTGTCTTGAAAAAAACAAAAAATAATATATATATGTATGTATATTTATTTAAAAAGCGCATCTGTTGTTAATGGGCCGTTACAACGAAATTTCTAATCTGCATTCACAAACTTCTTGTGCACCGCCACATGTGATTACAGGAATTTAGTCTAAGCTCGGTATTATTTGCGGCTAAATGGTTAATTGACCGTGTTGAGTCGGCAACTTAATTTTTTTCATAAAGAACAGCCATAGCCGGGAACAAAAGTCTCTTTAGAGTAGAGTAGAGTAGACCTTTTTAGTTTTTTTTTAAATATTTCGGAGTAGTGAGAGATTAAAATTTATAATCTCGATATTGTCTGGGAGAATAAAAATAAAAGTACTGTTACCTTCTTATATATATTATGAGTAAATAACTTTTATGAAAGTGAATCAAATAATAACTTATTAAGTACTGATACTATTTTATTTTAATTATTTGATGTCATGATCAATCCTTAAGAAAGTGATATTTATTAGGGTGATTCATTTCCGCAAAAGTTTTTTTTATTTCAAGTCTTCAAGCAAAATCTCAATCTACATCTAAAAAAAAAATTCTCACCAAATATGAGCTCTTAATTCCAATACTAAGTACTTGCCATTTAATTTAAAAGATTCCCCATTTAAAATACGCGTTAATTAAATTACTTTTTTTTTTAACTTTCTAATACTCAGCTGCGTTTCGTGATATCAAGGCGGTTTTGGTCGCAAATTGTAGGGCATTTGGTGTTCTTCAAAAGTGCCCATAGTTACTTAGCTGTAATTCCAGCTGTTTCACTTGTGTCCGTTGTGGAACTCATTTTTTCTATGAAATTGACGTTTATTGGCTTGCAGAACATAAACTAATGAAAGTACATCAAAAATGTTAATAGAAATTTTATAGGAAATTTTATTCCCTTCGAAAAAAGTCCTATGAGTCAAGTCGCTAAAGTTCATACTTTCCGAGTTATAACCATTTTAATAATTTGAAAAATAAAATATCAATTATAATTTTATTTTCTATTATATTTTTCAAATTATTAAAATGATTATAACTCGGAAACTATGGACTTTAGCGACTTGACCCATAGGACTTTTTTCGAAGGGAATAAAATTTCCTATAAAATTTCTATTGACATTTTTGATGTACTTTCATTGGTTTATGTTCTGCAAGCCGATAAACGTCAATTTCATAGGAAAAATGAGTTCCGCAACGGACACAAGTGAAACAGCTAGAATTACAGCTAAGTAACTATGGGCACTTTTGAAGAACACCAAATGCCCTACAATTTGCGACCAAAACCGCCTTGATATCATGAAACGCAGCTGGGTATTAGAAAGTTAAAAAAAAGTAATTTAATTTGCGTGTATTTTAAATGGGAAATCTTTGAAATCAAATGGCAAATACTTATCATTGGAATTAAGAGCTCATATTTGGTAAGAATTTTTTTTTTTTTCAATGTAGATTGAGATTTTGCTTCAGCACTTAAAATAAAAAAATTTTTGCGGAAATGAATCACCCTAATATATATAGAGGAGACCGGGCACGACTGACCCCTTGAATAATTTTACGAAAGCAAATTTTTTTTTTGACATCCTCATATTTTTATATTTACCAAATTTCAAAATGATACCAGCGGCAAAAATAAATATCAGCAGGAGGGCCGTCATGTCTCTGTCTCTCCCCTGTATAGGGGTGGGAGGGGGGCAAAATGGGCTTAAATTTATACTACCGATAAATTCTTTTTTCTTAAGGAACCGATTTCACTCACTCTCCTTTACATTGACTATAAATATGATATTATTTTCACGTAAGTGATTAATAATTAAATTGTCTTATCAATTTTACGGCACGAGCTGACTGGTGACAGTTAAACATGTAGAAGATAAGAATAAAACAAAAGTCGGAGAGAGTTATACATCAGAGAAAAATGTATATATAAATATACTGAAAGGTGTTTCCTTGAAGATGATGATCTTGGTAAGACACTTAACTCATGAGTTGAATGACATTCACACCGGGAACGGATGTCCTCTTTGCAGCACCCTTCGTGTGTGCTTGTGTGTCTTATATATTGTCTGTCCGTTTTATTATATGTATATATATTGTATATACATAGTTAGGCGGAGAGCAGTGACATTACGCGAGCGTGGAAAAAATCCATCAGCTCAAAAGTCAAGGTCTCTGTGAATTATGAGGGAATATATCTTTTGTTACATTATTAAAAAAAAAAAAAATAATTATTATGTGTTAATTATTTTTTCTTAATTAATTTTTTATCGCGTTTACGTAACGTTTAAAAGTGTTATAAATATTTTAGTAATGCAAAACCTATTTATATACAACGATTTAATGAGTAAATGCTTGTGTTACATACATTATGTAACGCTTTTTTTAATGATACTTATTTCCTATTAAGATAAAAAAAGCTGGGAATTTTTTTATGATGCCCAAGTATGTGGAAAATATTTACCGATGCGAAAATAAAATTAAAGTTAATGATTTTTAGATCCAAATTAAGTGTTTCATAGTTTTTTGCCAGCAAAAGTGGTAGAAAAATTTATTCGTGATACCAGAATATGCTGAAAATCTGTTTGTGATGCAAAACTGCCTTTAAAAAGACCAAATTTTGATGGAAATTCAAGTGCTACATTTTCTGTGACACTGGAAAATGGGGTTAGAATTTTTTCCGAGGGTAAAAAGTGCGAAAAGTATTTTTTTGATACTCGAATATGCATAAACTATATTTTTGATGCAGAATCAAAGTGAAAAATGCCGATTTCAAGCCGAAAAAAAATTGTTACATGGAAAATTTGAAACTGATATCATTTCTAAGTAAATTTGCCCGATTCGAAATTTAGAGCCCATTTAGAGCCTTCTAAAGTCGGACTTGGAGGCTCTAAATAGAGTCTGTTTCTATGTAAAATTAGGTCCGATTTTGGTCCCCAAGGTGCTACAAATTTCCGTTTTCGGTACTTGCGGGCTCAATCTAGGACCTGATGAAAATTAAAATTAGCTCCGGGTTCAAAGTCGGAGCTACAGGACTCCATGGCTCTAAATCGGATCTATTTAGGGCTAGAGGGACTTATATAGGCTCTAAATTTCGACTCGGGTGTGAAGTGAATGCGGATTAAATCCGGAGTGAATGTATAGCAGATGACTGTTTATTTGTTAAATTCACTCGGAGTTAAATTTACTCCGAAGAGGAGTTTATTTTAAAATTCGAACTCCAAATTGAAGTGAATGCGGATTGAAATAAAATCCAGACTCAGCTGAAAATACAAACTCTCTATTCCCTCGGTATGCGGAGTGATTTTTTTTAAAACTCCGAAACTCAAAGTGACTCCTCCGAATTGACTTCCGATTTTTTACAGTACAGCTGAAGGATTTTTAAAACAAAATCCAGCTTATTTATTAAAGTACCAGTAAAAAAAAAAATAAATAAGATAAATGTTAAGTGTGCCAATAGAAAATCCTAAGACATTGTGACACAATGACGAGGCATCTCTTAAGAACCTCATCATCAAGAACATCGATGTGTTCGAATGCCCAAGATGGTTCTTATATGAGGGGCCTGCTGGGCCGTACACTCAGAATGACCAACATGAAACGGGCGATTCGTTTTGCCGGGATGATTTGTCGAGCGCATCAAGGACACCGTTATCGTAAACCATTACTGCTGGACAAAACGATTCTAGACCATCAAATGATTTATTATCACACTAGTTAACCTAAGCCTCGACGTTACATTTTTTAAGTCCAACCGCTGCATGATCCCGTACCAGCGACGCAAAAAGGTCCGCGTGTTTTTTCGAAATCCGGTTTCCTGGTGCATTATTATATCAATCCATCCATACTCCGATCTATCCGATACCCATGATGAATAAATATACGAATGAACAAGCACCGAGAATGTGTTAGAAAAAATAAACCTCAAGATTTTGCAATGACATATGACGCAAACGGCAGGTCATCAATCGTACGATGAGTTAGTGCACGAGGTTGAGGATAATCTTCAGCTCAAGCTCATTTCTGTGTACCGGTTACAATGTACATAAATACATGCATCATGTTATAATAAAACGGAAATACTAAATGACATCATACGACGTATCACGTTGAGATTGTTACCGTCGCCATTGCCCGGGCACGAGGGAGTTCCGATTCGTAACTAGCCGGAGATAGTCATCTCTGCT
This sequence comes from Microplitis mediator, assembly GCF_029852145.1. Lineage (NCBI taxonomy): Eukaryota > Metazoa > Arthropoda > Insecta > Hymenoptera > Braconidae > Microplitis > Microplitis mediator. The sequence continues at coordinate 1,178,968 of NC_079971.1, read as the reverse complement.
GGATATCTTGCCTCTTTTTATTTATATTTATATTTTTTTATTTCTTTATCTATTCATTTTCATTCTTCACGTTCTATTGGTAGGTGCCGTGGTTCATCGAATCGCCCGCGGCTCGACGATGACTAAACGTGAGAATAAGGATCTTAAACTGAGGATCCAACCAGACCTTCCACGCAGGTGAATTTAAATTGCTCCCCATAAATTTCGTTAGATATTTAAACGGCCCGCAGTTTTAAATTTCGTGGCCGGATTCGACCCGCCAACTGGCAGCTACACTCGTTAGTCAAAATGGCGGCGGGCTTACACAAGATGAAGCGCTTAAGTGTTGGGTGTCAATCGGCCGTCCAAACAGGGATTAGCGTTATGCATAAGCTGGAAATAATTTCTTGTTTCTGGACGACGACGTCCTTGCCCGCGGCAACATCTGATTATTTATAGGCGATGATACCCTAGACTTGTTCCTCGTCTCCTTCTACTCGATCTCCATCTCCATCTCCATCTCCATCTGCGCTTCCCCTGTTCCCTCGTCACTCTCGGCCTCCTTGTTCCCGCTCTCGGAGCTCTTTCTCTCTCCTTATCTCTCAAAGGCTCACCAGCTCACCGCAATCTCAGGTTCCCTAGCTCCTATGACTCGTCCCGTGAATCATCTTCGCGCCGCTGACGTTCGCGGCCCGCATTCACTAGGATATTAGTCCCAGGACATGGTAAAACGTCCAGGATACATATCTTTGGCTCGTAAAATATAAACTTTATTTCAGCCGCACGCGTTCTCGTAAATATACACGTATGTTTATACACAGCTAGATATTACTGTTGTTACCGCTGTTACTACTATTATTATTGTTGTTGTTATTATTACTACTATACGCTGCTGCGTATTCGGAGTATTTTGTTGTTGACACCAGACATTTATTATTCCGCTGAACAAACAATCTTCATATTTATTTACAGCACATATATTTATAAGCTTCCTCATTATATTCTGCTACATTGTAAAAAGAGCGGTGTTAAAAATGGACTCATTTTAACTCCGCCCGGTGTAAAAATGAAATTACACCGGTGTAGGAGGAGTAATTCACCGGTGTTAAAGATACCGGTGTTAAAGCAGGGTAACCGGTGTAAATGCGGAGTAAAAATGGTGTAAAAGCGGGGTAATCGGTGTAAAAGCGGTGTAATATCGGTGTAAAAGCAGGGTAACCGGTGTAAATGCGAAGTAAAAACGGTGTAAAAGCGGTGTAATATCGGTGTAAAAGCAGGGTAACCGGTGTAAATGCGGAGTAAAAGCGGAGTAATCGGTGTAAAAGCGAGGTAACCGGTGTAAAAGCAGAGTAATATCACACACTGTAAAAAGAGCGGTTTTAAAAATAGACTCGTTTTAACTCCGCCCGGTGTAAAAATGAAATTACACTGGTGTAGAAGTAGTAATACACCGGTGTTAAAAATACCGATGTTAAAGCGGGGTAACCGGTGTAAAAGCGGAGTAAAACCGGTGTAAAAGCGGGGTAAATTTAACACCGATAATTTTAACACCTACACCGTTTGGACTTACCCCGGTAATTTTTTACAGTGCAAGTATAGTGATCGAGTAAGTAAAAATATTCACAAAGTAAAATATTTTAACACCGGTAAATAATATCTACACCAGCGGCGGCGTTATTTTAACACCGGTCTAGTATATTTACACCAGCGATGGCGTTATTTTAACACCGGATAATTTTTTTTAACACCGGTACAGAACATTTACACCGGCGGCGGCGTTATTTTAACACCGGTCTAAAATATTTACACCGGCGGTGGCGTTATTTTAACACCGGATAATTTTTTTTAACACCGGTCTAGAATATTTACACCGGCAGCGGTGTTATTTTAACTCCGGAGAATTTTTCTAACACCGGTACAGAATATTTACACCGGCGGCGGCGTTATTTTAACACCGGTCTAGAATATTTACACCGGCAGCGGTGTTATTTTCACACCGCTTTTAGGGGTAAATTTAACACCGCTAATTTTAACACCTACACCACTTGGACTTACCCCGGTGATTTTTTACAGTGTACAAATAAATCAGTTTATTTTTTAACTGTACATAAAATAATAATAATAATAATAATTTAAAATTAATAGTATGCATTCAATTAAAGATCAACGCCCGCTTTGATCTAATCGTCAGCCCACGGGCGCGATGACCAGGCACTAACGCTCAAATATTTACCCACTATATTTATTCATTTCCCGGAGCCCGCCCTGCTCCGATCCCGAGAAATTACTCGACCATTCACAAATCGATGGTACAGTAATAGTTTTTTACCGTCGATTGTGTCTAATGTAATGGACCCCAGGGATGGGCCACAAAAAAAAACCAACGGTAACTCTGGCGGTGATTGAATTTTCGATGAAAACTCGATATAAATTCAACGCGAGCAAGTAATAATTAAAATATATATTTATGTGAAAAGAGGATTAATTGTCGGGCATTGAGTGTGTCTGCGTACCGGCAAGTGAATGGATTGTGATCGATTATGTAAGCTTAAACGGATCGAGCCGAGAGTAAAAGAGGAATTAACTGGTGGATCAACGGTACAGTGGATCGTTTATCTTGTATGTCGTTCGAGCACACAAGTGTGATGATGATGTGCCTGATTGATTCATAAAGACTTGCTGTAAATTCCGTAGGATTTAAATCCTTCAAGTCTAAAAAACCCCTTCCCGCTCTTTTCGTCTTCCAGTTAAAACGCACTTTGTTTTTTATCATTTTGTTTATTTATTTATTTACAACCGAGATTATTTACTACAAAGTAACCTTCGTGTTTAATTGGTGAGCCTTCGTGGATTCCAACAGACAGCCCAGCTATTAAATTGATAATACACCGCGCAACAAATATTTACCTTCCGCCACGAGCCCTTACATCTCATACTATCCCATCCTTTCCTATCCTCTCCTATCTTAGATACACAGCGATGTATGTTTGGTATCATGCGATCAATCACATATCAAACTTGCTGTTTTATACCTCCGCGGATCCATTTCCTGGATCTCACGCTACCGAATTATCTTACATTACATTCAAGGTTCAAAGATACCTGATAGTTAACAATCATGAGCTTTTTTCGCTAAAACCAAACGCCATTTTAAATTTCCCAGCCGACCCTAGACCCCCTCGTAGAAATAATCGAGTTTTCACTCGATATAAACCAGTAACTGGCCAGTGATCCCGAGTCGAAATTTAGAGCCTATATAGGTCCCTAAAGCCCTAAATAGATCCGATTTAGAGCCCTGTAGTCCTGTAGCTCCGACTTTGAACCCGGAGGTCATAACATTCACTGAGAGGTCAGATTTTGAGCCTTCAAGTCCGACAATATTAGTCCCGTAATAATAATAGCCCGAGTCGAAATTTAGAGCCCATTTAGAGCCTTCTAAAGTCGGACTTGGCTCTAAATAGAGTCTGTTAATTATGTAAAATTAGGTCCGATTTTTGTCCCTGAGGTGCTACAAATTTCCGTTTTCGGCACTTGCGGGCTCAATCTAGGACCTGATGAAAATTAAAATTAGGTCCGATTTAGGGCCTCCCGAGTCGAAATTTAGAGCCCACTTAGAGCCTTCTAAAGTCGGACCTATTTCGGACTTGGAGGCTCTAAATAGAGTTTGTTTCTATGTTAAATTAGGTCCGATTTTGGTCCCTGAGGTGCTTCAAATTTCCGTTTTCGGCACTTGCGGGCTCAATCTAGGACCTGATGAAAATTAAAATTAGGTCCGATTTAGGGCCTGTAAGCCCTGGTTTATTGTAATAATAATAATATTAATAATAATCATCATAAATTATTCAATTATAATGAATCCAAATTTATTACGGGACTAATATTGTCGGACTTGAAGGCTCAAAATCGGAGCTCTCAGTGAATGTTAGGACCTCCGGGTTCAAAGTCGGAGCTACAGGACTACAGGGCTCTAAATCGGATCTATTCAGGGCTATAGGGACCTATATAGGCTCTAAATTTCGACTCGGGCAGTTACTTAACAGAAACTCGATATTACACTGGCTAGTTACTGGCTAAAAACTCGATATCATTTCTACTAGGGCCAGAATGGGCGCCACCGTGGAAACCGCCTTGACATGCCGCGACCGAAGTCACATTAGAGCCGATTCTAGGTGACGTGCGCTTATCTGCAAGGACAAATATAAAAGTATGGATGTATATTTAGAATTTGAAATAAAAAGAGCGTAAATAGTCGGTCGGTGAGGAGTAAACCTGGTGGTAGCAAGACTCCATACAACTGAAGCAGCATCAGTAGCAGCAACAAGCCGTTAATGCGGCTCGAACGCAACGGGTTTGCAGAATCCGGTTGCCCGCGTAGTGTAGTTTTATCCCTGACTATTTTTCTAGCTCTAATAATAATTATCAATCTATCTCCGGTCGAACCAGTCCTGATAGCGATCTTTCCCATGCTAAAATAAGCTCAGCTTAGGCTAAATCTGTATTACATCTCGAACGAATTAATCGAGATGTCGATCGGACTGCGAGCATACTTGGAATGTCAAACCGACTAATTAAAATTGCCATGCAAATATCACTCAGCGATCTTTTATTATCCCGAGTTGTAAAAGTTTATTATGTTTATGGATTTTTTTTTTATGGTTTAACGGCCCGGAATTATTATAATTTAAATGTTCATTGACTTTCGGAGTGTGTTGTGTTTATGTCTATTCGCTTTTTGTCTGATCTGCCAGCAGAAGCGTGAGAGCTACATCAGCTTAAGGATTGTCCATATCATCTCATCTCTGGCTGCGGGCCTAACGAGCATTTGCAAGTAAATTGGCTCGATCTTTCTCAACAAACTCTACACTACACACCATATACTAGTTTCTTCATTTCATCCTTACGTGACGATTAGTGTCCTCGGGGGCTACTGTTAATCTATATATATATATATAGATATTAGGGTGCTTCATTTCAGAGCAACATTTTTTTTTTTCAAGTGCTTGTGGAAAAAATCATAGTTCAACACAAATAAAAAATTTTCGCGGAAGAAAAAAAATTCTATGTCGACTACAGACCTAGCTCATCGAAAAATTCAATTTTCCCGTTTAAATAACACGGGAAAAATTTTTTTTTTAGCTTTAAGTATTGTTAACTCATTAAACAAATCAATAGATCGAATAGACTAATACATATTTTTGTAGGAAATTGAACGCTCTACGAAAAAGGTCTCTAATCATTTTTCGATAAACCCATCTGTTCAAAAGTTATTGGAGCTCGAAGTAAAATTGGAGATCTTTTTACTATTCCGGCGAAACTATCAGACTTATCACAAAATGTTGTAGGATCTTTTTTGTTGACAATTTTATTCTCAACAAATTATTATCAGTAAAGTTTTTTGAAATCCAGCATCGTTTTCTAGTTATTTCCATTTTAATGTCGAGCTCTTGAAATCGACCAGAACCACTTTTTTAAGAGCTTGAAATTAAAATGAAAATAAATAGAAAATAATGCGGAATTTGAAAAAATTTTACTGATAGTAATTTGTAGAAAATAAAATTGTCAACAAAAAAGATTCTATAACATTTTGTGATAAGACTGATAGTTTCGCCGAAAAAGTAAAAAGATCTCCAACTTTCCTTCGAGCTCTAATAACTTTTGAACAGATGGATTCATCGAAAAATGATAAGAGACCTTTTTTGTAGAGCGTTCGATTTCCTACAAAAATATGTATTAGTCTATTCGATCTATTGATTTGTTTAATGAGTTAACAATACTTAAAGCTAAAAAAAAAATTTCCCGTGTTATTTAAATGGAAAAATCGAATTTTTCGATACGGAATTGATTTCGAAGTGGTCTGGATTTTTTTCAAATCCACATTCACTCCAGTTCGATATTTTAATATTTCAATGAATTTTACTCCAAGGGAATCTGTACTTGTTTTTTTTCGAGGATTACAAATTTTTAAAACAAAAATTTTTACTGTTACAACTTCTGGAAAAAATTTCCGACAGATAGAACTGTGGCAATATTTAAATACCAGTAATGATATTGTTTTATAGTAAAAATTAAAGTCCGTGGCCATGTGCGTACATAAAACATACACTGCAATGCCCGACCCGTTAGACATATCTCAGCTTGAGTTTTTAAGTGAGAGGGAACACAGCATTGACCGTGAAAGGAAGCATACATAAGAGGAGAAGTATTCTTGCAGGCCGTTATGTCAAATCGAGGCCGCAGTATTCCTTTTTATCAATCGTCCTTACTACGCTTTATTGATTAACCACAAATCTATTTCCATAAAACATTCAAATAAAATGCAGATAAACGTCTAAATTATCTGCTTCAACGTTAAATCGATGTCACACAAAAAAATTTCACTACTCTCTAAACATGAATAAGTGAAATAAGTGAATATTCACTAATTTTGAGTGCCAACCGAACCACTTTTTGAAATTAGTGGTTCGGTTTGCACTTAGAATTCGTGAATATTCACTTATTTTCACTAATTCATGTTTAGAGAGTACGTCAAATTATCATCTGTCAGAATATCTTGCGTCCAAATTTCGAAAAAAATAAATATTGTCATTCTATATTTGAACGTACCAATACTAGTATATATTTTATGCTAATAAATATATCATTTTTTCATATGATATTAAAACATTGCGATATTTGAGCGATAATTTGTCGTGTGATATTTTGGCATGCGATATTTTTTTGTGATATTTAGACGTGTAACTGTTTAAACAAAGACATAAAATAACATATATCCATATATATGTATAGACATATATACAATATATTCACGCACGTGATTTGTTTAATGCGAATCCCGTACAAATCTCACTTTACTATCTCTATTTTTCTATTTATACCCGCGTCTTGTTAGCTCCAAGACCACCTACAGAGAAAATCCCACTAGAATTAAATCTTAAATGAATTTATTTCCACCACAGCCTAAAAATATAAGTAATGAAAATAATTTCGATAATTTAAACTATCAATTTAAATAAAATAAATTGTTTTACGCAAACCGACCGCTCCAAGGATATATTCCTGTACTCTATTGTATCTCGGCAGGGATATCACCGTCAGGTTATCATTCATCGACTCTAACAGTACCCATAGCTATATGCCGAGAAGCTTTAAAAAAAAATAACCAAAGGTAAAGGTGCACCCGCGCTCTAAACCTATGATCGAATCTTATAAGCTAAGCTTGTGAGTACCTGCTGATATTTTACTGTCAACCTATGCCAGTTTATTTAAGACCGTTGACCGACCATCAGATTGGGAGACTAAATCCTTCCTATAAAGTTACCAAGACCTTTAAAGCTTCCACAATTCTTCCTCCGAGCATCCTACGATCCGAACTCTTTGTATTTATGAAGGAAACTTTTTGAAATAAGATTATTTACGTCCGTTTGGGGCTTGATATATTTATTGCAGCTAAAAAGATGAGTTCATTCGACAGATTTAGCACTTGGGTGTCTCTAGATGTCGGATTCAGTTCGGGGAAGCCTATTGGTGAAGTCATTTATGGACCAACCGACCGACGGCAATAAAAATTGGGACTTAATTTCATTTTTTCTGATGAATTTATGGACGAATTGGCTTTAAATTGTAGCAGGATGTTGCAGTCATGTTCTTTTGGCAAAAGTTTCCCTGCTATTCCATTTCAAAAGGATTCAAAGAAGTCTTCTGGAATAACGCTAGCACACAAAAGCTCGAAAACAGCGGGAAGTTTCGGGCTGGAACCGATGTCCAGATTTTTTTTTAAATTCTTTGGAGAGATCCGTATTGCCCCGAACTCTCGTATCGCTCTACGAGTTAGCAAACAAAAATTTTACGATGACAATAAAAAGAAGTTTTTTTTGAAAATTTTTGCGGGGGCCCGGTCTCCCCTATACGCACTGATAAAAAAGTTGACTTGATTCAAGAGAAAAAATCTTGATCCAAGAATAGCATTTTGAAGAAAATGATTTTCTTGAGTCAAGAGAAAAAATTATTGAGCCATGAAATTATTCTTGGTTCAAGTAAATTTATCTTGGTTCAATAATTTTTTCTCTTGACTCAAGAAAATCATTTTCTTCAAAACGCTATTCTTGGTTCAAGATTTTCGCTCTAGAATCAAATCAACTTTTTTATCAGTGCACAGAAAAAAAGGATTTCTTGGCGCAAGAAAAATTTTGCAGTAAAAAATGAAACCAAAAATTTTCTTAGGACTAGAAATAATTTCTTGGCTCAAGAAAATTTTTTCTTACCTCAAAAAATTATTTGTCACCCCAATAAAATTTTCGTTTTCAATTCATAATGCGAAAAATTTCTTAAGTCAAGTAAAAATTTTCTTGGAGTGAGAAAATATTTTTTGCGTCAAATAATTCAGGACAGCATTAAAAAATTTCTCCTCATTCTCTCTCATGAAGAAGACCATGGCCCACATGCTTAATCAAATATTGTACGAGGCACATATTTACGTAATCATTACCAACAGTTCAAACAATTAATGAGCAAATATATATATTCAGTCGGTCGAAAAACTTATCCACTCAAAACTCGGATTAATATTCAATAATGTCAGTTTTGCAGAATTTCATCCGAAGATCGGGTATCCTTTTACTAGGGGTTCAGTGACCTCAGCACTGGATTTCCCGTGATCTGCATTTAGTTATAACCAATATGCTGGTTGCAAATTCCAGGTAGCATCGATAAAATTATTACGATGAATAGTAATTGTTGGCTCTAGATACTAGGGTACTCGTACTCGTACTTGTACTGGTATCTAGACGATTTCATCTTCCTGAGGGTGGTCTATGACTAGACTCCGATTACTGTAACCACCGATTGGATAGCTATCATCATAACCATCATCGATAGCGTCATCGCTTATTAGAAACCACGGATTCCTTGCATACCCAACCAGTATAGTGTAGAGTTCAAGGCCGACGGGATTAAGCAAATCAAAACTCAAGACATTGTTTACAAACCGAGCTCCAGTATCAAGGTAATCAATAACTCGCTTGTTAACGTTATCCGCAAGTCATTCGGACCCGAACATTTACATATTACAAATGTATATTCTACAGAACATCTACTATACATTGCATTCATATTTTAATTGTCAAAATATATGACCTCGGCTATTAATATTAAATTATTGCTCACCGATGATTCAATTCCCGGCTCTGACACCTGGGTCTCTGTAAAAAAAGCCGAAGAAAAATAATATCTGTTGGGTCTTTTGTTGTAACGCTGATTTTTGTGTTGCTGCTTAGGCATTTGAGCGATACAGTTATGGGTAAAAAAAATTTATAAACCATCAAATGTCTATCAAATGTCATCGGGGATCTGATTGCGTGTAAGCTAAAGTGCAACCTTGCATAGATGTCTGAATAAATTCGCGCCTGAAGCGAATGTCGACGCGCTGGGATATGGATCATCATCATCATCATCATCATCATCATCATGTTGATCTTGATGCTCAGAAGATTACCAAGAAGAGTAAAGAGTTAAAAATAAAAATAATGTGTCAGGTATTTTCCACCAAAAAATGAACCGGCAAATTGAATATCTCTCCGCCTTTCTCGATCACTCTCGATTACTCTTCTTCTTCTTCTCCATCATCTTCTTGTTGTTTTTCTTCCTCTTGTTCTTTTTCTAGTGCATGCTCATCTTCAGTTAGTCTCGTCCTTATTTTCTCCGCCTTCTCATGCAGATATTTTTTACTTGTCATTTTTTAATACCTCCAGGTTACTTGCGTCGTTGGCTGATGTGTGTTGTGCGTTGTGTGATGTGTGATGGGGACGAGACTGACCCTCGGGGCCTTTCGTGGAAACGAACCGTCTACACACACTTTACTCTTTATCTTCGGGCATTTGAAAATAAAAAATTTTTAAAATAAATAAATAAAAATAAAATAAAATGGAGAAAAATTAACGCTCTGCACGATAGTGAGTCAGTGTGTGATCGATAATTATACAAATTTACCTCTGTCTCAGCAAGTGTATCATTACTAATTGTCGATACTGTCTGAAAACCTAGTCACCTACTTTATTATTGCGAGTACTAAAATTTCCATAAAGAGCATGCTAACAAAATATATACGACATTGATTTAAGAATATTGCCTTTTAAATCGGCTAAATCGAGTGAGGATCACGCGAGAATACGCAGGGATCTCTGAAATTCTGTTGCAGAATAATTAATTGTGATTTAACGCATCCCCAGATAAAATTTGAATTTCATTACCATAAATACATATCCGTATATATATATATACATTGCAATTTTTTTTTTATCTTACCCACGATCTGCATTATTTATAAATATTTTATTATTTATTTTCAAAAGTAATAGCCGCTATTAATTAAAAATCTTTGGCTTTTTACTTTGAATAATTATTCCTTTGACCGGCGACATTTTTAAACTCGCGATAAAAATAAACATTTGTGGTGGTCGCTGAGAGGAAATTTAATTTCCTACACTTTTTGTTTAATTAAAAAATCTTCCAAGTAATTTATGAGCTACGGCCATTTTTAAATTCGTTATTTTATTGATTTATGACCATAACTTTTGAACGGTTGGTTTTACGAAATTTTGTAAGAAGACCGATTTTGTAGGAAATTAAATTTCCTACAACTTTGGTTTCTCTAAAAATTTTTTAGGATCGATAGTTTAAAAGATACGGCCATTTTAAGTATGGGGAGTAAAAATTTGATTTTCAAAAATTCATTTAATCGATTTATCGCAATAACTTTTGAACGATTGGTTTTATGAAAATTTACAAAGAGACCGATTTTGTAGGAAATTAAATTTCCTTTCCGGTCACCATCAATGATAAATAGTTATCTCAAGTATTTAGCGTGATATCGGGAGACCAAGCAAATTTATATAGGCGGGAATTTTAAAAATAAAATTTGAGCGGATAAATAAGTAGAGAATCGCATAGAATAGTTGCATGAGTGAAATAGTCTAGATGAAGATGCATATAGTGACAGTTCCGGGTTGTGTATATTTCGGACGGGGCGCGTACGTTCTCGCTAATGAGACTCGTTTTATGCTAATCGCTCGCGTGTTAGCTTACTGGTCCCGCTCGCTGGCTCATGAATGTTATCGTCGCTCTTCATCAACTCCAGTGCAAGAGCTGGACCGAGAGTAGTCAGTACTGGTCCCCGAGTACTCAGTATAAAGTATAAAAGAGTATTACTGAGTGAGTACTTTAGAGTAGGTGCGATTGAGCCGTTGCGACCCTTACCGATACTGCACGAACGTCGTTTTCTTATGGATAAATTTTATTCTCTCAGCTTACTCGGTTTTATATCCAGGTATCAAGACACACAAGTCTCTCTTGTCTTTACTTGCTGTCTCGCTGTATACCTGGACACACTTGACGCTCAAACTCTCAAGAGAGCTCAACCTCAAGAGCATTCCGTAGTCCCGATAAGTACAAGCTAAAAATTCACTATATCGCTGAGACTTGTCAACAACTAACTGTTGTACTCTCTCTCTACTCTATACATTTTTACCTTCTCCATTATTCATTTACTTGTAAATATTTTTAAACAAATTCATTTTATTTTTTAAATTCAAAATTTTCCCGCCTTATTTTTAAAAACAATATTTTTCGTATTTAATTTTTGAATTTTTAATTTTCCCGCCTTATTTTTAAAAACAATATTTTTTGTATTTAATTTTTGAATTTTAAATTTTCCCGCCTTATTTTTAAAAACAATATTTTTCGTATTTAATTTTGGAATTTTTAATTTTCCCGCCTTATTTTTAAAAACAATATTTTTCGTATTTAATTTTTGAATTTAAAATTTTCCCGCGTTATTTAAAAAAATGTTTCACGCTAAATTTCTAAATTTAGCGATGAAATTTAACTTGAATAAATTTTTTTATACAAACCCCGATTTCTAGATAAGATTTTTTTAAATTCCAAGAAATGTATTTTTTCCACAAAATTGAAATTGCAAAAATGAATTTGTCATAAGAAATAATCTAAAAAAATCCAATCTTATAAATTACTCAATTAATATCTTGATAAAAAAAAGCGAATTTAAATCTCAAGAAAGATTTAAAAGTCCACGAGACCTTGGTGCATAATTTTTTAATAACCTCAGAATAGTTAATGCCCCGCGGTGAAAATTAATCGATTTAAATATCCCTGGAACGTTTTTTTCACTCAATTTAAATTTTACTTGTCTGCAATTTTTTTATACTTTTTTTTTATAAATATTTTTAATTTCAATTAATGTAAGTAAAAAATTATTTGTTATTTATATGGTTATTTATCAATGATAAATGCAACAAAGTATCTTATATTAACAATTTTATTACACCAGACAGAGCGTGACAAAGTGTGACAAATGGTCACCCTTAATCTCACGGTTGGATTTAAAAAAAAAAAACTTTTGTAATAATTAAGTGGTATAAGTAAATGCTGCAATCGGCATTTAAGCATTAGCAATAAATGATTATTGTGCCGCAATTCAGCTTCACTGGATGATTGTTTGATTGGATTATTGCTGCAAGACTCCGACGTCCTTGCAAGGATACGGGGCATAATTTACATTTTATTATTATTTATATTTATATCATTTATTTATGGGATTAATTATAATATCGCCTTAAATGGTAGCATAAAAATAACACTAATCCTTGTTACAAATCACATGATACATCATCTATTGTCATCCTATATCACTAGTCTACGCGTCATGAGACACCTGTTATGTCGCCGTAAATTCAGTGACACGTGTGCACTCACTGTGACATTTACACATGGACAACAAATTCTACACATGCTATTAATTTTATTAACGACAGTATTGACTATTCAGTTGTAGAAATAAATGGTCAGATTTGTCTTCATAAAGATTTTTTTTTTTTAATGATTTATTGATGGGAGAAGAGAAAAATTATTTATTAATATTACATGTATACATATATGCATTAATTAATCAGAGAGAACTTGAAGTTCGGGTAACCAATGACTAGTTTTCGTAGACGCCAGCGGGTTTTGAGGTTAGCGTGGGTCTGCACTGAACTTGATGTCGGTCAAGACTGAAACTTATACTGAAGTTCGGTTTAGTTTGTGTACTTAGACCGACCCTTGATCGATGTCAATTGCAAGAGTTTTTAAGAAAAATAATTAGAGGGTTACATATATTTATTATTTTTTCTGTATATATATTTTATAGACCAGAGAACTTAATTAGAATTACTAAGAAACTTTTTCACCCGCACTAATTCCAATGCCGCGTAAATTAATTAAAATTTTCTTCATTCAAATTACAACTAAAAAATTGATGAAATATGAATGGAAAATGGAGAAAAGTTGAAATTATTAATAAGAACTAAAATAACTTCTGAATCCATACAAAATGGCGGCGAAATCAAACACGGAAATGTATCGACTAAATGAACTTTTTTCATTCAATTTAAATTAATAAAAAATTTTTAATTAAAATATCATCAGAATTTTGTCTTTAAATCTCGCAAATGTTTTTTTAATTTCGAGTTTAATAAAAAGTTGTTCGGTGTAAGACAAAAAATGAATTAAATTTTAATTTTGTAATTTTTAATTCCGAGGTAAAAAAGTAGTTAATTTATAAATGCTTATAAAAAAAAAAAAATGTGTTACTACGTTTATTAACATTTAATAAATATGATTGTTCATCGACAATTAGTAAACATTATTTATTTACATTACAAATCGATGACTACCGATGATGAGTTACATCAGATATTAAAATAACAATTCTTCGCGCACTCAATCACTTAAAATTTATTTTTATTTATGATAATAAAATACTATCAAGAATATATATATACATATATATGTCTGCCACTGCTGTTTACATCCACGCGTGACTAATATTGACGTGGAATATAATAAAGATAATTTTTTATCCGTTTTAAAAATAATAATAAACGTAGTAAAATGTAATATAAGTAAACGCGCGGCTAAATACAAGCTAAAGATATATAAAAAATCTATATATATAAAAATAAAAGTCTAAGTTTTATTTTGTATCGGATGGTATAACCCCGGCCATTTCATTGAACATGAAAATACGGTCATAGCCGCGTACCGCGGGATCATAGGTCGAGGCGAGAGAGAAAGATCCGAAATGACGTCATAAACACCTGAAGGAGGATCTAAGATCGTAAATTGCTTCAGGGTCATCTATACTACATACTACACATCAATACAAATATAAATATCCATAAATATACACAAATATTTAACTGCACAATTACTTTTTTATTGTTGTTATTATTAATTTTATCTCCAGAAGATTTATAATAAATTTATTTCATTTAATATTTATTTAATGATTGATGACGTTTGTTGCCGATTCTGCAATCTTTTAATCATCGAGATCATAAACACATCATTAATTTTTAGTTAGCTAATTTTTATATTGATTTATTGGTAATCAATTATTTTTTTCGATAATCGAACGCGAGATCAAATGTCACTCTCTAAATATGAATTAGTGATTTTTCACTAATTTCAAGTGAATATTCACTAATTGTCAATGCTACAATCGTACCACGCAGAATTAGTGAATATTCACTAAATGAATATGTGAATATTGGAATTCACTGATTTGATAAGTGAATATTCACTAATTGTCAATGCTACAATCGTACCACGCAGAATTAGTGAATATTCACTAAATAAATATGTGAATATTGGAATTCACTGATTTGATAAGTGAATATTCACTAATTGTCAATGCTACAATCGTACCACGCAGAATTAGTGAATATTCACTAAATGAGTATGTGAATATTGGAATTCACTGATTTGATAAGTGAATATGAGAATCCACTAAATTGAAAAGTGAATATGGGAATCCACTGATTTAATCGGTGAAAAAAAATATTATATTGCGAAAAAAAATATAAGACACTTGTAATTAGATCCGAAATGTGATTAATGTATTAGAATCATTACTTAGAGGAAGTATACATGATTTTGATTGATGAAAAAATCCCGGTGACTGCTGGGCTCGAACCTGCATCCTTCCGATTCAAAGTCTTTGATGCTATCCACTGCGCTGACCTACGCATGTGATTGCGTGAATGTAAATAGTATATTCGTTATGATACCAAACAATAACTGATGAAGAAATAAAAAAGTCCGTGATGTTATGATTGACGTACTCTTCATATAAATATATTATTGTTCTGTACTTCTATTTTTTTTTATTTTGAAAGTTTTTTATTAAAATTTTTAAAAATAGCACCTTAATTATTAATTATATTTATATCTAGTAAAATATTTAATTATTTGCTAGTTAAAGTTACTAGTGAAATTGTGAAATTCATAAATTAAGAAGTGAATAACAGTTTCACTTGTATAAATTATGAAAATATCACTAGTTCAGTAGTGAAAATCACTAATTTGCTAGTGAAAATTATAGTACTAAATTTATTAGTGAGAATTCACTAATTTGTTATTTAAATCCACTGATTATGAAGTGAATACTGCTTCACTAACGTAATTAATTAAATTTCCACTAATTCATGTTTACAGAGCACTTATTTATTAAAATTCAGCATTGAAATTAAATTTTTTTTTGAGAATTCAAATTTTCATAAAAAAAATTTTTGAAAATTATATTGAGTAAGAAATTAAAGCTTTTGATTGATAGATTTTTGAAATGTTTCAAAAAATAAAAAAGACATCAATCTCAAAAGTTTAAAAAATGGAGGTAAAAAAATATAAGAATTAATACGGGACTAAAATTTGATGACTTTTTTTCATTAGATGTATTATAAAAAAAAGTTATTGTGTTTTACAATTCATCTCTAGAATTTGTTTGATCATAAATAACATTTTCATTAAAATTAATAGTCTTCCAAAAATATTTGTCCGCCATATTTGAATGCATCTCCATTTGAATGTCACTCGGACTATAAATATGAAGATAATTAAGCGACTTTGAGGCTGGATCAACTTTATCCCATTGAATCTGTTTGTCGGTCGTCCTTTTGACGTAAGAAAAAATATCCGTTATTAGATCATTATTCACTCTATTATATAACCTCACAAAGAAAAAAAATTTATCATGGCGGCGTTATTCTCGACTTACTTATCGGCTGCGAAAGACACCCAAATGTCCATCAGAATCCGTTGCATGGCAATGGCAGTCTCGTCGGTAACTTCTGGAGCATTAGAATATCTTAGTACCAGGAACACGTCATCCGCGTGACTGACTCCCAAATCCGGTTTCGATGGAATAAATAAATCCGACAAACTGTCGGGCGCGCGGTAAGAGTACAGATAAAACAAAACTGGACTCTTGTTAGCCTTAGCCATCATTCTGGCGGCTTTTTCACCGCCAATCGCAAACAGCCGGTCGCCGACCATGTGGATCAGAGGCAAAACGCTCACTTTATTCAATTTCTTTCTTCCCAAGTAGTGGCTACGAATTTTTCTAGATACTTCTCCGTGTCTAGATGCCGGGATCGTGTAATTATAGTCCAGCAAATGTGGGAGTATTTTATCCCAATTTTTATCCAACTCCTCCATCAGTTCCTCGCTGTCGACAAATTCTGCCCAACATGTTTAATTAATTAGTTAATTAATAGACTACCGGAAATACGCGAGATTTCAAAAACTTTTAACCTGCCGCAGGGTAGAGTCCTTCCTCACTGGTCAGAGTCGTCATCCAGGGAACATCTGCGGCTCCTCCACTGGCGATTATTTCAGCCGGGGGACGGTCGATAAATGGATTCGCGGATTGCCGCTCGACAACTGGCCCAAATGGAGTGTAGGGACTGTAAAGCCACGGCTGGAATTGCCCGGTAGCTTGGGAAATACTTTTACCTGGTCTTGTTCTCAAACATTCAATCATTACTGTGGTATTTGTCGTTGGGCATCCAAGAATATCCGATAGTTTTTTTGATTTTTCTAAAGAATTTTCAGTTTGGCTCCAACAGTTCAAGGCTGTGCCACTAAATGACATCCCCGCTGGGAATTTAATGGAGGAATTAGTTGGGGTAATTAGTAAATTTGGTAGTTTTTGGGTTACCATGAAATAGTCCGCGGCTCATAGGTGATAAGTAGTGATAATGAACACTAGTGCCACCGGCACTCATTCCTGCGAGAGTTATTCTGTTCGGGTCACCACCAAATGCTTCTATGTGATTTTTTACCCACTTTAGGGCTAAACTCTGATCTTTTAGACCCATGTTACCTGGCACTACATTATCTTCGGTACTCAAAAAACCTGATAATTATAAATTACGACTGATTAGATAATTAATAGACATCAAAATTTTTTACAAATTTCGGTTTGGAAATTTTAAAATAATTGAATCTGTTACATAATCAAAATCAAAATTTTAAAATTTTATGACAGATAATTTGAAAATATTTCTACTTTGAGTCCGGAAATTAAAAATTTCAAATTTTGATTTCGTTTCTATTGGAGATAAAAAAAATCAAAATATTGAATTTTTAATAAATTTAATTATTTTTAAATTTCGACTTCAGATTAGGTTTGAAAAAAAATTATGATACTGAAGTTAGCCGACGTCCAATAATTTTTGGATTTTTTTTTAAACAATAAATTATTTTTAAAAAAATATTTGAAAAAATTGCACCTGTAGTTTTTTAAATTTCCTACATGTGCACATTTTTATTTTTATTTTTTTAAAAATTAAGTCGTTGAAAAAAAAATTCGAAAATTTTTAATTGTCTGCTAACTTCATGATACTGAATTTGGCCGACGTCTACTAATTTTTGAATTTTAAAAAAACGACAAATTATAAAAAAAAAATTTTTTCAAATAATTGCACTTAAGATTTTTCAATTTTCTAAATGTGCATTTTTTTAGATTTTTTTTTTTTCGTAATTAATTAGTAGAAAAAAAAATTCAAAAATTGTAAATCGTCTGCCAATTTCAGGATCATAAAAAATTTCAACTCAATTTTTTACCATTTTTTTTTCCAAAAAAAAAATAAAAAATTTTCGTTGGCTCCTTTTTCTAACTAAATAATTACCACATTCTTACCAAAAGGCCCAAGCCGATAATTTACATTAACATAAACAACATCCCGGTCCATCAAATAATGAGGGCTATGGACGTTCCCGCTGCCAAACTGAAAAGCTCCTCCGTGGATATAAAAAATAACGGGCAGCAACTCCTCAACATCAACAGGCGCATAAATATTCAAGTACAGACAGTCTTCAGTCCCCTGTACCTGGTCGTCAGCAGACCCCAGCAAGTGCTGATACTCAAGGCAGCCCCCCTCGGTTCTCCTCGCGGTCAAAACTCCCGGCCAGGGGCCCGCAGGCTGGGGCTCCCGGAACCTCAGCTCCCCCACCGGGGGCCTCGCATACGGAACCCCCTCAAACGCGCGATACAGCCGCCCATTAAAAGACTTTTTATAATACCCTCTAATTTTTCCCAAAGACAATTTCACCGAACTCTCATCGCCCGCCAAAACCCCGGCAATTAAACAAACAAAGATATATTTAATCATCACTCGTCGGGTTTTTGAATAAAACTGAGTTTATGCTCTCAAGTAAACATCGCCGTTATCTCATATTTAAATTATTATTTATTATTACCGACTATAAATTGTGATAACTTATCTGTTAATTTAATCACCTTTACAAGTGACCTAAAATTGCAATCAAGCTTTTGCTTGAATTATTTATTTTAAAACTCATTTTTTCATCATAATTAGATAATTTATTTATTATTGACGCAATCTCAAGATATTTTACATCTTTGATAAAATGTCAGTAGTATCGCGTTAACTTTTAATAATAATAATTATTATAAATTTAATAAAATGGATTAATTTATTTTACTGAAAAAAATTTTTTCTCGTCTCAAGAAAATTTTTGTTTCAAATTCATGACGCAAAAAATTTCTTGGGACAAATAAAAATTTTCTTCGGACGAGTAAAAATTTTTTCCCGCCTCAAGAAAATTTGTGACTTTAATTCATGATGCAAAAAATTTCTTGGGCCGAATAAATATTTTTCTTGCCTCAAGAAAATTTGTGACTTTAATTCATGACGCAAAAAATTGTCAAGGGGCAAATAAAAATTTTCTTCGGGCGAGTAAAAATTTTTTCTCGCCTTCAAAAAATTTTTAACTTTAATTAATGATGCGAAAAATTTATGATACTGAAGTTAGCCGACGTCTATTAATTTTTGAATTTTTTTAGAAACGATAAATTATGAAAAAAAATTTTTTTGAAAAATTGCACCTACAGCTTTTTGAATTTTCTACATGTGCATTTTTTTGGTTTATTTTTTTTTATGATTAATTTGTTGAAAAAAAAAATCCTAATATTATTAACTGTCTGCTGACTTCAGGATCATTAAAATTTCTTGGGATAAATAAAAATTTTCTTGGGCCGAATAAATATTTTTTTTGCCTCAAGAAAATTTTTGACTTTAATTCATGATGCGAAAAATGTCAAGGGGCAAATAAAAATTTTCTTTGGGCGAGTAAAAGTTTTTTCTCGTCTCCAAAAAATTTTTGACTTTAATTCATGATGCGAAAAATGTCAAGGAGCAAATATAAATTTTCTTTGGGCGAGTAAAAATTTTTTTCTCGCCTCAAAAAAATTTGTGATTTTAATTCATGATACGAAAAATGTCAAGGGACAAATAAAAATTTTCTTGGGCCGAGTAAAAATTTTTCCCCGCCTCAAGAAAATTTGTGACTTTAATTCATGATGTGAAAAATGTCAAGGGACAAATAAAAATTTTCTTCGGGCGAGTAAAAATTTTTTGCGCCAAGAATTTTGTTTTTTTTATGAATATATATAGACATATATTTGATAATTATTAAAAATAATATTTTTACGTAACGAAAGAATTATTTAAAGTTAGATCATCGACCAAGAATTTGCGACGCATCATTAAATCCACAAATAATAACAACAATAATAATGATAATGTATGCCTATAATAGATTTTATTTAATTTTTTTTTTCTTTCGAATTAACATTTTATTTTAAAAAAACTTGATTTACCGCAATGACTCACAGATGAATTTTTTGTTCACTAATAAATAACATTTCAACAACGCTATACGTTACGATAAGTATTAATCATTTAAAAATGTAATTACTGTATATAAATACTAATTGATATATACGTTAAGGAAATAAACGTATAAATTATTATTATAATTTTTTTTTTCCTGTGCTATTAAGTTTTTAAAATTATTTTCACATGAGGCGTAAGCTTGACCGTTAATTAATGAAAAAAAAAATTAATAATAATAATGAAGTCACTAGAAATTTAACGTTTATTTTTTATGTATTTCCGGTAGTTTGTTATCTTTATGATTATTTTATAAAAATTTATTTAGTTAAATTTAACTCGGAATATTTTAACGGACTCGTTGTTGATGAATTCGCTTTTTTTCACCCGATACTTTTTGCGGGATAATTATTTAAATTTTTTAAGATAATAAGGATAATTAGGATTGGAGCAAAAAAATATATGGAAAGATGGGGAATTAAATAAGGAGCAATAAAAGTTTATATCAAGGGTGGACGGGTAATTGTAGCTTTGGTTGCAAATAAAAAGCTACGGGTCTTTATGGCCATAATGGATAAAAAATATTTAAAAGCATACTGATGTTTTTTTAATTTTAATGCAGCCTAATGCACCTAAATTGTCAATAAAAAAATTATTATAATTATTGTGATTAATAAGTGAGTCATCAAAATATTTAACTTTTTATATTTTAAATCGATTGAACTCGAGAACGAATTATTGGTTCGATTTTAAAACTTTTTCTTTTTACTTTTGAATTATTTTTTGTCAAGTGACATTTGTAGTGATGGATTCGTTTTTTTCAATGCATCAGCATTTCCATTAGATATTTAATGGAAAATAATTCCGTTGGACATTAACATTTTTTCAATGAAATTTTTCTATTATCCATTAAAAATTATTTTTACAGAAAAATATTTCTATTAGCCCGTGGAATTTTCACTTTTTATAGAAAAAATTTCCATTGCGTCGGGAAAAATTTTTTTAATGGATAATTATTCTAGTATCCATCAAAAATGAATTTTTATAGAAAAATATTTCTGTTACCGCCGAAAAATTTAACTTTTTATAGAAGAAGTTCTATTAGGTAGTAAACAATTTTTTTTTTCGGAAAATAATTCCATTATCCATTAAAAATCTATTTTTATAGAAAAATAATTCTATTAGCCTCTGAAATTTTCACTTTTCCTAGAAAAATTTCCATTGCGTAGTAAAAAAACTTTTCAATGGAAAATTATTCTATTATCCATTAAAAACCATTTTCTATAGAAAATTCTTCTGTTACCCCGTAAAATTTTCACTTTTCATACGAAAAATTTCCATTGCGTAGTAAAAAAAACTTTTCAATGAAAAATTATTCTATTATCTATTAAAAATCTATTTTTGGAGAAAAATATTTCTGTTACTCCGTAAAATTTTCACTTTTCATACGAAAAATTTCCATTGTGTAGTAAAAAAATTTTTCAATGGGAAATTATTCCATTATCTATTAAAAATCTATTTTTATAAAAAAATATTTCTAGAAGCGCGTAAAATTTTGACTTTTCCTAGAAAAAATTTCCATTGCGTAATAAAAAAACTTTTCAATGGAAAATTATTCCATTATCCATTAAAAATCCATTGCTATAGAAAACTGTCTATTACTTCGTAAAATTTTCACTTTTTATAGAAAAAATTCCATTAGGTAGTAAAAAAATTTTTGAATGGAACTATTCCATTATCCATTAAAAGTCCATTTCTATAGAAAAATATTTCTGTTACCTCGAAAAATTTTCACTTTTCATACGAAAAATTTCCATTGTGTCGTAAAAAAACTTTTCAATGGAAAATTATTCCATTTTCCATTAAAAATCCATTTCTATAGAAAAATATTTCTGTTACCCCGTAAAATTTTCACTTTTTCTAGAAAAAATTTCCATTGTATAGTAAAAAAATTTTGCAATGGAAAATTATTCCATTATCCATTAAAAATCTATTTGTGCCGAAAAATATTTCTGTTAACTTGTAAAATCTTTACTTTTACATAAATTTCGGGTAAACAATTTTTTTATTGATCGTAAAATAACTCGTACACAAAAAAATAGACAAAATTTTTTTATCTATTTTATTATAGCTGTCTTGGACAGTAGCCATTTTTTAAGCACTAAAATTTTTTTTTCCACTGCACGACTATTTTTCCCAGCGATATCAGTGGCTGGATAAAAATAACAATAAAACTTTAACGACTCACGACAATTACATCTGGAATAACAATCAAATCTTCCGCAAAAATAAATTGCGATCCCCGCAATGAATAGATTTTTTTTTTAAATTTACTAAATACCTAAAAATTAATATAATATATTTGGTAGCGGTATTTATGCATGAGTTGCCAGGTTATCAAGGCGTAAATTAGCATTCTCCGTATGCTGTTAACCGTGGTATTTCGATAAGTTGAAGACGTGTCGCAAGGCGTGCTCAGTAAGTGAATTTGCGCGTCGGTCGAACTCAATACTCGAGATGTGAAGAGAAAGAAAAATCAACTACAGTAGCAACATTCACAACTCGAAACTCTCCCATACCTTCCAGCCCCGCACTACTTGGGAAAAAAAAATAAAAAAAATAAAACCACTGCAAATAAAATACTTTCCAGCTTTTCACGTTTCTTCTCTCCTCTTTCTTCTTCTTCTTCTCATTCTTTTCTTCTTCTCCAGCCATTCTTTCCCTTTTCCTCCACCTTCACATCAGAGTTATCCGCGACTGACAACACGGAAATCGTCTTGGCTGCGTGACCAGAAAAGTAATAAAATATCCCGAGATTAGAATAACTTTAAAGTAGCTTTCATTAGCTTCCTTTTTACAAAATCTCATTTAAAAATTATTTAAAAGCAGGAACAATAATAAAATCCATTATCTCGTTATCTTTTATAACGGGGTGGATGCATCATTAATGTCATTAGCGTTATTACTTTATGTGTTACATGGGAAGCTATAGATTGGAATTGCCTTTTTAAACCTTTTTGCCAGATAACTTGGCAGGCTAGACCGTAGACCGTACTCCCGAGACTCCCATGATGTGCATTTGCATGATAGATGCCAGTGGGCCGTGGGTGAGATGACCGACGGTCTATTCAGCACAATCACCAATCCAACAGAGCCTCCTATCCCAGTCTTTCAATCTCACTAACCAGCATCCACCATCCAACATCTAACATTCAGCCTGTGTTGTGCTGTGGTATACTCAGTTAATATATATCTATATATGAGTGTGCAGACTACACTTGTGTACGTTCATAGTAAACCGACTGGCCTATGTACTGTGTAGTCAACCGACTAACCGACCGCTGACCCACATTTGCAAACATAATGTCAAACTGTCAACGACCCTCACTATTATCAGCTACTAGGTTATTGTGTCATTACTTTTTTCTTTTTTTTTTTATATTTTTTTTTTATACGTAACAATCTTTAGTCTTGGTCTTGGTTTTACTCTTGGTCTTGATCTTTGTCTTAGTTTTGGTCTTGCTCTTGCTCTTGGTCTTGATTTTACTCTTGGTCTTGGGTCTTGGTCTTTGTTTTGTTCTTAGTCTTGGTCTTGGTCTTGGTCTTGGGTCTTGGTCTTAGTCTTGGGTTTTGTTCTTAGTCTTGGTCTTGGTCTTGGGTCTTGGGTTTTGTTCTTAGTCTTGGTTTTGGTCTTAGTCTTGGAGTCTTGGTCTTGGTCTTAGTCTTGGGTCTTGGTCTTGGGTTTTATTCTTAGTCTTGGTTTTGGTCTTGGTCTTGGGTCTTGGTCTTGGTCTGTGTTTTGTTCTTAGTCTTGGTCTTGGGTCTTGGTCTTTGTTTTGTTCTTGGTCTTGGTCTTGGTCGTGGTCTTGGTCTTGGTCTTGGTTTTGATTTTGATTTTGGTTTTAGTCTTGGTCTTGGTCTTGGTCTTGGTCTTGGTCTTGGTCTTAGTCTTGGGTTTAGTCTTGGTCTTGGTCGTGGGTCTTGGTCTTGGGTCTTGGTCTTTGTTTTGTTCTTGGTCTTGGTCTTGGTTTTGATTTTGGTTTTAGTCTTGGTCTTGGTCTTGGTCTTTGTTTTGTTCTTAGTCTTGGTCTTGGTCGTGGGTCTTGGTCTTGGGTCTTGGTCTTGGTCTTGGTCTTGGTTTCGATTTTGGTTTTAGTCTTGGTCTTGGTCTTGGTCTTAGTCTTGGGTTTAATCTTGGTCTTGGTTTTGATTTTGGTTTTAGTCTTGGTCTTGGTCTTATTGTGATTCGTCTCTCAAATTACTAAATAAAATTCTATTTAAATTTTAATCCAAGCCGGCAAAGGTTTAAATTGTTGGGAATAAAATAATACGAGGCAAGGCGCCAAGTAGATGGCGCCAATCGCTAAGTATACGGTGCCAATGAAAAATATGTTAGCAGCCCCTGTTTTCCTGTCTAGTTCTCACGAGTTTGAATAGTCGGCAATACTTACATACGTATATGTAAGTAAATATTCAACATTACAAGGGTGAATTGAACTTGACAGTAAAAATGCTGATTTTTCGATTTGACGAAAGTGCTGAGTTTCAAAATCCGAAGGCTGCCATAAAAAAACTAGATAATAGAAAAAACGTATCTGGCGCCCTGGCATTCTGCCAGACGTTTCTTTAAACGATCAACGACCTGTGATCTTGAACTTAGACGACGTTTGGCGGAACGCCCGAGTTCTGGGAAAAGTAAATGCTTTTTTTATTTTTATTTTCAAATTAATAAAACCATTTTGTTTGTTGGTTAATTTTTACTAAGAAGCTGAGCGGTAGCTTCTGACGGAATTTGATACGACTCAATTAGTATACGGGTTTTATTTAATAAGTTTAATGATTATGTATATTTATATCCAGCATAATAATAATAATTATTATTATTCGTATAATTAAAGGCACATCCGATCCATTTCAAAATTAATTTATTGATAGTATTCCCCCAGTTACATATACTAGCATTTTCAGATCAATTCTGTGTAATACTTGAATAATTTTAATTATTAATTCACTGATTATATTTAAATAAAAAAGATTTAATGTCCACGAATAATTTAATTTATTTTTAATTAAATGTCAAAAAAAAAAATTTCCAAATTTAAAATTGCGCGCCGCCAAAAATCAGGAGTGAATTCGGATTTTATTCAAATTTCGAACTCCCGGAGTTTAAAAAAAAATTACTCTGCATATGCAGTAAATCGGTAGTTTTTTTTATCGTGAATTTATTTTAAATCCGCATGTAGAATTTCAATATGAATTTTAATATCAAAACTAAATTTTTTTCCAAAGTAAATTTCACTCCGATCCCGAGTTCACTCAGAGGGAAGTAAATGAATAAAAAATGATCTACTCCCAATTCACTTCGAAAATTTTTTACAGCATAAATCGAACCCACAAAATAATTTAATTTTAACCTACTAATTAATTACTACTAATTAATATTAAAAATAATCGTTCAAAAAAAACATTTATATTAATTGTCTTTCTAAAATTAACTTTAAATTTACAGTTCGTTTGAAGAATTGATTTGAAATGCTTTTGAAATAGATCCGATGTGGCTTCAATTGCTCTAACAATCATAAGTGCCGACCAAAAAAAATATATAGATATTCATACAAGTGTATATATTTTGAAACAACAGAAAAAATGATGATTATTATTATTGTTATAATACAGATGTGTAATAAATAAAATAGCTCAAGAGTTACGTATGAAAAGGATAAAAAGCAGCATACGTGCGAGCAGGCAAGCAAGCAGGCAGGCAGGCGTTGTGAGGAAGGCTGAGGCTAACGGTTAATCGTGTTTAGTAAAAAAACTCCACGGCTTCTCCAAGAAGGGCCTTCTCTCTTTACATCAGCATCTTTTACTTCTTCTTCTTCTTCTTTAGCTTCTTCTTCTTCTTCTTCGTCTTCTTCCTCGTCTACTTCTTCTCGTTCTTATACATCTACTCCTTGAGTTCTCACTTCTCGACCCCGTGATACTCCTAGTCCTAGTCCAATACTAGTCTCAGTCGACTCACATACCTCGTGTACCTCCAGCTCAACACAAACGGTCTATGTGAAAATATACCCCATACATTTTAGTCCAAGTAGACTCTAGTGTTGTGTATTTTATTCTCCTACAACAGACGTTGTAATGCCTGATGGCTGAGATGTAACGGGGTCGCAAGTGTCAACGGGCTTTGCCACGCGATCACCGCCTCTGGTAGATGCACTTAGACATTTATCAACATTTTTTACTTTACCTGGTTAATTAAAATCTGCTTTTACGTTTATTTATTTTAATATTTATTATTATTCATTCGGATATCTGGGTAATAGAAACATTTTAACCAACCGGAGAATTTTACTCCTGATTTTTAGTTAATTAATTATTTAGTTACGCTTTTGATCTTTACGATTAATAAATTTCATTTAATTGCTTAATTTTCATGGGAATAAAATACTTAAAACAAAAATTATATTTGAATTTGAATTTGCCGCCAAAAATTTTTTAAATATTTGAATCCTATTACTAAAAAATTATTTTTAAAAAAATCTAAAGATAATTTTTGAATTTTAAATTTCCCGCCAAAAATTAAAAAAATATTTGCTCCCAAATTAAAAAATAAAAATCGCAATTTAAATAATAAAAATAATCGATAAAATTTCATTTAATTGCTTAATTTTCATGGGAATAAAATATTTGAAACAAAAATTATATTCGAATTTGAATTTGCCGCCAAAAATTTTTGAAATATTTGAATCCGATTATTAAAAAATTATTTTTAAAAAAATCAAAAGATAATTTTTGAATTTTAAATTTTCCGCCAAAAATTTAAAAAATATTTCGCTCCCAAATTAAAAAATAAAAATCGCAATTTAAATAATAAAAATAATCGATAAAATTTCATTTAATTGCTTAATTTTGATGGGAATAAAATATTTGAAATAAATATTATATTTGAATTTGAATTTGCCGCCAAAAATTTTTGAAATATTTGAATCCGATTATTAAAAAATTATTTTTAAAAAAATCAAAAGATAATTTTTGAATTTTAAATTTCCCGCCAAAAATTTAAAAAAATATCTCGCTCCCAAATTAAAAAATAAAAATCTCGATTTAAATAATAAAATTAATCGATAAAAATTGAAATGTCCTTGAAATAAATTTTTATTCGCCTTGACATTAACCTCGAACGATTAAATAAAAACAAAGTACAATTAAATTTGTAAACAAGCGTAGATGGTGATCTAAAAAGGAATGTACACCCTTTTATATTTATTGCAGTTGAAAGCTAACTGTAAACATATATATATCTATATATACATATATTGTGTGATAAATGTCCAGAGATACTGTGGCAGATTAAGAGTCTCGACTTACTTGCAAATGACATTCAGTTAAAATTCATTTATAACATTAAGTAGTCAATATATTTATTAATAATTCATGACAAACAATACAGCATTCATTTTTATAATTTATTTATTTATTTATACTTTTGTTCATTACCATGAGCACGCACAAGATACAAACAAAACTAGTCTAAAAAATATCCAAAGGTTACAATTATTAGTTTTTTTTATTCTCTTTTTTGTTTTTCGGGTAATTTAATTTTACTACACAATATCATTAGTCATGTAATTTTAAATCAATCATGTGCTCACTAACGACAGTTGCAATTCCCGCGGAATGTTAAACAATAGTCAATTAAATGGTCTATCTAAACAATAAACTAACTTGCCGTCGTGATAATCACCAACGGCCACTTGAAACAATCTACAGTCTACATTTATTTATATATATATTCATATATGTACAGAGAAAAAAGATTCCTTGGCGCAAACTATTTTTTCTTACCCACAGAAAATTTTTACTTGTCTTCAGTAATTTTTTGCGTTATGAATTTAAAAAAAAAATTTTTTTGAGCCAAGTAAATATTTTCTTGTGCCAAGTAAAAATTTTTACTTTGCTTAAAAAAATTTTTACTTGTACTAAGAAATTTTTTGCATCATGAATTGAAAACCAAAATTTTCGCGGGATGAGTAAAAACTTTCTTGAGCCAAGTAAATATTTTCTTGTGCCAAGTAAAAATTTTTACTCGCTCTAAGAAAAGTTTTAATTATTCTTAGAAATTTTTTGCAATATAAATTGAAAACCAAAATTTTCGTGAGATGAGTAAAAATTTTTTTGAGCCAAGTAAATATTTTTTTGAGTCAAGTAAAAATTTTTACTTGCCTTAAAAAAATGTTTACTTCTACTAAGAAATTTTTTGCATCATGAATTAATTACCGAAATTTTAGCGGGATGAATAAAAATTTTTTTGAGCCAAGTAAATATTTTTTTGAGCCAAGTAAAAATTTTTACTTGCCTTAAAAAAATGTTCACTTGTACTAAGAAATTTTTTGCATCATGAGTTGAAACCAAAATTTTCGCGGGACGAATAAAAATTTTTTTGAGCCAAGTAAATATTTTTTTAAGCCAAGTAAAAATTTTTACTCGCTCTAAAAAGTTTTATTAATTCTTAGAAATATTTGCAATATAAATTGAAAACCGAAATTTTCGAGGGATGAGTAAAATTTTTTTGAGCCAAGTAAAAATTTTTTTTCTATGTATATATATTTATATATATATTTAATTATAATAAAATGCATGACATTTTGATTGGCCCTTCTTAACAAATCTAAGAAAAAAAGTTGGTCATTATCATTAAATATAATCTATTCATCAGTGCATCTATGACGTAATAAAAATACTAAACATATATTTATATATTTGTATCATTAAATATATATATATATATATGTATACGTATATATATATACTTTAATTTCATATTTAAAATCTACAACAATTGTCAAAAAGTAAAAGGAAAAAAGTGATAATTATTTCATTTAAAAATCTCTGAGAAAAAAAAATCAGAGAGCTCGATTACGCATACACCAAAAGATGTAGAAGTTTATTAAAATATATTACAAGTAAATAGATTTAAAAAAAAATAAACAAAAAATTATCCGTTTAAATTTTAAAAATTATTTAAAATTGCATTTAAAATTTATTTGGTTACTTTTAATTTATCTAATGAGAAGTTAAGTCTTAGAGGACGTTGCATGATTACTAAGTACAGAGAAAAATAGATTATTGATTTATGTAATAAACAAATATATAAATATAAATTGTTTATTAATAACAATAGGTAATTAATTAATAATTAATTATAATAATAATAATAATAAAATTGTTTATTTTATTAACCAAGACCGGCCCAGAGCATGAAATCGGGGACCTCTCGGACTGGAACATCCCGAGCTAGAGCCTTGACCCTGAGGTTTCTGTCCTCCGTAAGTAGAACTACGTCACGTCTTAGACGTCTCGGTTGCCCTTCATCTTAATTATTTTTAAAAAATAATGCCCATGTTATTTCAAAAATAATTACTGTCATTTAAAAAAAAAACTAGTACTCACCAGCGGGAACTAGATCTTTAGTACGACAGAGACTCAGACAAGTGGCCAAAATTCTGTCGTCATTGCTGGCGAGCTCGTTGAGCCTGACGTCGTCTTCGACGGTAAAAATACTTGAAGTTAATACAGTTCCTCTGGTGGTAAGACATCTTATTGCGGGATTCTTACTTCTGGCGAATGCCAGAGCCGCTTTTGCCGAATCCGCGACCCGGGCGATGTGCTCGGGATCTAATGACGACCGTGAGCTCGGCGGACAGTCTCTGGCATCGGCTCCACGTGCCAAACCCTCAAGTTCATTTAAAACTGCAACAGATTCCACCGATGATTACTCCAGTAAATTTACACAGTATAATTTTTGCACGACTCATGATGCGACGCATCTGAGATGTGCTTTACGATCGAAAAATTTAATTCGCCTCACTTCGGCAACTATTTCAATTATTATACCCTTGGTAGTTTCCGGAATTGAGATATGTTGCATACTATTTTGAAGATAATTTAATGGAGATTAGTTCTATACTTTTCAAAAATTGATTTAGTTCAATAAAAACGGAAAAAACATCAAAATAGTCGAAAAAAATTTCCTGTCCGTCAAGTATGAAACCCGTAGACACAATAACTTACGAAAAAATGCAGTAATTGAATCAAATTTTTTTTTTTTAAATTCTTTGACAGATTTGTAGATCCCCTATTGCTAATGGCTAGGTAACTCAGTGTCGTTTGATTACAATTAATAAAAGAATAAAAAGGCTGTATAACTATATCTATATATATCGATGTAAAATTAACATGGATGCCGATATATCTATACCCATACATTATACGTACATTTATACCACCAGGGGCGCTTGCGAATTTCCATCCTAGTACAGCTGTCGTTTTTTTTTGGCTAATTGGTAAGCCTGAATTTTTTCAGTTCAATTTTTTTTTATTTACATATATTTTTTTTGTTTTTGTTATTAATCGAGATATTTTGAGTAGGTTCTTTTATAATTATAAAAAAAATACTAATATAATTAAAAAAAACAACAAATTTTAAGGAAAGAGAATTTGATATATTTTAAATTTATTCGTACTTCCCGCCATTTTTTTATTATTATTTTATTATTTCATAATAAATGAGTATTATGAGTCGTGCACTTTTGGATTTTCCAAATTTTTTTCAAAATCCGATCGTGTCAATATTAAATTCAACTCGTCAGAGATCGGCCTCAGATCTCCGCGAGTTCAGAATAAATATAAAAAATGTATGAAAAAAAAAAAAAAAAGGAGCCAACATAGAGGACACGGGGTCAAAACCCCATTCTCTCCTCTAGCGCCCCCTTTAATCTCTGGTGAGGCATCGCCCACGCCCGGTTGTGGTCAGGGGTCTGCTGGCCAATCGGCTCGCGCCTCATGCCCACACATGCATTCATGTATGAGCCGTGAGAACCTAACTGTGAAACTCACCGTTGTGCTGCTGCAGCCCTCTTGTGCCTCTGATCATTCTTTGGTGGTTCACTTGCATACAACACACACATACACACACACACATGCACACATATGTAACATATATGAAATGGTATAGCCGTCCCTGTTCAGTGTCCGCATTCGTTTAGGTCGGCAGAACCACGGAGCAGAGCCAGACAGAGGAGCCAGGGGTCAAAGGGCGGCACCGAAGCCGATTTTGCATGAAAGCTTACTTTCGTTTTTCGGGCGAGCCGAGGAGAGTTAAGACTGCCGCGTTAAAAAATATAAATCGTGTGTGTATATGGGAATATTAAATACCGGGATGAACTTGAATGGATCGAGACGGAGCATAAAGAAGGGTGGCAAGTTTATGTTATAAATGTATGAGTGCATCTAACATTTATTTAGAAGAGGAGGAGTCTTGTAATACCATCGGAACATGTCCTCGGGGAATCAAAGGCCATCTGGATGTCGATATTTACGAGTGGGAGGGAGTCGAGACGTTTTAACTTAAACGCCATAAACAAATTCGTCCACGTTTATATAACTTATATTTATTGTTATTGTTATGAAATGAATTTTAAGGTGTAACTCATGTTGTTTCGAACAAAAATTAAAGTTAAGTAAAGGCAATAAGGCTAAAAAATCACTGCGGAATTACAATTATTTCGTTCGTGATTGTAATCCCAAATTTAGCGAATGTCATTTTGGTATGTTGTAAACTTAAATTCAAAGTATTCAACAACAGTTTATTTTGTCGCGGTTGAAATAATGCAACCGCTTTTTACCTTTTTTGTCTTTTGTCTCGTTTTATTGCACTTTTTTTTCACTATTTTTGTAAAAAATAACCGATAAAAGAGATCGTGTCGTAGCATCTGGCGCGTAAATCGTCGCGCTCCCTTTGTAAATTTTTTGTTATTACTGTTGGTCGGTATTATTATTATTATCATTATTATTCCGAGCCCGATAATCGATCCCGGGTATTTTCTGGCGTACAAATAGACTACTCGAGAGCACTCGATGTCCCGAGACTCGTCAACAAGATGAGCTTTAATCTATTTTCCAGTTCTCATTGCAAACAGAAATCCAATCTCCATCTACATACGGATCTGAAAATATTTTTGTCGACGGTTGATACCGTCAACATGATCATCGTCTACAACAACGTTTACACAAAATACCAGACGTCCATTATTAACTTGTCTCATTGAGTGCTCTCGTCTTCTCTTTAGCATACGTCGAGTATTTAATACGGAAATATTTTATACTAGAAAAATAAAAAATGCGTATAAAAAATTAATCGGAAACCGAACTCTCTAAATATGAATTAGTGATTTTTCACTAATTTTAAGGGAATATTCACTAATTGTCAATGCTACAATCGTACCACGCAGAATTAGTGAATATTCACTAAATAAATATGTGAATATTGGAATTCACTGATTTGATAAGTGAATATATGAGAATCCACTAAATTGAAAAGTGAATATGGGAATCCACTGATTTCATCGGTGAAAAAAAAAATTACATTGCGAAAAAAAATATAAGACACTTGTAATTAGATCCGAAATGTGATTAATGTATTAGAATCATTACTTAGAGGAAGTATACATGATTTTGATTGATGAAAAAATCCCGGTGACTGCTGGGCTCGAACCTGCATCCTTCCGATTCAAAGTCTTTGATGCTATCCACTGCGCTGACTTACGCATGTGATCGCGTGAGTGTAAATAGTATATTCGTTATGATACCAAACAATAACTGATGAAGAAATAAAAAATCCGTGATGTTATGATTGACGTAATCTTCACATAAATATATTATTGTTCTGTACTTATATTTTTTTTTATTTTGAAAGTTTTTTATTAAAATTTTTAAAAATAGCACCGTAATTATTAATTATATTTATATCTAGTGAAATATTTAATTATTTGCTAGTTAACGTTACTAGTGAAATTGTGAAATTCATAAATTAAGAAGTGAATAACAGTTTCACTTGTATAAATTATGAAAATATCGCTAGTTCAGTAGTGAAAATCACTAATTTGCTAGTGAAAATTATAGTACTAAATTTATTAGTGAGAATTCACTAATTTGTTATTTAAATACACTGATTATGAAGTGAATACTGCTTCACTAACGTAACTAATGAAACTTCCACTAATTCATGTTTAGAGAGTAGAAAAATAAAAAATGCGTATAAAAAATTACTCAATCGGAAACCGAAAACAAGTGAGTAATTCTCTCTGAATTATTGTTAAGAAATTTTATATAAACGCCTACTAGTCAAACAAAAAAATCAAACAATAATTTAAGAATTAACATATGACGCAACAGAGTAATAGATACCTCGAAAAAACCCGGAAAAGATCGAAGGATCTATGATCGTACGTTATAATAACAGAAATTATTTTATTAAACTCATCCGAAATTATCCGTCAAGGTATTATGAGCGTTGAAAATTACTAGTGACATGCATGTCAACAAATTGAACATTTTGTTAATATTAATACGCTAATGCGACCTTTTGTTAAAGGTCCGTTGCGTCAGATGTCGTGATCATTTTGTTTAGCTTGATATCTTTCTGTTGGATTTCATAATTCATTTTACGCTCTATCCTACTGCGCATGGTGTCTATTAGCTCGACGACCATTTCCTTTATTATTTTTTTCGACATTCGTCTCATTAGCATTTTACTGAACCGTCATCTCCATGTCAGATATGTCAAAGTTATCTTGCTATAAATATTTAATTAATTTTTTATTTCGCTGGCTCTTGTGATATTAAATGCGAGCGATGAACTTTGGAAGCTGCTATTTTGATCGCAAGTTGACAACCGAAATAAGATGCCCGCGAAAACTTGATAGCGCAAACAGTTGACGGTAACTTGTAGTTAAATTTTTCTCTGAGTTTTTTCTCGAAATTTGAAGGAAATTTTTTGATAGGGCGCATTCCTATTACGGGTGTAAATTTACGTCACCTTGTAGTTCATGTCGTACTGATACTCCGTGTAAAAAAAATTTTGTTCATAATGAATTTCGATTTGAATTTGATGACGAAACTCAGATCGTGACACAAAAATGACTTTCATCATGAATTTACTCCAACTTTTCGTCTAGTAAATCCGTATCAATTCAAAAATAATTTACTTTGTCTCCGAATTGGACTTGAGATGATTTCAATAGAAACTTGATTGAATTTTTACCTTTTGTCAAATTCATCGATTCAGAAATCACCAATAAATTTCTCCTATCAAATACTTGATTTACGTAAATCAGTTTCGATTGTAAAATTAATTTAGTGAATAAACTTCGGATCGATTCCGCACGTTTTCATCCCCCGACAAAATATCCTATCAGCAAAATTTCTCTTTTTTATTTAAATGTTTTATTTGTACTGTTCCCAACTAATTTGGGTGCTTGTTTTTCAGGAAAATTGTGAAAATTATATCTCAAGATATTTTGTCGGAGATATTATGTCCGGAGATATTTTATCGGGGGATGAAAATGCGCATTACTCTTCGGATCACTTAAATAAAAATGAGACTGAGTCATAATTTTGTCGTGATTAAAGTTGTTGATATAAATTCATGATGAAAGTCATATTTGTGTCACGATCTAAGTTTCGGGATGAAATTCAGATCTAAATTAATTTTGAATAAATTTTTTTTACGCGGGACTGCAGTCAAAACTTGACCGAAATCACTGACCAGCAATTTTTTAAAGAGAAGATGTAACTATCATGCCAATTAAATGTTAAACCGGTTGGTAAAAAAGTTTTAACCTCAAAATCTATTTTACCGATCGACCAAATTTTTACGAGATACGATTTAAATTTTTTCAGTTATAAGTAAAAAAAAAATTGAATTTTTGTAGGAAATATTCTGGACCGA
Source organism: Microplitis mediator (assembly GCF_029852145.1). Classification (NCBI taxonomy): domain Eukaryota; kingdom Metazoa; phylum Arthropoda; class Insecta; order Hymenoptera; family Braconidae; genus Microplitis; species Microplitis mediator. The sequence continues at coordinate 1,144,177 of NC_079971.1, read as the reverse complement.
GACATAAATTTAACAAGTAAGAGAAATAATTGTCAGTTTATCTGTGGTCACTATAGCGCATATGTCTAGACTTGTGAGCCCTAAATTTCAAACGGACAATGATAAAGAGCTTCCTTCCGTAGATAACTGGGTAAAATATTAGCGTCCATATAAACTTAAATTCTATTCCGAGAGAGAAGATAAAAACTTACCGACGAGAGGAATCATTAATGTGAATAACGGATGTGGTCCTGAGGTTGTTTTAGCGATGCGCTGCAGTTGCGGCAAATAGTCAATGAAACAGTTTGTATCAGGGACCAATTGCCGCGGTCTGACTTCGATTTCCACTGAAACCGATGACTTTTGCAGTATTGCCTGTAACAAAAATAAACTCAAAATTACATCGGAAAAGTGGAATAGCGACCGCGTGAGCTCTCCGCGGTTTTCATCAAATTTTTTTTACGAAACAAAAGTTAAATTTGATGAATGAGAATGCGGAAAGATGGATTACCGAAATAGATATTATTATTTACGGATTATCTTAATGGCTTTGTGTTAAGCCCTTTCATTAATCGATTGCAAGTACGCTCCGTGGTCCTACATAAATCAAGCTTATCCAGCCGCGCGATTCTGAGTACTAAGTACATATATATTATGTATATCTATAGCTACATATATATATCCACACCAAGAGTTAAATCTATTCTCCCTCATTTCTGATTCTGCTACATCTGCTAATCCACAGAATCGTTATCATTTTAATAACCACGTCTCCGGTAAAACGAAATATTCCACATTTCCACTTTATTTCCCCATTACACGGAAAGAATTTTCTTATGAATATTGCCATGTTATTTATTATAAAAATTACTCTAAATCGAGTAATCTTGGGCCATTACGACTTTTTACTTTTGAATTACGAAATTTTACTTTTTCAGTGAGTAAAAATCAATCAGATTAATTTTTACTCACAATTGCGAGTAAAAATTACACCTAGCGGCTGTCTAAATAAATTCTCTCTAATTCAATTTTTACTCGTAGGTTATGATAAAAAGTTGATGATTCAATTTATAAAATTTATATTGAATTACAATTAAAAATTACAATTAATAGGCTGAAATTTCCATAAAAAATCTAAAAACCATCTAATTGCTTTAGAATATGACTTAAAATAAATATTTTGAAAAATAATAAAAAAAAAATTACTCTTATTGTGTTGAAAAAGAAAAGATACAAATTTTTTTTTAATTTTAAAATAAATATCAAGTTATAGAGAAATACAGAGATCGTCTTTTTTTCCAAGCCTACGTTTGTGTGCGTAACATATGTAAGTTGTCGCGAGCAAAATAAAAGACATTTAATTGAAGCCGATATTAACCGAAGATTAACGGAGACTACTGAAATATTACTCTGCAGTTTAGAGTAAAAATTACTCCCATAGATAAGAAAATTTATTCGAGTTATAGGCAGTTTTTCATCAAAAAGTTAATGGGTTTAAAAGAATGGTATATTGGGGAGTAAAATTAATCGCATGAAAATTATTTCCGTGGAGTAATATACAGAAAAAAAATGATTTTTACTCGCTTCAAAAAAAATTTTGTTCATCCCAATAAATTTTTGGAATTTTAAATTGAAGGCGTAAATTTTCTTAGGACGAAAAAAAAATTTTGGGTCGATAAAAAAATTCTTGCGCTAAGAAATTTTTTTTTCTATACAAAATTTTAATTTAAAGAATTCCCGCAATTTTTTATTTTTTATTAAAATCCAAAGAAAGTGAAAAAAAAATTAATTTGTAATTTTCAAAAATTTTTTTTTGCGAACTTTTATACAAATTATTCGACGTCATCAAAATTTGAAATTTTAGTAATTTTGACAAATGAATATACCAGTGAATTAATTTAAAATTGTGTTAATTATTAGCATTATAGGCAGTTTTTCATCAAAAAGTTAATGAGTTTAAAAGAATGGTATATTGGGGAGTAAAAATGAATAGATTAAGATGAGATATTCACAATAATCGATTAAATATAAGACTTTTAAAAAATTACTCAGTAGTAGAGTAAAACATGGTCTAGCAACGTTAATATTTAAACAAAAAATATTAAATTTAAACCAAAAAATACCAATTGTTTGCAACGGCCCAGGATTACTCGAAATTACAGAGTAATTTTTATCAAAAAATTATTTCCCCATTATCTACCGTTTAAATATTCATTTAATCTGTTAAATACTCGATAAATAAATAATTAGCCGATTGAATGAATCATTGGAGCATCAAGTGAAGGAAAAAATGATTTATCGAACAATAACAATAATACTGTCATTAATCATTGAGTAGTGAGGTGCGACAGCGTGTGCAGAACCCCCGGGGCGAGGTCCGAAAAGGGCGAAAAAAAGTACCGCGATGATTCTCCGGGTTTTTATTCATTTCAGCGGAAAGCAAGAGGACAGTAAAAGTAAAAGGGAAAGAAAAAGGCGGATTTAAAAAATGATATTGCGAATAAAGTGTTTAATGGGTATTTGAATATGGTTTTTATGCGCTCGGTGAACGAGGGATAAAAATAATGGGCAATAAAATTAGTGTTAATGTTTGTAAGATAATATATTAACCGATAATCGTATTCATAAGTGCAACAGTTGCATTACAAGGATGCTCACGTGTAAATATAGTCTCTTAAATCAGATGTATGAGGGAACTTGTGGGCTTGTATTCCAGCATGGTAAGATCCTCGTCTCTAGTCAAGCATAAAGTACACCCACGTGACGTTGAGAGGACGGAAAAGGAATCGTTCGATGACAGGTTCGAGCACCTGGACTATATCGCGCTCACTTGCTCGGTATTTAAATAAATTCCCGGTATTTTCATTACTTAAGGCATTAATTTAACGCGAATGGACATCTAATCAGTAAATAAATATAACGGCTTACTAAAATATATATCTTTTATAAAAACAAAGTAATAAGTATACTTTAGTCAAATTGCAATCAGACTGTTGTTAATAAACATTATCTACGGTATTACTAATGAGAGATCTTACCCGGAAGGTAAATACACTGGCTTTTAAGATCTAATTCTCATCATACAACTATTTGTATATATATATAGATAAATATATATATAGAGTTTCTGTGTCGTAGTTGGAGTCTTTACTTACAATTCAGCAGACAAGAGTTTACGAGGAAGGTGTGTCGAATGGGAGTCGCGTAAGATATCTGCGATAGAAATTGATATCACGATTTATTAACGATAAACCTACCAGCTACTTTATTATCATTTTATTTTTGTTAATATATTTATTATACTCTATACCAACATTTATTTCATTAAATATAATACCGTATAATTATATTTATAAATAACAAGTTAACAACTATAACAACCAGCAATTATTGCTTTAAGTATATTTTGTAGGGGTGTGCGAATCGTGTTCGAATCAAATCGAATTTTTGAACACTGAAAAAATGAAATATTTGTCCAAAATAAATCAATTTAGTTGTGGCTTTTTTAAAAATATTTCTTAATGGCAAATAAATATATTTGGTACAACAAAATATGACAGTTGATTCAAATAATTTTATAATTTGACGGAAATATATAATATATTTGTGGTTAAAAAATTAAATTTGTGACAAATAACCTAAAATTTTGCGATACTATATATATTTGAAGCCCTTATTTATTTGTAGCAATTGGATCATTTATTTACCACAAATTAATCACTTATTTCACGAATTACTCACACAAAAAAATATATATGTGACATGTATGCATCAATGTATCGGCTATATGGAATATATATATATTAGGGTGGCGCAAAAAAACCGACTATTTTTTTTTTTTCAATCTCGCATGAACATTTGTTGGTTTACGATGTTTTAAGAAGCCTCTCCACAAATCAGCTCGATAAAAAATTTTTAAGAGGTCGCTCACGAATTTTGAAAATATCGAAAATGATCGAAAGTAGGATTTTTATTAAAAAAATTTTTTTTTTCTCGTGGCAGCAATAGTTTATATTTGTAAAATCATGACTATGCTGAAAATTTCAGCCCAAAATTTAAATATTTAAACGGCGCTCAAGAATTTTGAATGTTTCCGAGCGCAGTCTCTTGGACGTTTTTGAGCGACCCTTAAATATTAATAATAAAGCTTCTCGATTTTTTCACCATCAATTTGCATGACAATGAATGGAAATATAACCCGAGAAATAGAAATAATAAGTTATTTACATACTTTTTTATTTTTTAATTCAATTTGTAGGTTTTTTCGCTTATTCAAAACTGACCGAATTTCATTGTTTAAGACTGTTCTGTATATTTTTGGGTATGCAAAAGTTATATTTAAGTGAAATGACAACAATTGAGTTATAAAAACTAATTCAAACTATTAATTACATATTATCAGTTAATATTCGAAATTCTCGAGCGCCGTTTAAATATTTATATTTTGGGCTGAAATTTTCAGCATAGTCATGATTTTACAAATATAAACTATTGCTGCCACGAGAAAAAAAAAATTTTTTTAATAAAAATCCGAATTCCGATCATTTTCGATATTTTCAAAATTCGTGAGCGACCTCTTAAAATTTTTTTATCGAGCTGATTTGTGGAGAGGCTTCTTAAAACATCGTAAAGCAACAAATTTTCATGCGAGATTGAAAAAAAAAAAATAGTCGGTTTTTTTGCGCCACCCTAATATATATGTTATTTATGTATTTTTTTGTGCGGGTAAACTACTCAAATATATCTTTCTCACAATTAAATATTTATTTGGCCATGTTCAAATTTACGGTGTCACGACTAAATATTTGACCCTAAATATCTAACGTCAAAATATCTAAGAAATTAGATCTAATCCAAAAATATCTTGTACCATAATAGAATTAAAACCTGATCTAAAACCAAAAACGATGATCGTTGATTAAAATATTTTGTCATTAGATCTTTTGTCGTCAGATATTTTAAATTAGATATTTAGTCATGTAACCAAATTTACGATATCTTTGGCTCAAATAAATTTTTTTTTCAGTGAAGAATTCAAAAATTTCCGAATTATCCAAAAGTTATTGAATTACTTATAATTTTTCAAACTACTCGATTCCAAATGAGAAAATTCGAATCAGCTTTCAAATTTTCAATTTCTGTTTAATGGAAAGCAAAATTTTGAAAGTAACCAAAAATAATTTTTTCGCAGATCCGTATCTGAGCTCTTTCTATTAACCTCTGAAAAAACTTTGTGGAAAAAATTACAATTTCGAGTCGTTCAAAAGAAAATTCACGAATAATTTGAAAACTTATGAAAAATTCGAATTATTCGCACACCCTAAATATTTAGCAAAGACGATGAAGAAAGCGAGTGGCCTTTGTTTGTTGAAAGTAAATTTGGCAACTGCGTACGGAAAACAAGGGTACGGATGGGAAGATAAAAGAGAAGGGTGTGCAAAGGAAACTGTTATCATGGATCCGCAGACGAGGACGAGGACGAGGGTGAATTCTCACGGGATATAGTCCTCGAAATCTCAATCAAAGTTTCAGAGAACCAAGAAGTTGCCAAGAATAGAGAAGATAAATCGAGGGTGTGTAGTGCCGAAAGATGCTGCGCATTGAATAATATATAAATTAGATGCCTTTGTATAATTATTTAACTATTTGTTTGCTGTATTTATTTACTCGACTCTAGAGAATTAAATTGCTTTTCCATCTGTTTAATTGTACTGATTTATTTATTTATTTGAAACAAGTTTTGCTTTAAACTCTTTTTTTTTAGGTTACATTCATAAATCCCTGGTTTAAACCGAAAAAATGAGCCTTTAAATTTTTTGTCACGTACCGATTCCAGTTTCACGGCCAATGTCCTTAGCGATTTTCATTTCAGCGATAAAGTTATTTTATAGCTAAAAAAATCAGTTGCAGTTTTTGCCTGAAACTTGTGGTTATGTAAGAAGTTTTAAATTCCGTCCGCATGCCTCGGAAATTAAAATAAACGAAATACGTTTGCGAAAAATTTATTTCTGTTAAAATATCAAGAGTTAAGAATAAATTTATCTTATTGAAAATCGATAACGAGCAGCTATATATCTGCTTTCATTAATTCATTTCAACTCCTCATCTCTCTTTTAGCCCGACGTTCATTCCATATAAAAGCATCGAGAAATTATTCATTGACTTCTCTGGCCGGTGAGCGCGATATATTTCATAATCACAATTCTTCTTCTCTTCTCTAAGCGCATATACATATTTAAATAGTATGAGCAAAACCGACACACTGTCATGAATATTTTTTATACGAACATCGTAAATTTTCATTATAATCCCCAGTGTATTATAAATTCTGTCGGGAAAAATTCATTGCTGTTTTATTTTTAAAAACCCTTCTTCTAATCTCTATTACAAAAATTCAAATTAATAGCCGCAATTATATTTTATTTATTGTCGCTAAACTTGCAGTCTAAGGACTAAAAATTTATTTTGCCAAATGTACTTTTTTCCAATTGCTCTTTTATTCAAAAATTTTTACCCTCTGACAAAAAATGCCCGACTTATCATATTTGCCAAAGACAAATAAGAACACCCTCGTCGAAACAATCGACCTGCTGGTGGTCTCGACCCCGGTTCTCCCGGGAAATATTTGAAATATAGTAAGCCCTGGTTTTTTCCACTTTCAGTAATTATTAGAACTTGATATTTTTTTCGGTTCAGTCTCTACCCTCATGAGCCTCTTCCCCCCAATCGAGTTACTGAACCCATACTAAGGATTTTCGTATCAGGCAGCTCGTTATTAGCCTCCATTGAAATTTTCGAAATAATAAACTGATAGGAAAAAATATCAAAATTAATTATGAAAATTTACTATTTATATTTCGCGGAAATTTTACCACTTTAAGGGCATTCTCAGACAGTGTCCACTTTTTAAAAATATGCAATGACTTTCAACTGTCATAACCGTATTAAAATTTTATTAATTAATTAAAAAAAATTAAAACCTTAATGGAAAAAAAGGCAACGTAGTCGTAATTTCGTTGAGATATAGAATTTAAAAAAAATTACTTACACTTGATATAAATTTGAAGTTAAACGAAATTTGTTGAATAAATTTTAGCCGCCAAAATTAAAAAATTCGAATTATAAAATTGACATGACGATTTTACTGAAATTTATTTAACGAATTTTGTTTAACTCCTAATTGATATCAAGTGTAAATAATTTTTTTTTAAATCTATATATTGGCGAAATTACGACTACGTTGTCCTTTTTTCAATTAATGCTTTAATTTTTTTTAATTAATTGATAAAAATTTGATACGCTTATGACAGTTAAGTCATTGAAAATTTTTTAAAAAGTGGGGGGCACTGTCTGAGAATGGTCTTAAGCACTAGAAAAATAGTTTTTCCAGAAGATGCCTGATACCCCGAGACCTCGAAACATCTCACGGAAGCCTTAATTTTATTCAGGGTCTAAGAAAATCCATCGAAAATCTAGACTCAGCTCCTTGAGTTTAAAAACAGCGGGAAGTTTCAAAGTTTTCCCACAGAGTCGACTGTTTTTCAGATTTTTTTCCTAAATGTTTGCATGTACACATAATTTCTGCTCCCCAGCATTTTTGAAAGTAAATTACCCGAGTCGAAATTTAGAGCCTATATAGGTCCCTAAAGCCCTAAATAGATCCGATTTAGAGCCCTGTAGTCCTATAGCTCCGACTTTGAACCCGGAGGTCCTAACATTCATTGAGAGGTCCGATTTTGAGCCTTCAAGTCCGACAATATTAGTCCCGTAATAATAGGCCCTAAATCGGACCTAATTTTAATTTTCATCAAGTCCTAGATTGAGCCCGCAAGTACCGAAAACGGAAATTTGTAGCACCTCGGGGACCAAAATCGGACCTAATTTAACATAGAAACAGACTCTATTTAGAGCCTCCAAGTCCGAAATAGGTCCGACTTTAGAAGGCTCTAAATTTCGACTCGAGTAAGACCCATAATTTTTAGTTTCATTTTCTTTTTACGGACCTGAGAAAAACTTCCATATTTGATTTGTTGAAAAATTGGAGTTTCAGGCGGGTAATAAGTGAAATAACTATTTTCACAGAGGGAATAGTCGGCTAACTATAAATGTATTAATAATAGTTAATGTAATTAAAAAGGAAACAACACAATACAAATAGACGGAGAAATCGTAATTTATTTGAACAGTAACTCAGACGGTTAAAAGAAGTTAAGAGAGTAAGCCACGATGAGAGTTGAGCCCAGTCACCGAGAAATTAACGAGAGACTTGAGAGTATATACTATATATAAATTGCGGAGAAGCGCCACTACACTAACAGAGTATAATTAGTTTAGAGTAATTAGTCTCGCGCGGTTTCTCTCGTTCTCGTCGCTTACTAACCTCCCCTTCTACATTACTGCAACCCAACCTCGTCTCTTTCTTATTATTTTTATTATTTATATAATTATTATCATCATTATCATTACTATTATTATTATCATTATTCTTCACGGCCTTGAAATAATCCTGTAGTCTCCTCAGTGGAGATACAAATGAAAGGAGACCGTGGCAAGTGAACTGAGTTAGTAAACTTTTATTTGTTGAGTCGAGTCTTAACTCCTCGGTCTAAACTATCTTCATAACATCCAAACCGGAAGGAATTATAATTGCACGTTTGTTTAATTACATTCTCATGTATTTTTTATCCAGCCGAATGCTAATTCACTTTATTTATTTATTTATTTATTTATTTATTCTTTCTGTTATAAACAAAACTATATATTTTTAAGGCGGCAATAAAAAATAACGAAGTGCATCCTAGGATCCTCGCACCAATAAATTCCGAAAACAAAAAAGTATTATTTATTTTTGGGTTATAATTGTGACGCTGACGCTAAAGGGGTTTAAACCTGATCCTCTTTAATCGAGGGTCAGACAGAGTCCAAAATTCTAAAGTCCCATACAATATCTCGTGTGATACTACACAATCTCGCTCATTAGTCACGTCTGTCCGAGAATTTTACTACAAACTTGCATATATATTTACATAAAACATTCACAGCCACATATATATGGATTTATATATATGAAGAATGACGTGCGGCCCAATTGCATTTTCAATTGTTAATAAAACTCTAAATGCAGTCTAATATTGAAACTTTTAATTGAATTAGAGTTCAGATCCATATTATAGATAATAAATGAACTTCAAGTTATGCAGATCAAACAGCGAAATGTTATGTGAGCCCTAGCGGATCCGTATTACAGTAACTTACCGTATTTTACCGCAGCATACTGCAATTTACGGCAAATTTGCCGCAAAATGCTATATTTCACCGAAAATTACGGCAATTTACGGTAAAACGCCGCACTCTTACCTAAAATTTCACCGTAATGCCGTAAATTTTACGATTAATTGCCGCAATTTTACCGCCAATTACCGTAATCGGCTTAAGTTGCCGTATTTGCCGGTAATTTTTCTAAATATCATAAATTACGGCAACACCGCAATGTAACCGCACTCTTACCTAAAATTTCGCCGTAATGGCGTAAATTTTACGATTAATTGCTGCAATTTTACCGCCAATTACCGTAATTGAGTTAAGTTGCCGTATTTGCCGGTAATTTTTCTGAATACTTTTACCGTAAAATACCGCAGTATTGCCGAAAATTTTACGGGGAATTGTCACAATTACCGTAGAAATACAGTATTTTACTGTAAATTATCGTAATGGCCGTAAATTGCGGTAGATTATGGTAATTTACCGTAATTTGGATCTGCTAGGGAGTTAACCTATACCAGTAATGCGTAAAATGACTATTCTGAATTTTAACACTATGCTGTGAAAGTTTTTTCAAAGTATGAAATTTATATATATATATTATATTTAATGAATGAATATATTATTGTGTATTGCTAATAGTTGCCCAAAGAAGTTGTGAACCACAACGAAACGTTGCAGAATTGAAATAAATATAAACATTTCGCAGTTTGATCTGAATAACTTCAAGTTCTTTATTTAATTGTAATTTTTTAAGGCATAATTTCAAAACGAGTTTGCTAAACTTTTTACAGACAACGGACTAGTTTTATTAAACTTGAAGTAAGTCAGAGTTAACTCGGCAACAAAATCATGTCTAGAGGATCTTTTTCTAGAGCATCTTGATAAGCAAAAAAAATTCATCCAGTAACGCGTCATTACGCATATTATATGAGAATTAGGCATGTAAAAAAAATTCCGTTAATAAAAACAGTTGAATTAAGTAGATTACCGATGAAATGAAAGCATGAGCCAGTAAATCGGTTGTCACCTTCATCGTTCAATTAAACTCTGCAAAAACGTTTTGCGTGTTGCGCGTCCCGTAAATTTTGTTCGCGTATATGTGCGGTTGAGCAACCGATAATAAATACTACGCAGTATGTAACAAGGTGAGCGTCTAGGAATCCGTTATCCGAATCTTTTATTCGTTACGCATGGACCCAGACGCGTTTTAACGGGCGGATTTAACGCTGGTATCGGTAAGTGCGAGGCTAAATGATTAAATAACTTGGTAGCGTTTAATAAAAAGTATAATTAATAAGTTTAACAGTGAAATGTAGTTCGGGAATTATAATAATGATGATAGAATTGAGTAGAGCAGCGTAATAAAAGTAACAAACCTGAACACGCTGCCGATGACGTTCTTGCTTTCGCTGACGTCTCTCCAATTCTTCTTTCCGCTCAATTAGCAATCGTATCTCGGATTCCGCGAGCGAATCGTTGGATAAACGTTTTAATAGAGACGTTGGTTCTTCCTCACCTTCGCTGTAACTATCTACTAATAATTCCGAATCACTCTGCAAAAATAACAGTGACGATTATTATTATAGTGAAGATTTGTAACTTTACACTGTAAAAAATTCGCGGAGTGAATGCGGATTAAATCCGGAGTGAATGCGGAGTTAATGAATTTTTAATTATTCACTCCCCTCAGAGTGAAATTCACTCCGCAGGGGAGTTTTCACTCCGGAGCGGAGTTTTGAAAATATTATTAATAAAATATAACTCTACATAATAAAATCGAAGTAAAAATTAGCGTATAACATTATTGATCAGCTGATATGCACACACATACACACATACATATTTAGGCACACACGCACAAATTCGAACACACGTACACATTTGTACACACGCACAAATTTGCACAAACGCACACAAACACCTGCACACACCCAAACACACACATGCACGCAAACGCACACATACACACACACACACACACACACACATTGTTTAGCAGTTTCATATAAATTAATATAAATTTATTTAAGTATCAAAACTCCGGACCGGAGTGATTTTTTTTAAAACTCCGGAACTCCGAGTGGCGGAGTGAATTCGGATTTTATTTCACTCTGGATTTTTTACAGTGTAGGAAGATACAAATAGGTTCCGGATTTAAAAAATAAAATGTATACCTGTTCCGGAGGGGAATTCGGAGAACTTGTACTGGACGTCTCGACCAAAGAAACGTATTCGCTGATGCCGAATTCATTTTTTTGTAACTTGAGTACCGGTGTCTCGAGACCGCAGAGGAAAACTTGTCCGAAAAACAATATTTTTTGTATACGTAGGCACACTTGGGCCACTTCCATGTCCTCAGTCTTTTCGGCGTAAAACGAGTCCTGGGGATTGGACATGAGAGGCGTGAAGCCAGACAGCGTCGCATCTTCGGGTAATTTAACTAAATTTAATTCTGTAACAGACAAAGGAGATTTTTCTTCACTTTTTAGCTATCGTCTGTAGACTGAGGAAAATATAAACTGGAGTTGATTGAATTTTTCCATCAATCTGAACTGGCAATCAAGCGCCAGGGAAACTGAACTGCCCCTTGGTTGGATTAATGCAATTTACGGTCCAAGTGGCAATTACCGGGATGTACTCTATGACTAATAGAGGTGCCCCTATCGGGGAATGATGACTAATCGTGTTATCTGTCGGTTAACGAGTAAAAAGAGAGAGGATACTCACCGTTCTCCCGTCCAATAGCTTCACGTGCGTGAATAACTATTTTTCGCGGATACGGCAGCTTTTCTAGGAGATTTACCATCGTTGCCAGTCTACTCCATGCATCGCCTAGTGGCCTGCAACACCGTAAAGGCAACACATTGATAGCTACACAGATATTACATTAAAACATGGATATATTTATAATTTATACACATATATAGAGATAGATAAATATTAAAATGAATAGCCGTTAATTATTTAGAACAGTGAAAAGGTCATTTGTAAGAAGACAGTTAAGCATCTGCAGTAGATGATAGACCGTAGGCAAGGATCGTGAGTCCGATTCGTCTCGGTGGCTGTCGTCCTTGCCAAGGCGACGCTTGACTCACGTACACGTAATTGTTAATCGTTAACGAGAAACAATAATTAACTTATCCAGCCGGATAGTAATGGTTGCGCAAACCCGTGCGATTTTTATGTCTGTCTCAGTTACACTCATTTACTTAATACGCAATCTTGAGCCCGACTCTCTCGTTCTTATCTCCCTCTTTCTCTATCTCTAGCTACTCGGTCTTGCATCGGGAGTCGAGGGCCTTGGGACTCGTTTAATGGCCGATAGATTGCATCGCTCGGATGATCGCGTCTGCAGAAGCACAAGCGGCAGCTCTGCCCTCTTCAAGTTCATCTTTTTCTCCCTTTTTTATTTTTTATTCACCTTTTTTTTCGGTTTGCTTCTTCTCTATATCGACTTACCAGGGATCAGACTACTCCATTCGTCTCAGTCGAATTGAATCTCCGAGTTATTTTGTATGAGATTCATCTTTATTTTATTTATTTTAAAAACTACTTTTATCCAGCCTTTGCCCGAGTGATTTTATTATTATTATGCTGTATATTTTGGCTTGTTTATTTTATCCTGTTTGACAAAATACAATAAAACTCTTAAAGGCATAAGCTGCCAGCGTAAATGCCCGAGGATGTGGATGTGGATGTGGATCATCCTCAGCGGCAACCGTGACCTACGATTCAACGCATTAATTTAAATCACGTTCAGCAGTGCTTACTCTATCGTACACAGATGACAGAGCGGTTCACCAACCTCTGTCATATGTCATACGGATTAATATCTCTCGCCAAGGTCGATTAGCGCGACTAGTAAGTGGCGTCTAGGTTGTTCTCCGATAACCTCTCCAGGACCCCGACTACTTTTGAATTTGCCTATGAGCAAAAAAATATCTCCTTTGATTACAGTAAAAAAAAAAATTACATAGTCCTGTTGCTACACGGAAAGAATTTTCGTATGAATATTGCCATGTTATTTATTATAAAAATTACTCTAAATCGAGTAATCTTGGGCCATTACGACTTTTTACTCTCGAATTACGAAATTTTACTCTTTCAGTGAGTAAAAATCAATCAGATTAATTTTTACTCACAATTACGAGTAAAAATTACACCTAGCGGCTGTCTAAATAAATTCTCTCTAATTCAATTTTTACTCGTAGGTTATGATAAAAAGTTGATGATTCAATTTATAAAATTTATATTGAATTACAATAAAAATTACAATTAATAGGCTGAAATTTTCATAAAAAATCTAAAAATCATCTAATTGCTTTAGAATATGAGTTAAAATAAATATTTTGAAAAATAATAAAAAAAAATTACTCTTATTGTGTTGAAAAAGAAAAGATACAAAATTTTTTTTAGTTTTAAAATAAATATCAAGTTATAGAGAGATACAGAGATCGTCTTTTTTTCCAAGCCTACGTTTGTGTGCGTAACATATGTAAGTTGTCGCGAGTAAAATAAAAGACATTTAATTGAAGCTGATATTAACCGAAGATTAACGGAGACTACTGAAATATTACTCTGCAGTTTAGAGTAAAAATTACTTCCATAGATGAGAAAATTTATTCGAGTTATAAGCAGTTTTTCATCAAAAAGTTAATGAGTTTAAAAGAATGGTATATTGGGGAGTAAAAATTAATAGATTAAGATGAGATATTCACAATAATCGATTGAATATAAGACTTTTAAAAAATTACTCAGTAGTAGAGTAAAACATGGTCTAGCAACGTTAATATTTAAACAAAAAAAAATAAATTTAAAACAAAAAATACCAATTTTTTGCAACGGCCCAGGATTACTCGAAATTACAGAGTAATTTTTATCAAAAAATTTTTTCCGTGTACATAAAAATAGGGCTCTTAATTATTTTATTCACATTGACCACTCGGAGCGGAGCACGACCAGTGTCGTAAAAGGGTTTTTATTATTTTATTCACATTGACCATTCGGAGCAGAGCACGACTACGCCGTAATGCTATTTAAGTATTAAAAACAGCCCGGTATAGACAGCAGCGTAATCTATCGGCAAGTTAGCGCATCCTCGGGTTACCAACTGAGTTACAGACTCGGGTACTAAATAGTTTAGCAACCGGCTTAGTATTTTAAAAGTTTAAAAACCAATTATGAGCTCGGGATCTCGAAATTCCATTGTCCTCTTGGCTGCTGGTCTTTGTAATTAAAGCAAACACCTGATCACTTTACAGTATCCGTCACCGAGAATGTTGTGCCCGAAGCTGAAACTAAGTATCCGGTAATCCGATACGGCTACCGCGGTTGTGATAAACTTTTAATGAATAATTATCGATTGCGGCTTGCAGAATAAATGTTTATTAAAATTGTTTAAAAGCTTTAAAACTTACCCAACTCGATAATCTGTACATGAGGGTGGCGGGTTCCAGACTGTGCTGTGGCAGAGCATCCAATCGCACCAGATCTATAAAAAATTTAATCAAATTCCCGATATGAGTTATTAGTTTTTATTGGAGCATTAAAAATCTAGTTATTTCCCTCATGAAGAGAGACATGTTTAGCGAGATAATTTAATATTTTCCGGACATTAATATATATCTTTAATATATATGATGTATTTGCAAATACTGTTAGCTCATCACACCGCATACCTCGCGCCTCGTTCTGTCTACTTTATCGACAATATTAATGGCTCTACGAGCGAGTAACTAAATTTAGATTGCTATATTATATTTATACATCCACCCTCAATTACCGATCGACCAAAGGTATGTGAAATATCTCAATACAATGAAATAAAAAGTCCAAACAAAAAAACAATAAAGTAATAATAAATAATCAAGATTCCCGTTAACAATCCGATAGATCAGGATCTCGATCAAGATTACTGAAAAGATTCCCGCTAGATTCACTGATGAGTCTTTTCTCTCTTCAATTTAAAATAGAAAAAAAAATTCTATATATATAAAAGTTTTTTATTTATTTACAAACACGCGTTGAAACCAAAGTCTCTAACCCAAGATGAAATGCGAATAGTTGGTATCTCTATTGGCAAGTTGCCGAACGGAGATATCGATCAAGTATCGGTGAAAGATGGACGATCGATCTCTCTCGCGTATCCCGTATGGATTCTCTTCCGCGGCGGGATAATCGGCGTATACGCGAATGAGATAAAATAAAACAAATAAAAATAACGCTAAGGAATCTATCGAGCACGTACAATGCAGACATAACTATCTCTCTCTTTGTCTCGGGTTTTTCTAAAACTTCTTCTTCTTCTTCTTTCTCTTGTTATTCCTCCTTGTTGGTTTACACAGTAGATACTTCTCATCGATTCTCGAATGTTATAGATGGACCCTACACGCATTCGATAGGTGCATTAATCGCAGGCGCTTTAACGTCGTTGCATAATAAGTAGATGCACGCAGACGTAAAATAAGAGAAAAAGGTATGAATAAGTAAGTATATAAGCTGAGATATAAATAAATAAAATATGTACATGTACATGAACACATTGACCACCAAGCGTGGATCATCAGGCGTAGGTGCAACTCTAAAACCATCGGCTTCATAAATCCTGTCTGCGAACGACAACAACTACGGGGGAAATCGGATCGAATGTTAATTTAAAAATGAAAGTGCCGCTAACGCTGAGAAACGTTATTAATTTTATATTCATCCTCACACACACACGGGAATTCATTAATTATGTTTAATCAGATAACGCACTCTCGTCCTCCTCTAGAACTACATCATCAGAGTTACATTATACCGAGCGAACCACAAGAACAAGAACTAGTTAGTAGTCACAAGGGATCCTTACCTTGATAGTTGGCAAAAGGACCTGCATGTCTTCGTCAACAATCAGCCTCGGGCGTTCCTTCTCCTTCTTATCCAGTTCTTCTCTCAGCAGCGCGACACTTCGCTCCAGAATCAGATTGAACATCTGCAGCGACACCACTAGGGCGCGTTCCTGTACTTCTGATCGATAGCCTTGTTCCATTTGTGAATCTGAAACAAATAAACGACAAGAGGTTGTTGATGGTAAACATATTACTGTTATACAAATAAAAAGTATCGTTGATGTAAATATAATAACAATAAATAACGATTAGATAAAGTAGTCGTACGCGCAGGGAAGAAAACTCCTCAAGACCACGAAAGGACTTTTCATTATCTCGTATATCCATCGACGATAATCGACATAGTCAACATTTCAGCGTGGCCTTTCATCCCATTGCGGCAATCGAGAAAGATGTGTGCCCGTGAGCTCGAGCTCTACAGATACAAAAGAAGGAAGAATACACGCTCGGTTGTTTTACGAGGGTGACATTGCCCGCGGTCTCTTTCATCCAAGGAAAATACCTCCAGGACTACCGACGCTGATGCTTTTGCGCTTTTGCTTTTGCTTATGCCTCTACTCCTAAGGCTGCTGCTGTTTGTTCCTCGAGTAATACTCCGGTGGAATCGCGTCTGTGTAGACCGGTGGCTAAGTAAATATTGCACATACCCCGAAGAACGGGCAAATGTGGACATTGATCCGGCGTGCCAATCCTACCGAGTCTCTCTTCCGCGCGCAGTCTCGATACACACTTACATTTACGTGTGACGTTAATTAAAGACGTTTTTAATCCAACTTGTCCGCGTAAGTATATACTGATACAATGTACTGATGTACACTTAGTTGCATAAAAAGCCTCGCCGTGAAATGAAAATGATTTTCGCAAAAGTTAAAATTAGTTTTGCAGCGTTCGTGAGGCGCCTTGAGACTTAACTCCATACTCTCAAGAAGGTGTCGTTAAATAATTCAATTGGCCTCGCTGAAACGTTATAATTCACCCCAAGGCGTCTTCCTGGAGGGTGATATTTACTCTCATCTCTCGTGTGCTCAGTCGAGGGCCAGCCCACTCAGACAACGACGAGACATCAGCAGGTATATCTGAGAGTCTATCAGAACGCCCTGCTGTCAATAATATGAACGGGCCAATCGAGGTGCTTATTATCCACTGTCTCACTCTCTCCCCAGTTATTTATTTTTCACTCTCACGTACTCTTCGTACTGTTTTATTTAGCGCTATTAAATATTCATCATCTTTTAATTCGCATGATGGGTTTTTAAAGCTAAGGCGAATTTTATCATCGAAACCTACAATAACTAAAAACGAGTAAATAAACACGAGGTTAAACGGTTCACTCTTGTTGCTTTACTTGCGTTGTCGCATATGGTTATTTGAATCTTTTAATTCAACGTTAAATAATAACAACAATCGACAGTATGAAGAAGAAGAAGATCGAGCAGGAGAATAAGAATAAGACGAATATACAGGGGACGTTTGAGAAAACGCTGGGCTGGCTTCGGTATATTAAAATTAATTAAGTTTATCGGGAGTAAAATAAAGTGGGTATGATGATTGCGGGGCAATATCAATTGAGCGTTAAAGTGTTCTCGTTAAGGTGGCTTGATGAAGAACGCCTTGACGTGGATATATACTTTCGCCTAAATTGATCTTCATACCCAGACACGGTTTCACAGATACCGTCCCGATCGATTTAATGGCAATCGACAAACTAACGTCTGTGTACTGGATTTTATAAAAATAATAATAATAATAACCGAGTGAATCACCGGAAAGACCGGCTTTTCAATATCATCATCTCCCTAACCACGCGCACTCACACACATCGCCCTCTCTCTCTTGAGATTTAATGTCATATAAAAATTAATTCCTCCAAGTTCGTTAATTGTCGATACATAATTTTATTCAACGATAGATTTAATCACAGATTGTGTAAGATAAAATTTAAAACATATCATTTGATGAATATGATGACGAAATATTCGTATCGTGACGTTACTGCCTCCCATTTATCATTAAAAAAAAAAAATGGATATAAAAAAACCCGGTTGTTGCTCACCGGCTATATGACTACATACTTTTACAGAGGGGAGAGGAACAATTTACAGCGAATTTGTGATTTAACGCTCGTCTCTCAAACCTGAAAGCCCGCGCTGCCTTCGATGGGCGCATGACACTAAAAAAGCTAACAAAAATACTGATAGAAAACGTGTTTACATGATCCACTGATGCTTCAGATATACAAAAGAAAAATTAGAACTTTCCCGAGTCGAAATTTAGAGCCTATATAGGTCCCTCTAGCCCTAAATAGATCCGATTTAGAGCCCTGTAGTCCTGTAGCTCCGACTTTGAACCCGGAGGTCCTAACATTCACTGAGAGGTCCGATTTTGAGCCTTCAAGTCCGACAATATTAGTCCCGTAATAATAATAGGCCCTAAATCGGACCTAATTTTAATTTTCATCAGGTCCTAGATTGAGCCCGCAAGTGCCGAAAACGGAAATTTGTAGCACCGCGGGGACCAAAATCGGACCTAATTTAGCATAGAAATAGACTCTATTTAGAGCCTCCAAGTCCGAAATAGGTCCGACTTTAGAAGGCTCTAAATTTCGACTCGGGTCATTAAATTGAGGTTAGATCATCAGCTGTTGCGTCAGATGGGCGCCATTTCGTGATCGTATGACGCATCGAGTCTTTTTTGTTATTTTCCGAGGACTCTTGCCTCAGATAATTGGAAAAAACGACAATTGTTTGGAAGATTGAGGAAAAAAAGGGCAGTGGATATAAAGAGACAAGAAAACTCCCAGATTATAAAGTAATAGACGAGCAATGCTAATGTAACTACTCGTAGAAGGCGTCCGATTACGATATCCCGCTCGGCATGTGAGTGCGCAGGAGATATATAACTCGCCGGAAATACCTTGAAGCCAACGACCCAGGAGACAAATAAGCGTGATGATGATCACGCGATATCTTCCACAACAACTTTTGTCGTTAATTTTAGTAAGAAAATGAAACTCTCGAGTCTATTTTAATCAAACCTGTTTCCGTTTGTCATAACAAACGGAAATCAATTACTGGATAACTAATACTCCAGATGATTGTGATGAGATGGACAAGTTCTATCAGCGGAATTAATACGGGGCTAGAGATCTTTTGAGCAGAATAAATGCTAGATCTCGGCAAGCTCAAGGCACGGCCTTGACGGGGCCTTGTGAGGTCACCGACTTGATACCGCAGCCGCAGTTCTACTAATTCATCTCTATCAACTCAGCACACATTTGAATATTTATAGTCATTTTTAAAGTTATACTGCCTGAAAATCTATAGAGTTTCTAGCAACAAAAAGTTTGCGCGGGACCGGTCGACTTGATCCCGTGAAATATCGTTCTGTGATTGCAGTAGGATACACAAAAGCCTTAAAAGAGCCATAAACTTGAATGAAATAAAGTTAACAACAGATAAATTTCTGTGCTTCTCAGAAACTAAAAGTATATTATGTTTTTTCTTTCGATTTATTTAGCTCTATTTGGTTTTAGTACTTTTTAGCTTTTCTTGTTTTACTCTTGAGGTGAATTTTTTTTTTTTAGCAAACGACCTCGTCGACTGGCCTTGCGAACGAAAATGTTTAAGCAGAATATGTCATTATAATTGTAGAGTATCTGGCTGCTCGGCGATTCTGTTAGCTCGCTAGATCGCGTGTTTGATGAGACACCCCGTGAAATCCAAGTGCTTAATGCAAATAACTTACAAATTATTAAAATTGATAAAAACATGTTTAGCATTGAGCAACACCTTTAAGACACGTCAGACAGCTGGTAAAAAAACAAATATAATATAGGGGTACGGAGTGAGTTCTTTTGGTTTTAGTTCCTGATCAAGATAATTACGATTATTTTAAATATTAAACTTGTTTATTATGCATTTATAAAAGTTTTATATGTCGTCATTGCGTAACACGAAGAAGTTGATCCGAGCATGGGAAAATTTATCCTCACTCTGTAAATATGAATTAGTGATTTTTCACTAATTTCAAGTGAATATTCACTAATTGTCAATGCTACAATCGTACCACGCAGAATTAGTGAATATTCACTAAATGAATATGTGAATATTGGAATTCACTGATTTGATAAGTGAATATGAGAATCCACTAAATTGAAAAGTGAATATGGGAATCCACTGATTTCATCGGTGAAAAAAAATATTATATTGCGAAAAAAAATATAAGACACTTGTAATTAGATCCGAAATGTGATTAATGTTTTAGAATCATTACTTAGAGGAAGTATACATGATTTTGATTGATGAAAAAATCCCGGTGACTGCTGGGCTCGAACCTGCATCCTTCCGATTCAAAGTCTTTGATGCTATCCACTGCGCTGGCTTACGCATGTGATCGCGTGAGTGTAAATAGTATATTCGTTATGATACCAAACAATAACTGATGAAGAAATAAAAAATCCGTGATGTTATGATTGACGTACTCTTCATATAAATATATTATTGTTCTGTACTTCTATTTTTTTTATTTTGAAAGTTTTTTATTAAAATTTTTAAAAATAGCACCATAATTATTAATTATATTTATATCTAGTAAAATATTTAATTATTTGCTAGTTAAAGTTAATAGTGAAATTGTGAAATTCATAAATTAAGAAGTGAATAACAGTTTCACTTGTAGAAATTATGAAAATATCGCTAGTTCAATAGTGAAAATCACTAATTTGCTAGTGAAAATTATAGTACTAAATTTATTAGTGAGAATTCACTAATTTGTTATTTAAATCCACTGATTATGAAGTGAATACTGCTTCACTAACGTAATTAATTAAATTTCCACTAATTCATGTTTAGAGAGCACTCTTTTTCTACGCAAGTTAATTTTATTACCGCGGAGAAAAAAGTTATTTGCTGATGCGCTCTTTGTTTTCTTTCCTCTACTCGGAACTTTGTGGGTAAAAAATTTGGATGATAATCAATATGTGGATGTTAGTCATCATCATCAATTTAAGTATTTACAGAATGATACTTGCGCTTTCTTAATACTTTGCTTTTATTTACTTCTCGGATGGGTTTTTTTAATCGAACGCCGGACGGTTTTATCAGAAGCCTGGATCGCGTGGCAAATGCAAGGACGCGTTCCAACGTAAACGCCCACTTTCTTTACACCATCCAGATAACTTTTTGTCATTTATCTGTTACATGTTTGATAAAACCTAATAACACTATTTAAACGCAATTCCCGATTATCGTACGGCTAAAAAGGACTAAAAATATGAAATTGTTATCAAAGCGTACCCGATATATGAGGAATTCGATTGTAATTTTGTCGAGATAATTTAAAGCTCGATATTTATGATTTTAAAAACGGACAAAAGCACTGGGTTTATTTTATCTTCATTGGATATTCATTATGGGAATTCAATTCGCGAGATTTCTTTGCACGAACGGACATCAAGATAACGCCCGCAAAAGACTACAAAATAATCTCACGCACACGATCTGAGATTTATTTAAGACAAAGACGTACGAGGAGCGTGTTAGTTTAATATTTTATTTTATTTATATGTCAGGTATTTTAAAATAAATGTCAGATAATACTTTAATTGTAGTACACTGTAAAAAATCACCGGGGAAGTCAAAGCGGTGTAGGTGTTAAAATTATCGGTGTTAAATTTCAACACCGAAAATGGTATGAAAATAACCCCGCTGCCGGTGTAAATATTTTGTACCGGTGTTAAAAAAAATTCTTCGGTGTTAAAATAACACCGCTGACGGTGTAAATATTCTAGACCGGTGTTAAAATAACGCCGCTGCCGGTGTAAATATTCTGTACCGGTGTTAAAAAAAATTATCCGGTGTTACAATAACACCGCTGCCGGTGTAAATATTCTAGACCGGTGTTAAAATAACGCCGCCACCGGTGTAAATATTCTGTACCGGTGTTAAAAAAAATTCTCTGGTGTTAAAATAACACCGCTGCCGGTGTAAATATTCTGTACCGGTGTTAAAAAAAATTCTCCGGTGTTAAAATAACGCCGCCGCCGGTGTAAATATTCTGTACCGGTGTTAAAAGAAATTCTCCGGTGTTAAAAAAAATTCTCCGGTGTTAAAATAACGCCGCCACCGGTGTAAATATTCTGTACCGGTGTTAAAAAAAATTCTCCGGTGTTAAAATAACACCGCTGCCGGTGTAAATATTCTAGACCGGTGTGAAAAAAAATTCTCTGGTGTTAAAATAACACTGGTGCTGGTGTAAATATTCTAGACCGGTGTTAAAATAACGCCGCCGCCGGTGTAAATATTCTGTACCGGTGTTAAAAAAAATTCTCTTTTTTAAAACCGGTACTACTTTTAAAAATTCCGCTTTTACACCGGTTACCCTGATTTAACACCGGTGTATTACTCCTCCTACACCGGTGTAATTTTATTTTAACACCGGGCGTAGTTAAAATGAGTCCATTTTTAACACCGCTCTTTTTACAGTGTAGATATCGATGACAACAAATAATATACTGATGAGATAAAATAATAAAAAATAATCAAACTATTCTCGGCTAGATAAATTACAACTTGTTCTGTAAGCTCGTTTCTTATTGACCGAAAAATAATAATAATAACAAAAAATGAAGGAGGATAATGAGCAGAAGAAGTGGTAAAGGTAGCAAAGAGAGATGACCACAAGTACAAGTCGTACTTCAAAAACATACATGGGAATAAAACGTATGGTGCAAGTCGTTATGGGCTAAAACTTATTTCTGTAACGTAACCATACATTTATAGTACTAAGTATATGTTTAAATAATAATAATAAAAATGACTAATTTAACTAACAGTCATTACGGGGGGATTTCTTCAGCATACTGGTCATTAAGCATCCTCACATACAGGTTTTCTGGTTATTACTCAACTTTACCAGCTTCCGAGAATGATAAAATAATTGAATTTGTTTTTTTAAAAAAGTTAAAGAACCACCAGAAGAAATCTATATCGGCGATGTTACCGTTTGACGGGATATTAAAGAATCAAACAGTGAGCCGGGCAATTTTCTGATGTGTAATGCTTAAAAGAACGACCTTGGTACGTCAGTTCCAAGAGACGTCGAATCGATTAGCGTCGAATAAAACAACCAGTAGGTTCCTTCTCTCCTAGAATTATGTATGTAGGAAGATACCACCGGCTGCAGGCTTCTGCTGGAGAAATGAACAAGAATAAGAAGATAAAAGAGGATCAAGATGATGGAGAAGAACAAGAAGACGAAGTAGAAGTTGTATAAGAATAACAATAAAAATAAGAAAAAGAAGAAGATCCTCATGATGATGATGATGATGATGATGATGATGATGATGATGAAGAACAAGTATTTTCACTGCGGCTGTTCATTCACCCGACCTTCACAAGGTCACAGGCTTCCGAAATAAAAAACAACTCAAACAACTTGACGGCGCAGAAAAAAGTCGGCGGCAAGGGGGGAGGAAACTGCGAGTACTGTACTACAGGAAGGGGTCTAATCAACGCCTGGCGTCATGCTCCAGGGAACACGCTCTGCAGGAAGACGGTAAGCAAACTCACAAATAGAAGAGGAGCCTCGCAAGGACAAACAACTTAAAAACTTAAAAATATACGTTTAAGAATTCCAGTTTCTTATGATAAATTTATAAAATATATACGGGAGGGTGGGGCAGAGCGGCCCCCCTAAGCCAAGCATTACTTTTTGTGGCTTTCAACCATAAGATCACTTTACTTTTGTCCTATTTCGAACAAATTTATGGACATTTTGCCAAAATTCTGAAAAAAAAAATTTTTTTGTGGGGCAGAGCGGCCCCTCCAAAAAATGATAAAAAATTTTTTTTTTTCGTTTTTTTTTTTTTAAATTGTTTTTATCATTAAGAATGTATTTCTTTCTCTTGACAACTATTTTTGGTTTTATATTACTCGAAAAAAATTTTTTAAGGTGTAATAAATCGTTCACTCTCGATTACCTTAATTACTAATTGTTATTTAATAAAAAAAAAAAAAAACAATTCTGTACTTTTACTTTATTTCAAAAATTTATCAACTAAAAAAAAAAATTTTATTTTTATAAATTTTTAGTGACCAAATTTGCCTCTTACGTAGAGAAACGGCCGAAAAATATGAAAAAATAATTTTTTCGGAAGTTTCGGCTGGTCCATTTTGCCCCAGGTGTTATGCGTGGGCTAGAAATGTGGAATTATAATAATTTTTTTTTAATTTGACGATAAAAATATGAAAAAATCACTTTTTCAAAATTTTGGGCTTGTTCATTTTGCCCCAAATGTCGTGCGTAGGGGTAAAAATGCGCAAACATCGGATTTATAGTAATTAGTCAAAAAAAAAATTTTTTTTTATCAAAATTTCAGGGGGGCCGCTCTGCCCCACCCTCCCCTAAACAAATTATTGAACATCGGAAAATTATATAAATAGTCGAGTCCTTGGGCTGCGGATTACGTGGAGTTGAGTTTAATCGAAGAAATGCGTTCTTCGACCCCTCTAGTTGTAACACTTAATTCTCCCTCTCGTTCTCTCATTTGCTTGAGTATTTTATTCATCTCCTTAACTTCTTCGTCTTCTTATTCTTCTTCTTCTTCCTCTGTTTCTATTTCTTATTTTCCTATAGGTGATTGCGCGCATGCAGCAGAGGGAACGTGTGTCGCCCGTGCGTGTCGTGTGTGTCGTGCGTACAGTTAAAAATAACACTTTGCAAGATATTTATAGCTATCACCCGCGGATGGAGGCAACGAACTGCTACGAGTAGTGTGTAGTTGTATCAGTTATTATGCTTGTGTTTAAAATTCTCTAGCTTGCACATATATATGATCATTCGCCGGTGAGTACGAGTGAAGAGTGAAGAGTGAATAAAAGAGCGAAAGCACTATGCTCACCTCAAGGGGTACCGAGATTTTAAAAATACGATAAGAGCCAACTGGAAGAGCGAAGGAGGGTTTCGATGCACAACTAGAGCATGAGAGCGAGATAAATGACGGGAATACCCTGGGTACAAGCAAGCCCACATTCTGAGAGCTCGAGATACTGCCAAGAGTATATTGCCCGAGCTGATCGTTTGTTTGTTAAAGTTACTTCCGCTTGAGATTAAGATCATAACTTTCAGATCTGCCTTTTAATGCCAAAGGAAGCAAATAATAAAGTTTTTAAGTCTAAATTATCGACGGAGAAACAAACAAACGTAAAATAAAAAATCTAAATGAAGAAATGGGGTATGATTACTGTTAAGTGCCACAGGAAGAACGCAATTTACTGTCAAAAAAATATACATTTGATATTGAATATTGAATTTAATGGAAATATATATTATGTAAATAAACTCGATTAACTAATTGGCGGTATTGAGTCACGGATGAAAGTATTATGGAGATTTGATTGGAGGTTTTATAATATTTTCTCAGATAGCAGAATATAATAAGGAGCGAGAGTAATGTCGGCTGATGGCGGACACGGGAATGGGAAAAGGATTTTGTATTATATATTAGATAGACGAGAGTAAGAGGAATAAAAAATTAGCGGAGAGAGGAAGGAACAAGTGGGTGCATTGCGCTCGAAGCGAAATGGCCTTGACGTAGGCTCTACTGGCGAGGGCAAGGACGACCGCCGAAGCGTATTTTTATTATTTACTTTTTTTTATTCACTTTTAGCATCACTTGTTGGTCTCTTCTCGCCACCCTATATCGCGCAATCGCAACCGCACCTACGACTACTGACTTTACGGCCATTACTTGCTCGCTAATTTTTTTATTGCACTTCATTCCAATCTTCTATCTCAAATCTAATCTATTTATTATATATATACCACAATATATAGTGTGCGGTTATTCAATTCGTCCGGGTAGTCCCGAGTCAAAAAACAAATTCTAGTTTAGTCCTCGAAAGCCTCAATTCCTTTGATGTTTTTGCCGCCCAAAAAGTAACTGTACTTAGGACTCAAAATCCTCAATGAGAACTATGAGGTCTAAATGCGAATAATTTATCGATTTAAAATTATAACTAAAAGCTCAAAATCTTCAACGAATGAAGTTATAGTTTGGACTTTTAAAAATTTTGTATAGAAAAAGGGACAGGGTCAAAAATAAAACTTGATTTAGACTTGGTTTACCAAGTCGAAATTTGGAGCCGTTTTTCACAAGACAAACTCGACTTTTTTTACGGAGGTATTTGAAATATATCAAGTTTTCGCCTTGGTTTAGACTTAACTGGCTTACTTAGTCACGATTTAAGACGAAAAAGTTGAAATCAAGTCTTATTGTAGACTTATTCGACTTAAATTATAAGTCGAAAAAGTCAGAACTAAGGTGAAATAATTGCACACCTCAAGCGCGAAAGCGCAGGTGTGCTTTATGGACGGTTTTTTTTATTCGACTATTTTACTCACATAAAAATCTTTCTACACTATTTATATTCCACCAAGATAGGTAAAATTGTATTCTAGCATATAGAGAATTTATCCAGGAACAATTTGAACCCAATATTAAGTCGATTTATTATTTTATTCGTTTAAAATAAATTAGTTTAACTCAAGAAACCAGTGCTGTCAATTGTTACGTATGAAACTTCGTAAACACGATAACTCTCGATGGATACCGTTAATCGGCTTAACTTTGTTTTTATTGTCTTTGTATTTTTTATCACAAGAACCCTTATGAAAATTACTATCTGAATCCTTTTAGTTTAATTGTAACTAATTAACGACGTAAAACTGATTATTCGTGAAAAATTTAGCTGCTATTTTTTTACTGTTGTTATTATTTTTTCATTTTTCTCTCTATCAACTACTGGTGGCAGCACTAGCGTTTCAATATGTTTGAAAAAAAAAGCGACATCTAAGACAAAAGGCGGGATATTTAAAAAAAAATGTTAGTAAAAAAATATTAAACTGAAAATAAGATATAAAAATATCAAATTGATAATTTGTAACTTGAATAAAAGTTCATAATAAAAAAAATACATTAATATTATATAATAAAAGTAGTGATTAAAAATAAAATGAGCGATTGAGGTGTGCACTTTTGGATTTTCCAACATTTTTTTTATATATTAAGGCGAAAGTAAGGCGAATAAATGACTTTTTTTCGACTTGGTTTAGCAAGTCGAAAGTAATGTGAATGACTATCGTGCTCAAAGTAAAGACGAGTAAGTTGAAACTAAGATGAAAACAGTTCAAAAAGTTGAAAAAAATTTAATTTAAGTCGAAAAAGTCGAGATCTTATCAAAAATCGTCGGTAAATCGATAACTTCAAAAGAAAATAAGGCGAAGCGAGCCTGAATCAAGTTTTATTTTTGACCCGGGGAGAGAATACGTCGAATGAGACTTTTGAGGTTCAAATGCGGATAAAATTATTCCTTCATGTTTTGAGTATTTTGAGGCTCTAATCCAGGTTATGCTACTCCAGTTTAGTCCTCAAAGTGGTAAAATTGGTCGTAACTACTGCTTTGAGGACTAAATTCTAAATTGATGCTAAAAAACCTCATTGAGAACTTTGAGACTTAAATCCGAATTCGTTTTTCGACTCTGAGTGACAGGGGGACGGCCAGCAATAATTCAGGAAGCGAAAATAAATTCAAAAAAAAGTATAGAATGTACGCGGAATATTTACTTAACGCGAGGTTATAATTTGCACCGTAGCTACAACAAACAGCGAGCTCTGTTGAACGTTGAAAAATATTTTTTTCAAATGATTCACGCGTCACTAGATGGCTAGTTTGCGGACAAGGACATTATTTGTTTTTTGTTACTAACGCTGCCGAGAAACCGAGTAAACAGTTAATTTTTACTTTACGAATCGCTTTGTTGCGTTAACGGATTCTGCGTTTGCTACAAGTTGATGCTTTAAAATAGTTAGGGACAGCATAATGGGAATTCGTATCAAAAATAATGGAGAGAAACCTCATCTCGAATCACATTTCATCCGACCGAGAGTCATAAAAAGCTTTACCGTTTTGGTGATCCTCCATTTTTGAGTACTCGATGCATCTGTACGATAAATAATTCAGTATACGAGATAACTTTAAGAGGAAATAGAAAAGTTTTATTTATAAAATTTATTTTTTATAAAGTTCTTTTTGTATTTTTTGCTACCGATGTTCACCAGTCGGCTACAGAGTCGCTGGACCAGCTCTAAAGTTTCATGGTATATAGATGCGGTTATATGTAGGGCCATTAAATTACGCTGGTCTCTATCCTCGGATAGCATAGGGGCTGCCAACAGAGAAAAGCGATACCAGAGACCAGAGAAAACCAGAGATACCGGACGCGCATTTATATCGATGCATTAAAACCCGACATCGATTTTCTAAGCTACTGTTCAAGACAGCATTTTACATTATCATGCACCAAACAAGACACGCATCCAATAAAATTCGATACCGAATAGATTTAGCGGCAATAAAAAAGTCGTCGGGTAACAAAAGACATTTACAGCGTCGGCTGTAAATTTAAATGGACGAAAAATAACTTGGAACTAATGGTATCGGTGCATGTGTCTGTGAGTAAATATATATCTATATATATATATATGAAATTAACGTTAATTGGTAAGGAAACACCGGGAGTTTGCAAATACTTCCGGCACCAATTATCCGCGTAACCTCATACACCGTTATACCTGTGTACGATCAACGGAAACTAAACTCTGTGCATGGGATCATCGGTCCATGTTACCATAGAGCATGTAAATCTACCATGTGCACTTTCATAAAGGTCAACACATCACGAAAGCTTCTGAAGGCCCGGGCGTTTTTAAAACGAATCATTATAACCTGACTCTAATTATCGATTTCTCATCCGTTATTAAATAAAATTAACAATGATAGCTATAATTAGTGAGAAACAGTAATAGTATTAGTTGGTTTTATCGACAAACGTCAACCGGAGGGTCTAAATATAACTAAACTTGTGACAGTATTATTAATTTAATGAAACATTGACGGGCGTCTCGACTATCTCGGAAATAGTAAACGCTTCTATTGGAGATTGTAGAGCTATCGGTTAAATATATGACAGCACATCAACGTCACAGGTCAACGAACTTGTGTGTGTGGGTTTTCCCATAATCAAATATCCATATTAATTTTACGAATATGCTAGAATTGATGTTTCGCGCAAGCGCGCACATATGATTAGTATACATATATTTGTTTTAATATACATTGTGTATATTTTTATGCTGCCTTTAGCCAATCAGATGTTCGGAAAAGAGGCTTTTCCTACATTTCATGTAATTTTTGTCGTGGAATACTAGAGGAAAAAAATTTTTTCGGGCCTAGATCCTTTACAGGAACATAGCTCGAGGCATCTCGATGTCAAGTCGATGGACATCTCTTCTGGGTCTCGATCAATTAATTTTTTTTCATTCTGCCTACTGGGATTGTCATCCCACATTATTTTCGAGACTCTTTCAATGTAAAATAAAATAAAATACCGAAGAAAAAATTTTCCGAGTCCTAGATCCTTCATAGAAACATGTCCTGGACATCCGGATGTCAAGTCCACGGACATTTCTGTGAGTCTATCGATTAATTTGCTGTCCTTCTACCCACTGATTATCCCACATTATTTCCGAGGCTTTTCCAACGTAAAGTAACAGAAAACTAGAATCCATGTGTCACGCGCGCGCTTGCGCGTATCGCCTTTCATATTCAATTATTTTGATGTACATTGCGTAAATTGTCTGAATTTTTGAGCCGTCTTGAGCCTTAGCCAATCACGTAACAACCGTTTAGCTCCACATATTCCTCATGTCTTTCATATTATAGGTATTATTAAATTGATTGTTTTTAAACTACTCGTTTTATTTGTTTTTGTCCATAAAATATTTATAATTAATGACTTTTCTACGGATATAAAAGATAAATGTAAATAACTTAATAAATATGATGGCTATATAGTGTATATTAT
Organism: Microplitis mediator; assembly: GCF_029852145.1. Taxonomy (NCBI): domain Eukaryota; kingdom Metazoa; phylum Arthropoda; class Insecta; order Hymenoptera; family Braconidae; genus Microplitis; species Microplitis mediator. The sequence continues at coordinate 1,114,121 of NC_079971.1, read as the reverse complement.
ATCAAAGAACCGGTAAAGAAGTTGGCCTCGGCAATAATTTCCTTGCGATGAAGTGGTTAATTTTAAGTTTTAACCCGAGGGTTGCTGTATTTTAGCTAATTTATACCTTATACCTCATAACCGAGTATGTACCCGTAATATTTTAATGTCCATGTTATTTTTGGGCTCAGCAGGACACGGTACGTGTAATTGCTGCCACGGCGATCCATTACTTAAATATCTAAGCAATATATCCTTATATCCTCATATTCAGTTCCATCCTATTTAAAGATCTTGCATTTAAAAATTTAGCACACGCGGCATATCGAATTTGTGTGTTAACTTTTTTTATAATTAGGGGAGGGTGGGGCAGAGCGGCCCCCCTGAAATTTTGATCAAAAAAAAATTTTTTTTCTTTTCGACTAATTACTATAAATCCGATATGTTTGCGCATTTTTACCCCTACGCATGACATTTGGGGCAAAATTAACAAGCCCAAAATTTTGAAAAAGTGATTTTTTCATATTTTTATGGTCAAATTAAAAAAAATGATTATAATTCCACATTTCTAGCCCACGCGTAACACCTGGGGCAAAATGGACCAGCCGAAACTTCCGAAAAAATTATTTTTTCATATTTTTCGGCCGTTTCTTCATGTAAGAGGCAAATTTGGTCACTAAAAATTTATAAAAATAAAATTTTTTTTCTTAGTTGATAAATTTTTGAAATTAAGTAAAACTATAGAATTGTTTTTTTTTTTTTATTAAATAACAATTAGTAATTAAGGTAATCGAGAGTGAACGATTTATTACACCTTAAAAAATTTTTTTCGAGTAATATAAAACCAAAAATAGTTGTCAAGAGAAAGAAATACATTCTTAATGATAAAAACAATTTAAAAAAAAAAAACGAAAAAAAAAATTTTTTTATCATTTTTTGGAGGGGGGCCGCTCTGCCCCACAAAATTTTTTTTTTTTCAGAATTTTGGCAAAATGTCCATAAATTTGTTCGAAATAGGACAAAAGTAAAGTGATCTTATGGTTGAAAGCCACAAAAAGTAATAATTGGCTTAGGGGGGCCGCTCTGCCCCACCCTCCCCTAACTGTTTTTTCTTTATTTATTTTCCGCGGGCTTGATAGAAGGTCCTCCCATTCACAGTGAAATCACTTACGCTGTCATGCAGATGTGCGCTATCTGACAAGAAGGATCGACGGGAGAAGTAGAACAGAAAGTGGTCGAGTTACTTAAAAGCGCGTCTCAGTTATAATATTATGCCCGAGCTAATGTTCCTAATGTCTATAATCTCGGGATAATCTTTAGCGCTCACTCTTCTTATGGCGCCCACAAGTCAACAACTTCTTGACGACTAAACTGTAATAGTGAAACTAGATCCATTATTAGCCATCAGATCCATCAAATCCCGTGTCCCGAAAAAGTCCTCACTCGGACGTTGCCACAGGCAAAAAATAAAGGAAAATGTCTAGTGCAAATAATCATCGCGGATAATATCTACATACAAATAATTTATCGGCCATTGGTTCATTGATTTATTCGGCGCTTCCCTTTTTCATCGGTACTTTAGAGGATAAAGAATTTATAAAGACATTATAAAATGCCGTAAAAAGGTTGTAAAAATAATAATAATAAAAAAGGCGGGCGTATCTTAAGCGCTTGTACCGCTTAATCTTGAACGACAAATTTATCGAGTCTGGTTTCATACAAGTTACGTGTAATACACATTCGTGCAAGTTAATTGCCGAATTAATTCCGACATAAAAAATGGTTTAATACTGCCACATAATATCCACACATGCGCAGGATATAAATGCCGGGTGTAAGAATGTTGTGAATGAAAAAAGCATCAGCTTGCCAATGTTTTAATATTATACACAGAGATATAATATTATTATTAAGTGTATAATAAAACGTGGCGACTCCTTGCTGCGTCGTTATATGCCCACCGATGAAAACAAGTAAACGACCTTCTTGTTGAAGAAGACGGTGGCGCCGTTACAGCATATAACAACCAATCCGCGGGTATACGTGGGGTGGTTTAATGAATTACCTGAGACATCTTGCGATAGTCATTTCTGCGGTTATCTATCCACAGCGATCAGCTTCGTCTCTTCATCATCTCCTGGAGCCCAGCACCAGTACTACCACCAGAAGATGATTATGATGAAAAATAATAAGAAAGTAAAAAAATAGCCCCGGGACGTCTCTTCATATCAACCGACATATTTCTTACCCTCTTAATCATATAAATATATATATATAAATTTAACTATAACTTAAATCTGTTTAATGCCCGGCGTATTATTCCACAGCATTTTGTCCGATCCATAATTCATGGGCTCCTATTGCCCGGAATAATCATTACGTAACAATGGCCATTGAGTGTAACCGCGAAATTGAAATCGCTCAGGCACCGTTAGAACATTCCTATTATTATCGGCAATCGAATAGACATAACCATAAAATACCCGATAAAAGTAACAATAAAAGACTCGGGAGTCTAGGATTTAAATAGTTGATAGTCCCGTCGTTAACGGCGACGATATATTATAATTTAATTATGTTGAGACAAGTGATGGGTAAAATGGTGATTTATTAAATATATCCCGAGTAGTTACCTCTGCTGCAGACTCGTCCAACATATTAACAAGATTTTATCGAAAAGATTCACCAGTGGAATTACCGTCTCTCCTCGGTGCCAGAGCGTCGCGGCGCCACCATCTATTTTCTACTCTTTTTCTTCACTTTTGTAACCTTTTTTCCTCTCCCTTGTACATCGCAGTAATCCTTATCCTCGCACGGTCTTTTTCTATTCGTTTTGTTTAGTTATTTTGCTGGCTGACCAGAGCAGAAATCAGCGCACTATTAATTTGCTTAAACCACCGGTTAGCTATGGGAGAGAATGCAATCCAATGGAACTTACCAATGGTAATTGAAATTGTAAACACCATCCGGTAATCGGGCATTGAGTGTATGCAGATAATGCCACACCCAAGTTTGTTTACGATTTATTTATAATACTTCCTAACCCTTTTTCACTTGACCCCTCGTCCATAGATTGAGAAAAAAATTTTAAATAAACATTTGAAATGTATGGAATACGCATATTTGTGGTTTACCGTTTTCAATTCAGTCTCTGTGCCTGTATATATTTTTTAAGTTGCAATAACAATAATAATAATAATTATTTCATTGTATTGTTGTTCATATCCATCATTTATTAATAAAATACTAGGTTCACAGTTTTGTGGAAATATTTATATGATGTTTATTTAAATTTTCACAACGTTTCGTCCGTTTCCCGACTTCCTCAGGTGCTCAATTATTAAACATCAATTGTTAAAATCATGTCAAATGAATCAAGGCAGACTAACAACCTGAAGTTATTCCCATAATATTCAAAATTAATTTATTCATGTTTTAATTAGGGGAAGGGGGGGCAAAACGGGATACTTAACGAAAAATTTAGTTTTTAGGGACATAAATATCGTAAATTGGCTTCATTTTGATTCTATTTGAAATAAATATAACGAATTTTAGACTGCCATCAGAAAAAAAATTTTTATTTTCTGCGGGCAAAATGGGATACCCCCAAAAAAAAGTAAATTTTTTTTTTTTTTCAAGTGAATAAAATTGATGTAATAATGTCTTTCTAAATTGATGTAAGTAATAAAATTTACTCTCAACATATTTTTAAAGAAGTTTTTCCTTGTTATTTTTTTTCAAAATTTGAAATTGGCGCCAATATTATACTTTTCGCAAAAAATATAAAAATGTTTTTTTTTTAGCTTTTAATAGTGTAAAATGATACTAGATGTCATTTTTGACCATTTTCGAAAGTTTTTCGAGAAAAAAAAATTTTGACGAAATTTTGAGGGTATCCCATTTTGCCGGCCTATCCCGTTTTGCCCCCCCCCTTCCCCTAATAAATATTTAATTAATAAATAATAAAACCAATAACTAAAACTCTATCAATGTTACGATGCTCTGTCTAATAATAATAATAATAATAATAATAATAATAATAATAATAATAATAATAGAAATGGTAATTACGGTAAATGAAATTTATGTAAATAGTAATTGGGTTTTTTGTGTGAAATAATAAAAAAAATTGAGTAAAGTGATACCCGGAGGATAACGATTGTTGCTGTGAGATTATAAAAATTAAGTTACGAGCCAGTTGATTTACAAAGGACATTAAGAATGTAAAAAATGAGAACAAGGAGCCGAGAATGCTGGGGAATTTAAACCAAAAATAGCTGGCAACTGGTCAGAGAATGGACAAGTTATATAGAATAACAGTTACATAAGTGGTGTCTTAAAACGTTCACTCACCCTTCAGCTGTGTCGTCTCGATGGCAAACATGTTGAGAGCAAGAAGCTGTAGTAGTCTTGTGCCAGGAAGTGGAAGAGGCGAATGCTGCAATAGGGCTCGAAATTCGCGCAACATTTGCACACCGGCTTCTTGAAAAGTCTCCATCCTACAACAAAGCAAACAATTATTATTTTTTATGTTAGATCAAGACTCGAGGATAAGACTCGAGTTGAGAGTCAAGAGTCGAGAGTGAAATTAAACCTGAGGGAATGAGATAACTAATTAAAGTGAAATGCTAACAAGACACATTCGAAATGAGTGCAAATAAAATAGTTATAAGCGGCTCTTGATCCTCTTTCATTTGCTTAGACACTTGAGCTCATGAGAAACGTCTTGAGCTTAACAGTCTCGGCAAACGGGTTAGTGCCAGTGATACATTTTTAATTAAAACGCTTGAGGTTTTTTGGTTTTTTAGTCTGCTGATACTGAGGTTTTATATTTAAGCAAATTTGTTTGTAATCCAAGTATCTGTAAGAGGGATTTTGCGCTGAGAGTTTGATCTGCGAGATGGGTAATTCCCGTGGCAATTAGAATAACGGAAAACGGCAACTAATATCGCCGTACATATTACCAGGACGTACACATTATAAGCTGGTGTTGTATGTTGAGGTTTTGCTACTTAAGTAACCTCAGTTACCTCGCGCTTTTTCACCTTCTCGTGTTATAAGAGGCTCCATCGACTATTTACCTTCATCTTAACTTTTTATTATTCCTAGTCAGCTACTTAAGTCCACTATAATATATGGTATTGGTAATTTTAATTTCTTGCCATTGGATTGCAACCGACCGTCCAGTGCAGGAGAAAAAAAATAAAGTAGAATAATCTCATGGTTTTTTCCCATAAAGATACTTTTAATTTAATATAATAAAGCACATAAGAGTTGTAAAGATAATGAAAATAACAAGTATCATTTCTATAATCTGTTATCTGGTGATTTGCTGAGGTATCATGTGCAAAGAACCGAGGATGTAGTCACGTTGTTGAGTTGAGCGGAACGAATGATAAAGGAAGATGCGCCGCATAGCATAAGACAATCTGGGACCTTGGTCTCTATGGACTCCAGACTGTAGTCTATCTCTTCATGAGTCCGTCTCTCGCCTATTCTTCTTTCCTATTCAACTTGCGTCTCTCCATTCTATCCCCTGGCGGTGTATTCCCGTAAACACCAACAACAGCAACACACACGCCTCGGTTATCTTCCCACAGCCCCAACGGCCAACACGCCGTACAGTGGCAAATTTACGGGACGTAACGTCTTACTCTCCTGTGACCCCCTCTCCCTCTTCTTCCATCCACTCACTCATGTTTTAATCTTGTGAATTCGTGACGTAACCCTAAGGCTGCACCAACATCCTACTTAACTACTGATACATCACCAAGATGTCTTCCTTTTTTTTATTTTCTGTTCCTAAAAATCATAGCCTTACTTTTTACAGCCGAACAAAGTAGGCCTCACTTCAAGATGTTAAGCAAAGTCGTATCAGTTCACGGTCATAATATCCTTCCATTGTAATCCTCGACTCAGGGATGGGCAAAATAGGATTTAAGTAAAATTTGACTTGAAACCCAAATTAATTATTGGTACGTGTCTAAAAAATACTTATCCTCAGAAACAGAAAAAGTACTAAATAGTTTGTAACTTAGTATTTTTGACGATTTATCTATATTAAATACACTGTACTTGGTACTTAAAAGTTGTAGTAAGTACTAAAGACTATTGTACTTTTTACTTAAATTTGATATAAGTACTAAGCATAATTGTAATTAGAACTTATAATTGCCACAGTATCTATTAAAAAAAAAATTTTAATACTTATTCTATCACTAGCAGAACTTAACATACGACGATTGAGACTTAAAATTATTATTTTTGAATATACTATTGCACTCCTAAGATTTTAATAGTCAAATTTATTCATTAGATGATATTAATATATTATTGTCAAATTTATACCGTTTAGTTAAAATAAGTGCACGCGTACAGTTTATGTTTCAGCTTCAAGCAGTAATCTAATCAATCATTTTTATATACCCGTGCAAAAATGATTATATGAAATTTTGTAACATCATTTCTTTACGGGTTTTTAAAAAAAAAAAAAACTTTTTTCCATTGACATAAAATTTTTAGTAAAAAATTATTTTAGAGTTAAAAAGTTGAATCGTTTTAATTTATTATTGGCTTAACTTCTAAGTCAATCTAAAAAATACTCTCGGAGTTTTTAATTATTTTTTGTTAGAAATACCAATGATCTAGTACTTAAATGCAACTTTTAATCTCAGTACAAATGTACTTAGTACTTGAACCGTTCTATGAGTACAAAAGTATTCTTATTTAATTGAAAAATAAAATACTAAATACTATTGTATTTAGTACTAGAAAAAATTAAAAGTATCAAGTATAAATGTATTTGTAATTAGATAGTAAATAAAATACTAAGTACTTCGGTATGTCGTATTTAGTACTTGTTCGAAATACTAATTACTTGCATATTTTTACTCTACAAAAAAAAATGATTATATATCAAAGTATTTATTACTTAACTAGTACTTAAAATACAAACGTACTCAAGTATGCCCATCACTGTCCTCGACATAAAAATCTGAGACAAAAATATCGTTACAAATATTGACGATTTTTCAAATTTTTGCAGGGATCAAATTGGTAGAATTTTATTGGATCGGAAATTGTGACCGGCTGGCATCAGTATCACAGTATCGCAGATATCAGAGTATTTTGTAGAGGATTAGGATTAATGTCTAGTATCGATAAAAATATATGTACATTTATGTATATAGTTAGGTTAGGTCAGAAATTTTCTTGTTCTCGCGTGATTGGTTGGCCGATGTGTCCAAGTGCCGTTAGATCTACCTCGTAGGTATCATGGCTTAGGGACTTTTGATCGCCCGCCGAATGCTAGTCTAACTACGGTGGGAACGTCGCCGTCCATTGGTTGCAAGTGTAAACGTTCTTTAATGGAATCCACGCGGGCTCACTGGGACGCTATTAAATTCTTTTTCGACATTGTACCGAGCGCACTGTCCGACATCTTGTATTATATCCTTGTACGGTTTTCTTTAGCTAATTCTTATTTAACTTCTCCGTCTTCCACAAACTTTTAACCTTAACCGTGTATTTTTGTTATGCGCGGTAATTATTGTCCCTGACGATGTTGACATTAAGTACGTTCTTCCTCTGCCGCTGATTGCCTGTTATTTATTTATTTTTTTTATTTCATCCTCAGCCTTTTCCTTGCGTGTCATATAATCCCACGGACATTTACTGTCTACGATAAAACATTTTAATATTTCATATACGTACTCTTTACAATATATCAATCATATTTTTCGATTATATTCACATCCCGTTCGCTGTTTCCACTCTTACTCGTACTCTTTTTACACCTTTGTTATTTATGAATTTTACCCACCCTCGCGTTTTATAGAAACCCATAAAGTACTAAATTTATTAAAACACCGGCGTGCTTTTTCAGCGACAATATTGCCGACTCAATGATATCATTTATTGTTAAAATATTTAAAACGACTTCTTTCAATACCTAAAGCCTTGTTCGCTTTTAATATTTTTAAACTTCCTTACTTCCTTCTTTATGCTCCTCTTATCCTCGCATTTTTTTCGACCATAACTTATTGTCTTTAATGTACACAATGTATTCTATACCTCTTGTCAACGATAACTTTGTTTTTAAATTTCCTCCATATAAAAATACCCGAGCTTTTATCCCGGGATATTTAAATATAAATTGCGAACCCCCGCCTTAGAAAACTCTATTCATACATTTACTTTTCTACAAACAAAAAAAAATGCACACCGTGCTAGAAAAAATCTGCATTACCGACAATTAATACAATAGATTCATAAACGAGGTGTGCAAAATACTCTAACAGGAAACTTATTTTCTTATGATTTATGTAAAAAAAAAAAGTTATTGCATGACTGCATACTACTAAGAATAACCAGGACAAAATAACCGGTTAAAAATAAATAATTAAAATAAAAAGTATCGCGGGAAAAATAATCAGCTTTTTTCCGACAACTCGTGTATGAGTAACACCATAAATAAATATATAAATAACATTATTTTAAGACAAACTTTGACTGGTTATCAGTTGTAACCTACAGAAATTTGTTATTAATGTCCTAATTCGGACACACCTTCCTCGTGAATGATAATAATTACATCAAACTAATAAATAAACAGCAACAGGAAAATGGACACCAGGAAAAAGATGAATACGGTGTATTTTAAAGAATGATAGATGGTGTGTCAGATATTTGTGACTAACAAGTTTGCACTTTAGCGCATAACGGCGTCTGGTTGGTACCCACCATCGTGATCATAGATCATGGTTCTTGACCCATAGAATTGCGTGGGCTGGGCGCAATAATCGTGCCACCATTCTCATGACCGGTTAAAAAATTATCACAACCCAGTCCTCGCAACCTCATTTCATAAATTTAAGAATCTAAGTTACGTTTAAATTATTTTAAAATTACACACACCCGAGAGTAATGAAGAGCAGAAAATAAAGTTTAAGAGGATAAAAAAAGTATATTAAATGTAAATGGTTTAACATCACGAATAAACGTAAACACGCACACGCTACAGCATCTCATGGCGCCAATAATGTCGCATGATACTCGTGAAGGGCGCGAAAAATTACGATGAATAACTATCGCGTAAGACAACTAGACATTAGACGTTAAAAACGATCCACAGCCTTATTATTATACTCGACTATAATTATATATATTATCATTATCATTATTATCATTATAATTATCGCTATTACCATAGTTATTTATGTTAAATAAATATTTATACAATGGCTATAAATAGCAATTACTTAAAATAATCATCGATAAATCATTCGCGCAAATATATATACACGGAGAAAAAAATATAGTAAATTTTACTAAAAAATATGAGAATAATGACTAAATTTGGATAGTAATCTTGAAACGCTTATGATTTATATGAAAAATTCATAAACAGATTAGCATATTTTACAAGTCGTTTAGTAAATTTTACTATCCCATTTAGTAAATTTTACTATATTAGAATGGAAAAAAATTACACGGAAAGAAAATTATGGAAAATGTTCCCATAATTTTGTGAAATTTTTTCTTATACCATCATAGGAATTACAACCATAAATTATGGGAACTATTCCCATAATAGTATGGAAACTATTCCTATAATATTATGGGAACTTTTCCCATAATTATAGGAATAGATCCTATAATTATGGGAAACATTCCTATAATTATAGGAACTGCTCCCATAATTTATGGTTGTAATTCCTATGATGGTATAGGAAAAAATTTTACAAAATTATGGGAACATTTTCCATAATTTTCTTTCCGTGTAAATTAAATTTTTAATAGTTTTTCAACTTCTTATTATTATTGATTATTATTATTATTATTTCTGTCATCTGTATTGGTGTTGGTGTGGATTTTTGTTTTTTAAAAAATCACTTGATTCAACCGAGATTCGAACCCTGATCTCCCGCGCGCGAGTTCTTTCCAATGTCTGACGGCCCAATGTGTCCTTTGAACAAAAGTTTCAGAACTTGTAATACATCTTTGTATATGCTATCCCCACCAACTTTTAATTTTATCTATACATAGTAGAATTTACTATACAGATAGTAAAAAAATATAATCGTGTTAGCAAAAAATACATTGCGTATAGTAATTTTTAATATTTTGTATAGTAACAAATCCTGTATTGTATCAGAAAATTTACTTTCTTAAATTTGTATTTATTAATAGTACTTGATAGTAAAATTTACTATACAAATAGTAAAAAATATAATCGTCTTAGCAAAAAATACATTACGTATAGTAATTTTTAATATCTTATTATGTAATTATTACTAACTAGTAAATTTTACTAAACGTTTAGTAATAATTACAATACAGAATGTATTTTTTCATATCTGTTAGTAAATTTTACTGTAGTATTGTAATTTTTACTATACTTTTTTCTCCGTGTATATATATATAAATAACTTGAAATAAATTAAAAGTCATTAAACCAAAGTGAGTATGTATAAATCCAAGCAAACGACACTTAATGGAATGGATTATCAGCGAAACAATTAATCCGCATGACACGATCATGGATTAAATCACAAGTCTAATAGAAATGTAATTCAACTGGTTTTATCTTATTTACGAGATCTCCCATTCTCTTACGCGTACATATATAACTCGTATAAAATATCCCTGATTACTTGTTACTCAGTACTTTATATACATTTAATAGTTAATGCTAAATAATAATAATAGCAATAGCAAGTAAGGGTAAATTTCAAGAGCTAAAATAATTCACGTAAAGATAAAACGAGGTACTTGTTATACAAATTAAATCCGCCGGTGAATTATTTAAATGTCTCACCAAATAAAACGTGTTAACTCATCAAGACACTTGATACCGCTCTGCTCTCGTAATCCCAAACTCAATTATAAATCCACGATAATAATAATAATAATAAATGCAACTATAACTAACAGCTAGCTAACTAACTAAAGTCAACGTACCGAGCCGAGAGAAGTTATAAGCGTCCTATCAATTATTAATGAAAATAAATCTAAAAATGACTCGCCAGGAAAAAGGTGACAGATAAAACACGTAGGAATTTATCTCTGGTATAATTTATAAAAAAATAATAAAATCTCCAGGATGAAAGACACAATGGCTAATCGACGACATGGACCGTCGTGTGTCCAGGTCCCATGTCTAGCTGTTTCTACAGTCGTCCAGTTACAGTCCTCCAGTTGTCGCTCGATGGACGTGAGGAATCCGGTGGTTTAACACACGTGCCCACCACTCACCTATACCCCGTCTTTATTTATTTCTCTCTCTATCTCTCACTTTGTTGGCTCACTCTAAAGACGATACGATAGTCTTGAGCATATCGTGAGTTTGCGGTGTCCGAGGATGGCCTTGAAGCGGGCGGGGTCGTCACACGATGCTGCAGGTAAACGACCATCTCATATATACATATACATCTATATATATATATATTACTTGTGATTTTTTAAACTTCTTTTACTTCAGTATCAACTTCAACTTCCAGATCTCGAGTAATTACTTCAATTTCTCTGAATATTGATCATATAAAATCACTGATGCATTTAAATCTGATACTTAAACTATCGTGATTTTATTTAATGAATTAAATGAATGAAACCGAGCTGATGAAGATTATAATCCTAGATAGTTGGAGTTAAATTAATAAGTTGTAATGTAATTTAAATATAAGAAATACTTAAATCTATTTAAATTAACTCTCAAACTTCATTTACAGCAGGATAAGTATTTAAATATTCAAAGCGGTAATTACGACCGGCATTAAACAATTAAACACGTGGTTATATAAGTAATTGTCAATGTTAAGAATGATAATGATAATTATAATAATGATAATGATAATTGTTATAAAAAATCCATTTAATGAAAGAGAATAAAAACGGCCGGTATTTATAATGCGATAGACGCCGGAGCGGAGGATCTGAGTTAAATAGTTGTTAAGATGCTAGCATTAAATACCAAAGCAAACCAACGCATATCCGAGTCGCGTACTGGCGCCACGCAATTGTCAATTAACATTTTTACCGCCGACCAAGAAAACACGAAGACCCTATAGATGTATATACTAAGCCGAGAACTTGCACTGAACCCTCATACCTGGCTTACTCTTTTTCCGTTTTTTTATTTGTGTTACTTGATACATTTCATTACGATTACACGCGTAATCTACTGATACGTCATACTCATTCCGGAGGATTTTAATATTTTATTAAAAATCTATACGTATATTTAAATTATTTTACTAAATATATCGCGCTGCAGGTGACACAGAGGCACCGGTATCCATACGAGCGGAAAAAAATTTTCTTTTTGCCAACCGACATATTTTTTATCTCACAGTACAAAAATACAAATTTACTCATTTATAATTTTTTTACGCACTTGGAATTCCCAGAAATATCAGGAACCATAAGCGCGAAGGAAAAATTTTGGAAAAAAAGTCAGTATAAGTAAAAAATTTGTATTTTTTTAATGTCAAGATAAAATAAATCGATTTAAAAAAAAAAAAATTTATCTCTAACGCGATATTTTAATTTCTCCAGTTACTAATTTCCGTAAACTTAAACCGCAACATAAAACTCCCACTCACTTAAATATTTTATTTGTTTAAAAATTTAAAACCCCAGCAACAAAGCCGTCTCTCCCCTCAATATTTATCCCAATTGTTAATTAATTAATTAACAAGTTTTGAAAATAAATACTGAGAGACACAAACAATTGAATGGCAGTAAATTTCAGACGACTAGTCTAGATAAGCTAGCAAGCTTAGCTAACTGTTATTATTGTTAATGTTTGTTGTATTTAACTTGACTCTTTCCGGCACGGGTATGAGCCATTCATACGTCGACGATAACAGAGACGTTATCCTGGTTACTTGGATTACTCGGCTGTATGTTACTAAAGTTGTTAAGCTGCTACACAGCGAGGCAAGAGCGAGAGCGAGAGCAAGACCAGGAGACTCGTGCTTTCATCTCAGCTTTTAAAAAATAATTACCAACGTCTTTCTTACACCTGCAGACCGTAAAACACGCTCACACCTCACTCATTTATTCTCGCAATCTTTACTTGTTCCTCTGCTAGTCAGTTTCTCTAGCTTATCTCATTACTTTAAAAGTTTATATTTTTATTTTTATCCAGGTACCAAATCAAGTGAAAGAAAAATAACCGCAGGTAAGTTAAAACTTCTGAGAATAGTTATAAAATCACCATACTTTTCACACCTTGCTTGTCTAACACTCAATATTTATGTACAAGTGTACACACTTATTATTATTATTATTTAATATTTTATATTTTTAAATTACTTACCCTATTTTTGTTATTAATTTCCCATGGACGTGGAGATACGAGGTCACGAATCGCTTGTTTACCTGAAAATAATTAATTCATTTATTAATTAACGGTCACGCGCTAATTGATCTATGAAACTAAATATCCGCGGTATAAAATATCCATAAAAATAAATAATATCGATTTATAAAAATAAAAGTGTATAAATTTTTGCATCGGTAATAAAATTATTGATTTTTACGGCTAATAAAATATTTATGATCTTTATTTTATTGATCTATGTAATAATAATTATTAATTTTTGTGGACATGATCTACCGTAAATGTTTTGACCGAAAATAAAAAATTAAATTCTAATTAATTAACTAACGGCCACGCGCTAATTGATCTGTGGAATTAAATACCCGCGGTATAAAATATCTATCAAAATTAATAACTATAATATTGATCAATAAAATGTTTTTACAAAAAAAATTAATTACAAAATTTTAAATTGATATTTACGGCTAGTAAAATATTTAAAATCTATATAATGATAATTATTAACTCTTATCTACCGTAAATATGTTGCCCGAAGATAAAAAATTAAATCCTAATTAAATCCTAACTGCGAAGAGGTGATATACGACAAGATTTATTAGGACTATCAAATTGTCGTAGTGCTAAATATGATAAATCGTTTATTGTATGTGCAATAAGGGCATGGAACAACCTACCAGTAAATTGTACAAATAAATTAACATTTAAAGTGTTCCGTGTATCGTGTTTTGAATATTGTTTAAGGGGTCATCCATAAATTGGTATCAGGCGTTTTGAGCACCTGACAAAATATCCCCGACAAAATATCTCCGGACAAAATATCCCCATGAAAAGAAAGCAAAAATAGTGAAAAAAGCCAAAAACACTGACACAAAACTGGGGATATTTTGTCCAGAGATATTTTGTCGGGGATATTTTGTCAGGTGCTCAAAACGCATGGAACCCCATAAATTACGTCACACTTTAATGGGGAGGAGGGGTATCACATGTGACATAGTTTGACAAGAGGCATGGGGGGTCAATAGTTTTGTGACGTCACCTGTTAAAACCTAAAATACTAAAACGCGAAGTTCAGATGTGAATAAAAAACTTAAAAAATTTACGAACGTGATCTATATTTATTAATAATTTAGCATTCTCGCTATGAGATTATCTCTCATGCAACGTCATTTAACTTCTAGAGCGGCGTTGTAATGCAAGTGAGACACTCGAATAGCTGTTTTCCCTCGATTATTTTAAATTCATGCATAAATTTAAAAAATGTGTGACGTCACATCAGGAGGGGGGTCATAAAAATGTGACAACCTGTGACAAGGACGGGGGAGGGGTTCAAAAGTCCTAAAATTCGTGTGACGTAATTTATGGATGGCCCCTAAGTACAACCAGCTAATTTGTAATGAATGATATTAAGTGATAATTTTATACCATACTGTATTATACTATTGTATTATATTGTATTTGGGAGGCTGCAAGAAGCCTAGACTTTATAGCCAAATAAATAAATATTAATAATAATAATTAACAAATGAATTAATTAAATATTAAAAAATTACCTCAACACTACTGAGTTGCGCCAAATCTTCTAAGTCACTAGGAGGTAATTTATTTTCAGAGGCACTAGCCGTAGATGTTGTACGTCTCATTCTCCTGCCGCCAGGATGGATCCAAGTTTCGCGTCTTAACCCACCGGCAATGTTGTTAGCACCCTCTTTTTCTTTCATCCTGGCACGTTCTTTCCACTCACGTTCTTCTTTACGTTTCCGCTCTGTTGATTCGTACTGAGAATAAAAAATAATTATTATTATTATACTGAGCTGGGTAAATATCATTTGAATTATTTACTCGAATAATTATTTCAAGTACTCGGTAATCTAGTAATCTAAATTTTAAATAAAAGCTTTGTAGCAGACTAATGAACTCGCTTCGTTAATATTTTATTAATAGAAGCACGGGGTAGTTCTAATTAACGCCAATTTATTTTTTAAGTTACTTACGTAGTGTAGGTACTGATGGCAATAACAAAAAAATTTTAATACATTATTTTGTTTCAGTTTTAGTTTTTTTTTTTTTTTAATTTATTTACCAATCGATAGTTACCTTCTTTCTGTTTTCATCGAAGAGGGCGATTAAACTTTCGCGCGCTGAATGAAACGGGTTTGAAGCCATCAATGAACGCATGTAGAAGTAGACGGCATCTAATTTACGTCTCTACAAAAAAAAAATTAATTAATTAGATTATTATTTAAAAATAACAAATTGAGAAATTTAAATATTTTTCAAATAAATGGCGGGAATAATTCAAAATTTGAAAAATAAATTTACTATAAATTTTTTTTTAATTAAAAAAAGAAAAAAAAATCAAATTTCGTGAAAAATTAAATTTTTTATAAAAAAAAAACAAAAATTAAATTATTTTTTAAATAAATGGCGGGAATAATTCAAAATTTGAAAAATAAATTTACTATAAATTTTTTTTTAATTAAAAAAAGAAAAAAAAATTCAAATTTCGTGAAAAATTAAATTTTTTATAAAAAAAAACAAAAATTGAATTATTTTTCAAATAAAATGGCGGGAATAATTCAAAATTTGAAAAATAAATTTACTATAAATTTTTTTTAAATTAAAAAAAGAAAAAAAATTCAAATTTCGTGAAAAATTAAATTCTTTATAAAAAAAAAACAAAAATTTAATTATTTTTCAAATAAATGTCGGGAATAATTCAAAATTTGAAAAATTAATTTACTATAAATTTTTTTTTAATTAGAAAAAAAAAAATTCAAATTTCGTGAAAAATAAAATAAAAATTTAATTATTTAAAATAAAAATACTCACAGCATAATGAGCCAAAAGAGCTAATTGATTATACGGTCTTCCATTTTTCGGATTTATTTGCTGAGCTTTGAGATACCACCTGAAAAAATAAATCGATAAATTATTTTATACAAAACCCTAATTAATTATTTGCTCAAGTAATTAAAACTTACTGTCGAGATTTTCCGTAATTAGTCGTCTCATTGGCCTGTTCTTTGTATCTCGCAAGATCCCCGAGGAACAAAAAAATCTTCTGCGCACTAACCAGAGCCAGACCTACGAAACCCAAACCCTTGGGAGGAGCAGCTGAGGATAAAAAAACTTCCAACTTGAACTTATAAGTATTCTCCAGCAGAGTCAATAAGTTTTCAAAGTAGACAGTCCCGTCGTCAATAATCTTTAGCATTATTTTCTTGCAAACTTCCCTGCCCTCGGGTCCTTCCTTGGGCATGATCTTTCTCAGCATCTCGATGATGTTGTAAAACAAAATCTTCCAGAAGTGCTGCTCGACGTTCTCCGCCTGGCAGAACTTTATGTCAGTTTCCAAAAGCGTCTGCAGGCTCTGCTGCAACGACTGTCTCAGGAACGCGACGCGGTCCCAATTGGCAGTGAGGCCACCAGAAGTGAGCAGCCACTCGAGCTCGCGGTCTACCGTCTCGATTCCTCTAAGCAAGACCGCGTTCTTCAGATTATCCGAGCAGACGTCGTACCAAATGGGCCTCGCGTTGTTAATCTGATCGGCGACATACTGCGGCGGGACTCCGTCCAGTTGGAGACTCTGTTGAAACTGCGAAGGCGCACGATGAGAAGCCAGTTTAGGTGGCGATGTCTCCGCGGGTATCGAGGCTCTGCTTCCTGGTGACGGAACAACAATCGGTTTGTTGGGATTATTGGGATCAAAGAGCGTTTTACGTTGATTGAACCGGGCGTCTTTGTTGTAAGGCGGCGACTGCGGCGGTGCTTCCGGAAGCACCAGGACTCCTGGCTGCTGGACGTTGTTCTTCATTGGAGATATCGATAGCAAAGAATTCGGCTCGCTCGTAAGAGCATGGCCTGCACTTACTGAGGAAACACTTTTGCCGTCTTCGGACTCGCATATCGATACTCGTTTTCCAGTTCTCCAGTTTTCTTCATCGCGACTACTAGACTCTCTTCTCCTCCTGTCAAATCTTCTATTGTTACTATAATTATTATTGCTGTTGCTATTTTCGCGGTTGTATTGATTATTTTTTCTCTCGCGACTGCTCTGGCGATCGTTCCTGTGATCGTGATCCAGAGAATCGTCCAGGTCTCCGGTACGTTTACGCTCACGTTTCTTCTTCTTCGATCGAGTCCGTTTTACCCCAGCCTGATTACCAATACTGGCATTGTCATTGAAGCTCATTACAGACGAGCTGCGACTCAGCCGTTCGTTCTCCAATTTTTCTGACAGCTCAACTTCTTCGCTCCAATCCAAAGTTTCCGATGGCATGTCCGACAGCGAGCTTGGCTCAGTTTTAGATGGACTGTGGTAATTATTTCTCTCAGTGTTTATTTCATTTGTGTTGTTGGAACGTGAGGAGTAAGAATTTTTATTTGTCGGCGAAGGCTTACGTCGGTTTCCTTCCGATTGGTTGCGATAAGACGCCGGTGAGAGCGGAGGTGGCATCAAAATACTGTCCGCACGACTCAGACTCTCCATGCTGGTGTACATGGTGCTGTTGCTGCCCCGACGATCGTACGAACGAGTCATCACTTCCTGACTGGGCGTGTGCGATCGTGTACTGGGTGCCGAGTACTGATCCGGAGTTCCTGGTCGATAATTAGGAACATCCAGCTCTTCTGGTCTGAATCTACCGCGACCGCGGCTTCGTGCTGGCAAAGTATTCGACCACTGCTGAGATCCATAAGCTCCAGGACCAGGTCCATTAGGATTTACTCCGATAGACATTACAGGATTAGGAATGGACCCCATCAATGGTCCGGGACCAGAGCCAGAACCAGGTCCAGGTCCAACTGGTACTCCACCAGAATTTCCTCCAAATCCATGCCCAGGTCCGGGAATAGGCGCCGGTAAATTAATCATCTGCGGTGGCATAGACGAGTAATAATTATTGTAATTCGGCATAACAGACTCCCATGGTTCACCATTGTGATGACTGACCGGTGGCTCAATGCCGTTTTCTTCAAAGTATTTACGCTGCAATCTCGGCGGCAAAGATTCGATCTTCAACGCATTCATCTTAGGATTACGTCTTCCAGTCGGCGGCTTCCGCGGGTATTTATCCATTCCTGGATCTACACTCCTGGTATCCCGGTTCCGATACATGTAGTCATCCGGGGGCTCTGAGCCTTGTCTGCGTCTGTGGTCACGCGTCGACCGATTATAATTTTTATTAACCGGAGATTCAGGCCGCCAACTGTCCTTGTCATCTTTGTCCCGATTTACGCGCCCCGTGTACCGTTTTCCGTCCTTGTTCCTTGAATTCTTGTCCATATTTTTGTCAGCACTGGAAACGCTGCTCTGCCGACTCGGACGATTCCTTGAGTCATTCCGGCTCCGATTGGACTGAGTCTCCCAGTCGCGTTTGTCCTGATCCTTCTCGCGCTCCCACGTCACTGGTCTTTATAAATTAAAATTCATGTAAATAAAACAGAAATAAAATTAACAAATTAAATGTAAAATAAACTACCTGGTGTCCGGTTCATTTATTGACTCGTGAATTTTCTTAGGCACATACAATTGCTGTTCAGGTTTTTTGTTTCTACGTCTATCTAAGTCAGCATGCTGACTGTTAACTGATTTATCGTAATGGCGATCGTTTATAAACTGACGCGACCGATTGACATGAACGTCATTCAATTTATCAGCCAACATGTTGACAGAATTATGTGAATTGTCTGAGGAATTGTTTAGATTAATATTATTGAAAGGCCTTTTGAGTCGATCTTGGACTGATGATTTAGGCGAACTCCCTTCGTACTCATACTCATCTTGACGATCCGATTTTTTTAATGGACCACTACCTGGTGTATAAATTTGCTGAGGACCTCGATTGAATCCTCGTCGTCCTCCCATTAATTTATTTTTATCAAAATTACTATTATAATTATCTAAAAAAATAATTTAAATGTTAATAATTAATTATTTTTTTACTAAAAATTAATTTATTATATAATATAAATTATTAATTATAATTATTCTCGGATAAATTACGAAATACAACAACGAGATAATGAAACTGATGACGTCCAAATAAATAAACAAACTTTGTTTTTATTGTATTTAAATTTTATTTCCATTGTTTAAGGTTACCTGCTAGCCACTGATTTAAATTTATTTATTTAACTTATAGTTACTTTGACAATTCAAATTTAAAAGGAATTTTGGGATGGAGAATTGATGAATTTATTTTTTTGACAGGTAATTAGAACACTAAGTAACACTTTAATTAATTATTTTAAATCTACCTTGAGAATTATCTATCCACTTTCTGCGTCCTTTGTCGTGGGTAGCCATATTTAATAATTCCCACCATTTTTAATTTCAATTAGTTTTTTTTACCGCCAGGTGACACTTGCGCATCAGTTGACGCGCGTGCGCTGCAGTGCGCATCAATGCACGCGCGGGAAATTTTAAAATTCAAATTTTATAAAGTGGATTTTTATGAGTGTGAATGTAGCAAACATCAAACAAATTTAAAAATATAAATACATGGAGTAAATAATTTAAAAAATAATATTTATAAAAAATGCACTTATCAATTTTAAAATTTTTTAAATGCGCATTTTTTTAAATTTAATTTTGTTAGTTATTTACTCTATTTATTTGAAATTCAAAATTTGTCTGATGTCTGCTACATTCACACTCATGGATTTTTGCATGATACTGAAGTAAGTTGACGTTCAATAATTTTTGGATTTTTTTTTAAACAATAAATTATAAAAAAAAAAAAAAATTGAAAAAATTGCACCTGTAGTTTTTTAAATTTTCTACACGTGCATATTTTTTTATAAATTAAATCGTTGAAAAAAAATCCGAAAATTGTTAATTGCTAATTTCTAGGTCATGTTTTTATTGACTAACATGAGTGTCAATGTAGCAGACATCAGAAAAATTTTTAATCATTAATAAATCCAGCAAATAATTTAAAAAATTAAATTTTAAAAAAAGCCCATCAAAAAAATTAATCAGCGCATTTTTTAAAATTATTTACTCTATCCATTTATAATTTTAAATTTGTCTGATGTCTGCTACATTCACACTCATGGATTTTTGCATGATACTGAAGTAAGCTGACGTTCAATAACTTTTGGATTTTTTTTTTAAACAATAAATGGTGAAAAAAAAAATTTGAAAAATTTGCACCTGTAGTTTTTTAACTTTTCTACGTGTGCATATTTTTTTATAAATTAAATCGTTGAAAAAAAATCCGAAAATTGTTAATTGCTAATTTCTAGATCATATTTTTATTGACTAACATGAGTGTCAATGTAGCAGACATCAGACAAATTTTAAATTATTAGTAAATAGAGTAAATGATTAATTAAATTAAATTTTTAAAAAATGCGCATTAAAAAAATTTAAAAATTAATAAGCGCATTTTTTAAAATTACTTACTCTATGCATTTATAATTTTAAATTCGTCTGATGTCTGTTACATTCATACTCGTTACTGATTGAATATTTTTTAATAAAAAATTAAATTTTATTTTTATTTTTACTCATACAAAAATTATTTTATTACAATCATTCATCAAATTAATTATTATTGACAAAAATAAATAAATAATTAAGGTAATTATATATTCTGATATTTTTTTAAACGATGACACTTAAAGTCGCAGTTTTTTAAATCACTAATTAATTTACAAAAATATTCCATTCATTTTTTTTCTCGTTTTTAAATTTTAATTATTCTAATTTATAAAAAGAAAAATAATTAAACAAATTAATGAATTGTCAAAAAATTCACATGATTAAAATTATGCATAAGTTATAATATAAGTAACCAATTACTTAATTTCAACGCATCGAACATTAACTATAATTATTAAAGATATTAATAATCAAATGTTAGAATGAGTTTTAATTTGAATATCAATTAATTTTGATATCTAACTGAGAATCTGCCCTGGAATTGACATTGATGCTGAAGTTAGCCGACGTCTAGTAATTTTTAGATTTTTTTTAAATCAACAAATCATAAAAAAAAATATTCAAAAAAATTGCACTTAGATTTTTAAATTTTCTACATGTGCATTTTTTTATTTATTTTTTTTAAATGAAATTTAAAAAAAAAATCGAAAATTGTTGATTGTCTGCTACCTTCCGGATCATGAATTGACAAAATACAAAAACGAATAATTAAACATCTCACAATTCGTCTAATAAATTATTCGACAGTAAGTTTCATCCGTTTGGATTCATGTGAGCACATAAAATCATACATGAGCTCAACTTTTTTAAAGAACAAAGTTTTGAAACTCGGGAGCTCAACAATCTTGTCTTTGTTGTTGGCCATAAAAGTAAGAGCGTCCTCGCGAAGCCTGATGGCATTGAAGTCATCAGCAGCGTCAACGATACGCAGGACATTGTCGACGGTCATTAATTTCAGCAGAGTCGCCTCGCAGACGCACTTCAATTTGTTGACCTGGTAAATGTTGGCAACCTCGAGCATCTGCAGCGCATTGTTCACATTCTCGGATCCTTTTGTCCTTCCGGTGTAAAAGAACGTCAGCATGTCAGCCAGAGACTCAGCCTTGATGTTCGTTATCTCAATGATTCTGTTCTTCACCTCCCGGGTATCAGCAGTCAGCATTTTAGCAAACACGGGACTGTGAGCCGCTAGAATTATTTTGTGAGCCGGCAGGTCGTGGCCCTCAATGGTCAGGGTGACGTCGCTGAAGAGCTGGGACTTGTGGAACTTCCTCAAGTCTTCAAATAAATTGGTGTCGTCCATTCTGGTTATTCGCTCGTTGTCAATGAAACCGTTCCATAGAATTTTACACATAATGTTCACTGTGTAAACGTACGAGTAGTGTCCGTTGATGTAAACTTCTTCGTAAGTTACCGGTTTCTTCATAAAGTCATTTATCACGCAGAGATTTTTCCATTTGTTTACTTTTATCTCCCGCTTCCAGGGACCGTCTTTGCTGGTTATCTCCACTGTAGCATCTGCCAGCTCCAAATTACCCTTCATTACTCTGACGTCAATGTAACCGGTGTTGTTAGCACGGAGTCCGAGATTAAACGCCACGTCGTTAACGCCGTCCATGAAAAATTGGTCTGAATAAATCCACTTCATGGGTTGGAAAATGTCTTTTGCTTCCCATTCAAAACGTACAGTCGTTGGTCTTTTTATGACAGACATTTTCATGTGTTTATATTTTAATTATAAAATTTTATTGACTAAAGCAAAAGTGTAATTGGCTGCAAATAATTTAATAATTTGAATTTAAATTTAAATTACCGGTGATAGAAATTTTTATGATACTAAAGTTAGCCGACGTCTAATAATTTTTGGATTTTTTTTTAAATGATAAATGATAAAAAAAAATATTTTTAAAAATTGCACTTATAGTTTTTTTAATTTTCTACATGTGCATATTTTAATTTTTTTTTTTTCTTCAAATTTAATTGTTCAAAAATAAATCCAATAATTTTTAATTGTCTGCTAACTTCAGGATCGTAAATTTTTTAATTAAGAAACAAATTATATTTAATTGAAAAATAAATAAAAATATTATCAGTGGTTTTTTTTTACCTGGAGAATTTAAAAAATAATGAGTTTCAATAAATATTTATTAATTACAATTATTAATTATAATAATACTGGTAATTGAAATTTATAACCTTTGAAAACTAAAACGAACAGTTGTTTTATTTTTTTTTTAATAATAATAGATGTTTGGAGTACAGGTGGCGTTGGCGGGAATTTTTGCCGCTTGTTTTAAAATATTGAATGAGCAAAAAATCTGAGTGTGAATATAGCAGACATCAGACAAATTTAAACTAATTTATAAATAGAGTAAATAATTAATTTTAAAAAATGCGCATTTAAAATGACAATAAAGTTAGCGGACATTTAAAAATTTTTTGATTTTTTTTAACAAAAAAATAAATAATAAAAAAAATATTTGGAAAAATTGCACGTATAGTTTATTGAATTTCCGACATGTGCATTTTTTTATAATTTTTTTTTTTTTTTTTCATTATTTATCTGTCAAAAAAATTTTTGTTAATTTCAAATGTCTGCTAACTTTATGAGTGTGCATTTAAAAAATTTTGAAATTAATAAGTGCATTTTTTAAAATTATTTACTCTATTTATTTAAATTTTAAATTTGTCTGATGTCTGCCACACTCATAAAAATCTAAAAAAATTTTTTACCAAAGTTTTATTCTGGGAATTCCATACTTTTGTTATTAATATTTAATTTATTTGAAAATAATTAAATTATCAATTGTCTGTTTGTTTTATTTTTACTTTTATTTCAAAAATTACAAAAATACAATCTGCTTTTAAACTAAAATATAAAATAACTTCAATAAATTCAAACAGTTTAGAAATTCCTGAGAACGATTGAATGACTCAAGTACTAAAAGTTCATTTTATTTATTAATATAATTTATTCATGCAAAAATAAAAAAAAAATACTGGAAAATCTTTATGATACTGAAGTTAGCAGACATCTAATAATTTTTGGATCTTTTTTTTAGACGATAAACCATAAAAAAAAAATATTTGAAAAAATTACACCTTTAGTTTTTTAAATTTTCTACATGTGCACATTTTTATTTTATTTTTGTGCAATTGATTTGTTGAAAAATAAAAATTCAAAAATTTTTAAACGTCTGCTAACTTCAGGATCATAAAATCTTTTTATACTGATGTAAAAAAAAAATGTCTCAATTTTTTTGAGCGCTGGCATAAGTAAACTCGAACATCAACTGCGGCTTTTTATAAAACAAAGTTTTGAACTCCTTGAATTCAACGACGCGCTTTCTATTTTCAAGTATAAAATCCATTGATAGCTTCCGCAACTCCGGGAGATCGTAATCATCAGCAGCATCAATAATACACAGGACGGTATTGAAATTAATATTCTTCCGCAAGGTTTCTTCGCAAATATTCTTCAGGTTCTGAACTTGATACATATCAGCAACCTCGAGTATTCTCAGAGCAGCGCCGACATCTCTACTGGCTTCTGATTCGCCAGAGTAAAAATACTCCAGCATCTCAGCGATGATGTCAGCTGTGAAGTTTTTTATTTCAATTCGATTTTCTCTTCCTTCTTTCATGTCTGTCGTGAGCATCGCGTGGAGAACTGGACTGTGCGCCGACAGAATTATTTTGTGAGACGGTAATTCTTCATCGCCAATTATCAGTACGACGTCACTGAATGATTTACTTGTGTGGAACTGCCTCAGGCTCTGGAGGAAATTTTTTTCAGGCAAATACTTTACGAATCCATACCAAATAATTCTGCAAGAAACAACTGCGCCAATGGAATAACCACCAGCAATAGTTTTAGAAAAATTTCCTATTAAATCAACAGTCCAATCAAGATCGCAAATTTCTTTCCATCCATCGACTTTAACTTCTACATCTTTGGTATCAATTGATATTTTTACATCAGCTTTTGCTAATTTATGATTATCTTTCATAGCATGGAATTGGATTGTGTTGGTATCAATTAATCTGAGCCTTAATTTGAACGTGACGTTATTTATTCCAAACATCTTGAATTCATTTGAGTAAATCCAAGTATTTGGTAGAAATGACAGATTACGAAGGTTCCAGTCGAAAAATACTGAACTTATTGAATGGTGATTGTCGGCCATTTTTAATGGTTTCATTCAAATTTTTAAATTATTTGAATTATCAATAATCTGAGTTTTTTTCTTTTGTGTTTGAAAATTGTTTGGTTATGACAAATAATTGGCAAAACTTATACTAGTGTAAATTAATGCTGAAAAAAATAAAGTTATATTAATATATATGAAATATTGAATATTATACCAATATATATGTATGAAATGAAAAATATGTACTTGAATGATGAATAGAAACGAATAAAAAATTAAAAACGTTATCGCCGTCACTACACGAGTTACTGATTACTGACACATTATGAGACATGTGAAAATCAATTGTAAATATATATATATATATGTTTATATTTATTTCAGAACTATCATTTTTTACTTATACGTAACATTAATTAATAAATATTGATATTTATCTTTCCCAGATTTATCAATTTCTCAGCTGACAGTTGACGGAAGCTTCCGATGAATTCCGATTGTTGGCGAAGTTTGAATATTCATTGTAGGGTCGAAAAATTACTGGAACTTTAATCGATATCCTGGTTATCTCCTTAATTTTTTTTCTTAATGAATTCGTTACAAAGTAAACAGCCTAGACATTTAAGAAATAATTCCTGGACTCAATGCATGTAGATTGCGAATTAATAAATAAAATGATTTCTTTTTTTTTAAATAATTGTCGTAGACAAAAATATTCATTTATAGAAAAATGTATTTCTATGAATAGATACAAAAATAAGTTTTATCAAAAATTTTTATCGACTATGCTTAAAATATTTTCCTAGAAGTATGGATAATAGATGAAGTAAAAAACGTCCGTGTTTAGAAAATCTCATAGAATCCAATAGATTCTCATAAATTCCTATAGAGATTTTATAAGAACGAATGAGTTCTATGAGAAGTGCTGTAGTTACCCTGATTAAAAAAGTGAATTGAAAAGTATTGAAAATTATTTCAATTCTTTTCAATCCCTCGGCGGTTTTGGAAAGTATTGAATGGAATTGAAATTTCGATCGTTTGAATACTTTCCAATTCCAAAGTGGAATTCGAAAGTATTGAAAAGAATTGAGAATTGAGAAGGATTCAGAAAGATTCAAAATATCAATTCATTTGAATTTTTCTCAATTCCTCGGAAGTTCAGAAATTCGTTTATTATTTTGGGATTGAAAAGTATTCATTTTATGTCAAAATGAAAACCTTGGGGTATAGAAAGTATTCGAAAGGATTCATTTCTCATCTTTTTCAATACTTTTCAATTCACTTTTTTAATCAGGGTAAGTATAGGACTTTATACATACAGCTATAAGAATCTATGGAATTTTGTAAGCAGGGGTATAGATTAATATATTTTATAAAATGTTTTGAAAATGAACAATAATTAGAATTTTTTCCCCATAGCACACGTGAATTCGTGCATCAATAAAGGCTTGCTCTGGAACAAATCTTTAAAGTTGGGTAGCACAACGACACTTTTTCTATTTTTTAACATAAAGTCTATCACCTGTTCTCGGAGGTTAGTAACATTGTAATCGTCAGCTACACATAAAATAGACAACACATTATCCATATTGATATTTTTTGAAAGAGTGGCTTCACAAATTTCTTTTAATCGGATGATTTGATACATTTCTGCCACTTCAATAAGTTTCAAAGCAATAGTAAAATTGTTACTGGCCTTTGTTTTGTTGGTGTAAAAGTATTCCAACATTTCAGTAATTACATCAGCTGAGAAATTTTTAATATCAATACGATTATCTTTACTTTCTTTCATATCTGTAGTCAACATTTTATGAAAAAATGGACTGTGTGTTGATAAAACTATTTTATGGGCAGGTAATGCTTGATCGTCGACCACTAGAACGACATCACTGAATAGATCTGCTTTGAGAAATTGATGGAAGTTCTGCTGCACACAAGATTTCGGGCAGTGTAGAAGGTTTATTTCAGTAGGTTCTTCGGAATTAAAACTAAAACCAGTAATTTTACAACGAATAGTCGTATATTTGATGCGACACTCGTCTTTTATAGTAGCATATCTACTATTTTTACAACGTAGGTTTGTGAAAGCATCAAATCTACAAAACTCTATCCAGCCACTTGTTACTTTTCTTTGAATATCACAGCTTTGTGGCACAAAAATAAAATATGGATATTCATTAGATAAAAATTCATTTCGAGATTCATCGCTTTCATATCCACCACCATAGCCATAGAGTACTCTTCTTACTAACTTCACTAACTCAATCTCAACCGTAGCCTTCGCCAATCTCGAATCAATTTTTCTAACCACGACGTGAAGAGACTTTGAATTAATATCCATTTGTAATCCTAAATCAAACATAACTTTTTTACTCGTTAGAGTAAATTTGGTCGGCGAGTAAATCCATGCGTTGGGTTGAAGTACAACGTTACTAATGTCCCAATCATAAGTTACTGACGCCATGTTGAATCTTATCTTTACTACCTAAAACATTTAATTAATTTAAAACTTCGATATTATAAACTAAAAAAAGTATATTTTCAAAAGGAAAAAAATCCTAACCTGCCTGCTAAATTTAAATTATAAACTTTTTTTCCGCTCGTATTCAAGAACTAACAATAAAAATAAATAATTTTACACCTTCACTTTAGAATTATTTGATATTTTAAGTAATTGAAAATAACAAGTAGAAGAATTAATTTTACTTATGTCCTGTATCTCATAGACGCAATGATTGTCAGTCTCGATAGGGCCACGTGCCAGATACTTCAAGTTCGAAGTTTTCAATTCTTTATTGTTAAGATTCAAGATGGACGGCATTATTCTAGAATTTTAAAAATTGTGGTCCCATTGGGCTCGGAAATTACTCCCACTACCGGAAATTTATGAACTACGTACAGAAAAGTGGGGGAACATTTAGCACGTAAAACCTCCAGAGTGGGAGTAAAGACCAACGACCAGTGCTGCCAGATCGTGGGATATTTTAACCTCTTCCCGTAGTAAAATATAGCATGGAGTGTAATGGCAACACCCGAAGTCCAATCTCTTGTTGGGATGACAATACATTACCCACCCCTGGTGGAAATTTTTCGGAATTTTCTCTGAAAATCTCAGTTCTAAAGTTTTAAAGACTTTTTCAGAGTCATTTAGAGAAAAGTCCGAAAAATTTCCACCAGGGACATGTCATTTTTTTTCACCAATCCTTCAAGTGGTTATTTGATGTCGTTCATACTAGCAGAAAATTATGAAACATATGCACGGTTAAAATTTTGTTAATTAGATATATAATTGAAACGCAAGGTTGGATCATTTGAAAATTTATTAAACTTTATCATCTACACATCGTGATTGATTGTCAACTTAAATGGTAATAAAATATACTAGACAACTTTAAAATAATCAGAAAATTTTTAGAGATTATTGATTGAAAAGATTTATAATCTAATCCATACATAAAAAATCATTTTTTCAGATGAATAAATAGACATTACTTTAGAAATAAAACTGCTCATTAAAAGATTGCAGACGAGCTCAGTTTAAAAAACATAACATTACTACTTTAAAACCAATTATTATTTAACCCCAGTAGCGTACGCGAATAACCGATACATTAGTAAAGGCCGGCTAGAAAACAAATTTTTAAACTCTGCAAGTTTAACAATTTTATCTTTTTTTTCTAATAAAAAGCTTTCCGCTTTTTCAAGTAACTCAGGTAAATTATAATCGTCAGCTATACAAAGAATAGTTAATACATTGACAATATTTATATTTTCTGACATCGTAACTTGACAAATATCCTTTAATCTGATGATTTGGTACAACTCCGCCAATTCAATAAGTTTCACAGCGACAGTAAAATCATTACTGGCCTTTGTTTTGTTGGTATAAAAGTATTCCAACATTTCAGTTATTAGATCAGCTGAGAAATTTTTTATTTCAATACGATTGTCTTTACTTTCTTTCATATCTGTAGTTAAAATTTTATAGAAAAATTGACTGTGTGTTGATAAAACTATTTTGTGGGCAGGTAATTCTTGATCGTCGACCACTAGAACGACATCACTGAATAGATCTGCTTTTAGAAATTGATGGAAGTTCTGCTGCACACAAGATTTCGGATATTTTATTTCAGTAGCTCCTTCGAAGATGAAACGAAAACCAGTTATTTTACAACGAATAGTCGCTAATTTGATGCAACACGCATTTTTTGTAATAACATCACTATTTATAGGGCTTAGGTTTGTGAAACTAACAAATGTACATAACTTTTGCCAGTCACTAATTTCTATTCTTTTAATTGATCTGTTTGTTTCGGGCTCAAAAACATAATATGAACATCCAATGTATGAAATTGGATCTCCAAACTCATCGTAATCATATCCACCATAGATCAAATCTTTGTCTCTTCTCAATAACTCAACCTCAACCGAAGCCTTTGCTGATCTCGAATCATTTTTTTTAACCAGGACTTTAAGAGAGTTTGAAGTAAAATCCATTTGCAATGCCAAATCAAACCCAATTTTATCACTTTTACTTTGAAAAAATTGAGTCGGCAAGTAAACCCATGTGCTGGATCCAAGTATGCAGCTACTGATGTCCCATTCACAATTAAATGTCGCCATGTGGAATCGTATCTTTACTCTTGAAAACATATTATATAAATTAATCTAAAATTTCAATATCGTAAACAAAAAAAAATTAAAATTCTAACCTGTCTGCTGAATTTAAATTATAAACTTTTTTTCCGCTCGTATCTAAGAGCTAGAAATAAAACTAAATGATTTTACACCTTCACTTTAGAATTCTTTGATATTTTAAGTAATTGAAAATAACAAGTAGAGTAATTAATCTTACTTATGTCTTGTATCTCATAGACACAATGATTGTCGGGTGGCCGTTGTAATATGGATAATTTTTTAAAGGGGTGTACTAATTGTGCTAATGGATTCCCTGACTTATATCGAGGATCTATAGGGACTTTCCATGTTCAAAATCAAGCTATTATATATATTTAAAATCCAAAATGGATGGCATTATTCTAAAATTTTAATTAGATTACCAACATATCATCATTTATCATCAATCCGTCAAGTTATCGAAGATTTTCAAATTTTCATACTTCAATACCGACATGTAGTAACTCGACTTACGACACAATCGACTTTAATTTACAAAAAATTTCGCGAAATTCAAAATTCGAAAAAATATAAAACTTTACAAAACCTTACCAATTAAAAAAAAATCATTTCCAATAAAATTATAATTAAAAAATTTTTTTATAAAAATTATAAATTATAAGTTGTCATTAAAATAATTGTAAAACACTAATTACTTATTACCAATTTTCCATGAACACCAACGACACCAAGCAATGAAGTTACTGACATTGATGTCCCGGTTTATCTAAAAATATGGCGGATACTGAGGTAAGTCTGTCACGTGGAATTCAGTTTTATTGTAAATTAAATGATAATTAAATTAATCATAATTATAAATAAAAACTTTTTATACTGATATAAAAAGAAATGTTTCAATTTTTTTGAGCGCTGGCATAAGTAAACTCGAACATCAACTGCGGCTTTTTATAAAACAAAGTTTTGAACTCCTCGAGTTCAACGACTCGCTTTCTATTTTCAAGTATAAAACCCATTGATTGCTTCCGCAACTCCGGGAGATCGTAATTATCAGCAGCATCAATAATACACAGGACAGTATTGAAATTAATATTCTTCCGCAAGGTTTCTTCACAAATATTCTTCAGGTTCTGAACTTGATACATATCAGCAACCTCGAGTATTCTCAGAGCAGCGCCGACATCTCTACTGGCTTCTGATTCACCTGAGTAAAAATACTCCAGCATCTCAGCAATGATGTCAGCTGTGAAGTTTTTTATTTCAATTCGATTTTCTCTTCCTTCTTTCATGTCTGTCGTGAGCATCGCGTGGAGAACTGGACTGTGCGCCGACAGAATTATTTTGTGAGACGGTAATTCTTCATCGCCAATTATCAGTACGACGTCACTGAATGATTTACTTGTGTGGAACTGCCTCAGGCTCTGGAGGAAATTTTTTTCAGGCAAATACTTTACGAATCCATACCAAATAATTCTGCAAGAAACAACTGCGTCAATGGAATAACTACCAGCAGTAGTTTTAGAAAAATTTCCTATTAAATCAACGGCAGTCCAATCAAGGTCGCAAATTTCTTTCCATCCATCGACTTTAACTTCTACGTCTTTGGTATCAATTGATATTTTTACATCAGCTTTTGCTAATTTATGATTATCTTTCATAGCATGGAATTGGATTGTGTTGTTATCAATTACTCTGAGTCTTAATTTGAACGTGACGTTATTTATTCCAAGCATCTTGAATTCATTTGAGTAAATCCAAGTATTTGGCAGAAATGACAGATTCCGAAGGTTCCAGTCGAAAGACACTGAATTTATTGAACCGTTTTGGAGGAAATTGTTTTCAGATACATTATTTACGAAACCATACCAAATAATTCTACAAATAACAGCTGCGTCGACAGAATATTTAATACAATCAGTAGTTTCACACAAATATGTTATTAAATCAACGCCAGCAGTGCAATCAAGAACGCAAATTTCTTTCCATCCATCGACTTTAACTTCTACGTCTTTGGTATCTATTGATATTTTTACATCAGCTTTTGCTAATTTATGATTATCTTTCATAGCGTGGAATTGGATTGTGTTGTTATCAATTATTCTGAGTCTTAATTTGAACGTGACGTTATTTATTCCAAACATTTTAAATTCATTTGAGTAAATCCAAGTATTTGGTAGAAATGACAGATTACGAAGGTTCCAGTCGAAAGATATTGAATTTATTGCATGGCGATTCCCGGCCATTTTTAATGGTTTCATTCAAATTTTTAAATTATTCGAAGTATCAATAATCTGAGTTTTTTTTTTATGTTTGAAAAATGTTTGATTATGACAAATAATTGCCAAAATTTATACTAGTGTAAATTACTGCTGAAAAAAATAAAGTTATATTAATATATATTTGAAATAGTGAATTTTACACCAAAATATATTTATGAAATGAAAAATATGTACTTTTGTGGAATGATGAATAGAAACGAATAAAAAATTTAAAACATTATCGCCGTCACCACACGAGTTACTGATAGTACACATTATGAGATATGTGAAAATCAATTATCAATATATATTTTTATTTCAAAACGACAATTTTTTACTTATATGCAATATTGATTGTTAGATATTGATATTTATCTTTCCAGATTTATCAACTTCTCAGCTGACAGTTGACGTAAGCTTCCGATGAATTCCGATTGTTGGCGAAGTTTGAATTTTTAAAAACATTCGAAGGTTACTTACTTTATTGTGAGGTCGAACAATTACTGGAACTTTAATCGTAATCCCGGTTATCTCCTTAATTTTTTTTTCTTCATTCATTCGTTACAAAGTAAACAGCCTAGACATTTAATAAATAATTCCTGGACTCAATGCATGTAGATTACGAATTAATTTATAAAAGATTTCTTTTTTTTTAAATAATTGTCGTAGACAAAAATATTTGTTTATTGAAAAATGTATTTCTGTGAATAGATACAAAAATAAGTTTTCTCAACAATTTTAATCGACTATGCTTAGAATATTTTCTTAAAAGTATAGATAATAGATAGAATAAAAAACGTAGATTAATATATTTTTCAAAATGTTTCGAGCATGAACGATAATTATAATTTTTTCCCCATAGCACACGTAAATTTGTACATCAGTAAAGGCTTGCTCTGAAACAAATCTTTAAAGTTGGGTAGCACAACGACACTTTTTCTATTTTTTAACATAAATTCTATCACCTGTTCTCGGAGCTTAGTAACATTGTAATCATCAGCTACACATAAAATAGACAACACATTATCCATATTGATATTTTTTGAAAGAGTCGCTTCACAAATTTCTTTCAATCTGATGATTTGATACATCTCCGCCACTTCAATAAGTCTCAAAGCGACAGTAAAGTCGTTGCTGGCCTTTGTTTTGTTGGTGTAAAAGTATTCCAACATTTCAGTAATTACATCAGCTGAGAAATTTTTAATATCAATACGATTATCTTTACTTTCTTTCATATCTGTTGTCAACATTTTATGAAAAAAAGGACTGTGTGTTGATAAAACTATTTTATGGGCAGGTAATGCTTGGCCGTCAACCGCCAGAACGACGTCACTGAATACATCTGCTTTGAGAAATTGATGGAAGTTCTGCTGCACACAAGATTTCGGGCAGTATAGAAGGTTTATTTCAGTAGGTTCTTTGGAATTAAAACTAAAACCAGTAATTCTACAACGAATAGTCGTATATTTGATGCAACACACGTCCGTCATATTAACATAATTATAATTTTTACGGCATAGGTTTGTGAAAGCATCAAATCTACAAAACTCTTTCCAGTCACTAGTTACTTTTCTTTTAATATCACTTTGTTGTGGCACAAAAATAAAATATAGATATCTACTAGATGAAAATGGAATTCCAGATTCATCGTAGTCATCATATCCACCACCATGGGCATAGCCTCTTCTCACTAACTCAATCTCAACCGTAGCCTTCGCCAATCTCGAATCAGTTTTTCTAACCAGGACGTAAAGAGAGTTTGAACTAATATCCATTTGTAATCCTAAATCAAACACATCTTTATCACCCGTTAGATTAAATTTGGTCTGCGAGTAAATCCATGCGTTGGGTTGAAGTATAACGTTACTAATGTCCCAATCATAAGCTGTTAATGCCATGTTGAATCTTATCTTTACTACCTAAAACATTCAATTAATTTGAAACTTCAATATTATAAAGTAAAAAAAGTATATTTTTAAAAGGAAAAAAATCCTAACCTGCCTTCTGAATTTAAATTATAAATTTTTTTTCCGCTCGTATTCAAGAACCACAAATAAAAATAAATAATTTTACATCTTCACTTTAGAATTCTTTGATATTTTAAGTAATTGAAAATAGCAAGTAGAAGAATTAATTTTACTTATGTCCTGTATCTCATAGACGCAATGATTATCGGGTGGCCGTTATCAAATGGATTATTTTTTAAAAGACTGTACTACTTGTGCTAGTGGAATTCCCTGACTTATATCGATAATCTATTGGGATTTTTCATGTTTATAGCTATATATATTTAATATATTAAAAATCCAAAATGGATGGCATTATTCTAAAAATTTAATCACAATACCAACATATCATCATTTATCATCAATCCGTCAAGTCATTGACGATTTTCAAATTTTCAAACTTTAATACCGACATATAGTAACTCGACTTACAACAATCGATTTTGATTTACAAAAAAATTCCGCGAAATTCAA
This sequence comes from Microplitis mediator, assembly GCF_029852145.1. Taxonomy (NCBI): domain Eukaryota; kingdom Metazoa; phylum Arthropoda; class Insecta; order Hymenoptera; family Braconidae; genus Microplitis; species Microplitis mediator. The sequence continues at coordinate 1,079,823 of NC_079971.1, read as the reverse complement.
ATTAAAAAAAATATAAAACTAAGATCTTACCAATTAAAAAAAAACTCATTTCTAATTAAACTATAATTCAAAAATTTGTTTACAAATTATAAATTATAAATTCTCATTAAAATTATTTTAAAAAAATTAGTTACTTATTACCAACTTCACATGAACACCACGACACCATGCAATGAAGTTGCTGACATTGATGTCCCGGTTTATCTAAAAATATGGCGGATACTGAGGTAAGTCTGTCACGTGGAATTCAGTTTTATTGTAAATTAAATGATAATTAAATTAATCATAATTATAAATAAAAACATTGCAGTTAGCGAAAGCGTTGAAAGATCTGCCGGGTCGTGTTCAAACTTCAAGCCAAAAAGACCGATACGAGGTTATACACAATGTCATCGATGTCTTGTCAAATCCAGGTGATTTCCTTCTCATTTATTATTAACAATTAATATCATCAATTACCAATTACCCGCCAACAAAATCCAACCGTCAAAACCTTCTGAGTTTCTTTGAATTATTTTTTTTAAATTTTATTATTTTTAATTACTAATTAATATATTTTTGATTACTCCAATATGTCTATGCCCGATACTAATTTATATTTTATCATCCAGGCATCAATGAAAAAATTGTCAGTGGAATTTGCAAAGTTATATCGATTACTCTCCATCGATATAAGGACAGCAAATCCCAATCTTACGTGAGGAATTTAATAACTGAGCTATTGAAGCACCAGTATGCCCATGGAGTTAAATATATGACTGCCATCATCTCCGAGCAGGCTTTGTGGCACCAGAATGTCGTTCCAACGTAAGCTATTATCATAATTAATTAAAATCCTTCATATCAAGGGTGACACGAATCGTAATCCGTGGACAATAGATCCGCGACATGAAATCCGAAGATATTTTATCCGATAGACAAAATGTCCTTGGACTAAATATTCAAGAGACAAAAAATCCGTGACAAAATATCCTGTTGATAAATCTTATTCAGAAAAATATATTTTCAGTGAAAAAATAATTCATGGTTTTCGATAAACGGGTACTGTAACATTCCAAGCATATGTGTTGATCTATTTCCAATATAATACCCACCCAAAATCTGTGAAAAAAAGGGCTCCCTGCCTTTATAAATCCGGAATAATTTCTCATGCAAAAATTTCTCAGCAATAATTACTCAAACAAAAATTGATCCGACACAAAAATTCATGGAGAATTTTTCACACTTGTGGTGAGAAAATATGCCTTGAGAAATTATTGCTGAGAAATTTTGTCGCAAGAAATTATTGCATGGGAAGAAAAAGACGGTCGCCGAAAAAAAGGCACAGTACGATTTCAAGCATAGGTGTTGATCTATTTTTAATATCACACTCAAATTTTATATGAAAATATATTAAAAATTTCTGATAGAAGGGTACCGTACTATATGATCCTGAAGTTAGCCGACGTCTAATAATTTTTGGATTTTATTTTAGACAGTAAATTATAAAAAAAAAAAATTTGAAAAAATTGCACCTGTAGTTTTTAAAATTTTCTACATGTGCATTTTTTGATTTTTATTTTTTTTGAAATTTAAATGTTCAAAATAAAATCCAAAAAATTTTTAATTGTCTGCTAACTTCAGGATCGTCGTACTATTTATATTATAAGATATTTTGTCGAGGATGTTTTATCTATCGAGTATTTAGTCCGGGGATATTTTGTCTATCGGATATTTTGTCGCGGATTTAATGTCTTCGGATTACGAGTGACGGAACCCATATCAAGTAGCAATCAAGCAATCATAGGAACCCATAAAAATTTTAATAAACTCAAAGCTATTGAATATTTAATTGTCACATAAAGAGTAGAGGTACCGTTTTTGGCCACTTTGGAACCAGTTTTGGAGACTTGGAAATAATTTTTAAAAAACGCAATGACATAATTAATTTTTCGAATTTGTTCATTAATTAAAATAAAGTAGTAAGTGTCCAAAAATGGAGCAGTGGCCATAAATGGTACTTCCACCCTGCCAGTTGGATCAAAGCTTGATCAGCATCAACCTGGTTACCAAATTATTTAAAAAAAGGCCGGTATATATCCAGAGTAATTATAATTACCACGTGCTCCGTACTGACAGTATTTTAATTTGGGTCTTGTTAATTAAATAAATAATTATTGAATGATAAATTAATTTTTTTTAGATTGAGTACGTCATTGACTGCATACCTGTCGCTAAAATGGACGACTTTGGTGATCAATGCGATCCCCCGAGGCCACTTATCAAGTCACCCAGAGTGTCCGAAGCTCCTGGAAGCACAAGCGAGTCTCAGCGCAGCAGCGCTCGCGTACAACAACTTGCTCAGTGAAAAAGTATATAAATTACTGAGCCACTTGTGGAAATCAACAGAAAATGCTGAAGAAATTTACATCAGTAATTTGTCGAAAATGGAACCAACTAACGGAGTGATCGTGCTCTCGAGTTTGCTGATAAAACATCTGGTGGCGGTCAAAAAGGAAGAGCTGATTGATCCCTTCAAGAATAATATCATCGAAGGGTTCATAAAAATAGCGATAAGTTGCAAGAAAAAGCCCGAGCTTTTTGTAGTGGACGCAGCCGCGCCGTTTTTACGTCGGCTGTCTCATGATGACTTTAAAAACCAGGTGCTGCCGGCGCTGCAGAAAGCGATGCTGCGTAATCCCGAGATAATAATCGACTCGGTCGGACACATTCTGACGGGACTGAGTCTAGACTTGAGTCGCTACAGTGAAGACATCAGCAAAGGTCTCTTTGCTAATTTGCATTCAAAGGAAGACACGGTGCGGGATGAAGCAGTGGACGCTTGCCGTCGCTTAGCCCTCCAGTGTTCAGACACCGGAGCACTGGAAAAACTTTTGTCGCTGCTGTTTGCAATTTTCCACGGCTCGGAAGGTAAACTGACAGTTGCCACCCACAAGATTTCAGTGCTGACCGGCGCGGGAAATCTGAGCTTCAACGCAGCAGGAAGCGGAATCCAGCAAGTAGCTGAAGCTGCTTGTAATCATTTTATAAAAGTCCTGGATACTGAAGTCCATGAGAAGACTTTGATACACGCGCTGGAGATGATGAGTCTCTGGTGCCAGAAGTTCACAGGCGATGTGCCGAAAAATATTATCGAGGCGTTCAAGAAAGCGATGAATGCCAAGACATCAACAACTGGACTAAGGACTGCGTACATTAAATTACTGTTCACTTTGCCGATCATGTCCCACGCAGCCACGGTTACTCCGATCCTCACCCAAGCGATAACTCGCGCTACCCAGCAATCAACCCAAGCATCAGCGGTGACTGAAGGACTCGTCGCCTCTTATTTGCTCCTAAAATTAGTGATCGCCGGTCAAGTTGAGAACAACAAGCAGAGCGTGCTCTGGTCTGCGATAGACGACCAGGTGTTTTTTTCCGACAAGTTTCTTTCCAGCTGCGGTGACGAAAACCTTTACCACCTGATGCAGCTCTGCGATTTGTTGATCACCGAGTTCTCGGACCGCTTGAACGAGAAAGCACTTGGTGGAGTCCATCGCGCGATTATTGTCTGCGTGGTTGCTGCTAACTCATCAACGCGAAGACGCTGCGCAACTCTGATGAAGAAAATGCTCACCGGGCTGAGTACTTACGAGCCCTGCCAAGCTCTCATCAAAGAGTTCAACCGGTTCGTAGACATGACCAAGCTCAAGGACAACGAGAAAGACAATAAAGAAGACAAAGAAAGTGCTGAGATCAACGGACGTTGTCTAGCTGATGGACTTTTGTCCATTTGCTCCGCTACATTTTTATTCGATGATCCGGCTTACAAACTCGTCGGCGACGCGTTGATTCCCGCTCACCACCCGACTGTCGTCAAGGCGATGCCTAACTTGTGGTTGAAGATCTGCGCCACTGCTAAGTTGAAGCCAGCCAAATTTTTTAATGATTACGCTCCTGAAATACGCGAAATGTTTGTTGATAACTACAAGCCAACCGCTTCGTATGAGAACGCTGTGGCGACGATCGTGTCGTTCACTCCAGAAGTCCTGCTGCCGTCTCTCGTCAAAGTCATCACGGAGTATCTAGACGACCCGGAGATCTTAAAAGTAACTAAGGACGAGTACTTTACCTACTTGACACCCGAAGGCGAGCTGTATGACAAAAGTGTTGTTCCAGGTAACGACGACAACGACATTCTCAACTCCATGAACATGAAACGCGAGAGCAAAGTCTACTCCTTCAAGGAACAGCTCGAGGAACAGCAGCTCCGTCGCGAGTTGTACGAAAAACGTAAGCGCGAGGGGAAAATAAAGGAGCAAAAGTTGACGCCGAAGCAGGAGGAAGCTTTGAAGGCACAGACTGCCAAAGAAAACGCGATAAGAAAACGTCTCGCGGGTTTGTTTGATAAAATAACGCGAGTTGTCTCAATAGTAAACGGATTGTCTCGTGGGAATCCTCAAGAACTGTCTCTGTACTTCCGGGAATTACTTCCGGTCTTGTTGAAAAATCTTTCATCACCTCTGGCAGCTCCGACGGTGTCCCAACTGTACCTGGATCTCCAGAAAATAGTCGTGCTGGTCTCGGTGAAAAACTCGCCGCTGCGCGATCTCGTGGCTCACGTGACTCTGCGTCAACAGCAGCCACAGTGCGACCTGGACCCTGCTTGGGAAGAAGAGGAGCTCGAGAAAGCTATCAACAGGACACTGGCTGCCATTCACACTTGCACGGTAAAGCAGAAGCTTTTGTTCAATGCTCCGGGTTTCTGCTACTGCTTTCCCTTCATCGCGAACACTTTGCTCACCTGGAAGGACGAGACCATGACGACCCAGGGTCTCCAGGTGATTCAAGAGCACGCTAAGCAACGTGGTGATGAAGACAATTGGAAAGATCTGCGGCATCCGCGACTCCTGCCTCGCAAGCAGATGCTAGACTTGTTGATTGAGTTGATGAGCTCGACGACAGGTCGCGTCCAGTCTCATGCCGTCGCCACTTTCCTCGACGTGGCCTACTCTGGCGATGGAACACCTGGTACCGCGTTGACAAGTCCCGAAGAAGTCAATTCTCTCATCGGCGCTCTAGAGAATCCGCTGGCTGCTGTCCGCGACGCTGCACTGCGTGCGCTGATGATTGTGCGCAAGAGTTTTCCTACCGAGGACTCTGACTACGAGCAGTTATTGCGTCTCACCAGACGGGTTTGGATCGCCAAGTTCGACGTCGCCGACGAAAATAAAATTCTGGCCAACGAGATCTGGGAAGCGGCTGAATTTTCAGCAAACGGTGAAATTCTTTGCGATGAACTGATCCAAGACGTCGCTCATCCAGTCGAAGCAGTCCAGCAAGCAACAGCTCATGCTCTTGCGCATTTACTTACAGACAACACGCACTTGGTACCTGGAATACTGGATAGTTTACTGAAGCTGTACAAAGAAAAGCTGGCGATGATCCCACCGAAGATGAATGACTTTGGTCGGGTCGTGGAACAGCCCGTAGACATCTGGGGTCCAAGACGCGGAGTCGCTCTGGCTCTGGCTCAACTCGCGCCTCTCTTAACTCCCGACACAATAAATCAGCTGATTCAGTTCTTCGTGTCAACTGGTCTAGGTGACAGAAATCCATCAGTGCGCCAGGAAATGCTGACTGCAGCTCTGGCAGCCGTTGACCAGCACGGGAAAGACAACATCACATCTCTGCTGCCAGTTTTTGAAGACTTTATGGACAAAGCGCCTAAAATCGGGAGCTTCGACGCCATCAAGCAGTCGGTTGTCATTCTCATGGGCTCGTTGGCCAGGCACTTGGACAAAGACGACCCCCGAATAAAACCCATCGTCATGAGACTCATCGCCGCACTATCGACACCATCCCAGCAGGTCCAAGAAGCCGTTGCCAACTGTCTACCTCACCTGGTTCCTTCAATAAAGGAAGACGCTCCAAGGATCGTCGACAATCTCATGGACCAGTTGCTCAAGTCTGATAAATATGGAGAGAGGAAGGGCGCAGCCTACGGACTCGCGGGAATAATAAAAGGAATGGGTATTCTAGCTCTCAAGCAGCTGGACATCATGACCAAGCTGACCAACGCTATTCAGGATAAAAAAAATTACAGACACCGTGAAGGCGCCCTCTTTGCATTCGAAATGCTCTGCACCATGCTGGGAAGACTCTTCGAGCCCTACATTGTCCACGTGCTCCCGCACTTGCTGCTCTGCTTCGGGGATGCCAGTCAATATGTCAGAACTGCTACCGATGATACTGCGAGAGTCGTGATGAGCAAACTCTCCGCTCATGGTGTCAAGCTCGTGCTGCCCAGTCTTCTTGCTGCTCTAGAAGAAGACTCTTGGCGTACTAAAACAGGTATTTTTATTTTTATTTCTCTAAAAAAATCCATAATAAAAAAAATTTTCTGCAAACCTACAGCCCAAAAATAAAAACAAAAAAATTAGTAGAAAATTTTTGACTCTAGTTTTTGGACTGTGGGCTTATGGAAATTTTTTTTCATTCAAATGACCAACAGGACCTTGAAGTGAGACTTTAAAATAAATTTTTTTTATCAGGATCCGTGGAACTTCTTGGAGCGATGGCGTACTGCGCACCGAAACAATTAAGCAGCTGTCTACCGTCCATAGTACCGAAGCTGATAGAAGTCTTGAGTGATTCCCACACGAAAGTCCAAGAAGCCGGAGCAGAAGCACTGAAAGTTATCGGAAGTGTCATAAGAAACCCCGAGATTCAAGCCATAGTCCCAGTGCTGCTCAAAGCGCTTCAAGATCCCTCGCGCAAGACCGCGATGTGCTTGCAGACACTCCTCGACACCCAGTTCGTCCACTTCATCGACGCCCCCTCACTGGCTCTGATCATGCCTGTGGTCCAACGCGCGTTCATGGATCGGTCAACGGAGACACGTAAGATGGCCGCCCAAATTATCGGCAACATGTACTCACTGACTGACCAAAAAGATTTGACCCCATACCTGCCGACGATCATCCCCGGGTTGAAGACGAGTCTTTTGGACCCAGTGCCAGAAGTTCGTTCGGTCTCAGCTCGCGCATTAGGTGCGATGGTCCGCGGAATGGGTGAGTCGAGCTTCGAGGACCTTCTGCCCTGGCTGATGCAGACACTGACCTCGGAGACGAGCAGCGTGGACCGATCAGGAGCAGCTCAAGGTCTTTCTGAAGTCGTAAGAGGTCTGGGTGTAGAGAAACTCCACAAACTGATGCCCGAGATCATCAGCACTGCAGAGCGAACTGACATCGCGCCCCACGTCAAAGACGGCTACATAATGATGTTCATCTACATGCCCAACGCATTCACCACCGAGTTCACTCCCTACATCGGGCAAATAATAAACCCCATCCTCAAAGCCCTCGCTGACGAAAACGAGTACGTGAGAGAGACTGCTCTGAGAGCTGGACAACGTATCGTTACTCTGTACGCAGACTCTGCTATCATGCTGCTGCTACCAGAACTTGAACGCGGACTCTTCGATGACAACTGGCGAATTCGTTACTCCTCGGTTCAACTCCTAGGGGACTTGCTGTACCGCATATCCGGAGTTTCCGGTAAAATGTCGACGGAGACAGCCAGCGAGGATGATAACTTCGGTACTGAACAGTCGCATCACGCGATAATAAACGCACTGGGCGCTGAAAGAAGAAACCGAGTGCTAGCCGGACTCTATATGGGCAGATCAGATGTTGCGCTGATGGTCCGTCAAGCAGCTCTCCACGTCTGGAAGGTCGTCGTCACCAACACTCCACGCACACTACGAGAAATTCTTCCCACGCTCTTCAGTCTATTGCTTGGATGTCTTGCTAGCACGAGCTACGACAAACGTCAAGTAGCTGCGCGCACTCTAGGAGATCTAGTGAGAAAATTAGGCGAGCGCGTACTCCCAGAAATAATTCCTATCTTAGAACGTGGACTTCAAAGCGACCAACCTGACCAACGTCAAGGAGTCTGCATCGGTCTGTCTGAAATAATGGCCAGCACAAGCAAAGACATGGTTCTGACATTTGTTAACAGTCTTGTCCCGACTGTCCGCAAAGCTCTGAGCGATCCACTACCAGAAGTCCGTCAAGCTGCAGCCAAAACCTTCGACAGCTTGCACTCAACAGTTGGATCCCGTGCTCTGGATGACATTCTCCCGCAGATGTTGGTTCAGCTCAACTCTCCAGATCCCCAGGAAGCTGAAAATACCCTCGACGGTCTCCGGCAAGTGATGGCAATTAAATCGCGAGTAGTTCTACCATACCTCGTTCCCCAGCTGACCAGCACTCCAGTGAACACCAAAGCGCTCTCCATACTCGCGAGCGTAGCCGGAGAAGCTCTCACTCGCTACCTCCACAAAATTTTACCCGCCCTCCTGATGGCGCTCTCCAGTGCCCAAGGATCAGCCAACGAAGCCCAAGAACTCGAGTACTGCCAAGCTGTAGTTCTGTCCATCACCGACGAGGTCGGAGTCCGCACAGTAATGGACCAACTGATGGACGCGACCAAAGCCGACGATCCTTCAAGACGTCGCGGTGCCGCGACTCTACTCTGCGCATTTTGCAGAGACACTCGTGCTGATTACAGTCAGTACGTTCCGCAGTTGCTGCGTGGTCTGATTCATCTTTTTACCGACGACGACAAGGAAGTTTTACAAAAAAGCTGGGAAGCTTTGTCCGCAGTGACGAAAACTCTCGAATCAGATCAACAGATCGCGCATCTAGGGGACATTCGCCAAGCCGTTCGCTTCGCAGCTTCCGATCTCAAAGGTCAAGATCTACTTCCTGGATTCTGTTTGCCCAAAGGTATCACCCCCATTCTCCCAATATTCCGCGAGGCGATTCTCAATGGACTGCCCGAAGCTAAAGAACAAGCAGCCCAAGGTCTTGGGGAAGTCATAAAATTAACCAGCGCAGCAGCACTGCAGCCTAGTGTTGTCCACATAACTGGACCCCTTATTCGTATTCTTGGCGACCGGTTCAACTGGAGTGTCAAGGCCGCGGTGCTCGAAACCCTCGCGATTTTACTCGGCAAAGTCGGTGTCATGCTCAAGCAGTTTCTCCCCCAACTGCAGACAACTTTCCTGAAGGCCCTCAATGACAGCAACCGGCAGGTCCGACTCAAGGCCGCCTACGCCCTGAGCAACCTCATCGTGATCCACACCCGCGCGGACCCTCTGTTCGCTGAACTCCACACTGCCATCAAGAACTCGGACGACCCCGCGATTCGCGAGACGATGCTCCAGGCTCTGAGAGGCGTCATCACTCCAGCGGGTGATAAAATGACTGACGTAATGAGGAAGCAAGTCTTCAATACCCTCAGCTCGATGCTAGGACACCCGGAAGACATCACAAGAAACGCCGCCGCTGGATGCTACGGTGCGCTTCTGCGCTGGTTAACTCCAGAGCAACTAAGTGCGGCTTTCAACGAGCATTTATTCAACCATGATCTTAACGCCGACTGGCAGCTACGTCACGGAAGATCCACGGCTTTGTTTGTCGTTCTCAAAGAATCTGCGTCGACTGTTTATGTCCCCAAGGAACAAGAACGTGTTTGTAAGATTATTTTATCTTACTTACAAGCCGACAGGGTACAGATTACGATGAATGGCATCCGAGCTTGTGGGTATTTGTTCCAGTATCTTATGAACGAGGGATTGCCCATTCCACAAACTATTCTTACGCCTTTTGTTCGGGTAGGTTTCACTTTTTTTCTTTATTTTTAATTATTTATTTTAGTGAGTCACTTGATAAAAAATTTTCACAACTAGAATTCTGTTATCTTAAAAAAAAAAAAAAAATTAGTCATAGAAGAAAAATTTCAATGCCGAGTTTTTTTAAAACTTCAAGGAAATTTGCCAAAGTGGCTGAGAAAAATTAAAAAACTTTTTTTCTAAAATCTTGTATTTAAATTTACAGTCGATGAACAACAACAGCAATGAAGTGAAACAACTATTGGCCCGAGTGTGCATTCATTTAGCCCGAAATATACCACCAGAAAGAATGTCAGGGGACTTATTAAAATCTTTATTGCCGATGCTTGTAAATGGAACTAAAGAGAAAAATGGTTACGTGAAAGCAAACAGTGAATTGGCACTTATTGCTGTGCTAAGACTAAAAACAGGCGACGAAGAACATCAGGTATACCTACTAAATAAATACATACAGATATATATCTACTAGATAAAATACCTTACATTTTACTCACAAAAAACCAATAAATAAATAATAACAATAATGATAACATTTATTGTTTTTTAAGTAACTGGCAAACGTCCGATCTTTTTAAAAATTTTTTTTTGGTGACATTTCGTGAGCCCGTTGCTCACATCATTAGACCATACTACAATTTAATTCGAAATATTTAAAAAATTAACAAATTTTTTTATAATTTGTCATTTTTTACATTTTTTTTTTTTACTTACGTTTGTTGAATAGAGAAAAATTATTGAATTTTATACATTAGACTGTAAAAAATTTTCGGAGTGAACGCGAATTAAATCGGGAGTGAATGCGAAGCGGATGACTATTTATTTATTTAATCTCCTTGGAGTTGAATTCAGTTCGAAGGGGAATTTAATTTAACATTAAAACTCTAGATCGGAGTGAGTAAGGATTGAAATAAACAGACCCTCTGCTAAAAAGACAAACTCTCCTTATTTACTCCGTATGCGAAGTGATTTTATTTAACCTTCCGTCCGTCGCGATGTTCGTCGCGCCGCGGCGTTCTGCCGCCATGTATTTAATATTGCGGTTTATACGACTAAATTTTTTTTTAATTTTTTAATAAAATAAAAATATTAAAGAAAGAGATTAATTAAATGAACTGGAAATGAGTCGCTGATGATAACTGGTAACTGGTAACACTGCGCAGAAAATCCGAACAAATTCAACGCCCGAATTTACTCGTGTCAGCGGCACATCGCCGCGTTTCTCAGGTTTTCTAACAAAATATTATTTTTTTAATATTTAAAATATCGAAAAAATAATTATCATTGATTCGTTCGATTCTAAAAAGTATAGTAGAAGAGCTCATAAAATTTCAAAAGACTAGGAAATTTTTTTTTCATTTTAAAGAATCTTTTAATAAAAATTGCGGCGCTGCGCTCATAGCGCGAAGGACGAAAGGTTCAAAACTCCGAAACTCCGTGACGGAGTAAATTTTTACTCAAATAAAATCCGTAATCACTCCGAAATTATTCCCGATCTTTTACAGTCCATTTGTAATGCGAGTAATGGGCTCATGAAATGTCATCGAAATATTTGAGAGAAATCGGAAGTTTGCCGGTCATTTACTCTTTAAACATGAATTAGTGAAAACAAGTGAATATTCACTAATCCCATGTGCAAACCGAACCACTATTGTCAAAAAGTGGTTCGATTGGCACTCAAAATTAGTTAATATTCACTTATTTCACTTATTCATGTTTAGAGAGTAAGAAACAATAATTAATATTAATTTTTTGGTTGTGAATTTATGAAACGATCAGTGTTGGTTAATTTTTTAAATAAAGAGATTAGATTTATTCAATAAATGTATGTTATTACAGTGCGTACAAATATTATTAGTCCACATGTAATTGTTAATACGATAAATATAATCTAAAAAGTCAATTAACAAGATCAGGAAAGCCGTAATCCCTTTATTTAAAAAATTAATATTAATATTAATATTATCCCGAGACGAAAAATTCAAGTCTCTCGGAGTCTCTGAGAGTCTCTTGGAGTCTCTGAATGAGAGACTTATTGTAGTCTCTGGGAGTCTCTGTGGTGGCAGCCACAGAGACTCGTAGAGACTCGATCTCTACGAATCTCTTAGGAAGAGACTTTCGAAGACTGTTTTAAAGTAATAGAAGTCTCCGAAGCAGAGACTCTGCGAGACTGTTTTAGGGTCTCCGAATGAGAGACTCGGCGAGACTGTTTTAGAGTCTCTGAATGAGAGACTGAGGATCAACTCTTAAAATATTTTTATATAAATAATTAAAAATATAATATAGTTTTGTATTAATAGTTTTTATTATTAAATATTACATTTAAAATTAATTTAAATTTTCATATATAGGAGTATAATGCATTATTATTTTACTCATTACTTACACTACTATTTGCTTTTTCAACAGATATACTTTCTGATAATATCTAGTCTTTAAAAATTTTAAAACATGTTCCATACACATGATAGTCTATCCAGTAACTAATGCTAAAATAAATAAATGTATGAAAAATTAAAATGGGAATAAACAATAATAAATTAAACAATAATATTATACATTAACACTGTGAAGCACGACACAATATCCACTGATATTTCAAGCAAACTATCCGATTCGAAGGTTCAGTTCGAAATGAATCTTTAAAATATTATTTTCTAGACACGAAGCTACAAATTTACACTAATCTACGAAAATATTGTACGTGTCAAATATTACTGCTTAGAGTAATTAGTACCAATTTTATTATATGTACATTTACCATTGTTGGTAGATAAACGTACCCTACTTATAAAATTTTTGTTACTGTTTGGCCTTGTTGAAAAGATTAATTTTAAAGCTATTGTCTCTGTAAGTCTCATGTTGAGAGACTTAGTTTTATTGATAGGAAATTCACAGATTTTAGTCTCTGTAAGTCTCGTGTTAAGCGATTACATGTTTGCTGAAAAATTTTACAGTCTGTGAGTTGTCTCCTTAAGTCTCGTGTTGGGAGACTTGATGTTTGCTGGGAAATTTTACAGTCTGAGTATTCCGTAGTTTCTGAATAAGAGACTCTGGGAGACTCAGAGAGACCATGTGAAACACAATTGTTTGCTGGTCTTTAAGATGGAGACTCAGAGAGACTCAGAGAGACTCAGAGAGACTCTCAGAGACTCCGAGAGACTTGAATTTTTCGTCTCGGGATTATTTATTGGGTTTTATGTGGGTAAAGTGTAAGGTATTTTATCTAGTAGATATATAAAAAAATGTATATTAATATATGTATTGAAATTACCTTAAAAAATATATAATATTAAAATTTTTCCAGCGATGTGTTGCGCTACTGGATCCGGGTGCCCGGGAATCTTTATCGGACGTCGTCAGCAAAGTCTTGCGCAAAGTATTGTCACAACCAGAAGGCAAAATGGAAGAACTAGACGATACTTTACTTACGTGAGAATTATTTAAACTCTCGGGGCTCATTCGCTTATCCCGACTTAAATATAAATATAAAAAATTAAATAACATTAAAATATCTACTTTAGTTTATTATTTATACATTTTTCCACATTTCCTAAAGTCATTACGTTTTAAATTAATATTAACATTAATTATAATGATAATACTAATAATTACGACAGTTATTATTACGAATATAATGACAGTAATAATTATGCTCATATTCAAATCCTATCTACTAGAATTACACTCTTACAAACGAATTAGTAATTTAATCATCAGAAAATTACACTCCTCCGTAAATTATCATCTTCATACTTATAAAAATTATTATTGTTATTATTATTGTATTTATTGTATAAAATTAACTTCAAAATTTTTTAATGCTTTATGAAATCTGCGTTTACGTTTATAAAATATATAAATATGACATTTATATATGTATATTAAATGTTTAATAGAAAATATATGACAAGAAAAATATATAAATTTAAAATCACTATCGGTGATTTACTTGATCCTGAAGTTAGTAGACAAGTGACAATTTTCGGATTTTTTATTTTCAAAAAATTAATTCAAAAAAATCCTAAAATTATTAGACGTCGGCTGACTTCAGAATTAATTTTATTTAACGTTTTTTTTTGTAACAAGTATTTGTATTTTTATACTCTTCATTTTTATATAAAAATTTATTAGTTGGAGGAGTGGGATTATAAATCAATTAATTAATTAATTAATTATATTAATGAATGTCAATGTAATTGGAATATTAAATGTATATTAGAGCCTCGAGAATAATAATAAATAGATACTTGATTTAAGAATTTTTCTATTCATTTGTAGGCTAGTATAAGAGCATTAGTACTTAGTACCTCATCAGTACCCAATCCCTAAACAGTAGCTAGCTAGTCATATACTTCAACATCGGCTCCAAATCTATATAGGTACAATTTAACATCGGGTGGCTGGCTAACTGATTTGGGACTGGGTACTGGTGGTCTTACCCTACTTTAAATCCCAGAGTGATGTCGTCCTTAAAATTTTTTCGGAGTAGAAAAATTTTTCTATTGAAGCGGCAAAGAAAATTGTTGAATTTCAGGCCGTAATTTTGTATCGAGTAATCGATTGTTGGTTATTTTATAGAAGTGGGGCTCCCCTGTTTTTTGGCTATAAAAAATCGAAAAATGAAGATATCCGAGAATTTTTTTTTTCATTTTGTTCTACTCTTCGGCGGATTTATGATAAAAATTAAATCAATACCTAAAAAATTCAATTTTCATAAAGATTTTGGCGATTGAAAAGTCAAAAATTAAATTTTCGATTTTCAATCAAATATTCTTCTATATAATTACCCGATTGTTGACTTCAATTCAACAAAAAGTCAACGATTTGTTTTTGTGACACGTGGAATTTATGCGCGGAATTTAATGAATTTTTTTTTTTTAAATTACACAGTAAAAAAGGAGTCGTCAAACTCAACACATCCGTGTGTAAAACGAACGTTTTACACTTATTTATATGTCACTTCAACATGTTGTAAGTGTTAAAAGAAAGTTACACACGCATAAGTTAAAAATAAAAATTTTTCAAAAATTCTTTTGTGATGGTCGAGATTATTTTTAACATTTTGTGTGTTGATTTGATAGTAACATATAAAAAGTTACTTTCGAAAAAAATAACATTTTTGTGTGTTAAAAAATCAATCGATTGCGACAGTTCAAACAAGATAAATACTTTGTGTTAAATTGACACACAAAAGTGTTAAAAATTCAACACTCAGAATTTTAACACACGTTTTTTTTACACTTTGACGATTCGTTTTTTACTGTGTATAAGATATTCAGTACAGGAATTTTCTTAAATGGAAAATGGAGTAAAGAGGCTGGAAAAAAAAGTTTAAAAAAAGAAGAGTAATAATTTGGTCATTAATCTTCAGGCATGAAGATAAGATTTAAAACAAAGAGCGTTTAAAAAAGTAAAAGATGACTTTTTAGGGCAAAAATAGGTGGAGTCAGTAATTACTACAGTTCCGCATTTACGTTTGCCGAAAGGTTGAAATTTCTGTTACGAAATCTTATCTTGGGATCTGCAGTTCGATAGAAAATCGTTTTACTTTTGTAAACTCTGTTATTTTAAAATCAAATAGCTTTTAAAAATTCACTTACAAAATAATGGAAATTTTTTTTATCAATTTGTTCTATGATGAATCTCTCATTGTTACGAAAAAATATATTCAGAGATATAGATAATATATACATATACCTAAACATATGTTTTTAAAATAAATACATTTTTATTTCGTAAAATTTTTTATGAAAACTAGTTTTTTTTCAAATCTTTACTCATTGCCCCCTTGAAAAAAATTTATAAAAAAAAAATATATTATAAATACATAAAAAATATAAAAATATGCATAAAAAATAGCAATCTTTTGGACGATTTTCGTATATAGGGGAGGGTGGGGCAGAGAGGCCCCCCTGGAACAAGCCCAAAATTTCGAAAAAGTGATTTTTTCATATTTTTATCGTCAAATTAAAAAAAAATTATTATAATTCTATATTTCTAGCCCTACGCATAACACCTGGGGCAAAATGGACCAGCCGAAACTTCCGAAAAAATTATTTTTTCATATTTTTCGGCCGTTTTTCTACACTGAGAAAAAAATTTTCTCCTTTTTTCGAGTAATGTTAAACCAAAAATAGTTGTCAAGAGAAAGAAATACATTCTTAATGATGAAAACAATTTAAAAAAAAAAAAAAAAACGAAAAAAAAAAAATTTTTTTTATCATTTTTTGGAATGGGGCTCTGTTCCACAAAAAAAAATTTTTTTTTTTTCAGAATTTTGGCAAAATGTCCATAAATTTGTTCGAAATAGGACAAAAGTAAAGTGAAATTATGGTTGAAAGCTACAAAAAGTAATAATTGGGTTGAAAATATATGAGGAATATATAAAAAATACATATACAGAGGATAAAAAATATATTATAATTTTAACCAACAATCTGAAAAATAATTTTTTTTAGAGGGATGTTTCTACTAAAAAAAAAAAAAAAAATTATATATTTATATTAATTTTTTTTCATTAAGAACATATTTAAACACGATATCGAAAAACAATTATACTCCTTAAATTAATACTTTCATTCATTTCTCGTTAAAACTTAATTAAATTATCGCCTTCCATATCTAGCCAATTAGGGAAAATTCTAAAGTGCAACATTAAAAGTCGGCTAATACCTTTATCTGATACAGTACACAAATAGTTTTAAAATAACACGACGACAATAATGAAAAAGTGTGAAGTGTAAACGAATTCACTAGAAAACACACAGACTCTATACACATTTGGGTAAAATTTCTATAGTTTGAAACCTCACTATTATAACTTCGGTAGCAGTAGTAGTATACCTTAGTGTCGACTCCGAGACATACGGAAGCTTTTCCTGACGCAAATTTTAATGGGCCATAAGTCAATCACTCGACGCTTTTGTCACTTCATATAATGAGAAAACAACGTTAACCACATAAAAATATCAGTCATCATAGTTGAGCATTAAAAATATCAGTTACTATTCCCATTACAGATTCTATCAGTGTTTGCTGAAAATTCTTACGTATTACAAATTAAGGTGAAGGCGCCAGTCCTAATGAGACTAAGACGCTTATAATTACTTTAGATAAGACGTGAATGCGATAAGCCGAAATGGCGCTAAAATTTTATAATTACATCCAAATATTAACGCAGATAGCTGAACAACCCATTGTTACTAATGACGAATGTTTTTATCTGTAATCGATTTTAAATATCACGTTGATTTTCGTTACTCAACTACGCAATGACACTTTAAGGATAAGAATTGAATCTTTAAACGTTTCTATTCACTAAATTTAATTATTGTCATAGTTTCTTATTTTAGATACATTTGTTTTATTTATTTACAAAATTTAATCGTTTTAAAATTTACTAAGCCCCAAGGGTGGTCTGGATTCAAGAATTTTCCGATGGAACATGAGTCACTTTTTTTTTGTCCACATGCAGAAATCTGGCGCCTGATTTTCCGGTCTACAAGTTGCTGTTAAAAAATAAGCTGTTTAAATTTCATTCATGGGAACGAAATTTTTAGAACAAATTATTTTACTTTTTTTTCTCAAGTGTACCCGGGTCGAAAAAAAATCTTAATAACTTAAAATTTAAATCAAAATCCTTCAAATTTAACTAAGTTAATTTTTTTACTCAGTGTAAAATTTCCATACCATTTGACTTAGATTTGACTTTTTGTGGCTCAGTTAGGATCGAACTAGATTTCGAATCGTCAATATTAAGTCAAAAAAAGTCAAAAATACAGTTGTCGGCATATCGACGACTTCAAAGGAAATTAAGTTAAATCAAGTCAAATTTAAGATTTTTTTTGACCCGGGTAGGGTGTTTAGTCCAGTGAATGAACATTATTTTGTTGTTACACACTGTAAAAAATTTGCAGATCGATTCGAAATCATTTCGCTGAAAAGACGAATTCCCTATTTTTTTTTAAACTCTAGAACGAGTGCACGGAAAAAAATGATTGACAATAAGTGTAGTTCAACTTCTAATTATTTATGTTATGCTCGATAACATCCCGACTTTTTCGACTTAAATTTAATTTTTTCAACTTTTTGAACTTTTTTCATCTTAGTTTTAACTTATTCGTCTTCACTTTGAGCACGATAGTCATTCACATTACTTTTGACTTGCTAAACCAAGTCAAAAAAAAGTCATTTATTCGCCTTACTTTCGCCTTAGTATATAAAAATTATTTCACCTAAGTTCTGACTTTTTTGACTTATAATTTAAGTCGAATAAGTCTACATCAAGTCAGTTTCGACTTGATTTAAACTTTTTCGTCTTAAATCGTAACTAAGTAAGCCAGTTAAGTCTAAACCAAAGCGAAAACTTAATATATTTCATACCTCCGTAAAAAAATTCGAGTTTGTTATGTGAAAATCGGCTCCAAATTTCGACTTGGCAAACCAAGTCTAAATCAAGTTTTATTTTTGACCCGGGTCGTTTCAATCAGTAAAATTATGATTTTAATGTTTAAACTGTGATAATTAACAGTTAATCGTTGCAATATAGGGGAGGGTGGGGCAGAGCGGCCCCCATGGGGCAGAGCGGCCCCCCTGAAATTTTGACCAAAAAAAAAATTTTTTTTTTTTCGACTAATTACTATAAATCCGATATGTTTGCGCATTTTTACCCCTACGCATGACATTTGGGGCAAAATGGACAAGCCCAAAATTTTGAAAAAGTGATTTTTTCATATTTTTATCGTCAAATTAAAAAAAAATTATTATAATTCCACATTTCTAGCCCTACGTATAACACCTGGGGCAAAATGGACCAGCCGAAACTTCCGAAAAAATTATTTTTTCATATTTTTCGGCCGTTTCTCTATGTAAGAGGCAAATTTGGTCACTAAAAATTTATAAAAATTAAATTTTTTTTTTTAGTTGATAAATTTTTGAAATAAAGTAAAATTATAGAATTGATTTTTTTTTTTTATTAAATAACAATTAGTAATTAAGGTAATCGAGAGTGAACGATTTTTTACGCTTTAAAAAATTTTTTTCGAGTAATATAAAACCAAAAATAGTTGTCAAGAGAAAGAAATACATTCTTAATGATGAAAACAATTTAAAAAAAAAAAAACGAAAAAAAAAAATTTTTTTGTCACTTTTTGGAGGGGGCCGCTCTGCCCCACAAAAAAAAAAAAAATTTTTTCAGAATTTTGGCAAAATGTCCATAAATTTGTTCGAAATAGGACAAGAGTAAAGTGATCTTATGGTTGAAAGCCACAAAAAATAATAATTGGCTTAGGGGGGCCGCTCTGCCCCACCCTCCCCTACTGCTTGACTATTTAAAATTACTACTTAAACCTTAAAAAACTTCAAGACACTTGTCAAAAAAATGCATCTGTTATTAGTTTTTTACGTTCGATCTACTCAGTAATATTTACTGAGATTCGGTCTAGGCGCACTGGGGATATTTTGTCGGGGATATTTTGTCAGGTGCTCAAAACGCATGGAACCCTTTGAAGGAACTCCCAATTTTGTCGGTGTTAAACGTGGTACTCAACGAAATACCGAGTTTTCGGGTTCCATGACAACTGACCCCGACAAGCGATCACACGATAATGGATCCCACAGACAAATTCATAGAAAAATTTTTTATTTATTAATTACTATGAAATGTGTAATTAAAATTCACTGTTGTAAATACAAAAAGGTTAAATTATGTAAATTAGTTGCGAATAAAAATCAATTGACGATCAATTGTTGATGGGATTAGATGTCGGTGGAATTATTTTGCAGGGATCACTTGTCGTAGTATAAAATTGTTGGGATCAATTTGACCGCACACCGAGTTTTTGAGGACTTAAAAACACTAAATCTTTTTGTTTTAATGATGTTCGAAGTAAATAGAAAACATTTTCAGATACCGTTAAAAAAAAAAACTTTTTCATTTTTGCCGCAAAGTGGCGCTGCCCCTGAAAAAAGTAAAAAAAAAATTTCTGGATTTTAAATGAAATTGATTGAGTTAATTTTTTTTGTAAGTAATTTAGATAAAGAAAAATGATTTTTTTCATGATTATTGGACACAATAGAAAAAAAACAAAATACACTGTAATTCCATATGTCTAGACATCACACACCTGAGTAATTTGTTGCCATTTGAACACATCTGCAAATGTTCAGGCAGGGACTACAATACAAATTACTTATACTTAAGAAACACTTAAAGGTTTAAAATTAAATCACTCCGATTTACAGTGATGACGTTTAATTATATTTACAAAAGTGATTTTGGAATATTTAAGGCACATGTAAAATATAAAATTTTTTTTTTATAAAATTTTTGCAGTACCCTGTTTTGCCTACCCCGATTAAAAAAGAGATTGGATAGAATTAAAATGTTAATACTTTCAAATTCTGCTGAATACTTTAAATCCTTTATCAAAATTCATGACACCGGCACACAAAAAAAATTAAGTAGAATGTGCATTTGACCGGACCTACCTAACGGGTACGTATTTTGGTCCGCTGAATCCGAGTTCGAAATCAGTTTGACCCCTACACCCTCGAAATTTCGAGAAAACTTCGAAAAACCGCAATAATGATGAATATCGGCAGTTTTAATGAAAAAAAATTTTTTAAACTAAACTAAGCGTGATTTTCATGTATTTCGATCCGCTGAATATGAATCGAAACTTTATTGAGACCACGAGCCGTTTTAAATATAAAAAAATCACACAAACCCTCCAAAATTCCGAAAAAAGTAATTTTTTTGATCATTTGAGGATAAAAGAGTGCGATACAAACGAAGGAAAGTTTAGGATTCGTAAAAATCATTTATTTCTATCTTTTTATGTCTTGTGTTTTTCACAGATTTCAAGTTATTTGATATATCTACGTTATAGAGTATTTATTTTAGGCATTAAATCATGTTCAATCAATTCTTTTTCTGTTGTGAATGGTAATTTTTACTATTTTTTGGAATTTTTCCAGCTTTAGAGGGTGAATAGATTTAAAAAATTAAGGTGCGAATTGAAGACATCAAAAGATATAAAATTTTATCTGAATTGAAGGTTTTTTATCATGAAAACTATATTTTTTCGGAATTTTCGAGAGTTTTGTGTGATTTTTTCACATTTAAAATGGCTCGTGGTCTCAATAAAGTTTCGATTCATATTCAGCGGATCGAAATACATGAAAATCACCCTTAGTTTAGTTCCAAAACATTTTTTTATCATTAAAACTGCCAATTTTCATCATTTTTACGGTTTTTTAAAGTTTTTTCGAACTCAGATTCGGCGGACCAAAATACGTACCCGTAGGTAGGTCCGGTCAAATGCACATTCTACTTAATTTATTTTGTGTGCCGGTGTGATTAATCATATTAAAAACTTTTTAATCCTGAAACAATGTCTTCATTTTATTATCTTCAGGATATAAAAGAATTCAACCAGTATTTTAAATTTCCGTTTCTACTAAAATTTTGAAAAACAAGACCGAGAATTCACAAGCGTTTTTTTACTGACTCAGTCTTCCTACTTGATAAGATAAATAATAAAACGATATTATGGTATGATATTTAACGGTTTTTTACGACAAACAGAACACCAAAATTATGGTTAATCATAACAGAAGCTGTAGAAGAAACAGAAGCGACACTTGAAGTTTATCTCTAAGTTTATTAATTTAAATCCTTCAAGGACCCGCTCTTTACTTTTTTTTTTTATAATAAATATCCAACAGCTTCTAAGTGGGCAAGACACCCCGATGAGTTAAGTATAAGTTTTTTTTTTTTTCAAAAACCCTAAAGGCTCCACCGTGACGAGTTCCAGGTCAAAAATCCCGCGCCGGATTGTTGTAGATATCGCTTACGCAGTTAATCCGACAATAAAATTCTCACGAGATTTTCACACTTGCTGTTTATTTAATATTCAAATCACATAAAGTGCCGATCAATATGGGCCTAATTAATTTTTCAAAAATTTAAATTGCAATTAGAAGGGTCCCTCAATGTTTCTTAATCTGCGACGAGTAATAAAGACATTATGAGGGTACTAATGTACTAAACGATAAATAAAATTTTTCAAATCTTAATTAAGCCGACCAATTGTTCTTAAATTAACATTTCTTTATGCCCTACTTACATTAGAAACAAATTACAGCAATAATTATTTTGTTTAGTGACAATAAGAGAATTATCGAGGTAGAGTCGTACTTGTAGCTTGAATAATGTCGGCCAATGAGGAACACATGGGTGGGTACGAGCTACCCCAGCCAATCAGAAGTCGTTTATCCGAAAGCTCGACGTCTAACTACGCAACATATATCATACATAACATCAGCGCCTTTGAAACTGATATAAGAGAGAGGTCTTTTAAACAGTTCAAGCCATAAAATAAAGTGAGTGAGTGAGATGGGTCTTATGCAGTGCAGCCAGATCACCGAAGAAAAGTTTCCCCTTCCCAAGCACAGTTTAAACTATCAGTGATGCTAAAATGTGCGAAGGAAGGGGAACTTTTCGACCACGATGAGCCTCATGTCTTATTTTCATGTCTTCATTCTTCAGTGAGTCTCAGAACTGATTGGTCTCGTCTTGGTTTTGAATAACAATTGGAACAAGTAATTGTTTTTTTTGTTTTCGCTCAAGAATCGTCAGTGGTGTTTTATTTATTAGTGATTCTAAACAAGAAATGGCGTTCCTCTATGGCCCACCGATAGGACTTAACTTTGAAGGTGATTTTTAATTTTTTTTAAATTTTTACTGAATCAATTTTTCGATCACAGTAAAAAAAAATTATTTAGTTTATTAAAGTGAAAAGTTACATATTTAAGTTGAAAATCTACTTCGACATTTCGGGTTTTTTTTTTACTTTTAAAATTATCTTTATTTATTATTTTGGGTATTACATGTTTGTTATTACATAGTATATGTTTCTTAAGTTATATAATATTGTACCTGTTTGCTCGCAAACTTTACCAAATTTGTTGATATGTTTTAATTGTGTGCTCTCTTTAATTTGAAACAGTGAAAATAGTGAGTATTCACTGTTTACTAATGAAAAGTATGTCACTAATTCAAACAGTGGTATACTTTTCACTAGCAATAAGTGACTATTCACTGCCAAATAGTGATTGTCACGTGATTTTCACTAATTCATTTTGCTTTTCAAATTTAATTAGTGTTTATGTTTCCTTTGGCACTGAGAGAAAAAAAAATTAAATTCAAGTAACGATGTTTACTTAACTCATAATACTGAAAACAAGAAAAAATTTATTGCATCGAAGTATAATATTTCTTATCTTTATAACAATTGTTTGAATCTACTCATAAATTTCTACAGACAATGCATTTTTACTAAAACTAAGAAAATATTTACTTGGCACTATTTAAGTAAAATAATACTTAAATCAAGAAATTTTATTTGGAAATATACACTTTTTTCTCTCAGTGTGGGTAAAAAATTTTGTTAAAAAAAAATCCCTTTTGTTTTTTTGACATTTCGGGTTAATGTGTGATGTTTAAAATATATATATATATACGGAAAGAATTTTTCGATAAAAATTACTCTCTAATTTCGAGTAATCCTGGGCCGTTGCAAAAAATTTGTATTTTTTGTTTTAAATTTAATATTTTTTTTTTTAAATATTAACGTTGCTAGACTTTTTTTTCTCTACTACTGAGTAATTTTTTAAAAGTCATATTTAATCGATTATTGTGAATATCCCATCTTAATCTATTAATTTTTACTCCATGCGATTAATTTTGACTCCCCAATATACCATTCTTTTAAACCCATTAACTGTTTGATGAAAAACTGCTTATAACTTGAAAAAATTTTCTTATAGTGAGACTACTGAGAGCTTGCTCGTCATTTAATGGTGGGGGTATGGGAATTGCATGCTAACTGAAGGGAACGATCTCAGTAACTCCAGTATATCTATGGGAGTAATTTTTACTCTAAACTGCAGAGTAATATTTCAGTAGTTTCCGTTAATCTTCGGTTAATATCGGCTTCAATTAAATGTCTTTTATTTTGCTCGCGACAACTTACATGTTACGCACACAAACGTAGGGCTGGAAAAAAGACGATCTCTGTATCTCTCTATAACTTAATATTTATTTAAAAAAAAAAAAAAATTTGTATTTTTTCTTTTTCAACACAATCAGAGTAATATTTTTTTTTTATTCTTTTTCAAAATATTTATTTTAAGTCATATTCTAAGGCAATTAGATGGTTTTTAGATTTTTTATAGAAATTTCAGCCTATTAATTGTAATTTTTATTGTTATTCAATATAAATTTTATAAATTGAATAATCAACTTTTTATCATAACCTACGAGTAAAAATTGAATTAGAGAGAATTTATTTAGACATCCGCTAGGGGTAATTTTTACTCGCGATTGTGAGTAAAAATTAATGTGATTGATTTTTACTCACTGAAAGAGTAAAATTACGTAATTCGAAAGTAAAAAGTCGTAATGGCCCAAGATTACTCGATTTAGAGTAATTTTTAGAATAAATAAAATGGCAATATTCATACGAAAATTCTTTCCGTGTATATATATATATATATATATATATATATATATATATATATATATATATATATGCATAACAAAAAAGGTAATGGTTAAAAGATCATACAGGTTCAAAAGTACCGCTCAAAAAGACCGCGGGTCATCCATCCGGACAATCGTTATCTAGCCGTGAAACGCGAAGAATGTAAGAGGCAGTCGGAACTTTTTTACTCAATCCACACAATTCAATATATAATACACGAGTATATAAAATATATGTGTATCTACTCTGGAGCAATTATCCCGAGAGACTTACGTTAAGCTCTTGAATAATAAATCCGTCTTGTCGCCGGACCGCCGTGACAATCTCTTTATTCTCTTCCGACATTTACTAGGCATTAGATTTTTTTTGTTTACATCTATATGTATATATAGATATATGTCTATGATCGATATATGTATAGACATTGTTTTTGATTGTATGCTAATAATAATTATAAATTACTAATAATTTTTTTTTAGTTATAGAACGTATGAAATTGGAGCACATAATGAACAATGTACCACAGTTGTCGAAAAATGTCGCCGTTACATTGCAAAGAAAAGAACTGTGGAAAGAATTCAATAGTAACACTACCGAGATGGTGATTACGAAGCAAGGAAGGTAAGTGTCTATATTAATTATTTCATACATTTAACTATTTTTTCGGAGTTACTACAACACCAATACATACACAGAAAAAAAAAAAATTCTCTACTGAAGGTAAATATTCTTGATTTAAGAAAAATTTTTTGGAAACCTAAATTTTCTCAGATAAATTAAAAATTTTCTCCGATCAAGAATAATTTTTTTTAACCAAGACAAGTTTTCAAACAAAGTCATTCAAGGTTTGTTCCTTTAATTGTTTAGCAAAACTCTGATCGATCACCCCCAAAAAACGGTTCGATAGATCAATTTGAAAATTTACAGGGTTATTGGATGTACATTAAGCTTAAAAACTACCTAGCAACGTTAGTGTTTTCATCGATATTTACAGAGTAGCGGTTGATTTACTAAAAAACCAAAAAAAGTCATTTTTTTACTTAGTTCTAATGGATGTTAAAAATGAAAAAAATTTTTTTTTCAAAAAATGAGGGACGGGTCTCACAGAAAATTTATTCAAGCCGGAGCTTTTAAAAAATTTTGATAAAAATGCACCGAAACTAGAGATTTCAAGCTATAAAATGCTTTTTTTAAAATCTCGATACGATTTTTTTTCACAGTTACAGCCTTCCAAAAATCACTAAAAAATTTATAAAATTTTTCTGTTCCTTTAATTTTTTGCGTTAGTGTATAATAAAAAACAAATATCAGTCTGGCGTAAGCTTTGATGTTTTGAAATTTACCGGCATTAAATCCCAATTAGACTCAAATCCCAGATAAGACACAAGTTTTGTGTAAAAAATGATTATTTTTGAGTCCTCAAAACTTGAGACTATTTTTAATATTTCTCAAGTGCAAGTATTTTAGTTGGGACCTAAGTCTGAGTCTTTGGTCTAGCCTAATGTCTTCGGCATTTAACACATGAGTGAAAGATTTGAAAAAAAATTAAGTATTTGACTAGACTGTACCCTTGTCACAGTTTGTCGCGACGGTGCGAAATGAGTAATCCAGTTTAAGGGAAATGAGAAATAACAAAAAAAAAGGTACAAGATATTGTCGGTGGTCGTCGGTTCGTTATTTTAGAAAACAGATTACTAGTCTAGTGCAGCCAGACAAATTTCACCCGGCGCCAAAAACTACTTGTCTTAGTCTTTTTAAACGCCGCACCGCCCGATGTGCCGTAGAGTAGTAGAGTAGACAAACATATATGAGACATTAGACAGGTCGAAAAATGAATAGACGGCTCCAAAGTCTCGACCCAAGGACCACTTGGTGAGAAACCTTTTCTCACATTCCTTACATAATCACTAGCTTTTAAATTATTTTTCTTAACGCCCGTCATATATTTCTGATTCATATAATATCAGCTTCCATCCCCGTCTCCAAGCCTGAGTCCGTCTTCGACTAGAACCCAATGATTATAATTACAATCAAATTTAAAATAATATATAATAAAAAAAATAAACTCCTTCCGCTTCCGTTTCCTTTTGCCACATAATCAGTCATCTCTAATATTAAATATATAAACACATTTCATTCTTGGTATTTTCTTATCGTGTAGGACAATAAAAATTGCAACTGTGTCTTGCGATCGGTTGAGATGATAAGACACTTCTGAGCGCGACGAATTGTCACGTCGTCTCTCTGGTCAACAGGACAGACGGCAATAAAAAAAAAGAATACGCTTCTAAAAGATACTAATTTTTAAATTCTCTTATTTTTTCTTCACACGTGTTCAACATATTTTAACTTTTCTATTGTCATTTTACAACTTTACCTAGTTCACGTGTTACCCACGTGTAATTTTCGATACTTTAACACCTCATTTTAATCTGATTCATTTTTTTTTTTTTTTATTAATTTAATTAAATCAGGAGACCGTCAAGCGGGAAAACTTTTTTTTTAAATTGTAGTTTAAAAAATTTAATGAGATTCAAATTCAGTAAATTTATTGAGGAGATATCGACAACAGATTCAAAAATTTTTGAAAATTTTCAGTGGAAAATTTTAAGTTTTCCGGTAGACTAAAAAAGAATTATAATTGAATCAGTCGTTAGAAGAAAAGTTATTTTGAGTTGCGTAAAATTATCCAAGGACGTTAAAAATATGTGCGTATACCTGTTTGAAAGGTTCAACACATAACTCGACACTAGTAGTCAGGTATAAAATTACCATTAACCATCAGTAGATATTTTAACAAGTGCAATTAAGATAAAGCCTAAGAACAAAGTAAATTTTAAAAAATTTAAACCATTAGCATCGTGTATAATTATATAGCGCCGGGGATTTAAAGCAAATTGACTTTACTGCCCCGAATAGCTTAGCTTAACTTTGCTAACCAAGGTGCCATTTGAATGTTTGTAGACTTAGAACTCAAAATTTAAAACAAAAAAACCTAGAATGACTGTCAAATCAATCATTTTCTAAGTGCGTACTAAACGCCCCTTTTTTTAAATTCTAGGCGAATGTACCCAGGGGTCGAAATCTGCGTGGTAGGACTGGAGCCAATGGCGTATTACTGTATAATGTTAGAAATAGAACCAGCGTCGAATAACCGCTATAAGTATGTGACCAACGAATCGCAAAATGGCTCTGGTTCTAAAGTCAAGACCGGGCGATGGATTACTTCCGGAAATGGTGAACTCCAACCACCAATAGATCGACGAATTGTTGTGCATCCCGACAGCCCGGCTACAGGTGATCATTGGATGCGGGAGGCCGTTAGTTTTTCTAAGATCAAAATAACAAACAACACAGATGATCGGCAAAATAATGTAAGCATAAATTACGGAGCTAATAAGTATGAATTTACTGCAAATTTACCAAATACACTAATATATTGTAGTAACTGGTGACTTATAAATTACTATCACTTATACTACAATACAACATATACTACAAATTAAAAATAACAACATCACAATTAACAGCAGTAATAGAAAGGCAAAGAAGGATATAGTTTTCTTACACGGAAAAAAAATAGGCGCTGCAACAGGATAAATCCTTTGGGATCATCAGGACAAAATCCTGTTGCAGCAACCGGATTTTTATGTGACAGCAACCGGAAAAATCCTGTGGGATCATCAGGCCAAAATCCTGTTGCAGCAACCGGATTTTCATGTGACAGCAACAGGATAAATCCTATTTATTCCACAGGAAAAATCCTGTTGCAGCGCCTATTTTGTTTTCCGTGTACCTCCGGGCGGAAAGCGTCAACTGTCGTCCTGCTGTGCAAAACGAAGTTGCCGGTTTCCGCCTCCATCGAGGAGAAAAATACTATACACTCCTTGGACAGTAAATAAGAAAGGTATTGAGAAGAAGCTGCATCTCACCACTTATCTGCAACCTGATGACCAATACAGGGAATTGGTACCCTGAGAGGCCCATTGCAAACCCCACTCCGACCAGAGTCTCTTTATTTCCTCACTGAGAGAAAAAAAAACTTTTTTCTAGTTTATAAATGTTTATGTCCTACCGAGTAAATATTTGTTTAATCTTAGTAAAAATGTACTCCGATCAAGTATATTTTCTTAAAATAAGTATAGAAATTCTTAAATCAAGAAAATATAAATCGGTTGAAGTACATATTTACTACACAGAAAAAACAGATATCTTGAGTCAAGAAAATATTTTTGAAGACAAACGTTTTCGGGAACCAAGTCAAGATTTTCTTGAGCCAAGAGAATTCGTCTTGGTTGGAGAAGATTTCTACTTTATCTGAGAAAATTTAGGTCTCCAAAAAAATTTTCTTGAATCAAGAATATTTACCTTCAGTTGAGAATTTTTTTTTTGTGTGTATGATTAAGAATGTTATTTGTTTGTCTAGTACCAAGTAAATATTTCTTTGAATGAAGTATTTATGCTTGGGAAAAGTTTCTGTTTCTTTCAGTGCTGAGATGGGAGGAGTGATGGGCCCAAATGAGGTTCGACTCGTGCTGGCTGTCGGTTAGGTACCACGAGCAACGAGGATTTTTTATTATTCCCCCTGTTGATGTCGACCTTAGTCGTCACTTGATTATATTTTTCGACTAAGAGTGTCATCTAGGTGGAAGATGAAGATGCTACGCAACGTAAGTATACCCAAAAAGGCGAGATATCGTCCTCCGGTCGGCGGAGGTAACTTGGGTTCAGTTTCATTAATTCTGCCCTGTCATGACAAAACGACCTATCTCAAAAATTATAGTTTCAAGAAAATAGCGTTTAAAGTTTTAACAGAATTTGAGTATTTTTTTATTATTGTTAACAGTGTATAGTATATTTATGCCTTTTAAACTTCTTGCCTTTAGTCGCAATTGCAACCTTTTTCTATTCCCTCCTCTTTTTCATGCACAGAAAAAAAAAAATTCTTGACTGAAGGTAAATATTCTTGATTCAAGAAAATTTTTTTGGAGATCTAAATTTTCTCAGATAAAGTAGAAATCTTTTCCGACCAAGACGAATTTTTTTTAACCAAGATAAATTCTCTTGGCTCAAGAAAATCTTGACTTGGTTCCCGAAAACGTTTGTCTTCAAAAATATTTTCTTGACTCAAGATAACTTTTTTTTCCGTGTGCGGCTGTGGACCGACTTGTGCTTCTGTACTGCATCATTGCGTGATGCACTATACCCCACCTTTTTGCCGTGGGCGTATAGCGGCAAAGGGAAACCACAGAGAAAACCTTTTGCCAGTACAGCTGTCATTTTTCAGTCCGCGCTTAGCGCACAGAGACGTCCGATCAAGCTCAATGCATGGCTAAGCGGTCACCCAGCCAAAGGGTAACCGCGCTCGGTGCTGATTAACTTTGATGATCGCCCGAGCCACACATGAACCGATCGGCTGCCTCTGCCCCCCTAACAGAATTTGAGTACAATTTAACCGAAAAATTAATTTCAGTTATGAAAAAACGACGTATCTCGAGATACGTTTTTTGTATCGTTAGAAACTAATGCTTGTTTTGATAAAGTTGTAACTCGAAGAATTAAATTTCCAATGCAAAAAAGATACGTTTTTTTTAATTTCTTTTATACGCACATTTGATCAATATTGTTGGCATGATTAATTAAATTAGTAAAATTTTGATGATACCCTATTATTAAGTATCACTAAATAAACCTTTTTAGCTTTGTTACGACAAAACATCGTATCTCAAGACACGTCGTTTTGTCATAACAGGGCAGAATTAATTAATTACATGTAATTACTGGCGGGGGCGAACAAGGTCAGTTTCACATTCGCTAAAATATGTACTTTTATTTATTTTCTAGATCCTCCTCTGCTCGATGCACAAATACCACGTAAAGATTTGGATCATCCAGTCGCCGCATACCAGTCCAATGGCTCTTTTCACGCATCCTTCTTCAAAATTCATCTTTAACGAGACGGAATTCATAGCAGTTACGGCTTATCAAAATACAACGATAAAAATAATAAAGATCGATAACAACCCATTCGCAAAAGGATTCCGACAAAACGGTAAGAGGAAGAGTGGGGAAATCGCGCATGTGAACCGCGAGGACGAGGGTTCCGATGACGAGGAAATAAAGCGCGCGACAAAAGACGACAGTGGGATCAGTAGCAATGGAGCCAGTCCACCTCCAGTGATGCAAGAAGAAGAGAACCAAGTAAAATTACATAGACCATGGCTCGATTCTTCTTCGCCCTCTACACCTAATTTACCTCCGCATTTACCTCCGCAATTACCTCCGGTACCCCAGATGCCGTCGACATCAACTGGGGTCCTTCCTCCGAATCCATTCATTCCGACATATGAAAATGGTTATACCGCGACAGTGCTGGTTCCCCCACCCGTACCAGCATTTCCGCATAATTACCCCGCCGGGTATCTAGGTACCTTTCCTTGGTACAGATAAATTGGCTTTTGTATATCCTTCCGATAATAAGATTTTTCTCCCCTCCGGAAGAAAAGCGTCAACTTTTGTTTTACTGACGAAACCAAGTTACCGCTTTTCGCATTCGTCGAAAGGAACAATAGTATTGGCACCTTGGGCATTACATAAGAAAGCTGCAGATCACATGTAAAATCTACTATTGTCGAAATACACGTGAAGGCAAACTATCCGTAACGTGATTGTTTGAGAGCGAAAAAGTATATGTAAGACACTAAAATCCTTAAATAAAAAAAGCATGAAATGTATGAAGCCTCTTTTCCGATTACTTGATTAATCGAAAGCAAAAAAATATATACAAACGACACGAAAATATACATTAAAATAAATATATGAAAAACGACACAAGTGCGCTTACGCGCGAAATATGTACGCTAGTTTACATTAATACAAATGTATGAAAAACGACACGCGCGAAACGTACACCCTATATAGCTTAACAAAACGCTAGTGAATTTAAGCTTTGCAAGTCAAAGACTTAAGACGTACTAAATCCAAAAGCGAATAAAATGCTAGTGAATTTAAGCTTTGCTGGCCGAAGATATACTAGATCCAAAACCGAATAAAATGCTAGTGAATTTAAGCTTTGCTGGCCGAAGATATACTAGATCCAAAACCGAATAAAATGCTAGTGAATTTAAGCTTCGCTGGCCGAAGATATACTAGATCCAAAACCGAATAAAATGCTAGTGAATTCAAGCTTTGCTGGCCGAAGATATACTAGATCCAAAACCGAATAAAATGCCAGTGAATTTAAGCCTTGCTGGCCGAAGATATACTAGATCCAAACCCCTGTGAAAAAGGTCTTATAAAATCTCATAAAAAAAATTAGCTATGAAAAAACGATCAGTATTTGTCCACGAAAAATCTCAAAAATTCTGATACAATTATTTTCTCATACATGGTGCATCAAAAAAAATTTTTTCTTAAAATTCTCATATAAATTATCAGAATCTATAAGAAACAGAAGTTGTTCAGAAGAATTTCGAAGAAATACATGTTAAATATTTTCTCATAAAATATGACAAATATTTTATGATATTCAATAAGATATTATCTCCTAGGATAACTCTTACTAAAACTTATAAATTCTGAAAATTTCGTATAAAAAAATAATCTTATCGAGATTTTGTAAGTATTATAACATCGGAATTCGCCTGATCAATTCTTATTGAAAATACATTAGAATAAACTGTAACAATCTTATAGAAGTGAAAGTACTTATTCAATCTCATAATCGTTGGCGGAATTCGAGTCGCAAAATCTCATAAATTAAAAAATCTTACTCATTTTTTTAAAAATCTAGTACGGAAATCATGATAGGAAAACATCAAAAGCTTTGACTCATAGATTCATCGAAGAAGTCGGAACGGAAAGTGCGATAGGGGGCTACTTATAACGAGCATTGACCATATTTATATATATATGTAAATATCTATTTATAAGATACCAAAGTTTTAAAAAATTAGTTAAAGACTGTACATAAAAAATTATAGTTATTTTGTTAATATTTTATATATTTAGTATAATAGTACGAATTTGAAAAAAAAAATTAAAAAAACATGTACTCTAAAACGAAATTGTTGCATTTTTTTTACTTAATAATTTTTTTATTATTACAGTTAAGTTGTATTTTTATAAGACAGTAACAAGGTCTGTGGTGAGCAGAAGTTATTGGACAAAATTGCTCTTGATATTATATGTGATATTTAGTTTTAAGTGCTGCAGAGTTGGTGTTATCGATAATCCCATCTTAAATGGTACGAGCACGCGACCGCCGCTGCCGAAGAAAAATATCGTAAGTCAAGGGCTTTTAAATTACTAGATGACTAGACAATGAGTACTGGTCCAGGACACTTAATATTTCGCTTGTCTTATACTTATGCTTATCATTCTTTTACTATAAGTATGCTTGAGTTGGAAGTATTTTCGTCGAAAAATATTTTAATTAGTGGTGATCAAGAAGGCGATTGAGCGGTAAAAAATTTTGTTTTTAATTTTAAAATGAGAGAAATAATTAATACTCATATGGATGTGTGTAATTTTATGCGTTTAATTGTTTTTTTTATGTAACTTTTGAATGGTTAATTTTATCGAAAATTTTTTGAAATAAACTTTGTAGAGAATTCAATTTTCTATAAAATTGGTCTGATTCAAAATTTTGATAAAATTGATTAGTTGAGAGTTATACTAATTTTTAGGTAAGTAAAAATAAGCGGGAAAATAATAAATTTGAATTAGAATGTTAATAACTTTTGAAATATTAATTCCATCAAAATTTTTAATCAGGTCAATTTTGTAGAGAATTTAATACTCAATAAATTTGTACTGAGTATAAACACTCTACAGTTGATAATTTAAAAATTATATCAATTTTAAATTAACAAAAAAAATGAATTTGAAATTAAAATATTTTCCTCGCCTGTCTTACTTATTTTATTATAATTAATATACCAATATACTAATATAGTATAAATAAATATACCAAAAATAAAAAAATTTTAAATTAAAAGCTGCCAACAAAATTTTATTCCTCTCACACTAAAGCCCTGAAGCTTCACCATAAATTTCATTAAAAAATTTCTCTCCCCAATTGAAAAAAAAAGTAATGAACAAAATAAATTTCTCAGTAATTTATTTCCAAGCAGATCATATAGAAACCCAAATTAATAACAAACCCGAAAATGATCACAAGAAAATAAAAAAACCAAATGGAGCAAGTGAACGATTGATTTATATTTAAATTTTAAATGTTACGTATTGTGTAGCGAGTTGTAGCACAACTAACGGTTTGAATCCGTTATTATTGCATTCAAAATATGTTTACATATTTATTTATCATTACCCCCACCCCTCTCCTTCTTGTTCATTGAAACACATTGGCAATAACGAACTTTGAATACCAAAAAGGCTTCCGGTCGCGACGCGTGATCTTACTGACAAATGCTTAATATATAAATATATAACGTAGACATATATGTCCGTCATATGTGTACACATAAATATAAATATAAATTACAGATAATAGTTGAATTGTTTAATAGTTTGCAGCCTTTCACATGCAGCAGCGTGGATCACCGCGACCATCAGCAGAAAACTTTGGACAATAGGGAGGGTCATAACTGGTCAAGCAAAACGACCCTTTGGAACCAATCGGCGTGTGTTGACCCACAAGCAAATCCTGTCCAGCGCGGACACTGATCCTCGGACCCGAGGGGCATCTTCGGGAGCAGGGTTCAGCAATCAGCGGCTTGTCGCCGTCAATACTCTGCGCCATGTAGCAGACAACCCACACATGACTGCACAGCTGATGATTCTGCTTGTCTTCACAAAACGGCTGGACTTTTCCACCATTGACGCACACATCAACATGACCGACTCGTCCGATTTCACCGTAATAACCGGCATTGGTGTGAATCACCTCAACGAAATCAGCGTCACCGCTGTCCAGCCGGTTTCCGAGACCTGGTCTCACTAGGGGACGGGCAGGGTCCAGTCCCACGATTCTGTGCATTCTGAAGAGCAAATAATTCGCCATTATTCCACAGAGATGAGCTCCCAGGGAGTGACCCACGCAAGTTGTTCTCGCGATCGGCATCCCCAGGTGCCGGAGACTCGTCAGCGATAACGCGAGACATCGCGCCACTGGACGAAGATTCGCTACCGCTGCAGGATAACACGGAGCCGCGCATAATTTTCCCCAATCCACCAAGAAGACGTTGTAGCTTCCGTTCTTCATATACGCGTCCCGTAATACTGAGATAGGAAGAGTCTCGTCACCTCCTAGAGTATTTTGAATTTTACTTTTATTCAATTAAAATAAAATGGTAGAAATAAAAAAAAAACTTACCGGCATAGCCGTGAATCAAAATGATATTTTCCTTCGTCGGGTCATAGTCGAACCTCAGCCAGTCCGAAGAACCGACCACGAGTTCTCTTCTAGATTTACCTGGTGTGTATAAATATATATGTACATCTGGATCAGGACAATCATCAGTATCGTAACCTCGTCGCCAAATACAGTCTTCTTTTTTGAACTCATTTGCGGCCCCGCTCTCGAAGGCTTCTTGGATCGGACCTTTTGCAAGACGCACCAGTTCCTCGGTGATGCCTGCGTCTAAACTGCGGGCAAGTAAGCAAACACTGATAATTATTAAATAAATACGGGTCATTATTATTAATTATTAAGACTTTTGTTAGACTAGTGGGCAACAATTGCTGGATGTGAGTTAGACTTGCGATCGCTGTTAAATGAATTCGATTACTAAATACTCGTCGCTGTCAACTCGTGCTCGTATGCTTCCCCCGCCAGTAGGTTGGCATACTTAAGCGTTTGCTTTGACGATGACGTTCTACCCGGTACCGTTCACCCTGATACTTATTATTACTTATACACTTTAATGGTAAAATTTAAAAAATGTGGGATGGTATTTTCGGGGCCGTTTATTTCGCGGCGATAAAAATAAACTTTGGGAATTAATTTTCTTCCTGGATAATTTGCCGGTGGCCTGATTGTATTTCTGGTTTTTCTTAATAACGTGAAAGGTTTGAGAGCACTCTTACTTAGTTTGTTACTTTACTGGTTACTGGTTGGTGTTAAAGTTATTATTGACTGTAGAACTAACTTGTAAATAAATGCCCAGGTCTTATATTTTAAAAACTTTCACGCATCATTTCTCATTCGATTAACTCGAGGCGAGGAGAGTAAGAGCTCGATTCAGTGAAAGTTTTTTAATATTTTTTTATTTTGTAATTCGGTAAAATGATACTGAAAATAGTTAACTTGTTTTTCTCGGTATTTTCATTCTTTGTTTATAGTTTTTGGTGGATTTGTTTGTGTAACTTTTTAAATATTAATTTTATCAAAATTTTTATGGAGATCAAATTTGTAGGAAATCAAATTTCCTACAAAACTGATTTGATTCAAAATTTTGATAAAATTGATACTTTCAAAGTTATATCAATTTTCTGAAAATTAAAAAATTAAAATGTGCTCCAAAATAAAAAAATTGAATTTTGAATCCTCGTAACTTTCGAAATATCAATTTTATCAAAATTTTTGCCGAGATCAAATTTGTAGAAAATTTAATTTCTTACAAAATTGATCTGATTGAAAATTTTGATAAAATTAATATTTCAAAAGTTATATCAATTTTCTGAAAATTAAAAAATTAAAATGTGCTCCAAAATAAAAAAAATTTAATTTTAAATCCTCGTAACTTTTGAAATATCAATTTTATCAAAATTTTTGCCGAGATCAAATTTGTAGAAAATTCAATTTCCTACAAAATTGATCTGATTCAAAATTTTGATAAAATTGATACTTTCAAAGTTATATCAATTTTCTGAAAATTAAAAAATTAAAATGTGCTCCAAAATAAAAAAATTTAATTTTAAATCCTCGTAACTTTTGAAATATCAATTTTATCAAAATTTTTGCCGAGATCAAATTTGTAGAAAATTCAATTTCCTACAAAATTGATCTGATTCAAAATTTTGATAAAATTGATACTTTCAAAGTTATATCAATTTTCTGAAAATTAAAAAATTAAAATGTGCTCCAAAATAAAAAAATTTAATTTTAAATCCTCGTAACTTTTGAAATATCAATTTTATCAAAATTTTTGCCGAGATCAAATTTGCAGAGAATTTAATTCCCTACAAAATTTATCTGATTGAAAATTTTGATAAAATTGATATTTTAAAAGTTATATCAATTTTCGGAAAATTGAAAAATTAAAATGTGCTCCAAAATAAAAAAATTTAATTTTGAAACCTCGTAACTTTCAAAATATCAATTTTATCAAAATTTTTGCCGAGATCAAATTTGTAGAAAATTTAATTCCCTACAAAATTGATCTGATTGAAAATTTTGATAAAATTTATATTTCAAAAGTTATATCAATTTTCTGAAAATTGCAAAATTTAAATGTGCTCCAAAATAAAAAATTTAATTTCGACTTCTTATAACTTTCGAAATATCAATTTTATCAAAATTTTCGCAGAGATCAAATTTGTAGAGAATTTAATTCCCTACAAATTTGTACTGCAAGTAAAAGACCGTAACTCTGATAGTTTAAAAGTTATTCGAATTCAAAACAAAATAAATACCTAAAAAAATTTAGAACATTAAACATATAAATATATGACTCATTATAAATACTGTGCTAAGTATTTGAACCTTGACAACCAATGGAAAATTTTACTTAACAAGATACTAAGCAGAGCATAGAGTGAATGTCAATATGTACATTTAAATTATTAATTATTAATGGTAAAAAAAAAATTTACTAAGTGAGTATTTAAACTGACCTTCGATACTTTCTTTTTTTTGCGTCTTCTTTGGAGTTATGATTGCTATATATCTAGATATTATGTATAAATAAGTGTTCTCGTAAATCTAGTAAATATTACGACACAAAAAATTCTACTTCTAGTACAGTACTGTCATCGCGTAATTTGAAATAAAATAAAAGTAAAAAAATGATATTAAATTATCCGTGTTATTTTATTACTATTACATTTATTATACATAATTAGTCATTTATTTTTACTCTTAAATAATTTTCATGAGATTTAAATTATTATTCAATATATTTTATTGCCATAGACTTTTAAATTAAATAAATAATTGAATAGAAACAAAACAAGAAGAAAATAAAATTATTATTACACTCAGTGCTACTGACTTTTGGCGTTAATTATAACGGAAGTTATCGCGACATGATTCGTATACTTAAAAATTATAAATAATTCTTGATTGAGTAATTATAGTACACAATAATAATAATTATTGATTATGAGGTACGGATTTTTAATGAGAAGATTGTCGGCAGTGAACTGACTTCATTCAGATGTAAAAGACACAAGAGTATATAATTTTTATTACTCAATAATTGAAATAACTTTTTTTTTACATAATAAATAATACCAGAGGTTACTCAGTTGAGAAAAAATGTAGTCATGATATTTACAAATAATTTATCAGGGATCGGTATTTTTATGGATTTTCATTTAAGGCTGGCGTTTAAAATATTTTTTATTTAATATTTATTGTTATTTTATTTTATTGATCGCGATGCTTCGGTTTACTTTTATCGTAAACTAAAAGCGCTAGACTTCTGTCGGGTAAAAAAATTTAAAAAGATTTTGTTGATGATGAAAATTTAATTTAAATTAAATTATTTTAATTTAAATATTTTTTACAAACTGTTAAAAAAAATTTAATTTATTTATTTCATTTTCCCGCGGTTTTATTTTAAACAAAAAAAAAATTTGTCTTTATTTATTTTAAAAGCCCGCCAGAATTTAAAAATAAAAACTTTTGTTATCAACTCAAAGAAAATATTTAAATGCATTTTATAAATTTACAACTCGAAATTTTTACAATTAAAATATTTATTTTGTCAAAGTCGCGGCCCTTAATTAAAAAAAAATAAAAATTACCTTTCCAAATGTTGATATTCCCTTCCACAATGAAAAATAACAAATAACATAAACAATAAACAAACAAAGCGCAATGTCCCACTTGACAATTCCCAGATCGTGTAACCCCGCGCTCTGGTGTAATTCCAAAATCGCCCGGCTACAAATTATTTCAATCAATCAAAAATTATTCCACCAATTATTCAAATTTATTTGATAATACATAAAAAGTCCTACAACATATAAAATAAAAATAAATGAAAGGTCTCCTTGAACTCCCTGATCTTACTCCGTATTCTTTTTATCTATTTTTTATTTAAATCGTAAAAAATTGTGCGGAATTAAATTTAAATAAAAAGTATTGAAGTGAAAACTAAGTAACCTCCCGTCTATTCAAAAAAAAGTCTATCTAAATAATTTATTTGATATTCAAATTGCCGATTTCGTTTTTAACAGCATTGGCAATATCGACTTTGTCAGTATCAGTAACTTTAGGATTTCCAGCAGCGGATCCAATACAAGAAGGACTCACGCGCGCGCATTCTTTCTTGTGCAAAAACCAGTGCAATCTCTGGCACTCGCGGTCGCAGTACTGAACCGCCTTGCATTTGCTGCACTTCTTGGTCGCCTTTTCTTCTCCACAGGTCATGCAGATCTGCTGATTGTCCGCGAACCCGCGCTGTCCATTGATAGCCGCGGATATAACAGACACCGCCGACGGCGGGTCAGTTCCAGCCAAAGTGGCCACCATCTGCCTGAATATCATGCTCTCGCGGAACGGGAACTCCCTCACTATTTCTCTCAGCAGAGCCTCCTGGTATTCCGGAAGGCCGTCGCTTCTGCTGCACTTCAGCAGTGCGCGTATAAAAAATTCCACCGGGTCCGTTTTATTTTTTTCCTCATCAGCTGATTTGTCTCCGTTTATTTTCTCAGCTTTTCTCGCTTCCAGCCGCTTCTGGCATTTTATCAACTCGCTTACAATACAACTCAGGTAGTGATATTTAAATGCCATTATTTCATTTGTGTCCGTACCTCTGGTCATTTCACGATGACGCATAGACTCCAATACTTTTTGAACCTATCAAATAAATTTAAAAAAATCCATAAACTTTTTTAAAAATCGACTTGTGCTAAAATACAGAACAGGTTTTTTTTTTATGTAAAAATACCTTCGGTAAATGATCTAGTAGACCAGTACACCTCTGCAAGCTCATAGCGACTCTAACCGGATGTACATTGACCTGCATAATGAACTTGTGAAGGGAATCGGCCAGATGCGGAGGCAACATCGGCTCTGTTTGTAATCCCTGTGGTTTTATGTAGTAATCAATATCAGCCTTTGGTATGTAATTGTTGATGGTGGCTACGCAGTTGTGATTCCCTACGAAGGCAGCCATTTGTGCGGGTGTCCTGCCTACGCTATTCGTCGCCGTAAGTTTGGCACCATGAGACATCAGCAGGTGACATAAATCTGCGTTGCCACTCAATGCCGCGAAATGCAATGCCGTGTATGCATGCTCGTGTTGACACGCATTTACATCAGCTCCCTAATCACCAGAGGAACAACAAAATTATTAAAACCCAACTAAAAAATAATTCAGGTAAAAAAAACTTGCTGTCAATAAAAATAATTACCGGTGGGGAAAATTGATCGGTTGCGGAAATAAAAAAATTGTTTGTTATGATAAACTTAACCTACCTGGTCGAGCAGCATCTGGACAATCTCTTTATTTCCTTTGTAACAGGCATGCTGGAGAGGACTCATACCGTTTTCGTCGACGAAGTCGATCTTCATTTTGTTGGAAGCGAGGAGAGCGCAGAGTTCCGCGGCTTCATTGTTACTTATTCGTGAAAATACTTGTTTTTGGAGATCTGATAGACTTTCTGTTGTCGGTGTCATGTTGACTAATGTGTAATGTGCTATGTTTAGTTTCTACGTCTGTTGTCTTGCTCGCCAGCTGCTCTCTAACCTCCGGATATCGATTATTCAAGTGGCGCCAAAAGTTCGATTATTCAAATTTACCATTTGCTCGACATTACTTTTTAAAGTTTTAGGTTATCATTTATTGTTTATTTATTATATGTATGACTAATTGTTTGAAAGACATATTTTTTAATGAGGTAATTATTTAATAATAATAATAATAATAATATTAATAACAATAATAATAATAAATATTATTATAAAAATCGCTGATTTGACTAAAACTCCGTTTTTTTAAATTAATTTTTTAATTAATAAAAAAAATTTATGTGAGTAGTATATAAAATATGTGAATATATATTAATATATATATGTGCCATGTGCATGCAATGTAAAATTAGTGTGGGTGTTTAATGCAACGTTAAATTTATAAATTTATTTAAATAAAAGCGATAATTGAATAATGGGGTAATTTAAATTTAAATTAAAAATTTTATTTTCTGATTAAATTTCGGGTTTTGTTTTTTACTCGGTTACGTAACAAATGATCCGAGGACAATTGATCCGCGACAATTGATCCGTCGATAAAATGCGTGTAACATGAAAAATTACGCCCTTATTTCACTAATTTTGTGTGCGTGTACACGGAAAGAAAATTATGGGAAGTTTTGTTATGCATTATGGGAATGGTTCCCATAATGGTATGGGAATAGTACCTATACTATTATGGGAATGGTTCCTATATTGGTATAGGAACTATTCCTATAATATTATGGGAACTATTCCCATAATGTTATGGGAACCATCCCTATAATATCATAAAATTTTTTTTTTGCACTATAGTGTAGAAATTTCCCAAAATTTGAATTTTCTTGAATGTTTTGTGCTGACAAAAAATTCTTGTTAAAAATTTTAATGTTTTTTTGCCAAATACGATTTTTTTTTCAATGTTTGAATTTTTGTTTTTATGTTTAATAATATTTCTGTGTATTGTAGAAGTGATTACCGCACTTCTTTAAATTATTTTTTTCATGATAATATGGGAACCATTCCCATAATATTATAGGAATGGTTCCTATAATAGTATGGAAACTATTCCCATAACATTATAGAAAGTATTCCTATAAATTATAGGAACCATTCCCATAATTATAGGAACTATTCCTATAATTATGGGAAACATTCCTATAATTATAGGAACCGCTCCCATAATTTATGGTCGTAATTCCTATGATGGTATAGTAAAAAATTTCACAAAATTATGGGAACCGCTGCCATAATTTTCTTTCCGTGTAACATAAAAAATCTACTCACACACAAATTAGAGAAAAAAGGGCGTAATTTTTCATGTTACACGCATTTTATCGACGAATCAATCGTCGCAAGGATCAATTGTCGCGGATCATCGGTCGTGTCACCGTCTTACTCAAATTAATGACTTGATTTTTTTCATCATTAAATAAAA
This sequence comes from Microplitis mediator, assembly GCF_029852145.1. Lineage (NCBI taxonomy): Eukaryota > Metazoa > Arthropoda > Insecta > Hymenoptera > Braconidae > Microplitis > Microplitis mediator. Next base: position 1,038,298 of record NC_079971.1, on the reverse strand, counting down.
ATTTTTTTTACACAAGTAATAATTTTATTAACCAAAAAATTATCATTACACAATCAAAACAGTTAATAATTATTTAAGTAAATGTTCGCTCAATATGGCTCTCGAACGATCATTTCCTTCAAAGCCTCAACAAATTAATAACATTATATAATTATTAGTCTATAAACAATATTTAACACGTCAATAAATTAATTATTATAATTATTTATCAGTAATAATTTTAAAATCGTCCAACAAAGCCCGAACTGCGACCTATGGCTGCGATTGCAGTTCAGATGCATTGTATAAATATATATATTTATTATAATTATAATTATAATTAATTACTACAGTCTTAATAGTCTACCCTATCAAACTAATTAATATCGTAACGATAAATTTTATTTTGCGTATAGTCCACACAGCATAAGTATCCGAGCTCGTCATACAGCCCATCAATACTTCAACTAATTTATTATTATTATAAATAATACTCAATTCTTACACTAATCGATTTTTTTACTTCGACAAAATCTATTTCATAGTCGAACTCCATTATCTCGGTACTTCCCCTGAATCCTGACCCTCACTACAAGCTGCGCTCTCCCACCCTTTGCTATAAATTTGTGTGTGTGTGTATATTTATATATGCATCACACATGTGGTGTAAGAGCGCATGCGTGATAGTTTACTTTTTCCAAAAGAAGGGGCATCCGTTAACCCGAAAATCCCAAGAAATTTCCGCTCCGTGGACTAAACGTCCGAGTTAATGGAGTCCGACTTTTTAAATTCCAAATATTTATATATTTCTATACTAATAGCTTTTAAATCTTTAAATTAACGTCCGTTTTATTTATAAAGCCCCTACTAGATAAATTTTAATTTTAATTAAAAAAAATTTAATTGATAGAAGAAATTAATTAATTAATTAATTAATAAATAATAATGTTAGCAGAGATAAATATGGAAACGCGAGCCACGTAAAATTACTAGAGTGTTGTCCTAGACGGGTTCTGGTGGTGGGTCGCCATTGTCACCAGGATGAAGTACAACTTGAATTTTTTCTTTAGTTAGATCTAATTGTTCTTTAGGTAATACGTCAACAAAACCGCCTTCTTCGAGTAAACTTGTTCGTACGGCTCCATTAGCTACTGAACTTACGGTTGATCTCATGTTCACTGTTTGCTGCTGTGTGTCTCTCCATGGAGTTGTTAATATTTTTATTCTCTGTAATTAAATTTATCAATCAATACTCAATGATTTTTTAATTGTTACTCTTTTATTTATAATTAATTTACTTGACAGAATGTTCCGGGGGTAACAATTATTTTATAAATCGCCATTCCTGGGATCATGGCCACTGAAGACGATGCTATGATCCATCCAATGATATTTGCCCACAAGGGGTAAGTGTATTCGTCATATGAAAGAGGTTCGTAGCCCATTAAACCGTAGACGATAATAAACTATACATAATAAATATGAGTAAATTAATTTATTTTGAATTAAGAATAAAAATTTACTGAACTTACGACAATAAAAATCGGAGCAATAAATTTCCAACAAACGCGCCAGTAGAGTCCTGGTGCAAATCCAATCATATCTTTAATGTCTGCGCAAAATCTATCGGTGCCGTAAATCCAGCTGACGGCTATCGCTTCCGCGAGTACGGCAAATAGCATCGAGTAACCGGCAGCGTAACGGTCCAATAAATGAAAGAAGTAAAATCCTCCCTAAGAAAATTAATTTTATTAATAACGAGTCATTATTTTTATTTTTATACTAAATACTTACTTGGGAACATGACGCAAGACCCACGAGAAAGTATAATGTAAATAAACACGCGACAAATATTTCCCGGTGATTACCAATCAGAGGAAATTCGTCACTTAATGCTGTTATTATTGCTTCCGAACCACCAAACTATAATTACATATAAATAATTAATGATTTTTAAAAAATTTTATCACTTTTTTATTTTTAAATCATTGTCCGAAGACAAATAACTGAGTGGCAAAATAACCGCGGCATAGTTACCGCGGATAAAACGGCGGGAGAATTTCAAAATTTAAATTTTAAAAAGAGTTTAATTTTAATTTCTGGCAATACGCGAAATTTTCGTATTAAATGAAAGTAATTGCAGTCAATTACTGTGTCAATTAGTCATTTTGCCCTCGGTAACTGTCGCGGCATAAAATTCAGTACTTACTGAGCTGTCTAATCCGAGAGTAAGTAACATCATAAAAAATATAAGCGCCCAAAACATAGATCCAGGCATCGTTGCAATTGCCGCGGGATAAACAATAAAAACAAGACCGGGGCCTTCTGTTGCAACATCTTTGATAGATCGTCCGCTTGCATGCGCCATGTAACCGAGGACCGAAAAAATAACGAAGCCGGCAATAAAAGAAGTCACGCTGTTGATGACACTCGTCAGTATTGCATCGCTAAAATAAATATTTAGACAATAAATAAATTAATAAGTAATTAATTTTTAAAATAAATTACCTGTAGACATTATTGTGGTACTCATTGTAACTGGCGTAGGCTAGAAGAACTCCGAACCCGGGTCCGAGGGAAAAAAATACTTGAGTTGCGGCATCCACCCATACCTATAAATAAATATATATATTATTTATTAGTGGTGAATTTATAAATAATATAACAATAAAATATCTAGACAGATTATATTTTATATTAACTCAATAAAAGATTTTAATGCGTTAAATAAAATGCGAATCACGTTTGCGCACTCGGTCAACTACTTGAGGGTATTTACGAGACGCTTACACAGATTTTCCATTTCACCATTTGTCCCTTCACTCTGTTATATTTCCAAGAGTCAACTCATGCGCTCACAATTTTATATGCTTTAATATGGACACTGCCACTATGCTAGATTATAATAATTTATAACTCGAATAATATAAAGAGTTAGATTTTTGTATTTCGCAGTCAGTTGGAATGAAAAATAAGTAAATTGAGTTTAAATTATTTTTTTCACCTCGGCGTTTGTTATTGCGGTGAAATTGGGACTGAGGTAGTACTTTATTCCTTCGGCACTTCCTGGTAGGGTGACACCACGGACTAAGAGGATCAGAAGCACAGCGTAGGGAAACAAAGCCGTGAACCAGACCACCTAGATCAGGGAAATTACTTAATATTTATTGTTATTTTATTTTATTGATCGCGATGCTTCGGTTTACTTTTATCGTAAACTAAAAGCGCTAGACTTCTGTCGGGTAAAAAAATTTAAAAAGATTTTGTTGATGATGAAAATTTAATTTAAATTAAATTATTTTAATTTAAATATTTTTTACAAACTGTTAAAAAAAATTTAATTTATTTATTTCATTTTCCCGCGGTTTTATTTTAAACAAAAAAAAAATTTGTCTTTATTTATTTTAAAAGCCCGCCAGAATTTAAAAATAAAAACTTTTGTTATCAACTCAAAGAAAATATTTAAATGCATTTTATAAATTTACAACTCGAAATTTTTACAATTAAAATATTTATTTTGTCAAAGTCGCGGCCCTTAATTAAAAAAAAAATAAAAATTACCTTTCCAGATGTTGATATTCCCTTCCACAATGAGAAATAACAAATAACATAAACAATAAACAAACAAAGCGCAATGTCCCACTTGACAATTCCCAGATCGTGTAACCCCGCGCTCTGGTGTAATTCCAAAATCGCCCGGCTAAAAATTATTTCAATCAATTAAAAATTATCCCACCAATCATTCAACTTTACATCATACAAAAAAAATTACTTGAAGTATTCCTGAGCCGCGCTCGTATACTTCGTTGTATTGTCATCCGTGTAATTCCTCCAGCTTCCATAATTATTGTATCCCAATAAACTATTATCGCTCGTATTAACTGCAAAAAAAAAATTTTCAAACTAAAAGTCACCATAAATCACCAAAAAAAAAAAACTTACGCAGTAACGAAGTCTGGTAATAATCACTCCAGTCATTAATAACAAACTCATCAGAAGTATTTGAATTTAATTCCCGACAAAGTGGAGTATTCCATGGATTACCGCAGGTTGTCCACGGCAACATGTTCGTAAACGATGCAAAAAAATAACGCAATGCCCAAGCTATTATAACATTATAGTAAAAATCAACGTAGAAGGCTATCAGCGCAACAGCGTAACCGATTCCTGTGAGGATAAAAATGATTTATTTATTAAGAGAATGCGTCTGTCCAATACAAAGTCAGAGAGTAGTCAGCAAATAAGCTGTCAGTTGCATTAAATAAATATTAATACCTTTGAGTAAAGGAACAAGTCGTCCCCAACATGTAATAGCTCCTTTCCGGTTAAATTGCCCTAGAGCAAGTTCCATATAGAATAAAGGAATACCACCGACTATTAACATTATGCAGTAGGGAACTAGAAATGCACCTGAAAAAAATATTTATTTATTTACTTGATGCGATGGTGATGATGAGAGGGATAAAGCTTAAAGAAATAATAGTTTTAACATAAATCAAGTGCTCGAGAGTCGGTCAAGAGGGTAATTGACGGTGGGAAATAAAAAAATAAAGTTAAAGAGCAGAGCATTTGAGAGAGAGCGGAAACGCGATTGAAAGTTTTGGAAAGAAAGAGAAAATGGCCTTAAAGTTTAAAGTGCTCCATTTTTCGCTTCTTTATGAACTTTTTATTTTATTTTATTTTTTTGTGTCTTGGTAATTTTCACAGCTGACTTGTGACTAAAGTAAAATAGCTTTCAATCTAACTATATTTCCATTACTGATAATGATGAAAGCTTTGAGTGGTCAGATTTAGTTTTTTTCGGCGGATCCCTATTTTTATGATTTATGACAATTTGTGGATTAGATTGATGAATTTTATTTGGGAAGTAAAAAAAGCGGGAGATCAAGAGGATTTATGGAGGAGGATAAAGATACTTTGTGGGAAAGAGGATTTTTTACGGAAGTGCATGCTAAGAAGATCATTTATTGAGCTCTAAGTCTTAGTCACGGGATTTTAGGATTTTTTTTTTTTAAATCAACAGGTTTCGTTGAATTTTTCATTAGCGTATCATAAAAAAATTATTATTATTTTAAAAATATTTCGTACAAAAAATACCGAGACGTGAATTCGAATTCGGTCTCTGAAATCATTGGAGATTTAAAAAAATCCTACTCGGGGTTCAAACCCAAATCCCTGAATATCAAAATATTTTTATCAAACTTACTGTCATCTTACAGCTTTAATTAGTAATTAATTAATTAATTAATTTTATTTTTATAAAAAAACGTGATAATAATCGCTGCCATTTTTTTAAAGTTTAAAAAAACGGAGCGCGGATTCAAATCGCGGAAAATTTTCTTCACTCCATCACCCATAATTAAATTTTAATTACTCATTAATTATTGATTATAAAAAAAAATTGTAGGGGAGGGAGGGGCAAAAGGGGGTACTTAAGGAAATACCAAGTTTTCGAGGACTCAAATACGCTAAATCTTTTTTTTTTTTAATGATATTCAAAGTAAATAGAAGAAATTTTCAGTTACCGTTGAAAAAAAAATTTTTCATTTCTGCAGGCAAAGTGGGGTACCCCCTAAAAAAGGTAAAAAAAAAAAATTTCTGGATTTTAAACGAATTTGATTAAGTTGAATTTTTTTGTAAGTAATTTACATGAAGAAAAATTATATTTTACATGTTTATTGGATACAAATGAAGAAAAAAAATTTTTAATAGTTTTTATCATAAAACAAACGTCATTAATATTTTTCAACTGACAATTGATTTTTGAAAAAGTTTACCAAAAAAAATTCAAAGTAACGTTTAATTTTATTTACAGAAGTGATTTTGGAATGTTTAAAAACCATTCAAAACATAAAATTTTTTTTTATCGAATTTTGGGGGTACCCCGTTTTGCCTACCCTACCCCCTTTTGCCCCCCCTTCCCCTAAATGTCATCGATTAAAAAAAAAAATTGTATATGATTGAAATCGATCGTGAAATAAAAAATAAAATATTAAAAAATTATGAACTATTTTTTTTATAAAAAAAATTTTTTGTAGTTTGTTACAGACGTCCATGATCAAAGGTGTCCTAAATAGTTTGAATAATGAAATTAATTGAGGGCAATTCGAGAGTAAATTAGCGACCGATCTTGCCGTTGATAATAGCTCGCGTGCTCCAGTATGAACATGCCGTAGCAGTACACAGCAGCATCAGTACCAGCACTAGCATCATCAACACCAGCGTGTAGCATCGCCAGTAGCCGCCCATAGCAGTCAGTGCACACCCCATTCCAACGGTAGAACTTTAACTTAATTAGCAGCCGCTTTTGAGAAGCTTTCCTGTATCACTCTATCAACCCAGTGTCAACTTAATCGCATTCCTGGCTGCCTTGATATTGCGCCAACTAATAGCATTTATACCTGCTCTCTACTCTTTATACCATACTCTCAACACTCAGCTCTCTACCAGCTCTCCAATCTACCAGAGCAACTAGATTCTCTCCATCGTAATTTACACACTACACTATTATATCGAATTATTTTTTCATGCGGTCATTACTTCTCGACGCAACTTTTAATCGTAATTGATAATTTACGATATTATTAAAGTTTAATATTTATTGATGCAGAAAAGAAATCCTGCGCTTCAGTATCAACCGAATGCTCTAGGCTGCTTAAAGAGCCCAACATTTTAATAATAACTTAATAAGATTAATAAAAAGTTATAATTTAAGATTACGTACTTCATTTCTTACTCCATACTTTTATTTCATTTTCTACCTTATAAATTTAATCCGACAAGCGAATAAGCTTCCTCCTCTTTTAATAAAGTCTTATATATATATTAAAATATCTCTAGTCTTTACTTATGTACAACTGTACATATATATACATACGTATATATATTTTCTAGATACAGACTACAGCAAATTTGGCGCGCTAAATGACAATCAACCGTCTAGTTAAAATTATATTACCCTCATTTCTCATATATATATATATACATATATATTATTTACTTAAATTATTATTAACAGACCTACAATTACTTGATTTTTAATTTCTATTATTTTTGTTTTCAAATTTAAAAATTCAAAAATTTGAATTTTTTTTTCCCGTCATTATAATTACGATTATTTTATTTGTAAGAATTTAAAATAATTTTTGTTATATATGTAAAATTTGAAAACTGGAATTTTAAAAAAAATATTGACTAATTTTATCTAAAATTTTTAATTAATTAAAATTAATAAACTAATTTTTTAATTTCTTGAGATTGAAAAAAAAAACTATTAAAAACTTACCGCCCCCATTTTTGTAGCACAAGTACGGAAATCTCCAAACATTCGCCAAATCAACAGCAAATCCAATTACTGATAAAAGAAAATCAACTTTTCCAGACCAAGTTTCGCGGCCCTCGACTATAACTTTGCCGCTATCGGTCGGCGTCGTTGGTTTTGAGACCCTCGATGTCATTTTTCCTACAAAAAATTTGAATGAAAAATAAAATAAAAAGGATTAAACGTTCAGCAGAACAAAGAATAAATAAAAAAAAAAATGAATAAATAGTTAAACGGATTCGAGAGGAATGAATAGCCAATCGGTAGATAATTCGGACGACAAGTTATCGATAGCCCTTCAGCACATATCAACCCTCTAGAGCAATACAACAAGCTCATTGTGCTTGCAATGACGGGTACATACGGTCAACACAACACAACACCACCATACCAGTCAGTTATATGTATTTCAAAGCCGATCTCCCAGAGTGTTCCCACGAGAGCTTTTCTGTCACACGCATCATTCTCTTACTCTATATATTATAAACCTCTTCAATTATCACGTTATTTTTTTTTAAATTTACCATTCACCTCTCATACAAAATATTTTATTTTATTTATTTAGAAAAAAAAATACTTACCCCTGATCAATAATCTTTTATAAAAATAGATTGATTTTTATAATTCAAACACTGGCTTAATAAATAATTGACTTTAAGCCAAATTATTAATAAAATTAATTTGTTTTTATTCATTAAACCCATTACCGTTTTAATTATTTATTAAGATTTTTTTTTATTCACTACTCAAATTTTTTGAAAAATTATAAGGAAAATGTAAACTGTCACTTTATGGACATGATTTAAAAATCACAGTTCACTGGAAATAAAAATTAAAAATTTGAATTTTTTATGGGTAATTGTTAATTGGAAATAAATAATTTAATGTGAGAAGTTGATAAAAAAAAATGAATAAATAATTATAGTGAATCTGTCAACGTCAACTGACGAAATGACAATTTCTCCGGAAAATTCAAGACTATATACGCGCTTGTCACGTGGTCTTGATATTATGGCCAATCAAAATGCGTCGTGATAAGCTTCTGGTAAAAAAATAAAATCTCATGTTAAATGTCAATTATTCAAAAATTTATTTTGTACATTCAAAAATTACATATTTTTGAAAAAAAGTATTTGAAAAATTTTAATGTTTCAGTCCCAAAAAGACTTAATTTAAATTTTGAAAATTTAACATGCGCGTTAAACTTTCCAAAAATTTAATGCGGGAAAAAAATTCAAAATTCAAATTAATTTTAAAAAGTAAAAATTGTAAAATTTTCAATTTTGATTTTCAGACTAGATCTAAAAAATTTTAGATCCAAGATCTATACGAATTTTCAAATAGATCTGATGCCAATGCAGATCTAAATTTTCAAAAATCCAAATTTGATTTTATCAGATCTATTAAAATTAAATTTTATTTTTCCCAGACTTTGAATTTCTTTAAAAAATTTTTACAACTTAATTTTTGTATTTAAAAATATTTTGTCATTATAAATTTAACATGCGCGTTAAACTTTTCAAAGATTTAATGCGGGAAAAAAAATTAAAATTCAAAATTCAAATTAATTTTAAAAAGTAAAAATTATAAAATTATAAATTTTGATTTTCAGACTAGATCTAAAAAATTTTAGATCCAAGATCTATACGAATTTTTAAATAGATCTGATGCCAATGCAGATCTAAATTTTCAAAACTCCAAATTTGATTTTATCAGCTTACAAAATCAAATTTTATTTTTCCCAGATTTTGAATTTTTTTTAAAATATTTTTACAACTTAATTTTTGTATTTTAAAATATTTTGCTATCATAAAATATTCCGCGCCAAAATTACAATTTTCAAAAAAAAATTCCAGGAAAATAGAAATGAGTAAAAACTTTTCGCCAACTAGGATTCAAATCCGCGAGTTTCGCGCGAGTATGTGGTACTTTTTAATTGGCCGGCGGTTCTCCAATCACCAGGAGATCCCCTCCTCGGAGAAGATGGTCATTACACCCCGACCGTGAACATAAATAGTGAACAGAACAAGTACAGAGCACAAAAATATTTGATCATCAATAATAATTGGAGCCAGGTAATTGTTCGCTACCATCTGTCTAAATATTTAATAATTTCATTATTTATTCTCCTTCAAATTACCATAACTATCAAAACTATTATTACCATTATTTACTTTTTGACATATGGAGTTAGAAATTTTTTCTAATGACATAATTAAATTCTGCTGCAGTGTCCTACTATTTCTTACAACGCCGCTGTCAGCTTCACTTCTATTCTAAATTCCCAATCTGACAATCGTCTCTCCCTCAATTTATTTTTTTTATTTACAATTATTGTTTGTTAACTATCAATAAATATTATTTACTATTGTTCTAGATTATTTTAATACTTAATAATGGCTGACGAATCATTTGATGTCTGCGAATGCATTTGGAATTACAATGCAATGCAACGATTACTGTCATTGGTAATTATCTCATTTATTTATTAATTTTATTTTTATTCAATTTATTTTCCTATCAAATCTGACGTGACTGTTTTCAAGTTGAAAAGTCATTTAATTGTTTGTATTATGCAATAGGTTGTTTAAAATTATTTAAATTGTGCAAAAAAAAAATAAATAAAATATTTTGTTATCAAGTCAAGGTCGTGTTAAAAATGTGCATAAAAAAGTATATTGTAGATATATATGTACAGGGAATTTTAATTGACTTTTAATGGATGCGATATGTTTATGTTTACTGATAATCATTTTTTTTTTCCTATTGCAGTTGCGGCAAACGCAGGCATACTGTACTGATAACGAGTGTTTCAACTTGACAAATCGTATGTTATCTATTTTTTATTATTATTTTACTATATATGTATACACACATATATTTATGTATATTTTTACGTTTTAAAGTCCCGGGACCAGAAGGGAGTCAGGGGAATTCGGATTTCCTGTTCATTGGAATCGCGTTTTTCGCGATGACGCTCATGTACTTGTTCAGACCGAACTCGATGCGTCAGGGGTACGGAGAGGATGTCAAGCCACGGAATTTAACTGTGAGTTGGTTCATTTTTTCAAAAATTCAATAGAGTTTGGGAATTTTTTTTTATGGAATTTTATTTAAGACTCGAGCTAAAAATAAATCAATTACTCATTGTTTTATAAATACGATATATTTATTTTTTTATGAACTAGATTTCGTAATTTCATCAGCGAGAATATGAATTATTTATTGTGAATAAATATTTTTATATCTGGAATTCTGATGTTTACAAAAAAAAAATTTGAATTATTTTTATTGATTTTTAAATTTACCCGGGAAAAAATACGCAAATATAAAAATATATGGATATTTGAAAATAGTCATGTTAGATCTGAGTAATTTTCCCGGGAAATTTAAAAATAAAATATATTTTAGACGATTAAAGTTAACAGACCAACAATACGTCGATAAAAATTAATTTTAGATTTTATGGGTTTGTTGCTGTCATTAAAAAAAATTCCATTAAATTTCTATTTTTAAATCCTAGACTACTTTGAGCAGATAAACAAATAAATATAAAAAAAAAATTATATTTTCTAAGGGCCCCAATGATGATCCACCAGCACCGCCGCCAATAAATTAATAAAAGTAAATCAGCAGTTAATTTCGGGCTTTCATTAAATCCAATTATACATTATAACAAAACTAATTATTTAAAACAATCAATTTAAATTTTCAATCACTAAAAAATTTAATTTCAAGTATCTAATACTTTTACGGAAAAATAACTGTGGGAAAATTGCAGTTTCAAATCTCAGTCTCTACTCCGAAACTAAAAATTAAATTATTTTTGAACCGTAGTAATTACTACAGTTCTAAAGACTTTTTTCTTCATGCGTTTCATTCATAGTAAAGTTCCTTCAATTAAAAATCCACCAGAAACTTAAATTTTTTATCTAGTAAATTTTATTGACTCGAACTTTTAGTCTACAGAGCGGAAATTTTTTTAAATTTCCAAGTTAACGGATTCCCCTTCTCCTGGAAAATGTAAACTATCGCGCATGCGCTCTTACATTACATGTATGGCGCATATATAAATATACGCACACATACAAATTTATAGCAACGAGTGGGGGTCAAGATTTAGGGGAAGTTCCCAGATAATGGAATCCGAGGTTCGGCTGTACTTGAAATTTTTTTTGAGGCCCCTGTTTTTGTACTGAAAATTGTCATTTTTCCACTGCTTTTTTCCGTGTCGTTGATTAAATTTTTTTTTTTTATAGTGATGTATAATTTGGTTTAAAAAAAAATTAAATATTTCGTCTCCGCACAATTACTAAATAATTACTGTTTTTTATTATAATTATTGATATTGATATTGATATTAAATAATAATAATAAGTAACGAAAATATATATTATATAAATATATTTTTAAATTGTAAAGTTGGAATAATGTGAATACTAATGTATAAATTAAGAGAAAATTAATTAACTAAACTAGAAGTATGTAATAATTATTCGAGTGGAATTTTATTGTAAAAAAATGTTATTGTAGGAAAGAGAGAGTTTAATACGACTAAAAATAAATTAAAACATTCCAGGTTTGCAATAAAGAATTTAAAAAAAAAAATTAATTAATTACTCATTTGTTGTTTTTATTAAGAAATATAATTTTGTCAATGGTACTTTCAAATTTAACTTATTTTCACCAAAAGATTTTAAAATATGTACAAACATTTAACTGTAACGGACAATTTATCAATTAATTATTACTATTATTGATTACTTTAATAATAATAAACTTCAAGAGTAATCCTGATTAGTCAGAGTTCGGATTTTTTGAATAATCCCGCTCATTTTCTCATACTTGCCCGTAGCTCCAGGTAAATTTTCAAAATTAATAACATCGCAAATGTCCTTGGAGAATTTATCGCTGTCGGGCAGCCGACTGTACTTGGAAGTGCTTTTAATTAAAGGCGTACCCAGTTCGATTGTCTTAACTGACCCCAACTTGGGTGTATTTTCACTGTCAGAGGTCGAGCTCCGGGCAGTCACCGGAGTCACCGGCGGGGTCGCCGTTAAATTCAAACATTTCGCACTAGACTTGGGAGTTTCGGCGGTCGAATTATTTTGTGAACTCAATGGCGTGCCCGGGCTGGACAAGTTCGAGTCGTTCAACTCCTGGAGCAACAATTTTTTTCTTCTCTCCAAGTCCGCGAGCGATGGCGAGTCGCAGGAGGGATCAGTCTGCAAAAAATAATTCAATTCAATCAGCGCCCGGTTTGAGTAAAATAAAATTTTTTAAAAAACTGATAAATACTTTTGGAGTCATCGGCAACTCGGGCTCACATCCTGGCGGCGCTGGTTCCTGGGAATCTTCGCCGTTTATCGGTACCAGTTCTACTATGGAGTCTATGGTAAATAAAAAAATTTTTAATTAAAATATATTGGGATTTTCAATTTAAAAAAATAATAAATTACCTTCAGTAGGCTCGCAGTCCATTTCCACGGGGCAGATGATCGCATCAGGACTCGGTTCGCTGACAGACCGCTCAAGTTTCTTTTTTTTGTAGCCTTGCTCAGCTTTGCGGCAGCTCAACATCTGCAGCATCCTTTCCTTGCTGTGCAATGCCTGCATCTCCGGGTTCCAGTATGCCTGTATATCCACACGAACGACGTACAATAATAATAAAGACAAGATAACTCCCGTGGTGATCACCACTCAATAAATAATTACGACGTCGGTTCAACGTCGCTAACTTGATACTCATTAATATTCATACTCATACTCATACTCATGTTCTTACATCTCTAGTACCAGCTGCCGGCGCGACATTGAATCCTGGGTAGTCGTGAATTTTTTTCATGTCAAACTTAGCATTGTCCTCAGGGGAAAATATCTCTCCGACTTCCTCTGCTGGGTCTAGGACACGTCTACCGTCCGAATTGTAGAGATTGAGACCCGAGTGCTCAAGTTTCGCTTCCTCTAGCCAACCTGGCGGGTACCCCAGTAACCTCATCCTGAAGAAATTCACCAACGAATTAACAAATATCCAGCTAATTATTATTTTCTAACCAATTAAGGACTTACTTAAATATATGTTTTGGTAGCTCGTTATGACTGAGACCTAGAGCTTTGCGCAGCTCGCTACTCAGAACACCAGGTACAAATTTCTGTTCCTCGACGTGATATCGCGAGTTCTTTGATGTCGATCTTGAAGAAAATTCTTTGCGGTTTTTATTTATTTCATTGAAATTACGCGGCTTTGGGCAGTCGCGCAAGTTATGATTTCCTATACAATTGAAACATGTAAGTTTAGGTCCTGCGCAATCATTTTCTTCATCTGAATCTCCTGTTGATTCTTTCAACACGCGATCAAATTTCTGTAATAAAATAAAATTTTTAATTTATTTTTTAAAAATTAAAATTCCCGCGAAATTTAAAAACTCGGAAATAAAAATTTCATACTTTTCCATAAGCAGGAATATTATAAAAGTCTTCAGCAACAGGTTTGTTGTCAATCGTAAACAATGGGCTCGATAAATTGTCATCATGTTTACGTTTATTAGAATCTTTGTCCCAGATTTCTAATACTAAATCTGATGAATTGTCTTCTGGCAAATTAACGCGTACGAGTCTTTGTAAAAAATCTTTCACGCGTTTCCTGTACTCGCTAAAATTAAAAATTTCATTTAAATATTAATCAGTCAATTAATTAATTGCGTAATTAAATTATTTGTTAAGAAAGTGATAAATTGATAGTGAAAATGTAATCAGTACCAAGCGACAGCTTTGTCCCTAAAGATAACCTTAATGATTGGCTCATGTTCCTGGTGGTCATTAATTTCCTCCTGATTGCCGTCAATGTCGTCGATGACGATAAAACCGTCGGGGGCGTCACCAGGTGGTAGAGTTTTACCTTCGCTGGATTTATTATCCACATCGTTATTGTCAATAACTTCAATATCGTTATCACAAACAGACTCTTGACTCGTGTCCAAGCATACAACCGAGTCATCTTGACTGTGAGAATCTCCGTTGCAGTTCATCGCTTATTTACTTTTTAATTAACACATAAAAAAAAAACTAATTACTAAGACCGCGTTGTTTATTTATTTACTTTTATATATTTTTTATTTATATTGTTGTTATTTATACAAATTGTTTGGGTCAGTTTTTGTAGATCCGAAGCTGCGACATGACTGACCTCTGGTGTCTGCACTTACAAATTTTCGCGGGTAGGCAGCGCCAATTTGGCGGGAAATTTAAAAAAAATTAAAATTTTAAAATTCTTTAAAATTAAAAATTTGAATTTTTAAATTTTCGCGGTAGAAAAATCAAATATTTGAATTCAAATAAATAAAAAAAAGTTATTATTTAAATAATTAATATATTATTTACTTTTATTTAAAGAAAAAACTCGAGCACTTGCATTTATGATTTTATCAGTCACAATTTAAATGCAGTCTCTTGTCATATATTTTATTTTATATTAATATTAATATATATTTTTATTTAATAATAATTATTTATAAAAATAGCAAAGATTAATTACAATTTTACCTAGAGATCATTAACAATTATCTATTTTTAAAAAATAATATAAATCACTGTCAAATATCAAAGACTTTTTTTTGTGCTGTCACTGACAGAGCTTTGTAATTTTAAAATACTTATTTTACGTCTTAAGTTGTTCGCGATATCGTGAAAAGTGCACACGAGATTGCAAACTATTTCCGAGGGTGACTCGTACTCATTGGGAACGATCCCGTCGACTGAGGACTCGAAGAAGCTGAAGAGCGGGAACCAAACTCGCGTTCTTATCGAGTCCCGTTGCATGAGCGCCTGATTATTAGCCAGCGTGTGATAGTAAAGAAATAATCGGGATGTGATATAGAAAGCCACGAATACGTCTATTGAGTAGTGCTCGTGCGCTGCCAGGATGAAAAAAATCCCGAACATGTTCAGCATCCACGTGAATGTATGGAGGAAATAAAATTTTCTTGGTGTGTCTGAAAAAATTTATTTCCAGTAAAATTAAAAAATTTATCGCAATTAAAAAAAAAAAATATTGATGACAAGTAAAAAATTTATTGATAATCATAAAATTAATTAAATTATTCCAGTGATTAATTATTAAGAAATAATTAAAATTACAGAGACAAAGGATCTTTGATACGAAATTTAATCAGTTCATTTTTTTTTTTAATTAAATTATCAATAAATTACTCGACTAGAAATAACTTGACCTGAATAATTAAAAGATAAAATGAATACTTACACTCAGTAATAAAAAAGTTGAGCATCGTCAGCGCAACAGTGTGTCCACTGAACATGTAGTCCCCGCAAGTTCTCACTCCCTGTATGGACATACCAGCACCCCGCCAAATTACATAAGCCATGGAAATTTTATTGTACAATTCCCCGTAGGCAGTTTTTGCCCAGGGGTCGTCGGGAGTCGGTCTTGGTTGGCACTGCAAGTGCGCACCGGGTACACTCAGAGAGGTGATCAGCATCGTCACGCACCTCAGCAAGAAGACGGTGCCGGACAACGCGAAGAATCTTCTCAGCAAAATGAACCTGGAATTTACATCAGTAATTTCCGGTTCCAGGTGTTAATTAATTAGTAATTAATGATAGTAATTTCGTTACCGATATTTATGAAATATGAGAACTACAAGCCAAATGGCAAATAATAATGTACCAGTAACTTCACATATATCAAACGCCCAGGGTATGTGCGGTACATTATCTAGGAAAATATCAGGCAATGGCGGGTATTTTTTCATGTCCGGTACTCTGTCATGGACGATCACCATCACGAAGGCTGTGATCCAGGTGACAATAAATAAGTATCCAAGACTTATAAATGCTTTCCATATTTCCGGAGGTAGATGCGATGCATGTCCGTCGTCGGACACTGATGCGGAATAAAATTCTTGGTCCACCGAACTTTCATTATTGGAAATAAAACTCTGCAACTAACATTCCATCATCAGTATCATCAAATTTATTTATTTCTCATACCATCGAAACTTGAATTTCAGTGTCACTGCAGCCAATCGAAGTTAATTTCAGTCAATGCCGCGAATTAATACCAGAAAGCGCGTAAATTGTGAAGACCTTCAGTCATCAGGCAGAAACAAATCATTTTTCTGTCCGCTGACTGAAGGCTTTCGCAATTTGAACTCTGGTACTTGTCATTTTTTTAATAGTAATTTTATTCAAGCAAGTGACAGTTCTGACTGCGATTAAGTTCTATAAAAATTAGTATAAATAATAAATAGTATTTATAGATGATCCTGAAGTTAGCAGACAATTGATAATTTTTGGATTTTTTTTTTCAACAAATTAATTACAAAAAAAACAAAAAATAAAAATATGCACTCATAGAAAATTTAATAAACTATAGGTGCAATTTTTTCAATAGTATATTACACATCGAGGGAAGTAAAGTAAGAAATGTCTCAGATCACATGTAATTGTTGGCCGAGGCGAAGCCGAGGTCAACAAACATGTGATCTGAGGCTTTCTTATTTACTTCCCGAGGAGTGTATGCTATTTTTCTCCTCGACGGAGGCGGAAAGCGGCAACTTCGTTTTGCACAGCGGGACGAAAGTTGACGCTTTCCGCCCGTCGAGGAGAAAATATTTTTTTTTTTACAGTTTATCGTCTAAATAAAAATCCAAAATTTATTAGATGTCGGCTAACTTCAGTATCATATTCATAGTTTCTGTTTGATTATTAATTGCAAATGACAATTGAATAGATGATGACACCATTGGTCTTAAATTGACTTGTTTCTGATTGGCTGCTGACACTGAAACTAAGTTCCAATGCAGGGAATCATGAGAAATATTTTGTATAACTCAGGATAAAATAATCTCAGGCTTCGGATGATGTCAGACTTCACCCTGGTCTGAAACCGTTTTCATCCCTTGTCACACAATGAACTATATTTAAATAAAACGGCTTAAAATAAACAAACCTCCTGTCTATTATGGGAGTAGAAATTAGACGAAGTGAACTCCAGCTGTCCCAGTTCAAATAACACTCCCATATTTTCTTTCTGTAGTTTTTTAATACTGATATAAACTCTTTTGACGTCACCCAGCTTCTCGATCTTCATTCCCTGGGCTTTCAAATCATCCTCGCGGATAGTAAGCAAAGACTTGCCATCAATGTCATGGGCCTTGAAGTAAAACGCGCAGGAACCGTGTCCAGATTCCTCGAGCCATTTGATAACATCCTCGTTCGTCCAGTTGATGATGTCCTTCGGCAACGTCTTGGCCATTGCGATAAAACTTTGAATTTATTTCGACGAGTTTTTTTTCTACAATTAGTTATAATTTATCAGCTTGATAACAAAGGAACATGCTGGTGATTAATATGTATATATTGTTAGTCATATATATTTACAATGTATAATATATGCAGTAAATACCTTTATGTAGAGCGGCAATTTAAATGATAAAACATAATTCTGTTTGAAGGCAAACAAATCATCAGTTATTATTATTAACAATTGTTTTGAATTATTGTTTTAAAAATAAATATAAACATGTACAGTGTGTGCACATTGTTCTGGTATTTTTTATATTATATATTCAAATAACTCGACGTATGACAAACATGTTGCTGATGTGGTAATTTTTTAGAGGAGCTAGAAAATAATAGATGGAGATAAACTTGTTTTTATCACTTGACTTGTCACACAAAACAATGACAATTATTGCTGAGCTTGAAATGTTTTATTTATTTTAAAAATAGTAATACTGGTTATGATGATTATTATTGTTGTGATGATAGTTCGCGCTGTTGTTATTTAATTTAAATGATAACTGTAAACTGTTGGCTGTTGGATGGATGTAAATTGAATGATAACTGTAACATGTGCATGTGAGTGTCCTACTTTTTGTCTTTATTATTTTTAGGTGTCAAATAATATATATAATGGAGAATTTGTTGAATTCTTTGGAGGTTAGGGACGTTTTCGTTGGATGGAGCTAGATGCTGTTTTTAGCGGGAATTTTAAAACGTCAAGTTGATTTGAAAAATTTAAAAATAATTATAAGATAAGAGACCCAGTACCCGATCAGAGAACTAGTACTCGATCACTTCATATATTTGTATATCTATATTTAGTAAAATTTAGTAAATATAAATATAAAAATTTATGAATGATCGAATACTAGTTCCCCGATCAGGTACTAGGTCTTTTACAGGGAAAGAAAATAAATGATACTGAAATTAGCCGATGTATAATAATAATTTTTAGATTTTTTATTTAAAACAATAAATTTTTTAAAAAATTGCACTTATAGTTTTTTTAATTTTCTACATGCACATATTTTTAGTTTTTTAAATTAAATTATTAAAACAAAAATAAAAAAATGTTAATTGTCTGCTAACTTCAGGATCATGAAAATAATGGGAGCAGGTTTGATAAAATATGAAAATCCTTTTGTGTAAATAAATCGATAAATATTGTTTGAGTGATTACAAAATGTATAAAATTTATTGGAAATGATAATAGCATAATACAGCCAGTAAAAAAATATTTTGAAAAATGTTGTACAAAAACTTAAGATTATTTTGGTGATACAAAAAAACACAATCATATTGCATACCTCACTAGCAACTGAATGTTGGAGACTTTTTTTTCCCCATAACGCGGATTAATTCATACATCAACATAGGTTTACTTTTACATAAATTCTTCAATTCAGAAAGATTACCAAGGTCACTTATGTTATTACTCATAAATTTAATAGCATTGTTACGTAACTGGATTATATTTAAATCATCAACCAATTTTATAATAGATACAATATTATTGATATTTATGTTTTTTGTTATTGTATTCTCACAAATTTTTATCATACTGCCGATTTCATACATCTGTGCTACTTCAATCATTTTCAAGGCAACGTCGACATCACTGCTTGCTTTTGTTTTTCCGGTATAAAAAAAATCAAGCATCTCGGTAATGACATCAAGGGGAAATTTTTCAATAGTAATTCGATTTTCTTTGACTTCTTTCATCTCGGTGGTTAGCATCTTATGAAAATGCGGACTGTGCGCTGACAGAATAACTTTGTGTGCTGGTAATTCTACGTTATCAACTACTAAAACAATATCGTTGAACAAATTTGCTTCGAGATATGGCATAAAGTTTGTGGGTATAATTTTCTCAAACTTATCGTCAATACAACTCAGCGAAGTTATTTGACACTCTAAAGTCATCTTCATATGAATAAAACTTTTATTTTTAGTCAAAACTGTTGACGATTCATTTTTATAGTTTTCAATTTTTAAAATGAAACATTGTTTCCAATCATTTGTTTCTGATTCTCCTATGACAGTTGAGGTCGGTGAATTCATGTACGATGGAACCTCATTATAATCAGTTATAAATCGAGATTTTTGTAAGTTTAAATCTGTACTTTGAATTTGTTTAATCTGTACAGTAGCATTTACTGATCTCAAGTCATTTTTTCTGACTCTTAAATGAAGGAACTTCTGACCTTCGACTCTTCGTAAAGCTAGATCAAAAACAAATCCGCCACTATAGAGCGATTCCGAATTAATCCATGACTTGAAACCAATTACATCATCAATTTCCCACACATTTTTTAATGCCATTAAATCCTGATTCATAGTGATGTTCTAAAATAATTTAACATTTGAATTTTTAATTACTAAATAGGTATATGATCGGACGGCATCTCATGTGCCTGCGGAACGGATGCGAAAAAAAGCGGAGTATGTATTTCGTATGGAAGATTCCATTTTGCTTCCGCCCCGCTATGCCGGCGACATGGGACCCCACCCATATTCTAATAGAAAAAACTCAACAAACCTGCTGATCCGCCATATAACTTTTCTTTATCCTAGCAAAAGCTATAAAAATTAAGAATAATAAAATAAAATTATTTATTGACTGAAATAAGAAATAATGTAAAAAACTATCTGATAAATACCTGACGCGCTGTCTTCCACAAGTGATTCAAAGTGACTGCTACAAAGTGATTTGTCCTTGAAAAAAACCAAATTTAACAATGGAAATCCCAGTTTATAAAGAAAACCGATTAATTCAATTTATTATTGTCTTAAACAATAATTTGTTAGGAGTATTTAAGAATTTATTGAAACAACGAATCAAAAGAAAAAAGTAACGATGAAATACGAAACTTAAGATATGAGTAAGCCAGAGGAGCTGAGGAGCTTGAACGATAAAGACTCAACTGTTTGGGCACGTACGCGGTAATAAATTAAAAATTTTATTTCACTTCAGAAACACTTCTCTTTTTTTTTCACTTTTTCAGTATAGTTTAAATTTATACTTCAAGATGGCGGTATTTTCAAATTTTAACTTCATTACACATAAAAAAAAATACCTTTCGTACTTTAAATAAATTTAATATTTATTATATAATATAATATAATCAGATATGATGAGTTAAAAGTTATAATAAATAAATTAATTAATTAATCTAAAAAAGTAGATGATAATATTTCTAAATCAAATTAATTTGAATAGAATTTTAAAATAATTAAACACAGAAAAAAGTTACAGAAATAGATACTAAAATATGAAATTTGTTAATTTGTGTCAATAAATAAATGAATATTGTTTGAGTAATTACAAAATATTATTGAATTTATTAGAAATAACAATAGGATACACTTTAAAAAAATTTCCGGAGTGAACGCGGATTAAATCCGGAGTGAATGCGAAGCAGATGACTGTGTATTTTAATCTCCTTAAAGTGAAATTCAATCCTACAAGGAGTTTATTTTAATATTGAAACTCCGAATCAGAGTAAATGCGGATTTAAATAAAATCCAGTTTACTCCAAAATCAGTCCGCTGGAAAAATAAACTCCCCATTTATTCCATAAGCGGAGTGATTTTTCTTAAATTCCAGAACTCCGAGTGAATTCAAATTTAAATAAAATCCGTAATCACTCCGAATTCACTCCCGATTTTTTACAATGCAATACATACAAAATTTTTCAAAAATTCAAAAAATTATAACTTTGAAACCGATGCATATTAAACGCTTAAGTTTCCAGAGAATGTTTCATTGAATATATAGCACGGCTCCACAAACTTTGAACTAAATCGACGAGGGTCGCCCCGTAAAAATAACTTTATTTGGTTGAATGACCTCTATATATATATAATATGAAAATCCCTATTTTCTGAATATAAATAAATAAATAAATAAATATTATTTGAGTGATTACGAAATTTCACGGAATTTAAAAGAAATGATAAGACAATAATTCATCAGTTAAAGAATATTTCGTAAAACGCAGTACACAAATTTTATATTAATTTTGTTGTTGCACAAAACAATGACACAGTTGTCCAATAACGCGCGTAAACTCAAACATCAACAAAGGGTTCCTTTGGCACAAATCCTTGAACTCAGAAAGGTTTACAACTTTGCTTTTGTTGACAAGCATAAAATTAATCGCTTTATGACGTAATCGAGTTATATTTAAATCATCAGCAACACTCGCAATAGCCAAAACAGTATTAATGTTCATATTTTTTATTAATGTGCTCTCACAAATTTCTTTCAACTTTATGATCTGATACATCTCTGCTATCTCAATCATTTTCAAAGCAACGTCCGTGTTATCACTTGCCTTTGTTTTACCAGTATAAAAAAATTTCAGCATCTCGATAATGACAATAATGGAGAAATTTTCGATAGTAATAAGATTTTCTTTGGCTTCCTTCATATCGGTGGTTAGCATCGCGTAAAAATACGGACTGTGCGCTGACAGAATAACTTTGTGTGCTCGTAATTCTAGATTATCAACTTTCAGGGTGACATCGGTGAATGCATCCGCGTTGAGAAATGGCTGAAAATTAATTGGCATAATTTTTTCCGGTTCGTTAAAGACATCTGCTTTGGGAAATTGCTCAAAATACGTTGGATTTATTTCTGTAGGCTGATCATTGATGAAACCTTTGAAAGTTATTTCGCACTCAATCGTCATCTTCAAATAAAAATAACGATCACCATAAGGCATTGTCTTGAACAGTTCATTTTTATAGCCTGTAAGATCAAGAATGAAAAACTCTTCCCATCTATTTTTTTCTTTTGCTCCTATACAAGTTACCGAAGGTTCTGCGTTATTGAGATAAGAAGAAGATAGAATGGGAGACTTATCAAGAACACTAGAATAGAAATTAGATAATCCTACGTTGTGTGGTGTGTGAATTTGATTGATTTGAATACTGGCCTTCACTGGTCTCAAGTCGTCTTTTCGGACTCGTAGCTTAAGTAATCTTTTACGAGGAACATCAAGACGTAACCCGATGTCAAAACCAACTGGACCTGTAGAAGCTGAATAGAATTGATGCTCCGAGTGAACCCATGACGGGAAACCGATCACATCATCAATGTTCCACTTAAATTTTATTGTATCAGTCTCTGAATTTGCATTCATTGTTATGTTTTATAATTAATTAACCCTTGATAACTCTAATCAAAAACGTTCTACTTCGATCTGCGGGATCCAAATATATTTTTTTGATCCTTGCGTCAGCTATTAAAATATAAGAGGAATAATGAAAAATTATTTATTCACTAAAACAAAATATAATTTTGAAAATTAATTGATAAAATACTTAACCTGTTAATTTCCACAAGTGACTGCTGCAAAAAGGTTTGTCTTGGAATGACCAAATTCAAAAATACGAATCCCAGTTTATAAAAATACATTTAAATACTTAATTTATTCCATTAACTTGAATAACAATTGGAAAATAATTGAAACACATTATGATAAAAAAGTAACAATGAGAATTTAAATGTAAAACTCATCGTCTGACAGTTCGGATTCCAATTTTTTGTTATGATAAATTTGGAAAATGTTTTATAGTTGGCTTAGCGAGACTTTGTGTTTCGGATATTCTCGGTATTTACCCTCGTCATCTGAATTTAATACCTAAGGGGTGCGCCTGAATTGTGGGGTAGAAAACCGAAAATATCCGAACGAAGTCTCGGTAATCCAATTATATTTACTCAGTAGTTTGAATTTGAATCTTGAGATGGCGGTATTTTTAAATTTTAACTTTATATAAAAAAAATCATAATTCAAGTAAATTTGAGATTATTATAATTATGATTTATCAAAAGTTAGTAATTAAATTAATTAATTAATTTAAAAAAGTAGAATGACAATAAAGTTAGCAGACATTTAAAAATTTTTTGATTTTTTTTAACAAAAAAATTAATATTAAAAAAAAAATTTTGAAAAATTGCACGTATAGTTTATGAAATTTCCGACATGTGCATTTTTTCAGAAATATTTTTTTTTCACTATTTATCTGTTAAAAAAAATTTCTTTTAATTTCAAATGTCTACTAACTTTACTATCATAAAAGTAGATGATAATATTTCAGAATAAAATTAATTTGAATAGAATTTTAAAATAATTATACATAGAAAAAAAGTTACAGAAACAGACAAAATAA
The DNA here is from genome assembly GCF_029852145.1 of Microplitis mediator. Lineage (NCBI taxonomy): Eukaryota > Metazoa > Arthropoda > Insecta > Hymenoptera > Braconidae > Microplitis > Microplitis mediator. Next base: position 1,014,519 of record NC_079971.1, on the reverse strand, counting down.
AATATGAAAATCCCTATTTTATGTAAATAAATAAATAAATATTATTTGAGTGATTACAAAATTTTACTTAATTTATTAAAAATGGTAAGACAATAATACATCAGTTAAAAGAATATTTTGATAAACGCAGCACAATAATTTTAGATTAATTTTGTCGATACAAAAAAACAAAATCATATTTCTCCAATGACCCAGATAGCAAAATGACGTCTTGATGAGTCCTGAATGAGTGCATATTTATAATTTGGACGTCTCATTCGACATCTTAAAGAAGTCTTTAAGAAGTTCTCAAGATGTCAAATGAGCCACCTAGCGAACTCAGTAAGACGTCTTTAAAAAAAGTTCTCAAAGAGTTTTTTTTCTGACTTCGCAAATAAGACTTCAGTATGAATTTACGATGACGTCTTAAAGAGCTCCTAATTTTGACTAGATAAAGAAGTTTAAAAAAAGAATACATTTAGACGTCACAAAACTGACGTCTAATTTATGGAGTCTTCAAGAACTCTTAATTAAGAGTTCTTAAAAATGACACCTTCAAAAAGTCATTATAAGACTTCTTGAGGACGACTTCACTTTATCACGTAATCGAGTTACATTTTAATCATCAGCAACATTTGAAATATCTAAAACATTATAAATATTCATATTATTTATCAATGTGGTCTCACAAATTTCCTTCAACCTGCTGATTTTATACATCTCTGCGACCTCAATCATTTTCAATGCAACGTCTATGTTATCACTTGCTCTTGTTTTTCCGGTATAAAAAAATTCGAGCATCTCGGTGACGACATCAAGTGAAAAATCTTCAAGTGGAATACGACTTTCTTTGGCTTCTTTCGTCCCGCTTGTCAGTATCTCGTGAAAATACGGACTGTGCGTTGACAGAATGACTTTGTGTGCTGGTAATTCTTGATTATCAACTATCAGGGTGATATCACTAAATACATCTGCTTTAAGAAATTGCTCAAAACCTGTTGGTGTTATACTTTCAGGCTCTTCGTTAATGAAACCCATCCAAGTTATTTCGCACTCAATCTTCATCTTTAAATAAATTTTACAATCATCATAACGCTCTTCGGCCGCTTCATTTTTGTAGCCTGTAATATCAAAAGTTAAAAACTGTTTCCATTTATCTTCTTGTAATGCGCCTATGCGGCTACGAGTTACCGAAGGTTTTGCGCTATTGAGTCTAGAGGAAGATGAAATAGAAGAGTTACCAAAAAATATTGAATGGAGCTTAGACCATCCTACTTTTTGTGGTGGATTATCAACGTTTCTTACTGGATTATCAAATATTTGTGGTGTGTAAATTTGATTGATCTGTATACTAGCTTTTGCTGGTCTCAAATCATTTTTTCTGACTCGTAGTTGAAGCGAACCTCGAGTAGGAAGAGTGTTCCGTAACCCAATATCAAAACCAACTCGATCTTTACCACGTAAATAGAACTGTTTTGAATGAACCCATGACTCTGCACCAACCACACAGTCAATTTCCCACATAAATTTTACTACATCAGTCTCTGAATTTCCATTCATTGTCATGTTTTATGATAAATTAATTCTTGATAACTCTAATCAAAAACGTTCTACTTCGATCTGCGGGATCCAAATATATTTTTTTGATCCTTGCGTCAGCTATTAAAATATAAGAGGAATAATAAAAAATTATTTATTCACTAAAACAAAATATAATTTTGAAAATTAATTGATAAAATACTTAACCTGTTAATTTCCACAAGTGACTGCTGCAAAAAGGTTTGTCTTGGAAAAACCAAATTCAAAAATACGCCCAGTTTATAAAAATACATTTAAATACTTAATTTATTCCATTAACTTGAATAACAATTAGAAAATAATTAAATTACATTATGATAAAAAAGTAACAGTGAGAATTTAAATGTAAAACTCATCGTCTGACAGTTCGGATTCCAATTTTTTGTTATGATAAATTTGGAAAATGTTTTATAGTTGGCTTAGCGAAACTTTGCGTTTCGGAAATTCTCGGTCTTTACCCCCACCGTCTAAATTTAATACCTAAGGCATGTGCCTTGATGGTGGGGGTAGAAAACCGGAAATATCCGAAATGCAGACTCGCTAATCCAACTATACTTACTCAGTAGTGTGAATTTGAATCTTGAGATGGCGGTATTTTTAAATTTTAACTTCATATAAAAAATATCGTAATTCAAATAAATTTGAGATTATTATAATTATGATTTATCAAAAGTTAATAATTAAATTTATTAATTAATCTAAAAAAATAGATGATAATCCCTGATATAAAAAATGATCCTGAAGTTAGCAGACGTCTAATAATTTTCGTATTTTTTTTTAGACGATAGAAAATTAAAAAAAAAATATTTGAAAAAATTGCACCTGTAGTTTTTAAAATTTTCTACATGTGCATATTTTTATATTATTTTTTTGCAGTTGATTTATTGAAAAACGAAAATTCAAAAATTTTTAAATGTCTGCTAACTTCAGGATCATTTAAAAAAAAACGATTTGCAATATAAATGCCCATAAGAAGAGGGATTCAAAAGTATTCAAGGTATTCAAAAGCATTAAAAAGTATTTAAAATTTTTTATTTCGAATCGTTTTAAATCGCTTTTTTTAATCAGGGATCTTTCTGAATAAAATTAATTTGAATAGAATTTTAAAATTATTAAATAAGGAAAAAAGTTACAGAAACAGATATAATAAAATTCCGTATTTTGTCTAAATAAATAAATGAAAATTGTTCAAGTGATAACAAAATTTTATTAATGTACTATAAAAAATAATATCAAAAAAATACATCAGTTATAAAAATATTTTGAAAAATGTAGAACAATAAATTTTGATTAATTTTGTAGTTAGAAAGCACAATGACATAATTTTCCAATAGCGTGCATAAACTCAAACATCAACAAAGGTTTACTTTGGCACAAATCTTTGAATTCAGGAAAGTCAACAATTTTTTTTTTATTATTCAGCATACAATGAATCGCTTTATGACGTAATTGAGTCATATTTAAATCATCAGCAACACTTGCAATAGCCAAAACAGTATTAATGCTCATGTTTTTTATTAATGTGCTCTCACAAATTTCTTTCAACTTTATGATCTGATACATCTCTGCTATCTCAATCATTTTCAATGCAACGTCTGTGTCATCACTTGCTTTCGTTTTCCCGGTATAAAAAAATTCCAGCATCTCGGTAATGACATCAAGGGAAAAATTTTCAACAGTAATTCGATTTTCTTTGACTTCTTTCATCTCAGTCGTTAGCATCGCATAAAAATACGGACTGTGCGCTGACAGAATTACTTTGTGTGCTGGTAATTCTTGACTGTCAACTATCAGGGTGATATCACTAAATTCATCTGCTTTGAGAAATCGCTCAAAACTTGGTGGTATCGTATTTTCAGACTCTTCGTCAATGAAACCCATCCAAGTTATTTTGCACTCTAAAGTCAATTTTACATGCCCTCTCATAGCTGATGTTGAGTCCGATTTATTTTTAAAGCCCGCAAGTTCTACAGTAAAGAATTCTTCCCACTCATTTATTTCGGATATTTTTTCAACTCTTATCGCTCGATCCATCTCAAAATCAAAAGTATGTAACACCAGAATTTGTTGAAACTGTACAGTAGCCTTTGCTGGTCTCAAATCATCTTTTCCAACGCGTAGTTCAAGTGCAGAGCATTTGCTAAACCAACCAATAATTCTCCGCAAACTGATATAGAAACCAACTTGATCTTTACCGGGTAAATAGAACTGTTCCGATTGAACCCATGACTTGGAATCAATCACATCATCAATGTTCCACCTGTATTTTACTACTTTAGTCTCTGGATTTACATTCATTGTCATGTTTTATGATAAATTAACCCTTGATAACTCTAATCAAAAACGTTCTACTTCAATCTGCGGGGTCCAAATATATTTTTTTGATCCTTGCGTCAGCTATTAAAATATAAGAGGAATAATAAAAAATTATTTATTCATTAAAACAAAATATAATTTTGAAAATAAATTGATAAAATACTTAACCTGTTAATTTCCACAAGTGACTGCTGCAAAAAGGTTTGTCTTGGAAAGACCAAATTCAAAAATACGAATCCCAGTTTATAAAAATACATTTAAATACTTAATTTATTCCATTAACTTAAATAACAATTGGAAAATAATTGAAACACATTATGATAAAAAAGTAACAATGAGAATTTAAATGTAAAACTCATCGTCTGACAGTTCGGATTCCAATTTTTTGTTATGATAAATTTGGAAAATGTTTTATAGTTGGTTTAGCGAGACTTTGCGTTTCGGATGTTTTCGGTTTTTACCCCCACCGTCTAAATTTAATACTTAAGGCATGTGCCTTGATGGTGGGGGTAAAAAACCGAAAATATCCGAAACGCAGTCTCGGTAATCCACTTATATTTACTCAGTAGTTTGAATTTGAATCTTGAGATGGCGGTTTTTCAAAATTTAAACATAATTGGATGTGGCGGCTTACAAAAAAAATTTCAGTAAATTAAAACATATCCCTGATTAAACAACTAAATTCGATCGAATTAAATTTTTAATTCTATTTAATTCAGATAAATTCTGTTAATTCGGTACCTAAATTAAAAATGAATTCTGTCTAATTCGGCAGGAAAACCAGAATTTGTCCAAATTAAAACGAATTTAAATAATTCTATTCGGTTTAATTCTGATTAATTCGAAAATAATTCTCCGATTTCTGGTTCTGAATCCGAATTAAACTGAATTAAAACGAATTTGAAATTCTTAAATCGGTTTTATTCTTTTTAATTCAAATTCAAATTTTCAATTCAGTTGAATTCTGTTTTGCAGAATTCGATAGAATATAACAGAATTAAAATTTTTAATTCGCTCGAATTCAGTTGTTTAATCAGGGATAATAAAATATGAAAATTTCCTATTTTATGTAAATAAATAATATTTGAGTGATTACAAAATTTTACTGAATTTATTATAAATGACAAGAGAATAATACATTTGGCAGAAAAATATTTTGAAAAACGAAGTTTATATTATGTTTCTTAATACAAAAAAACTAGTTCATATTTCTCCAATAGCACACGTTAGTTCATACATCAGCAAAGGTTTACGTTGGCACAAATCCTTGAACCCAGGAAGTTTGACAATTGGCTTTCTGTTATCAACCATAAATTTGATCCCTTTTTGACGAAGTTGAGCTACGTTTAAATCATCAGCAATGTTTGTTATAGATAAAACATTATTGATATTTATGTTCCTTATTAATGTGCTCTTACAAATTTCCTTCAGTTTGCTGATCTGATACATCTCTGCTATCTCAATCATCTTCAATGCAACGTCCATGTTATCGCTCGCTTTCGTTTTGCCGGTGTAAAAAAATTCCAGCATCTCGGTAATGACATCAAGGGAAAAATTTTTAATGGTAATGCAATTTTCTTTAACTTCTCTCATCTCAGTGGTTAGCATCGCGTAAAAATACGGGCTGTGCGTTGACAGAATAATTTTATGAGCTGGTAATTGTTGGCCATCAACTACCAGGGTGATATCGTTAAAGACATCTGCTTTGAGAAATCGCTCGAAACTTGTCGGCATTATAATTTCAGGCTTTTCGTTAATAAAACCTCTGAAAGTTATTTCACACTCAATCTTCATTTTTACATAAATATTATAACTATCATTAGGCAATACTCTGGACGATTCGTTGCTGTAGCCTACAATATCAGAAGTAAAAAACTCTTGCCAATTATTTATTTCTGATACACTTAGAATAGTTTCCGAAGCATTCGGGTTACTATTAGGGTTACTATAAGGGTATTCTTCAAAAGAGTAGAACCCATTTCTGTAACTTAACTGTGATGTATTAATTTGTTTAATCTGCACAGTAGCTTTTGCTGGTCTTAAGTCATTTTTTCTGACTCGTACTTGAAGTGAACTCTGATTACGGACAGTGTTTCGCAACCCAATATCAAAACCAACTTGATAATTACCACATAAATGAAACTGTTCCGACTGAACCCATGAGTTGGAACCAATCACATCATCAATTTTCCACCTATATTTCACTATTTCAGTCTTTGAATTCATAGTCACGTTCTACAATGAGTTAACACTTGATAAATCTAACCGAGAAAATTCTACTCCAGTCTGCTGTATCCAAATATATTTTTTATCCTTGCAAAAGCTATTAAAATATAAGAGAAATAATAAAAAATTATTTATTCACTAAATCAAAATATAATTTTGAAAATCAACTGGTAAAATACTTAACCTGTTAATTTACACACGTGACTGCTACCAAATAGTTTGTCTTGGAAAGACCAAATTCAAAACTGGGAATCCCAGTTTACAAAAATAATTTTAAGTATTTTATTTATACCATCAACTTAAATAACAATTAGAAAATAATTGAAACGAATTATAATTAAAAGTAATAATGAGAATCGAAAATTAAAACTCATCAGCTGGAAGGTCAGACTTCAATTGTTCGTTACGATAAATTTAAAAAATGCTTCACTTACTCAGTAGTTTGAATTTAAATCCTGAGATGGCGCTTATTAAAATTTTAGTAAATTAAATAAATTATGATCCTGAAGTTAGCAGACATTTAAAAATTTTTGAATTTTCGTATTTAAATAAATCAATTGTAAAAAAATAAAATAAAAATATGCACATGTAGAAAATTTAAAAAACTACCGGCGCAATTTTTTCAAATTTTTTTTTTTTATCTTCTATCGTCTAAAAAAAAATCCAAAAATTATTAGACGTCTGCTAACTTCAGTATCATAATAAATTAAAGACTAAAATTATTAATTAAATTAAATAACTAGAGCAGTAGTCTCTAAATAAAAGTAAAACAAATAATTAAATTTTTTAAAGTTTAATCGCTCCATAAGTTTTATACATAAAGAAAAAAGACTTATATGATGCCGATTTTGTTGGCAACATCTAGCGCATCGTAATCACGAGCAAGACGTACGTAAGCCTTCTTGATTCCGTCAGGCCTGATCAAAGTGTTGACCTTGGCAACGTCAATGTCGTACAGTTTTTTGACTGAAGCTTTGATATGATGCTTGTTGGCTCTTGTATGAACAATAAATACCAGGGTGTTGTTGTCTTCGATCTTTTTCATCGCTGCTTCAGTTGTCAATGGGAACTTGATAACATTGTACGCGTCCATACTGAAATCAAACGCAAGACCACCATCATAAATAAACTTCTCAGGACAATGTGACTAGGAGTAAAAAATTTTTTATCATTAGAAACTTACCGGTTCCTGTTTGGGACCGATTTCCTGGGGTACTTTGGGTTCCTTGGTGGCCTGAAGGTCTTGGGTCGGTGGAAATGTACCGAGGTACGAATTTTACGGACACGGGATCCATGGACTCCTTTCAAAACCTGAAATTTTTAATTATCAATCAGCTGATGCTCATAATCTCCATAATTAATTAATGAAAATAATTATTTACCTTTTTCTGGGCTTTCAAAGCTTTTTGAACCGGAGCAGCTTTGCCTCCCTTGGGAATTTTCTTCGCAGCGGCATTTTTGACGACTTTTGGTTTAGCAGTCACGGGTTTTGCTGCTGGTTTGGCTGCTGGCTTAGCTGCTGGTTTGGCTGCAGCTTTGGTTGCTGCAGTTTTGGGTGCTGGTGCTGGTTTTTTAGATGAACCAGGTTTAGTCACCTTCGACGCTGAGGCAGCAGTCGCTGGTTTTTTCTCCTCTTTTTTCTGAGTTTTTTTCTCAGCGGGTTTTCCAGCCGCTTAAATTAAAATAATTAAATTGATTAATAAATAAATAAATGTAATTAAATAATTACCAGTGACAGTGAATTATATTAATAACAAAAAAAAAATGATTTAAAAAAAGGTTATGGTCGCCATGTGACACATGTTATTGGTCAATTACAACCAAGTGCCGCAAATTAAATTAAATAAATTTTTTAAACGAAATTAATTATGCGGCTGATAGATTTAATTAATTTTACACTTTTTCCACATACTAAACACTATATTTATATTAATTAATAAATAAAATTACCAGCTTTTTCCGTTGGCTTAGGTTTCGGTGCCATCTTAATCACAAAAGAATGAGGAATCGCTACACCGGAAGTGTAGTCCCCATAAGCACCACGCGAGTCATTCAACAATTAAATAACAGTAAAAAAAGTAATTATTTAATCATCATAAATCATCAATAATTATTTTAAAATAATTAAAATTACTTTTATTAATTTAAATAAACATTTAATTTTATTTTAATAAATAAATTTTAAATAAATTCACCGATGCGCGCGCCATCTTTTTGAATTAGCGCGCAACCTGTAGGAAAAGCTAGCGCGCCACTTTTGAAAATTTAAATTATGTTGCAAATAAAATAATTAGCAAAGTAAATATTAATATTAAATTATTTATTCAATTAATTAATTACAGTCAATTAATAATTTTAAAAAATATGAAGAGCAGGATTAGATGATGCCGATTTTATTGGCAACATCTAGGGCATCATATCCATCAGTAAGACGGACGTAAGCTTTTTTATCTCCACTGGAATTTACTATGCTAATTTTATCAACCTCGACATTGTATAATTTTTTAACTGATGATTCAATATGATGTCTATTGGCCTGAGGGTTCACGATCAAGACCAAAGTGTTGCTGTCCTCGATTTTTTTCAACGCTGACTCTGTTGTCAGCGGGTACTTGATGATATTATAGGAGTCTAACCTAAACAATCAATTAATTAATTAAATATTTTCATTAATTACTCAATTAATTAAAAGACTGGAGACGTTGACTCACTTGCTGCGTGTGCAAGTTGACTTTTTTGAATATTTTGGATTTCTTGGTGGCTGTGAAGTCTTTGGAGCATTGAAATGAACAGAAGTTCTTATTTTTGATGAGTCATTTTTTAAAATCTGTAAATAAAATTAATTAATTAATAATCATTACAATAATTAATAAAAATAAATAAATTTTAAAGATATTTACTTTGTGAGCAGTTAATTTTTTTTCCAAACCTAAAAAATAATAATTAATTATTATTAACTATAATTGCAATTTAATTATCAAATTACTTTAAAAATAAATTAATTTAACACAACTTATTAATTAATTACTTTTTTTTTATTAAATTTATTAAAATTACCTGAGGACTCCATGATTTTATAGGTTACAAAATTACCATATGTTTTAAATTACTGTCACTAATTACTTTAGAGTAATAATTACTTCAATGCTAATTACTTTCACTTGCAATTACTAACAAATAAAACCAATTTTATCCTTGAAATTTTAATGTAAACAATTTATTTATTAAAATTAAAAATATAAACATTCGAAGCGCCATCTTTTTAAAATCTCCCGCTCTTTATTCAAATAAATTTTCCACAGATATTTACAAATAAATAAATACTACTATTATATTAATTATTTAATTAATTATCTATTAAATAAAATAATTTTTCTAGATTACCTACAGCAGATTATTATTATTATGTCAAAATTATTATTATTATTATTATTTATTCCCCCCGCGAAAGTTAAAGTGACACCTGTCTAGGCAACGGATGTTTTCATTTCAAAAAATCATTACAAACCCGCATATCTAGTTTGAAAGCACAAGACAACACTTTTTAATTGTTAATAATAATAATAATTACTATAATATTTAAATAAATAAATCAATCACGGATAATTTATACTACAGTACTCTTGTCCACAGCAAAGTTATGCTGGAGACAAGATCCGCAGTTTATAAAATGTTACAGCCATCAGCAAATGAAGAAAGACGTGTAAGTTATATATTTAATACATCAATTATTTATCAGTGTGAATGTAACTGACAGCAATTTTTTAAATATTTGAATAAATAAATAAAACGTGAGTACACTGTTAAAAATAATTTGAAAATTACAATACAAAAGGAATTGAATTTTCATAACTAGATATTTGAATTGTATTTTCAATGAAAAAAGCTTTAAATTTAATATACGTAATTTAATAATCAAGCTGGTATTCAAAATTAAGAAAAAAAATATGAATTTTAATAAACGTACTGAAAATTTATACTTGATTTTTAAATTTTCAAAGCAAGAATTGAAAATTCTAAAACATATATTGAATTTTAAAAATTCTATTTTAAATTTCATAATACTTATTTTAAAATTCAAAAAAAAAGTATTTGAAAATTCAAAGTGTTAATTTTAAAATTCAAAAACGTGTATTTTAAATTCTATATGAAATTAGTAATGAAATTTCAAGCACAAATGTATGTGTTTATTGCGTTATATACAATCTTTGAAAATTCAAACAATTTTTTTTACAGTGTAGAAAAAAAAATCCAGAAATGGGAAAATATGAAAAATCAGCGCGCGCATTTTTTAAAATTCTATTATTTAAAATGAACTAATTGTCTCATGTCTGCTACATTCATTCATCAATTATTTAATTAATAAAATCAATTAATAAATTTATTTACATCAGATTACTAAATGGCCACCGGCATATTCAATGTCAATGACACCATATCAGGAGAGTGATTTTGATATAAGAGTACGACGTGCATGTTTGTCAGTGTCCAGTGCTCCAAGAATTTCAAAACTGATTGTTCTCGGTGATGTTGCTGTTGGTAAAACGTCATTAGTCAACACATTTTGTCACAAATCTTTCAATAATAATTACAAACCAACAATCGGAGTTGACTTTGAAGTGGAACGATTTGACGTACTCGGGGTTCCATTCAATTTACAAATGTAATTATTGTCTATTATTAATTTTAACTTAATTTAATTATCATTAATTAATTAATTAGATGGGACACTGCTGGACAAGAACGATTCAAAGCAATAGCAGCATCTTATTACCGCGGGTCAAATATTATAATGCTGGTATTTGATCTGACAAGTTTGCTGTCATTATCACATTGCAGGCAATGGCTTGAAGAAGCTGCCAGATCAAACACTGGAGATTATCATATATTTCTTGTCGGTACAAAAAGAGATTTGATGGTAATCTTTTTTTTAAATATTTGAAAAATAAAATTTAAATGTCAAATTAATCAGCGATTTTAATTTTCAAGTCAAACCAAGTGTACAAAATAATCGAAAAACGCGCAATTGCTATCGCGGAGTCATTGAAAGCCGAGTACTGGTCAGTTTCATCAAAAACGAATGATGGAATCACGGAATTATTTTCCCGGATTGCTGGTTTGTCTTTCAACGCTGCCATTCTAAGGGAATTAAATTCTCATAAACAGCAAGAGATCGGAACAAATTTAATTAGTAAGTATTTGCATACAAATATTTAATTTATTAATTAATTATTTATTTATTTTTCAGCATTGAGAAGACATGAACCTGAAAGTGAAAAGAAAACTAAACATTTTAAATGGCTGTCATGTATAAATTAGCATTAAAATTTATATTTTTTAATTTTAAAATTAAATAACTACTGTAATTATTAATGATACTGAAGTTAGCAGACGTCTAATAATTTTTGGATTTTTTTTTAGACGATAAAACAGAACAAAAAAATATTTGAAAAAATTGCACCCGTAGTTTTTAAAATTTTCTACATGTGCATATTTTTATTTTGTTTTTTTACAATTGATTTTTTGAAATACGAAAATTCAAAAATTTTTAAATGTCTGCTAACTTCAGGATCATACCGAAGTTAGCAGACGTCTAATAATTTTTGAATTTTTTTTTAGACGATAAAACATAAAAAAAAAAATATTTGAAAAAATCGCACCCGTAGTTTTTAAAATTTTCTACATGTGCATATTTTTATTTTATTTTTTTATGATCCTGAAGTTAGCAGACATTTAAAAATTTTTGAATTTTCGTTTTTCAATAAATCAACTGCAAAAAAATAATATAAAAATATGCACATGTAGAAAATTTAAAAAACTACAGGTGCAATTTTTTCAAATATTTTTTTAAAAATTTTTTATCGTCTAAAAAAAAATCCAAAAATTATTAGACGTCTGCTAACTTCAGTGTCATATTTTTTTACAATTAATTTGTTGAAATACAAAAATTCAAAAATTTTTAAATGTCTGCTAACTTCAGGATCATAATTATTAGCTGTATTTTTTAAAAATTTAATTATTAAGAATTCCACATAAAATTCCCAGAGATCCCCTTCCTAAATACTGACGTTAAAATCTAAAAGTCTTGTGGGTCTCTTGGTACGTCAGTCGCAGTCGGTTTTTATCCGTCGTCGGGAAAGGTGTTTGTCCATTACTCCATTACACTTTATGTATACATATATATATATACAAGATATATGTCGATAAAAATATATACATAAAAATAAAAAATAATATCAACAACTCATATATATAATTACAGTACAAGTACAAGTTAAGTATTCTCTGAAAACTAGAGTATAAATTAATCAAGTCAACGTCATCAAGAAGTCAATCGTAATCAGACGGAGGTGATTGTTATTAAAGACGTAAGCCGAGTCATTAAGTAGTTTTAAACCCAGGTGTCCAGTGTGTTGCGTTACCGGAAGTCACTACCCAGGAAAAATACGTCCAACGAAAATAAAAAAAAATAATAAGACGAAAACGAAAAGCCAGCAGCAGAATAAAATAAAAAGTACGTCTGCGCGTAATGGTGAACTAGGTGGGGGTAATTTTAAACAAGAGCGAGAGAGAAGTGATTGATAGACAAGACACGATAACAGCAACGTAGAGGAACACAATCGTCCTCGTAGATCGTGTATTAAGTCACATGGTCACGTGTTGCATTCATGATCCATCAGCTGCTTTAATTCATCCTCTTTATTTATTTATTTTTTATTCTGAGGATCCAGATTCCGATCCAGGTGAGACTGATTTTTAAAAATATTTTTTGACGTTTGAATTTTTATCTACGAATCTATTTGTCAACATTTTTTTTTATTGTTATTTTTTATCACTTGTTGATAGAACATATTTATGAGTTATAGAATTCATTATGTTTTATTTGAGGTTTTATTGTATTCCTGAATGTCTAAAGTGTCTGGCTCAAGTTTCTTATCTTGTATGAATTTAAATAGCGAATATTTATTTTAGATTTTTGCTCAACAAATCGTCGATTTATTTAAATATTCTTGCATTGTGTGATTCTGTTCTGTCGAGCGATAAATAATGTATCTAGGATCAAGGTTCAAGTTAAAAAATATATATTTTTTTTATTTATATATATATTTTTACCACGGTAGTGTAAACTGAGATACACATGTAGAAATTGCTATCTATATCAACGGATTTAAATTTATTGCTATGGATTCAAAATCGAATTCTGATCCCGACTATTATTTTTATTTTTCAGTCTTTAAATTTGTGACTTTAATTATCAGTAACATTGACACAGATTTTTTATAAAGACATTTTATTTACCCCAAAAATTCACCAGATTATTTTTCATACAAACATTCGTTTTACGTCAGCACTAGAATTTGAATTTTGGCGCGACAATTTTTCCCTTTTTAAATTTAAAAAAATCTTTTTTGGGTTTTCTCTAGTATCCGGTTACAAAATTTGTCCACGTCGGAATTTTTCTTCCACGCGTACTTGGTCGCCTTGGAAGCTTTCTTCAGATTTTCATAATTTTCCGTCTCTATCATACTCTCGACGTAATCTTTGTCGTTCCTTGCACCTTTTTCGTACTTGGGCAGTGTCGTCATTTTACAAATCCTTCCAATCCCTGAAATGAATTCATTTTTATAAAAATTACAAATTATCAAGATTTTAAATTTTAAATTATTTAGGCGGCAAATTTAAAAAATTTAAATCGAGCGAAATTACTCATAATTTTTAGAGACGGTTACCCAGTCAAGAAAGTTTATTTATTTACATACAGGAAGTAAAATTATTATTGTGTATATATTATATATTATACATATGCTTACATATTTATTAAAGCAGTTTAAATTTTATAACTCGCGAGCGCATTAACTGAAAACGAGTTTTAGTTTTCAATCTCCAGATACTCGATGACTCATGACTTTCATTTTTATTCTTAAAATCTCAGGTAGTTTTCCTTCCCCAGGAAAATGCACTTAAATATATCACGAGTTTAGACCCTCGTTATTTAGATAATTTTGAATTTATCAGAACTTAGGCAGGAAACATTTTGAATTTTAAAAGCAACAATTTTAGTTCCTAAGCCATAACGCGCGATAATTTAATCGGAATCTAATCAATCTTAAGATAAAGAGAAATTATCTTTGAGCAAACGCTTAAAGTAATTAAAAACCAATAGTAATTATCAGTTAATTTAATTACTAAAATATTACCAATAGTCTAAAGTCTAGTTCTTAATTACACTTAATAGTAAAAGTAATTAAAGTAAAACCAAAGATGTTTTAAACAGAAAAAATTATTCAAAAATTCCCAAGGCTGATAAAAAACGTTACCTCGTTAAATTTAATTTTTTTCGTTCTTCTCCTGATCTTTTTTGTACACCAAATAGTTAAAAAAAATCGTATTAATTATTGTTATTATAATCATGCCAATATTATTTAAATTTGACTCATTAATTTCCATTAAAAATAAATTTATCTTGACAGAGAATTTAAACTTAAAATTTTTTAATCCAAATTAAAATGTCATAAAACAATTGAAGTATAAATAAAAATTTTTTATAAAATAATTGACAAATGACTTGAAATAAAAAAATATCAAAGTCTCGATAAACTGATGATTGAATCAACGAACTTATAAACGTTGCGTTCAAGGTAAAACGACGGCCGTGAATGTTGGCGAGAAATAAAATAATAAATAAAATAAAAAAAGATTTCTTGGTCAGACTCAATCTTTTGAATCTTTTATTGAATTTAATTTAAAAGTTTGATATTATTATCGGTAATTAAAATTAAAATCTACGAAAAGTATAATATACTCATATATATGACAATGCATGAGTCATTTTAATTAACTACCGCCCATTAATGTTTTAAATTTTTTCGCCTAATCACAGTTTAATTTATGTAGCGTGTCACCAAGTTCGCGTGGAATATTTAAGTAATGTCGACTACGTGGTAGAATATTATTCGCTGTAATAGAAAAGTGTTAGAAGTATTCATTACACTGGAATTTTTTCGTTTGTATTTTTTTAAAATTTTTTTTGAGTCGCTCATATTTGGGAGAATTAAAAAAACTGATGCGAATATAAATAATATTTTATTAACGTCATGATTGTCAATTAGATTTTTTTTATTATTTATTACGTAGCCTTTACACGTGCATACTGTTGACCTTGTAAATACTCGAGATTACTGAGTAAAATATTTTTAATGAATTTGTTGTTTATTTATGATTTTATTTATCATTTATCATATAGTAAATTAATTATTTTTTTTTTATAAATTTAATTACAATGATTTTTTAAAAAAATATTTATATTTTTAATTCGACTCCGAATAAAATTTCAGTGAATGAAATCTAAAAAAAGTCAAAATTTTATTTTGAACCGATAAAAAAATTTTTTAAATTAATATTTGTGTAATGGCCTATAGATAAAAAACTAATGAAATTATTTATAAAAATTTATTTTCAATATTTATTAAATAAATGTATGAGTGTAAATGCAGCAGACATACGAAAATTTTTTAATTACATATAAAAAAATTAATGATATTGAAGTTAGCCGACGTCTAATAATTTTTGAAATTTATTTGAAGCGATAAATAATAAAAAAAAAAAATATTTGAAAAAATTGCACTTGTAGTTTTTTAAATTTTCTACATGTGCATATTTTCATTTTTCATTTTTTTGCAATCGATTCGTTAAAAAAAAAATTCAAAAATTTTTAGTTGTCTGGTAACTTCAGGATCATAAAAATTAAATAATTAAAATAATAAAATTTAAAAAAATGCATGTACTGAATTTTGAATTGTCTACATGTATTTTTTTTTTTTTATTTTATAAACATGTCAATTTATTATTTCAATAGTTTCCAAAATTGTCAGCTGTCCGCTAACTTATGATCCTGAAGCCAACAGACAATTAACGATTTCCGGATTTTTTTTCCACAAATAAATTATAAAAAAATAAAAACTAAAAATATGCACAGGTAGAAAATTTAAAAAACTACATGTACAATTTTTTTTTTACAATCTAATGTTTAAAAAAAATCCAAAAGTCATTGGACGTCGGTTTACTTCAGCATCGCTAACTTTACTATCATAATAAATGTTTAATTTTTCCACTGATAAAATTATAAATGGAGTAAAAAAAAAACGTGAATGATGAGTTAATTATACAATGAAATATTGAAAACGCGAAATTACGTCGTACGTAAAAATTGAACATTGCACGAAGACGTTAATGTATTGAAGCTGATGACTCGTCGGTTTTTCATTTGCCTGGTCGCACATTTTATTTTACACACCAGTGTCTTGGTAGCGGTAGCACGTACATGGGTATGGTACATGAAGCACTGATTTGTGTAGACGTATGACCGCTTAACTTGTCAGCCCACTTTATTGGCCAGGCTTTGACCAGAAGGAGAGTGTAAGTGGTATCTTTGGTAGCCCCCCAAGTCCCAAGTAGTCGAGAGTTGTTGGTAGTGCCCGCAAGTAGTGTCCAGTTCAAAGGATCCGGAAAAACCTTCAGTTGCTTTTCTCCTCTCGTGTCTCCAGTGATCTCTCCATTGGCAAATAAATCAATTGATCAGAAATCAAAGTTAATTACAAATTGTAATTAGCAGCCTGCAATTATAAATTTAAAATTAATAATTTATTATAATAATTGATAAATAATTTGCTCGTACTCGGTACTGATAAATTATTTAAATAAACGATGGATTTACCGGTGAGTATTCTAACCGATCATTGATCAGTAAATTGCTTTAGCTAAACTCGGAGAAAGTTTACAAGATTTTCCTTTCGCGTTACATGATCTTGTATTCTCGCACATTCTATATTTTTATTTTATTTTATTTAAGCCGCTAAAAGTTTTAGCATTAATTTATTTTTGCGGCCACGTCATTTAGCGGATGAAAAATTGAATTTTTTAATTTTAAAACTGACCTGTACTATTTAGGGGACTAATATTTATGAGGTGTCTACGTGTCTATAAGCAGGTACGCGCTAAAAAAACTAAAGTTTGAACCTTTAAATAATATTTCCGTTCGGTGCGTAATAGAGGTTTGAAATGATGTTTTATGTATTTAAATATTACGTCAAACTTTTTTGCATTTCATATTTTATTGACTAAATTAACCTTGAACTCTTTTTATAAATTCATTATTAATTTTTTTTTTTTAATAATTATAATTTTTTACTGTCTTACAAAAAAATTAATCACCAATTCGTGGTAATAAATTTTTAATAGTTTTTAAACTCGAGTACTTAAATTTTTTATTAAGCGCTTAAATATTAAAAAAAAAATTAAATATAGAAACTAAATATTTAGGGTACAGTAATTTAAAATTTTTAAATTATTGATAACAGAGTAGACACAAATTGATTAAAATATCGGTCACTGGTTTAAAACTCGGACAGTTTATCTGAACAAAATTTATAAATAAACAATCATTAATAACTCCAATTTAAAAAACTAGATAATTAATTTTTTTTTTAAATAAATAAAATTTCCCGCCTGTTTAAAATTGCTAGGATTCAAATTTAAAAAACCGCCGATATTTAAAAAAAATTAAATCAACTAGCAATCATAATTAAATGCTCATTATTTTATCGTCTGTACCAATTAAATTTATTTTAGCGACCCACTAATCACTTACATAACCGACAATCAACATTCATTTAATTATAATTCAAATTTCGAATATTTTTTGTCATCGAATTTATATTTTTACTATTATTTATTACAAACCGATTGTATAACTACAGAATACGTAATAGAAATTAACTCGCGGCTTATATGTACACATAATCATCTACATATATATATATATATACATATATACATGTATATAAATCCAGAATATCCCGGTTTCTCCCGATATTATTCATTGGTATGCCAACAGAGTCTTTGGGCGACCGGTTTTTCTCCATCTCCATCCAGTTCGTCCTCACTTTTTTATCCTTTTAATTTTTTTCTTTATTCTTTTTAACATTTTTCATTTTATCTCTTGTTAAATCAACCGTCGAAAAAGGAGTCAACTTGTCCATCTTAAACTCAAAATCACTTGTTATTTTACTAGTCATTATTTATGTTTATCTCCGTCGTTAGATAAATATTTTAAAAATAAATCATGATACCTGTCAAGTTATCAAAAAAAATTACTCGAGATTACTGACAGATAATAATAATAATAATAATGATGATAATTGTGATGAAGTAATTAATGGATAATAAATTAATTAAACAGACAGCCGACGCATCTCAACCGAAGGCTGTAAGAATGACAAGTCCACCAGTTTACGAAGGTGAAAACAGCCCGGAATTGTCATCAGAATCATTCTTGAGTACTTTGGATCTAGTATTACTTGCATTATTACTTTTCGCGGCAATCTGGTACGTTCTGAAAAGAAACAGACAAGATGATTTGCCGCCAGCGACTAAATCTTATTCGATACAGTAAGCAATACAGTTACCAAGATCACCAGTTACTCAATCTATTAATTAATTTCATCAATAACCAGGATTTATCTTACAGGCCAACGAGTTTTACATCAACGGCACCTACGGAGAACTCATTTATAAAAAAGTTACGAACATCCGGACGTAGTCTCGTTGTATTTTATGGCAGTCAAACAGGAACTGGAGAAGAATTCGCTGGAAGATTGGCCAAAGAAGGTGTCCGCTATCGAATGAAAGGAATGGTCGCTGATCCAGAAGAATGCGACATGGAGGAACTTGTTAATTTGAAGCAAATATCAAACAGTCTTGCTGTTTTTTGTCTGGCTACCTACGGAGAAGGCGATCCTACTGACAACGCAATGGAGTTTGTAGATTGGCTCAAAAATGGCGACGCTGATCTTACGGGACTTAATTACGCCGTAAGTTTTCCTGCTTTCTATTCATAAATTTATTCAGGAACGAGCGTTTGAATTATTTTATACTACAGGATATCGGTCATTCAATTAAATCGTTTTCGACCCTCAGCATCCGCGCTATGAGTTTTTTTCTCACGTTCACTCAAAGTATTTTTTGCTCAATAATTTCAAATGGAACCTAGTGAATTTTTTTTTTTTCTTCACAAAATTTTATGCTCATGATTATGAAATTTGAAAATTATTTCGAGTTTAGAAAATATTTATTTTAAAAACTCGAGACTTTTTCTCATTGCGAGTAAAGTAGGACGTAAAAATTAATTCGCTTCGGGTGAATTCGGGTCGCTCCGAATTTTTTCGGCATTCGCCGCCATTTTTTTCAGATGAGTGTGAGTGTAGCAGACATCAGACAAATTTTGAATTTCAAATAAATAGAGTAAATAACTAACGAAATTAAATTTTTAAAAAATGCGCATTTAAAAAATTTAAAAATTAGTAAGTGCATTTTTTAAATTATTTACTCCATGTATTTATATTTTTAAATTTGTTCGATGTCTGCTACATTCACACTCATTTTTTCAGCCGGTACATCTGTCATTGTTTCCAAAATTCAAAAATAAAAACCAGTATATGGTGCACAATATTTTTCTTTTAAAAGTTTAAAATTTTCCCGCAATTTCGCGCGCGCCGAAGCGCGAGACTTTTTCTCATTACGCGGGTGCTGAAGTAATTATTTTTAATCGCACTTTTTTTTATCTATCAACTGTCTAATCATCTAGACCAGTGTCTTTACCAACTGCTGGTAAATTAGAAACTTAAAAAAAAATCTATTGAAAACTAACCTCAGTTTCTAATAAACTTGCAAGTTAATAACAACGTTTTCAATTTAAATTTCATATTCAAAGTAAAGTGTTATCAGTTAAATGACACATTAAATATATAAATAAAAATGTCATATTTATTAATTGATATAAATCCGGTTACATAACCACCAGTGTAAATTTATAAATTTTCCCTATAATCGGATTTAAAAAAATAATTTCTGAAAATTTATTGATTTTCTAACTCGTAATTACAATTTCAAATTTATTTTAATTATTATGAATATTAAATTCTGTAAATTGACTTCTGTTACACGTAATTTAGTAATTATTATCAGAAGTTTGAATACTAACGTCAACGTCACGCAGCGGAGGTTTTCGTCACTAAGTAGAACGAAAAATGTAATTTTAAAATTTAAACTGTTTAGTTTTTTTAAATTTAATAGCAGAGTAATTTTGCTGGTTATAAGTGTAATTACTCTAGAAAATTTACTTTTAATTGCTTTTATTATGCAACCATGGAAATTTTATATTTTTTTTGGAGTACCAGGGGTCATTAGATTAATTATTTACAATCAAGATATTAATAAATGGTTTATGGTAATTTCAGGTCTTTGGATTGGGTAACAAGACGTACGAACATTACAATGAGGTTGCTACTTATGTTGACTTTAGACTTGAACAGCTTGGGGCCACGAGAGTTTTTGAATGCGGACTGGGAGATGACGATGCCAAGTAATTACATTTATTTTTGTTTAATTGTTTAATTATTTAATTATTTAGTGAATTATTTTAATGATTTTAAAAATTTCCGCAGCATTGAGGACGACTTCATAACATGGAAAGACAAATTCTGGCCGGCGGTCTGCGACTTCTTTGGTATCGAAGGCGCTGGAGAAGATGTCAGCATCCGGCAGTACAAATTAACTGAACATGTCGATGTACCGGCTGACAGAGTGTACACTGGAGAAATAGCACGTCTCCATTCGTTGGTTAATCAGCGACCGTAAGTATTTCTTCCAAACTGAATTTTAATTCGCCGATTATGATCCTGTGTATTGAACCGCTTGTAACTTTTTTGTTTATCGATTTATCGATTTGTAACTCAAGACCTTTTTTGTAGAGCGTTAGATTCTCTACAAAAAAGTATTAGAACTTTTTTTTGTAAAGTCAATATTTTAAAAGTTACAAGTGGTTGAAGGCGGGAAAATATGATAGCAGTAGTGAGAATTTAAATTTTAAATCTAGATAATTAAAAATAATTTTTTATTCCAGACCATTCGATGCTAAGAATCCGTATTTAGCACCAGTGAAAGTTAACCGTGAGCTCCATGGCCCGACATCAGAGCGCTCGTGTATGCACATCGAGTTTGATATCGAGGGATCCAAGATGCGGTACGACGCTGGAGACCACGTGGCGGTTTACCCGGTCAACAACAGCGAACTGGTTGAAAAAATAGGAAAGGTATGCGAAGTTGACTTGGATACCGTGATAACGTTGACAAACACCGACGAGGAATCAACCAAGAAGCATCCGTTCCCTTGTCCCTGTTCGTACAGAACAGCGCTTACGCACTACATCGACATTACCAGCAACCCCAGGACTCACGTTCTAAAAGAACTGGCTGAGTACTGCAGCGACCCAGCAGACAAAGAGAAACTGAAGCTCATGGCCTCGACAACCGCCGAAGGCAAAGCGCTCTTCCACCAGTGGGTTACCAACGAAAACCGCAACATCGTCCACATTCTCGAAGACATTCCGAGTCTGAAACCAGCGCTGGACCATCTCTGCGAGCTGCTACCACGTCTCCAGTGTCGTTACTACTCCATATCTTCGTCTCCGAAGCTACACCCGACGTCAATTCACATAACCGCCGTCGTCGTCGAGTACAAGACACCCACCGGGCGCATCAATCACGGAGTAACCACCACCTGGCTCAAAAATAAACACCCAACTGATCCTCCCAGCTACGTCCCTATTTTCGTAAGGAAGTCGCAGTTCAGGCTCCCAGTGCGCACCATCACTCCAATCATCATGGTCGGACCCGGTACCGGCATCGCTCCCTTCCGCGGGTTCATCCAAGAACGCGACACAGCCCGCAAAGAAGGCAAAGAAGTCGGCGACACCATTCTCTACTTCGGGTGCCGCAAAAGCAAAGAAGATTTTCTTTACCGCGATGAGTTAGAGGCCTACGTTAAGAGCGGAACCCTGAAGCTGCACACGGCCTTCAGTCGCGAGCAGGAGAAGAAAATTTATGTAACTCATCTGCTAGAGAAAAATAAGGACGAGATCTGGGATGTAATTGGCGCTAAAAATGGTCACGTTTACATCTGCGGGTAAGTTTAATTTTTTTGCGCCACTAGCTCATTAATTACCGACAAATTGTCATTTAATTTTTAAGCTGGTGGTCGAATATTTTATTTTAAAAATATTTTAATCATTAATTATTAATTATTATTTTTAGTGACGCGCGTAATATGGCTCGTGATGTACACAATATTTTACTGAAAGTAGTACAAGAAAAAGGTAAAATGACTGAAATGCAGGCTGCTGACTACATTAAGAAAATGGAGACACAGAAACGTTACTCCACTGACGTCTGGAGTTGAGTACACCCTTAGCTGCTATTATTATTTAATCGCAATAATTGATAACGTACTTGTCGATTTATTGAATCGACATCAAAAGTACGTCAATATTACGATAATTTTTTGAGATTGTCATCGTGAGAAAGGAAATCCTCCACGCATAGAAATAGGAAATTGAATAAAATATTTTTCATGTATATAATTACGTCCGTTACAGCGATTATTAATTTAAAAATAATCAGCGCACTTTTATAGGTGTCGAAGATTTTACTTGATCATTTTTTTATAGATAAATTACTTATTAATAATGATAGTAATAATAATAATAATAATAATAATAATAATAATAAAAATACTGTAATTGTCAATTTTTATTTATAAGAAAAAATTATATATATATAATGTATAAATATATATGTCTATTTTTAATCAATGCATATTTTTTAATTGTAAAACTTGCCGAATTATAAATATAAATTTATAATTATAAATATAAATAATTTTTTTTTTTTTATTTTAAAGGTAAAGGAATTTTGTAATAATTTTGTTTATTATAATTTTAATGTAATAATTAATAATTAATTAAATCGTTATGTTATAATAACGTTTTATTAAATAAAGTATACGTTTAAAATTTTTTTTGTGATTCCCCACAATTTTTTAAAAATTTATTCAGTCTTTTTTGACCTTGAGAAGTTTTTTAAAAATTTTTGTACGGAAGGTACTTGAAATATATGTATATATATTTATATATATATCAAGTAAACACACGTGGTATTTACATGTTATCATAACCTATTTTTATTTGTATAAAAAAAAATAAGTAAATAAAAATAAATATGAACGAAATATTAGATAACAATTTTATAAATAATTATGATAAAATTAAACTGTCATTAAAAAATGCCGCTTTTATTGCAATCGATGCCGAATTTAGTGGAATTAAGGAGGAAAATGTTGCCGATTTATCGTAAGATCAAAATTATTTTTTTTTTAAACTAAACAATGGAAATTATTTAAATAAATTAAGATGTGAATCCAGCAGACATCAGTGAATTTTTAAATTTTAAATAAATCAAAATAATGGAATTTAAAAAAATCCGCGCACAGATTTTTAAATTTTTATTTTACTTACACTTAATTTATTTACTCAAAAATTTAAAAAATTGTCACCTGTCAGTCAAAATTCACACTCTTATTTATAATTATTATTTTTAAAAATAGAATAGAATTTTTCGACAAAATAATTTGAAAATTTGAAAAAAAGTCGGTTTTGTAATTTAAAAAAATAAATAATATTTGAATTTATTTATTAATTATTATTTTAAAATAAATAAAATTAATTGCGTAATATGTCACCCAGATAAATGGCGGGAAAGGCAAAATTTGAAAAATTTATAAATGAGTGTGAATGCAGCAATGAGAAGGTTTATAAATTTTAAAAAAATAAATCAAAATAATGGAATTTAAAAAAATACGCGCACAGATTTTTTAATTTTTATTTTTCTTACACTTAATTTATTTACTCAAAAATTAAAAAAATTGTCACCTGTCAGTCAAAATTCACACTCTTATTTATAGTTATTATTTTTAAAAATAGAATAGAATTTTTTAGACAAAATTATTTTAAAATTTGAAAAAAAGTTTTGTAATTTAAAAAAATAAATAATATTTTAATTTATTTATTAATCATGATTTTTAAATAAATTAATTGCGAAATATATCGCCCCGATAAATGGCGGGAAGGGCAAAATTTTAAAAATTTATAAATGAGTGTGAGTGTAGCAAAGTTTATAAATTTAAAATAATGAAATTTAAAAAAGTGCGCGTACTTACATTTTATTTATTTATTTCAAAATTTTAAAAATTCCCACTCGTCAGTTACATTCACTCATATAATCAAGTAATTAGAATAATAAAACGACAAGAGTTGTGCATATCGAATCGAATCGAACACAATTCGATTCGATATAATTGCAGGGTCAGTTGATTTAAATTGCACATCATTTATTAATTACAGATTATTTGATACGATGCCACAGCGATACAAAAAATTGCGCG
This sequence comes from Microplitis mediator, assembly GCF_029852145.1. Taxonomy (NCBI): domain Eukaryota; kingdom Metazoa; phylum Arthropoda; class Insecta; order Hymenoptera; family Braconidae; genus Microplitis; species Microplitis mediator. The sequence goes on along the minus strand of NC_079971.1, from coordinate 990,086 downwards.
AAAACATCGATTCGTTTATCGCAATCCAATTTGGAATAAGTACATATAAATATATAAGAGACGATAATAAATATGTCGTTGACACATACAATTTTTATTTGTTACCGAGACAATTGCCGTTTGATGACAGGCAATTTCTGTGGCAAGTTGGAGCACTCGAGTTTCTAACGAGACATAATTTTAATTTTAACAAGGTATAATTATTTAGTATTCATTAATTGAACTTGAGAATCATTAATTGATTAATTTATTAAGCGGGCTAATTAATTATTGCAGCTAAATTATCACGGGATATCGTACCTAGATGAGGAGAAGGAAAAGAAACTCCGGGACACATTGAAAGTAAATGATTATATAAATAATTACGCAATATTTTCAAATAGCAATGACGAGTCGGTATTTTCTACGGCGACAAGTGATGTGGCGAAATGGCTGAAAGACTCTAAATCTGAGAGGTCTATTGAACTTAAATGTAACAACATCGCGCAGCAGTGCTACATCCAGCGAGAGCTGAGGTCGTCGTTCAAATCCATATGGACTGAGTCGAAAGACAAGCTGACTATTCTGGTCATTAAAGTGGATGCTCAGACTAGAGAAGCTCTAGAGGAAGTCGATAATAATAGTCTGGAGAACAAGATTATCGATTACTATTTAGGGTTCACCAAAGTCTTCAAGTTGCTGGTCGACTTGAAGAAACCCATTATTGGGCATAATGCCCTACTTGATCTCATGTTTGTTTACAAACAATTTTACCGGCCGTTGCCTAGCAATTATTTTGAGTTTAAAAAGGAAATTCATAAAATTTTTCCGTGTATTTACGATACCAAGTTTATTAGCTATGAGTTGAAGAGGAAATTAGATACAGGTTTTTATAACACTTAAAAAATGTCAATTTAATTTTTTTTTTAGGAAAAAAAATGTTTACGATCATATCTGACCATATAGGAATCCTTATATCTGATCAAGCCCAAAAATATGATCACACATGTCCACACTGCAGGAATTATAAATCATATAAAAATACAGAAAACAAAATATGTAAATATAATCATATCTGATATCATATACAATCATATATGTTCATATATGACAATATATGATCAGGTTAAAAATTTGCGTCCCAACTTGGACTTCACACATGATCATATATGACTTCAGATGTGATCATATATGTGCAGAATATAAATCTGTACTCAAACAAGACTTTCTATATGATATCAGATATGTTCATATGTGATCAAGTTATGAATCTGCGTTCCTACCTGCGGGTTTTATACATAATCATATATAATATCAGATATGATCATAAATAATCAGATTATGAATCTGCACTCACACATAAGACTTCCTATCTGATATCAGATCAAATATGGTCATATATGTTTAGAATATAAATCTGCACTCACACATAAGATTTTCTATCTGATATCAGATATGATCATATGTAACAGATCAGATATGCTCATATGTGATCAAGTGATGAATCTGCATTCCTACCTGCGGGTTTTATACATAATCATATATAATATCAGATATGATCATAAATAATCAGATTATGAATCTGCACTCACACATAAGACTTCCTATCTGATATCAGATCAAATATGGTCATATATGTTTAGAATATAAATCTGCACTCACACATAAGACTTTCTATCTGATATCAAATCATATATGTTCATATGTGATCAGGTTATTTGGGCTTCATATACCATCTTATATAATATCAGATATAGTCATATATGATCAGACCATGGATTTGCACCCGCAAATGGGATTTTTATATGATATCAGATATAAATCTGAACCTTTAATTGTGACTATACATGATAGATATGATCATATACGTGAAATCAGATATGATCACATATATTCATACATGATTATATTTAAATTAATACATGATCATATCTGAATATTTATTGCTGACACCAAACAGGTTAATAAATAAAATTTATTATCTAGATTCCTTGAAGTCAAATATACTCCAAGAATTGTATCATTTCTTCATCAGCGCTGGACACATACTAGTGGTAGAATCCCCGAAAATCGAATTCTCGGAGCCAGTAAATTTAGGTACAATAATTAAAAACAAACAAACAATATTAAACCTTAAGCTAAATCAACAAGTCGCTAAAACCTAATTTATTATGCAGACAAAGAAATATATCACGATGCGGGCTGGGATTCCTATTACAGTGGGTACTGTTTTATAAAAACAGCTTACGTACACGCGATTAAAAAACGCGGACTGTAAGTATTTAAATATTTACTCTTTAAATTCAATGTTTATTATCGTTACCGGTATTTGTTTTCGCAGCCGTGATGGGTTAATAGAACTGACCAACTCGGAAATTTTTTATGGAGTCCACGAGTACGTTAATTGCGTTAATGTTATTCGCGCCGACCTTTCTTACATCGTAAGCTATTAATAAATTATCTAAATAATAAATAATTAAATTAAAGTAAATTAAATTAATTAATTATTCAAATTTATTTATAGAAATTAGACGGTCCAGATCCTAAATCAACGCGGCCTCCTTGGCTTAATATCCGGACTAAAAAAATATCCCCAATAAATATAAGCGAGGTAAAACTTATTAATAATTAATGTAATTAATAAAAGTTAATATCAATGTTTATATTTATTTAGATCTCCGCAGAACTTTCACCGTTTGGATCTCTGGCAATAAAACCTCACACCAGAGAAAGTGTTTTGGTAGCGACGTCAAATTACCGAACGTAAGAGATTACTTTATAAATAATTATTATTATTAACGATTAGTGTCGTTATTTGGATGAAAAATTGTCGTCTGGTTGGCCCGTAAGTTAGATAAAACGACGTTATAAGTTTAATAATAATACCAAGGTTTTTATGTCTCTGTGTACGATCTGTAGCTACACTACACTACATTTGTACGAGTATTAAATAACTAGTTACTTTTTAGTTTGCTCGTCTTGATTTAGTTTTAAAATAAATAATCCCGGGAATTTGCTATCATGCATTCATCTTTATAGGCCCGTGCTGCTCTGCTGTTTCTAGCCACTTATAAATTTCTTATTAAATTATTTTTATTTTTGTTTTTTACTTGAGATTTTACGCTCAACTTGGCAATCGCTTACTTCCTACTCGTTTTTTACCTCCAGTAACTAAAATATTGAGTTTACAAAAAAAATGTACGAGTAACTTTTTGTAGGAAATTTAACGCTCTACAAAAAAGGTCTCCAGCAAAATTCTCTTAGACCCAATAATTAAAAAGTTACAGCCATTTTAAGATTTATTTAAATTTCTCTTTCGGAGTACTGCTGTCATCAGAAATGAAGGGACGGCTCCAGCAGCTCAAATTTTGATTTTATAAAAAAAATGTATGAGTAACTTTTTGTAGGAAATTTAACGCTCTACAAAAAAAGTCTCTTGCTAAATTGACTTAGATCCAATATTTAAAAAGTTACAGCCATTTTAAGATTTATTTAAATTTTTCTTTCGGAGTACTGCTGTCATCAGAAATGGAGGGACAGCTACAGCAGCTCAAATTTTGATTTTATAAAAAAAATGTATGAGTAACTTTTTGTAGGAAATTTAACGCTCTACAAAAAAGGTCTCTTGCTAAATTGACTTAGACCCAATATTTAAAAAGTTACAGCCATTTTAAGATTTATTTAAATTTTTCTTTCGGAGTACTGCTGTCATCAGAAATCAAGGGACGGCTACAGCAGCTCAAATTTTGATTTTACAAAAAAAATATATGAGTAACTTTTTGTAGGAAATTTTATGCTCTACAAAAAACGTCATGAGAAAAATTACCATAAGACTCATAGTTATTGAGTTATAGACGATTTTTATAAAATACTACCGCGGGAATTTTTAGTTAATTTAAAAAAATTTAAAAATTCGTGTTATTTGTTTTCGCGGCAGACTTATTATTGTTGATTTACAAAAATAATATAAATATAAGTATTTTTTTACATTATATTAAAAGACATGCATATATATGAAGATGGATGATTGACATTTCAGGGCGAGAGAAATTCTGGATCATTTCCAGCGGAGCAAAGATTACCGCGTCGCTCTCTATAATCCACTGAGACATTCATTAATATCGAAATCAATTATTTGGTAAGCCGAGTAAACTACTAAGCAAGTAATGAAACAATTACCAATACCAATCAATAATAATTAATTTTAGGAGCAGCTTCGTCCTGTCCAGCGGTTTACTGACCTGGTTAATTCATTCCAGGATCACTAGATCTTAACAAACGTTTTACAAAATGGAAATAACGGTCTCCAGATTAGTATTACTCAATAAAAAATAAGTTGAACAGTAATAATAATAATAATTTGCAACGTTTTTTAAATAAGAATAAGCGGTACTCTGTTTTCCGATATTTCAAAAGTTTTCTCTGGCCGCAACTCAAGGCTACCCCTCGAAATAACACGCTAGCTATTTTGTGTAGGCGTTTTTTAGCTCTGCCTTGCTGTCTCAGTGTCTTTGTCCACGTAACAGAGATCCATAAACCATGAGATTGTCAATTCAATGCAGCCGGTGAAAAATAGTTTGTAAAAAAACTATTTAAATCTAAAATATCTAAAAAAAAAATATTTAATCTTTCTGACAGTTTTCGGCTCATCACTTAAATATTTCAGTAGTTCACACATGTCAAATTAATTCGATAGCTGACGTTAAGATGTTAATAATAATAACCACTAAAATCTACCGGTTTAATTTTTACTCGTGAGCTTTAATTTGTCTCTGTCTCTTATTTTTACTGAGCATTTATTCATTTTTATTACCCGGTGAAAAATCATTTTTATATTTTAGTTTTTTTTATACCGAGATCTATAAAAATTCATGATCAAAAGTTTTTTTATGGAATCCGGAAATTTTTCCAGTTTGATTTTTTTTTAAATCTCGATCTATACAGATCTTAATAATTAAAAAATTGGATCCTAGATCAAAGCAGAATGAGGGATTGAGGCCTCCGTGAAATTTTTTTTCCGGTAATTCGTCAAGCGGCGAATCAAAGAAATGAACAAAAAAAACTTCTGTACAAAGTAAAAAAAAAAATGATTAAAAAGCGATAGCGTGAATTAATAATTCTTAAAATATATTTTAACTACCCCCAGGTAGCCTCGAGTTTCCTATATCCAACTGGCAAAGCTCGTCGATATGAAAATACCTCCGCGGATTTTCGCTACCAAATGTTTCGAAATTGTCGTTGTCTTTCTCGTCGACGGCTTTAATGTCTGCGTAAGTTAAACTTACTTGGATGAGGGTCATCAGCGATATTTATCCTCGTAAATGCACCTGTCGTTTGCCACCACCAGCAGCACCTCCACCAGCATCATCTTGATAAAAATGAAAAAGCCCAGCGACTAAATCATGATTAATCGGTAACAATTTTTAACATTTCCTTTATCATATAATATAAATATATATATATTTTTTTAAAAATATATTTTAATAGACGCAGACGTGTGGGCGGAACACTTTGAACTTGGCGGGTATGAATGACGTTATTGAGCAAAATAATAATAAAGTTATAAAATATTAAGCGTTTAGTTGCATTAGTCTCTTGCTTACGCTTGTAGTTATTATGCTAAATAATTTTCCGGAGGCAGGAGGCAGCGGCAAGTCTTGTAAGTGTACTCAAATAAATAAAAACACGTATAGTAGGAAAGAGAAATTCTATTTTTGGTTCATAAGCTGCTGCTGGTAGAAAATAGCATAGCCTAGCCCCTGGCCTAGAGCGTAGGCTTGACCGGCTACTTGGCCGTAAGACGGGACAGCTACAGATCCGAACCTTATTCTGCCCCGGTGATGACGTATCGGGCTGACTAAATTAAAAACCTTTGGTTCGTATCGGTCACGTGCCGACAGTCTGACAGCCCGACACCCGCCGGCTACTTTTCTTTCAAGTTCATTAAACTAGACGAATATTAAATATGCCGAGATGCTGCCATCGATTTCACGATCCTGAAGTTAGCAGACAATTAAAAATTTTTTGATTTTTTTTTTGAACAATTAAATTTGAAGAAAAAAAAAACTAAAAATATGCACGTGTAGAAAATTTAAAAAACTACAGGTGCAATTTTTTAAAATATTTTTTTTCTTCTGGTTTACCGTCTAAAAAAAAATTCAAAAATTATTAGACGTCTGCTAACTTCAGTATCATATCGATTTCTGATACCGAGACTCGTTCCTGGGAGTAAGGAGAGCGGGAGAGACCGCGATATATTTATATAGATGTAATTAGTTAAAACTAAAAAAGGCGAGAGGTCACTCGGGTTACCTGGGTTTGCTGGGTACGATCCCGGCATGCTCTACTTGCCCACGTACAAATTTGTACTCACGACAACTACTCTCACGCTTGATAATAATAATAGTAGTAGTAATTTTCTCGATTTGCTAAATGTTACAATACCCTATTTCTGTTTCCTTTAAGACCTAGTGGTGACATGTCTCTTGTAGGCTATCCTTGGCACGAATTGAATTTTAAATCATGTTATAAAGATTAATGCTTATTAAAATACTTATGTAATTGTTATTTTATCGGTTATTTGAGTTCTAACAACTTTTAAATTGTTTTTTTAAATAGATTTTTGGGTTACGAGTTCTCAGGAATTTATCACCATTTTGTTTTATTGGTGATTAGAGTTAATGGATGCGTACGGACTCTTAATATCTGGGAAACTAATTAAACTATTTTTAAAATTTCAACAGCAAATAAAAGAGCGTATCACGATTTAATGACCACATAATTTTTAAATTAATTGGTCGCGTAGTTTTTTAAAAACTCAACAAATAAAATTTTAAAAAAGTAAACAGATTTTTGAATGTCGTCAAAAAATTTTACTCCGTAGATCTCAGGACTCATCAACAAGAATTTAAAAAAAAATAGCGGGTGCGGATCTACGGAGTCTCAATATGTGGAATTAATAAAATGGCTGCAATTTTACGGCAAAATTTGCGGTGATTTAATGCGCGCGTGATTTAAAAACGAATTGGTCACCGAAATTTGTTATAAAATTAATGAAATCTTACATAATAATTTTTTTTCGTCTTATTAAAAGAAGTATGGTCATGGTCAAATAAAAAAGTGTCTGGTAATCTAAATCTTAATCATGCGGTTGTCAGCAGCCGGCTGCGGCTTCCTACGAGCTTAAATCCGACCTCGAGAAAACATCCTTGCGACTATTTTCGCGACATGAATTTCGACATGACAGATGAGAGTTGACTTTTCTACTTCGCCGATCTCACTGATATGTATTTTTTATTCGCATAAACCTGTCGTTAGCTTTTATATCTACAAGCCAGCTGAACATTTTCGATATCTTTTAATAAATTTCATCCACATTTAAACACCCCAGTCCTCAGCGAACATCCATCAGCTACAAATAATAAAATGATAAATAAAAAAAACAATATCATAAATCGACGTGGAAAAATTAAATGGTTACAGTTGATGCCAATAATTGCAATAGCCTATAAATAGACCGATAAAGTAACTAATCAACCAGAGGTTTACTTTTATTTTCTCTGGGCCAGTTTTATTGCTGGCTAGAATACAAGCAGCTTGTATCTGTCATCAACTCGCATGTACGCACTTAATCATCCCTCTTAAAAATTTATTCGCATAAATTCGGTGTCCCAATTGGAAGAATTTAGTCGCTCAGCTCGTGTACAAATTGGATCTTATCAACATATCACTGGTGTGTTATTATACCGTGATATCGTACGATCCGATATTATTTTAATTGCTACACGCGCCAATTTATTGGCACGATTAAATACTCTATAGCTGTCATTAAGGTGTTAACCTCTGTCACCAGTATTTCATTCTCACCTATTTGATAGCCAATTTATTGCATTCGACCTTGAAAAAATAAATAAATATATTAAATACTCAGATAAATATAAGCGGTGGAGATGAAATTGGGCAGAGACTGAGACAGAGACGATGGGATTTTATTTGAGGATTTAGTTATAATATAATTGTAAATTAACTCAAGACAATGAAGAATGTATTACCTGTCTATTCTGGATGTTTGGCAGCAATAATGCCTCCCAGGGACACTTGCTTGCTGGTGTGCATCAGTTTGTATAATATTGTATTTTAGATGATCAAAAAACCGTCCGTCTCGTTCTCTCATGTCTTAAAACTGATGCTACCCTGAAAAATACCGTCTAATGACGCTCATGAGCACAAAGGCCGCGTGAGTTCTAATTTCGTATTATCTTTTTCCCCTGGTTTAAACTATAAATAACGATCTGTACAATTTCTTTTTACTTGGATTATAAACCATTATTATTATTTTTTATTTTTTTAAACGGAGGACTCATCGTTTTCGTTACATTATTTATGAGTTCTCTTGTAACGTAAGATGTTGAAAAAAAGAGCGTAATACGTTACAGAGCAGTTATATTTATGACGAGTCAACATACTTTTTTTATACTTATCTGCAAGCTGACGAAAGCTTTACTTTTTTAGCTTTATTTTAAATTTTACTTTTTGCGCTGAGCAATTTGGCAAAAGTTGTGCTCGAAAATAAATTGACGGTTATGACAGCTGACTCAAAGCATCTGGACATCCGCTTTGCTATTTAATCTTGAGAATTACTTTATTCAGTACATTGACCTTTAAATTACAAGCTAATAAATTATTACTTGCCATTAAATCCTTCATAAAAGACAGCGAAAAAATTGCGCACACCCCGCGCTCTGAGGGTGTGCACTATTTTGTTTCTCGTTTTCACCGGAAATTTTAATTACCAACAATAATTTTTATATATTTTTACAATCTGTAGCTCAAAACAAAAAGATTTCATTCAATTTCCGGTTAAAAAATTCAAAAATTAAAAAAATTTTTTTAAGCGGCAAAAAATTTATTTTGAATTTCCAAGTTTTGTAGCTTAATTAGAACATTAGAATCAGCGGCTGCTAATTGCGTAACAATTAAAAACAAATAGCGAGTAATTGAAAGATTATTTACTGCAGAGTAAATCTGGAGAATGAAGACTTGAGTAGGAAGACAATGAAAAACTGTAACGAAGGTTAATCTTATTTAAAAGAAATAAAGCCGGGTTGTTGGCTGGTGTCCAAAACTCTAGATCATTATTATGATCGCGATCAATAGACATCATCAACAGCATCATCATCATCGTCGTCTTCCTCCGTTCTCCTCACACCCTCGGTGTATCTTGGAGGTAATCTTCTTGGTTCGTCCACCAGGTAGCGACATGCACGACTATTTAAACGAATTTCTAGGATCTACGGCGCCCCGTTTCGCTCAGCAGCGCAGGCGTTGCCGTATCATCATTTTTTTCACGATTTATTAATTTACATGTTTACTTAACTAATTTAAATATTTCGCATTCATTTTATTCAAATAGTCTCAGTTTATTTATTCTTTACTCCACGATGTCGAGACTTGTCTGACGGGGTTTTTTTTAAATTTATAATTGACAAAGTGCTAATTAAGTGTCTAAGATTTTTAATAATCGGTAAGTTCACCCACAATTAATACCGTGTAAAGTGACTTTTAATTATTAAATAATTAAAGTAAAAAAGGAAAGAAAATTGTGGGAAGTGAATCTCGGCTGTCGATTCTTCCAAGTGTCTGTGCTAAAAATATTTGAAAAAAAAAAAAAGAGGTTTAATCCTGTTTTTCTGGTGACTTTTCGCTTAAAGTGTCTGTGGATTTATTAATGTTTTTTTATTAATATCCGATGTTTGCTCAGGGATCAAAAGAATTATTTGAGACAAAGAACAGAGCCCGTAGTCTTACTCTTTAGTCTGCCGATTTATTTATAAACATAACATAAAAGATCATTGTCGAAATATTAACTACCGAATAAATAGAGTATTGAATAATTATAAATAATAAATATTATTATTATTATTATTATGTTGAGAGTTGGCAAAGTGGTAGGTACCCTGGCAAAATAATTAGCTCTGTTGATGCTAAAAGTGTCCGCTCGGGCACTAGAATTTCAAACGAAGGTTAAATTTTAAACTAAATTTAAATAATATATTAATTTATTTATATTATAAATAAATATCTTATTATATTTTTTTGAAATTTAATTATTTAATTTTAATTAAGTCGTATTTATGTAGCGGGTAATTTAATTTAAATTATATAACATAAACAGAAAAAAAATAAAACAAGAGAAGAAAAAAAAGAAAGTGTCTTTATAAATACGCGCCAAGGAAATAGAGGAAGAACTGCTGAAAATAGACGCATCACGTCATTTTAATGAACGTTTTGTCTCCAGCCAATCCCGTTGCTCCACATGCTCCTTATAACTACCGTTCATTTTAATAACTCCTGGTTATCCTTAGCTTTGTCTATTTATATTTCAAATTCAAAAACTCCCGCGGCGAATTTTTTTTCAAATTTATTTACTTGAACTGTCACTTGTAATTAATTAATTAAATTAATTAGTTATTATAATTAAATCGAGGGCTAAAATAAAATTTAAATATACCGGGAGTTTAAATAATTTGAATTTTTTTTTCCCGCGCTGAGTTTTAAAAGCCGCCGCAGGTGGCGCGCAAGAGCAATGAGCTGTTGAATTTTTTTACGTGGGCCAGTTGCGCGGAAGCCAGACTGTGATTTAGTCAGCAACTCGTGGAAATATAAAGTTTTTTCATATTTTATTAATACATTTATATATTTTCCTCTTTATTTCATTGTGTTGTATATATGTATACCCATTGATATATATACATATACAATATCGGAGTAGTTGCGTATAAGTTCAGTATTGGAATAATTTCAACTTTTTTTAATTAAAAATCTCATTAATTAGCGATATCTAAATAAATAATTGATAATAAATAATTAATTTTTAAAAAATGATTATAAGGAAACGTGGTCTGTGATATTTACGTTAAAGACTTTTTTTTTTTTGATCTTTTTTTTTTTAAAAAACTCCCGAGTCATAACCTAGTCGCGTTTTATTTAGTGACACGTACTCTTGTGTCAATTATAATTATTCGCGGTGAGTTTAATAGATTAATTAAATAAATTGGTAATTTAAAAAAATAGTGAAGTGCTCTAGTGGTCTAGTGGCTCTAAACAAATAATTATTAATATTAATTATAATTTATTTATGAATATATGAATAATTATTTATGTTAAATAATTTTATAGCATGAAATTTTTTTTTCAGAGTTAATGAACACAAACTTCTGAGGGACAAAATAAATCAGTAATTAATAAAGAGAGGAAAAAAATAATAGAGATGGAAGACGCCCACTGTAAAACTGTGGACGAGGTGTTGAACTACTTCAACTGTGATCAGGAAAAAGGATTAACACCGGACCAGGTTAAGAGGAACCAGGAAAAATATGGTCTCAATGGTAAGTCATTTTTTTTTTAAACTTTATTTTTATTTCAACGAAGATTATATTTTTAAATTAAAATTCAACGTCAGTCTTCACTGATGTGAATGTAGCAGATGTGAAAAATTTTTAAATTTAAAAATGCAAGTACTGATTTTTCAAAAATCTAAACACGCATTTTAAAATTTTTACTAAAATTAAATATGATACTGAAGTTAGCAAACGTCTAATAATTTTTAAATTTTTTTTAAGCGAGAAATTATAAAAAAAAAAATATTTGAAAAAATTGCACTTGTAGTCTTTTGAATTTTCTACATGTGCATATTTTTATTTTTTTTTTTTTATTCAAATTTAATTGTTCAAAAAAAATTTTTAATTGTCTGCTAACTTCAGGATCGTGATACTGAAGTTAGCAAACGTCAAATAATTTTTGGAATTTAAAAAAAATGATAAATAATAAAAAAAAAATATTTTGAAAAATTGCACTTGTAGATTTTTTTATTTTCTACATGTGCATTTTTTGTTTTTTTTTTTTTTGCAATTGATTTGGTGAAAAAAAAATCAAAAAATTTTTGATTATCTGCTAACCTGGATCATAATTAAATTTTGTTTTGGAATTAAAAAAATTGAAATTCAAAATCGGCTGCATTCACACTGATAATATTTTTAAAAAATGAAATTTGAAAATTGGCTGTCATGTTTCGTACCGTGACCGAGTTTTAGCTTCGTATTAAAGATATTTTTGTTTGAACTATCGAGTTTACCACCACTTGTTCTTCTTTTATCTTTGTTACTTTACTCAATCTATTTTTTCTTTAACATATATATACATATCCACATATATATGTTATTTTTTAAAATACTTATTACGCATTAGAGAGCTTTTAAAAGTCAAGCGACAACCACGTGAACAAAAGTTATTTTATTTATTGAATATTTTTATTTAAAAATAATAAAAAAAAGGAAAGTTTTATTGCTTCGTACCCACTAATGCACGTGTATAAATAAAGATTATATGAATTAATTTATGATATATTTGTGATAAATACAATCTAAATAAACCATGAGCTAAAAGCATGGTATTAAAACTTTAACCAATTGATGGTTTTTTAAATTTATTATCGTAATTATTTTGAGTAGATCTAATAATTTTTTATATTTATAGTTTCGGATCGAATTGTTTTTCTAGGCAATTAGATAAATTAGACTTTAATGATCTTATTTAGGGTGATGAGGACCAAAATACACTCGAGATGTTTACGGAGTTTTAAAGATTTAAGATTTAATGGGCGTAAATATTTAGAGCTTTTAGTTAATTCTGATAATTAGCTGGTAAAATTTCTCGTTGGTTTTTTTTATAATTAATATTTGACTTTTTTATGTTTAAAACGGTTTGAGTTTGAGTGTAAATGTAATTCAAGTTGCCAAAGTCCTACAACTCACTGTCGTAATATATTATGTCATAAAATTGACTTTAGCCCAAGTTTAAATTTTAAAAATACTTATTTTATGTAAGATTTTGTTGGTTATTTTTAAATTTCAAGAGCCGAGTTATTTTTTTTTTATTATTAGTTTTTTTTTATCGGTATGCTTTAATGGTGGCAATGAAAATTTAACGCAGACTGTAGATTTAATGTCGATGAACTTTGAATTATTAAACGACTAAGGTGTTTTGTGCTAGAGGTTTGCTGAGTGATAAATTGCTTGGTAAAACAAAGTTTTTTTTTTTTAACTATTTATGAAAATTACTCCGCTGGAATTGGGAATTCATTTTTAATGTGGGAATTCTATTTGTAGATATTATTTATTGCAGCCTTATAAATGCAACATATGTAAGGTGATCTAGTTCTTCAAGTTAATAAGATTTAACATAAATATTTTTTAAATAAAAATCACTTTTTTTTATGAAATTATTTTTACAGTTCGTATTAAATTTTTTTTGAATTCTTGATGTCAAATTAAATTTTCATGTCAATTTTCCTTCTATTTAATTTTTAAATATTTCATAAATAATTTATAAGATTTCGGAGTAAAATTTGTATCCCAGTAAGTGAAATTTTTAAATGAAAATCACTTTTTTTTTATGAAATTATTTTTACAGTTCGTATTTAATTTTTTTTTAAATTCTTGATGTCAAATTAAATTTCCATGTCAATTTTCCTTCTATTTAATTTTTAAATATTTCATAAATAATTTGTAAGATTTCGGAGTAAAATTTGTATCCCAGTAAGTGAAATTTTTAAATGAAAATCGCTTTTTTTTTATGAAATTATTTTTACAGTTCGTATTAAATTTTTTTGAATTCTTGATGTCAAATTAAATTTCCATGTCAATTTTCCTTCTATTTAATTTTTAAATATTTCATAAATAATTTGTAAGATTTCGGAGTAAAATTTGTATCCCAGTAAGTGAAATTTTTAAATGAAAAACACTTTTTTTTATGAAATTATTTTTACAGTTCGTATTTAATTTTTTTTTAAATTCTTGATGTCAAATTAAATTTCCATGTCAATTTTCCTTCTATTTAATTTTTAAATATTTCATAAATAATTTATAAGATTTCGGAGTAAAATTTGTATCCCAGTAAGTGAAATTTTTTAATGTCAATTGAAGAATAAAAGAAAAAGTTAATGAAGAAAAAGTGATTAGTTGATTATATGAAAATAACGAAAGCAAAAACCGGGACAAAGATTTATTGGCGAGTGCAAGGAGAATATCTAAACATAGATGGCTTTTTATTGTCCGTAGTAGAGAACCGTGGATGGACACACCGAGGATAGAATAGATTTGTGTACATCATCCGAGCTTTGTATCTGTCCTTGCTGCTCACGCTCATTGTCGCGTAACAAATTTATACAACACTCTAACGTATGCCTCACAGCCACGTCACACTTTATCATCCGCGAGCACACATTGCACGGGAAAAACGATCAATGGTCCCTTCACCCCCTACCTCTCTCTCTCTCTCTCTCTCTCTTTCTCTCACTCTCGCTCTCGCTTTTTCCAACATTGTTTAGCCCTCAACTTCAGGCTACATCGCACCATGCCCTCATCTATCCAACCATCCATCCATCTATCCATCCATCCATCAACACATATACATATATATCTATATATATATACAAAAGTTATTTTTCTTCAGAAAAAATCTAGGGGGTACCAACAATTCCCTCATTTTTTTTATCGACTTTTTTTTTTATCTTTTAACTACACGTGTCTTCATATCACACACACGCATGAATATATATATGGATATGGATATGTATATATATTTTATATTTAAATTTTAAAAAAAATAAATTTTTAATTTTTTTAAATTTTATCCAGCGAAAAAATTAAAATTTGAATAAAATATTAATTTTGAGTAAAAAAAAAAATTAAAATTAAAAAAAAAAAAAAAGTATTTCGTGTAATTAATTCATGAAAAAAGTTTGAGTATAAAAATAAGTAAAAGGAAAAGTTTAAAAGTAAAGACAAAGAAAATTATAAATACTCGCGGCAACTTTGAAACAAGTTAACCAAACAAACTTATTTATACCTCGAATTATATAGTTATATAATAATATAATATAATACAATATAAACAGAGTAATAATATCTGATAAACAATCAAATTAAAATCCGATACTCAAACTCGACAAGACCGGTGATTAATTAATTTAATTAATTTGTCAAAGCTTGAGTATCCGTCTATATATGTATCGAGGTTTATATTTGATAAAATAATCTGACAATTAGTAATGTCAATTATTATCAGATGTAACGTTTAATATTAAATTCCGCTTGTTCACGGATGCAGAATACAATACAGTCGATATTATCGTAGCTTTCATGTAGGTCAGCTTCAGAGAATAAAACTCGTCGCAAAATAGTCGCATTAGAATCCCTAATTAATTTAATCAGTCAGCCAATCTATCAATTTAATTAATCAATTACTAGATTAATATGTTTATTAATTGTTAATAATAATAATTTTAACAGAATTTCACTATTTACTAATTACTCCATTTGTTTGTTACAGAATTGCCGGCTGAGGAGGGTGAGTTGATAAAAATAATCTTTGTAATCATAGTTTAGATAAAATTTTCTTTATTTACTTAACTTTTGAATTTATAAAAATTTTATCTCTTTATTTTATTAATTAAGATAAAAATTTTATAAATTCACAGAAAAAAGGATTTCTTGGTGCAAAAAATATTTTTCACTATGAGTACGAGTGTAGCAGACATCAGACAAATTTAAATTTATAAATTAATAGAGTAAATAATTTAAAAATAATATTTACAAAAAATTCACTCATTAATTTCAAAATTTTTTTAATTATTTATTTATTAATAATTTTAAATTCGTCTGACGTCTACTACATTCACACTCATATGAACTGAACATAATTTTCTTAGGACTAGAAAAAATTTCTTAGCACAAGAATTTTAATCTCGCCCTAAGAAATTTTTTTTTCCCAATTTTTTGGGGCAGCTGAAAATTTTCTTTGGGGAGTAAAAATTTTTTCGCGCCAAGAAAACTCTTTTTCTGTGCGAATAATTAACAGACCTTGAAGTAAAGTTAATTATATAAATATATATATATTAATAATAGACTTGAAGGTGTGACGATGACAATGATAACGGACTGTTAAGTATCCGATACTTGTTCTTTTACTTTTATGTCCCTCGTAAGCCTCATTATTATATTTAAACAATATTTACGCAGTATAAAACCTCCATTGTCTTCACTACGAGGGAGAAAATAATGAATAATAATAATAATAACAATAACAATAATAATAACTTAATGATAATACATAATAGATAAATAATAAAAAAAACTAGTACATGGATAATAAAAAAAAAATCAATTGGAATTGACAGTGACGTGTTTTCATAACGTTTTTATTTAAAAGTTATTTATATATATATATAAAAATATAAAGGTAAAAAATAGTCATTGGACGTTGCATTAATTCGAGCGTCATAAATATATATGATAATTATATTTATCAGTTGAAATAAATTTTCACGGACTCGATTAAAGAGATAGACTACAGATTATCAAGATAAAATATATATAGATTTTTAATGTGATAAATTTGTGCTGAAAAAAATGTTCTATTAAAATAATTGTTGAGGTAAAATGCAATAATTGGAATTAGCGGTTAGCGATTGTTGGTCTGTAAATAATTATTAATGAAGCATAGTTTTGTCAGAGTTTTAATGACGTCAATTCGTACGCAAGACATTTGCCATCAAGGTCGCGGTGACTCGGTCGGTGTCTTGTTGTTGCAAGTTCCGCTGTTTAATGTATGACCAACAATTACTGTATTATATTAAAGTCACATTGATAAAAATAATTATTTTATCGGAACATTGTTAGTTTGTTGCAATTATAATTGAGGTGATCGAGGGCTTAATGAATTACTTGCACCAGCACATGGCCCGCGGTATCGATAAATTTTTAAATACGGGCCATGTGAGTTCTCAATAACTTACTTCAAACTTCCGCTGTTATTTATTCATGTATATTATGTATAATATAAATATGTGCTGGCATTTTTATTTTAGTATTCAAATTTTATAAATGTAATAAAAATTTTTATGATATTTTTTACAGGAAAAAGTATTTGGCAACTCGTTTTGGAACAATTCGATGATCTTTTAGTTAAGATTTTACTGTTAGCTGCTATTATTTCTTTCGTAAGTATTTTTTATTTCATTTTTTTTCCTGGTTTTAAATTTTTGAATTTACGAGTAAACAAACTTACGAGTATTTATTTTATAAAGAAAGTTTTTGGTTAATTTTTTTAGACCCAAGTTAAATTATCAAACATAACCAAACTTTTTTAATTAAAAATTTTCAGCTGATAAGAAAAAAAATTTAATGTCTAGTAAAAAAAATTTTAATCTTTCGTTATCTTGATAAGAAGACAATGAAAAATATATTTGATTTAATAAATATATAACGTAGAATGAAAACAAAATAAATTTTGGAAATGATCGTAAATACTCGGGAGTTTCCGTATCACCGTCGGCCATTTTGTTGACCAGGAAAAAAATGTCATGATTTTTAAAATTAATTTTTATGGTTTAACTGTAACTGTAATTAATAATAATATTTTTTTCAGGTATTAGCTTTATTTGAAGAGCACGATGACGCGTTCACAGCATTCGTGGAGCCCTTCGTCATCTTACTTATCCTTATCGCTAACGCCGTGGTCGGTGTGTGGCAAGAACGTAACGCCGAGTCGGCCATCGAAGCTCTCAAGGAGTACGAGCCAGAGATGGGTAAAGTTGTCCGTGCCGACAAATCCGGAGTCCAGCGGATTCGCGCCAAGGAAATCGTACCCGGTGACATCGTTGAGGTGTCGGTGGGTGACAAGATCCCTGCCGATATCCGTCTGATTAAAATTTTCTCGACAACTCTCAGGATCGATCAGTCCATCTTGACCGGAGAGTCGGTGTCAGTAATAAAACACACTGACGCTATTCCCGACCCCCGAGCTGTTAACCAGGACAAAAAGAACATCCTGTTCTCCGGAACCAACGTTGCCGCAGGTAAAGCCCGTGGTGTCGTAATGGGAACTGGTCTTAACACCGCCATCGGTAAAATCCGTGTTGAAATGTCTGAGACTGAAGAAATCAAGACTCCCCTGCAACAGAAATTGGACGAGTTCGGTGAACAATTGTCTAAAGTCATCACCGTCATCTGTATCGCCGTATGGGCCATCAACATCGGTCACTTCAATGACCCAGCTCACGGAGGTTCCTGGATCAAGGGCGCCATCTACTACTTCAAGATCGCCGTAGCTTTGGCCGTCGCTGCCATCCCCGAAGGTCTTCCCGCCGTAATCACGACTTGTCTGGCTCTCGGTACCCGTCGTATGGCCAAGAAGAACGCAATCGTACGATCACTTCCCTCTGTCGAAACTCTGGGATGTACATCAGTCATCTGCTCCGACAAAACCGGTACTCTGACCACCAACCAAATGTCCGTCAGCCGCATGTTCGTCTTCGAGAGGATCGAGGGTAACGACAGCAACTTCAACGAGTTCGAAATCACCGGATCCACTTACGAGCCCATCGGTGACGTCTATCTCAAAGGCCAGAAAGTAAAGGGAGCCGAATTTGAAGCACTCCACGAGCTCGGAACAATCTGCATCATGTGTAACGACTCCGCCATCGATTTCAACGAATTCAAACAGGCCTTCGAGAAAGTCGGCGAGGCCACCGAGACTGCCCTGATCGTTCTTGCCGAGAAAATAAACCCCTTCGGCGTACCCAAGACTGGATTGGACAGACGTACCGCTGCCATCGTCGTCCGACAAGACATTGAAACAAAATGGAAGAAAGAATTCACTCTGGAATTCTCCCGGGACCGTAAATCCATGTCATCTTACTGTGTCCCACTCAAACCCTCCAAGCTTGGAACTGGACCTAAACTCTTCGTCAAAGGAGCACCCGAAGGAGTACTCGAAAGATGTACGCACGCACGTGTTGGTACCAGCAAAGTTCCTCTCACTTCAACCCTCAAGAATCGCATCCTCGATCTCACTCGCCAATACGGTACTGGACGCGACACCCTCCGTTGTCTGGCTCTCGCTACTTCTGACCACCCAATGAAACCCGACGAAATGGACCTTGGAGACTCGAACAAATTCCACCTCTACGAAAGAGACCTCACGTTCGTTGGAGTCGTCGGTATGTTGGACCCCCCGCGTAAAGAAGTTTTCGACTCAATCGTTCGATGCCGCGCTGCTGGTATCCGTGTCATTGTTATCACTGGTGACAACAAAGCCACCGCAGAGGCCATCTGCAGACGTATTGGAGTCTTCGGTGAAGATGAAGACACCACCGGTAAATCCTACTCTGGTCGTGAGTTCGACGACTTGCCTATTGCCCAACAGAGAGAAGCTTGCGCACGTGCCCGGCTATTCTCACGTGTCGAACCTGCTCACAAATCAAAGATCGTTGAATACTTGCAGAGCATGAATGAAATCTCAGCTATGGTTCGTATTAATTTATTCCCCAATCACCCGGTAGCTCATTTACGAAATCTAATCTATAATTTATTTCCAACAGACTGGTGATGGTGTAAACGACGCGCCTGCATTGAAAAAAGCCGAAATCGGTATCGCCATGGGTTCAGGTACTGCTGTAGCTAAATCAGCATCAGAGATGGTACTAGCTGACGATAATTTCTCGTCCATTGTTGCTGCTGTTGAGGAGGGTCGTGCCATTTACAATAACATGAAACAATTCATCCGTTATCTTATCTCTTCCAACATCGGTGAAGTCGTCAGGTAGATTTATAACTTTAAATCTTCACAATAAAATCACAAGATAAAATCTTTCGATAACGAAAATTCATTTAAATCCACAGTATTTTCTTGACTGCCGCCCTTGGTCTTCCTGAGGCTCTTATCCCAGTCCAACTTCTCTGGGTAAATCTCGTAACTGATGGTCTTCCAGCCACCGCCCTTGGATTCAATCCACCTGATCTCGACATCATGGACAAGGTACTTGATCTTCGCGTGACACTTGGAACTTAATGGTTTCTTAAATCTAATTTACTTTAAAATTATTTCAGCCACCACGTAGAGCCAACGAATCATTGATCTCTGGTTGGTTGTTCTTCCGTTACCTCGCTATTGGTGGTTACGTCGGTGCTGCTACCGTTGGATCTGCTGCCTGGTGGTTCATGTACAGTCCTAATGGACCTCAACTTAGTTACTACCAACTGGTAAGTTATTTTAATTAATTAATTAATTAATTATTATTAGTATGAATTTTTCAGACTTTTCCTTTACATCTCTCCCTAGCTCATTTCCATTTTTGCTCTCCCTAGTTCTTTCCCTTTCAACTTGTGCGGCTGTGGCCCGACTTATACCTACAGTACAAGTACTGGAAGTCCAGCGGCATGGGCTAAACTCCAGTGATCGATAAAATTCCCATTAGTATTAAATATTTTATTTATTTTTTCAGACTCATCACTTGGCTTGCATTGGAGGCGGTGATGAATTCAAAGGCGTAAACTGTAAAATATTCACAGACCCCCACCCCATGACAATGGCATTGTCTGTACTTGTAACTATTGAAATGTTGAACGCAATGAACAGGTACTTTGTCAATTATTTTAAATACCAGGCTATTAATAATTATTATTATGGATAATTTTTTTTTTGTTCAGTTTGTCTGAGAACCAGTCATTGATCACCATGCCCCCATGGTCGAATATGTGGCTCATTGCCTCCATGGCACTTTCATTTACACTTCACTTCGTTATTCTTTACGTTGAAGTTCTTTCGGTAAGTGCACAATTTTTTTTTATTCCCATAATTATACAAAAAATCCAAATTTCGATAGAAGATAATTTTTTTTGTAGCTTTTAGTCAAAATTTTAATTCTATTGAAATTTCCATAATTTAAAAAATATTTTCCCGCGGGTTTTTCAAATTCTTCCCTAAGATATGAAATGACCTCTAAGCGCTGCGGTCAATTTCTTAGATTTTTTCAGACCAAAAGTTCCCCTAATTAATTAAGAATTCAGGATTTTCTCAATAATTTTAGTTGATCTGATTATTAGAGGAGAATAAATTTCCAAAGCTATAAAAAAATTATTTCTTCCGCAAAATGGATAGATTTGTATAGTAAATGAATGAATTAATGAAACAAAGACTAATAAATAAATGAAATACCAACAGTCTGTGTTCCAAGTAACTCCCTTGTCTGGAGACGAGTGGATAACAGTAATGAAGTTCTCAATACCAGTGGTGCTGCTCGACGAGACCCTCAAGTTCATCGCTAGAAAAATAACAGATGGTGAGAATCCCCTTTACACCGTTCACGGGATCATTCTTATGTGGGCCGTATTCTTTGGACTGTTACTTTACGGCCCAATTTAGATAACCATTATTTTTTTTACAAACTTTTATTAATTTAATTAAAACAATAATTAGCTTAAAACCAGCCACCAATAGCTAAAAAAATACATGGAAATTCGCAGGAATTTCGGACTTGCTGCATTTATTATTTTAAAACACCGGCTTGACAAATTCACTCCCGATTTTTTTAAGAGTTTGTACTTTTGTCTCCCCACCCGATGCCCTCGTCGCATGCGATTGGTCAGTAGCCTTTTGAGTCGTACAAAAAACTTAAACAATGCATTTAACCTGACCCTTGTTGCCGTAATGCGCAAAAATTACAGAAACAAACAACAAAATCGAGTGCCTTTGATAAAATAGTCGCACTCTGTTATCTTTCTTCCGTTTTATTGTTTCCCTTTAATAGTAAAATTGCCAAACAATCGCACAAAACATCTAAACAATCCTTTGTTTATACTGACTAAAAGCTTGCCGACAATCACCGATACCTTCTAATGAAGCATTTAAATATTTCGAGCGTACAATTATATTATTTAATTATATTTATAATTAATAACGATTAATAATAATTGTTAATTATTATTAGTTACTACAAATGTTGTAAATAATTTTAAAACAAATGAATAAATAATCGCGAGAAATGCTGTACATTGTTAGCTTAAATAGTAATTTAGCTTCTGAATGAAAGAATCGGTGATGATTAATCATCGTCATCATCGCATGACCCATTAATTTAATTTATAAAAATGAAAACAATGATTTTAACCTAAAATGGAGTTGTGGAGTTGGCGTTAATCTTCCGGAACAAAAGTAATAAACAAAGCTTATGCATGTCAAGTCCTCATTCTTGCGCCTTCCTGTTAATCAACAAATAAAAATACAATTAATTGATTAATTGATTGATTAATAAATGAATAAATAAAATAAATGATTAAATTGAGACAAGGCATTGAGGCGATCGAGTGGTAAGTTGCGTTAACGCGATAGGTAATTTATTAATTTATGATTAATCATTAATTAATAATAAAGAATATTAATAAATTAATGAAAATAAGATACATTGTAATAATTCAATTAATATTCTTTATTAATAGAAAAATTAAACAGATTCTTTTATAACGAATCAGTTTGTTTTTGTTTTTTTTTTTTTCAAATATATGAACAATAGATGAAACCCGTAAGTTCATTCCACGTGTGTGTGTTTATCCCATTTTATTTTTGTGTGTTAATGCTTTAATTAAGAATTCATTGTTATTATTAAGCCACTGATTTATATTATATTATATCTATATACATATTAATATTAATATCAATACAACAATAGTATAATATAATATATATATAAATATATTTGTGGGCGAGTCGTGCGCATTTTTAGTCGCTCTCCTGCGTCGAGTTGTTAATTTCACGATCATTAACCATCGGTTTATTTATTTATTAATCAACTTTCGTAACTGCATATATATTTTAATAATTTTTGAATCTGACTAGACGTAGGAAATTTTTTAAAAAACCCGTCGCCAAAATATCGAGTCTTGACTTTTAAAATTTATAACCTAGATGGAATTAATGTAGCTCAATTTTTATATACAATAATTATTGGATTAATAGAAGATAAAAAGTAATTAACTATTGATAAATATTAATATTAATATGAAGATATAATTGAATTGATAGTTAAAAAAAATAGAAAATCCACTCTACAATTTTTTATAACCAACACAAGACTGAGGCGAGTGGTTAATGTTAAAACAATCATGTGAAGATACAATATGCAGATATATAAATATATAGATAGATAGTTAATTAATTAATTGTATTGTTAATTAATTAATTAATTAATTTATTTATTAATTAATAGTTAAGGTGTTTGAGCATAGACTAGTTTTATTAATCATTACTTTTAATGGCGCTCGTACTTTGTACAATAAGAGTTTCAGGTTAATTAATAATTGCACCGTTTTATTAATTTTGATTAATGGTTATTAATTAGTAGAATTTCTACGTGAAAAAATTTTAAATTAATATCCAGAGGCTCATTAATTAATTAACAATTAATAATTACTAATTTGAAGTTTCGATTAATGATTAATAGTAAAAACATTTTAATGGTAATTAATAATTAATTGTTAATTAAAATTAATGAATAAATTTAAATTAAAAAAATTAAACAGAAAGTACACATTAGAGTAAAATTTATGGTCTAGTACAAACTTCTTCCAGAGAGAGAATGAACCTCGGCATTGCCCCCACTACATTTAAATTTCAAACTGCGCATGCGCAACAAAGAGTGGGGGAATATTTAGTGGCAGAGTGGGAGTAAAAACCGGAAATACCCGAGGTCCACTCTCTCGCTTGGACATTTTATGAAATTAACAAAACAAAATGGCGCAACGGTGCAAGTAACCTACAATTAATGATTAATGAATAAAATAATTAATAAATCATCACATTAATCACGATAAACTCGACGTAGGAAGCTATTTATAAATAGTGTGAATAAAATGTGTGTTTTGTGTGTCCTAATACCCCGAGCGCCAACAAAATTGACCAATCATTTATTTTTTTGTAGTTAATACCATTTAATTAGAAAAAAAACCTAATTATTAATTATTAATAACTGATAATTTATAATTATATTATTTTAAATACCCATTCACACGCATATTTATGTCATTAATGTTTTAAAATGTCGTTTGCGTGTGATGTTAATTATGTATCGAATCTTTCTCATTACTAATGATTAATATAAAGATTAATCATTCAATTAATTATTAATTTTGTATCGTAATATATATCCATTAGTAATGATTTAGATATAATAGCAAGGATTTTTATTTTTAATCAATTTGTAAACCTTTTCGATTTGAATTAATGAGTAATTATTTGTTATTAATAAAAAGGAAATATTAATTAATAATAATTGTGTCACAATTCGTGTCTTTAAGTCACAATCGGCCTACATAATTATAAAAAATAAATAAAAAAATATAATAAACAATAAATATTATTAATTTTTAGTTATTTATTCAGTTGCAATTAACGAGCAAATTATACGCTAATTAATTTTAATTAATTGACGAACTAAAAACGGGTTTTAGTAAAATTTACGAAACGTATTAATTAGCAATCGAAGAAAAACTGTCGAGTAAACAATAATATTTACGACAGTAATTATTATGATGAAAACAATTTTAATGATAATGATAATTACGTAGTTTTTGCATGAAGTGTTTAAGTTACCCCTGAATGATTACTCAGTGTTTAATCGCTCGAGTCACCCCGTGTTTTTATTCCATTTAAAAATGTAGCTTGTAATAACAAGGTTTTTTTGCTGTTTTAACTCCCATTCCAATAAACTTTTTATCTTCTGACGATCGACGACAATCAACAGCCGCAATGCAATGGTGAGTATATTTATTAATCAATATACTTTTTTGTTAAATTTTTTTGTTAAACTTCTGTACTACTGGAAGCGGCAAAAGAAAATTAAAAGAGAAAAATAAAAAAAATACTGACATGGGTGAAGGTAACTTTGTATTTTTGTTTTCGTTTCCGGGTAATTGTTTTATTTAGACAAACTTTTTTTATTTTTTATTTTTATTTTGCTACGGAGTTTTAAAAAACATCAAGGGAAAAACTGGAAAGTGAGCTGGGAAAATGTATATAGAGTTTGTCTGTAACTAGCGCGCGATTTAATCTGATTCAAAATTTAATACATGGGTGCATCCGACTGACGTTGGCATTTTCAGAGAAAGAAAAAAATACTATAAATAAATCAAAATAAGTTTTTACACGGAAGAAAATAATGGAAACTGTTCCCATAATTTTGTGAAATTTTTTCCTATATTATATCATAGGAATTACAACCATAAATTATGGGAGCAGTTACTATAATTATAAGAATGTTTCCCATAATTATAGGAATAGTTCCTATAATTATGGGAATGATACCCATAATGTTATGGGAATGGTTCCTCTAATTATAGGAATGGTTTCTATAATTTATAGGAATACTTTCAACAATATTATGGGAATCATTCCTATAATATATATGAACTATTCCTATAAATTATAGGAATCATTCCCATAAAGTATAGGAATAGTTCCCTTAACAATAAAGGAACCATTCCCATAACGTCATAGGAATAGTTCCCATAATGGTATAGGAATAATTCCTATAACGTTATGGGAAGGGTTCCTCTAATTTATGGGAATGATTCCTATAATTTATAGGAATAGTTCCTATATATTATAGGAATGATTCCCATAATATTATAGAAAGTATTCTTATAAATTATAGGAATCATTCCCATAAATTATGGGAACCATTCCCATAACAATAAAGGAACTATTCCTATACCATTGTAGGAACCATTCCCATAACGTTATAGGAATAGTTCCTATACTATTATGGGAATCATTCCCATAATATTATGGGGATTGTTCCCATACCATTATAGGAACCATTCCTTTAATATTATGGGAATAGTTCCCATAATGGTATGGGAACTATTTTCATACTATTATGGGAACTATTCCCATAAATTATAGGAACAATCCCTATAATAGTATATATATAGGTATATAGTATATATATAGGTACTATTCCCATACCATTATGGGAACCATTCCCATAATGCATAGCAAAACTTCCCATAATTTTCTTTCCGTGTAGAGTAATTCGAGTTATAAATTACTTTTTAAAGGCTGTGTGAAAAATTACTTGATTTTCGTTTCTGCTTTTTGCAAAATTTCGAGTTAACGACAAAAATAAATTATTTAATATTTTTATTGAGCTTTAAAAAAAAAGTCTACAGGGATCGGTGTAATGTAGCGCCCGGAACTACCACGCGATATAGTCAGACCTAAAATTCTCATTACTTTAGAAAAGAAAAAAAAAACGAAACCACTTGAAACTATCACGCGATTCAGTCAGAACGAAAATTCCTGCGAGTAAATAAAAATAATTATCAAGATAAACTCAAATAAATCTTAAACTCTAGATCAATAAATAAATAATATTTTCGTCGGTAATTAAAATTTAAAAAAAAATAATAAAATATCGTTACCTTCGCCCAGTTGACTTTAAAACGGCGAGTCGTTGACGGACTGGCCGACTCCCGGGTATCCAGAGGCATCTAAGCCGCAAAAAAAAATAACATGGTCACCAGGAGCCCGTGTGGTACAGACGGTTAACATCAGAAACCTTATCACCATCACATTTTTTTTTAAACAGCACATTCGTCAGTTAAAATAAAATTATCAATGCAGCAGTAAAGTGATACTTTGAAAGCATCAACGACATTAATAAACAAATTTAAGTAACTAAATATAAATGATAAACCAGCCGTAGCATCAACTCGATCATCTTTCAGTTCATCTACTCATTTCTCACCCTCCTCTAAACGGAAACAGGAGAAGAAAAACTAAACGAAAAGTTTCATTGATCTTAAGAGCGAAATTTCCATCCTCAGACGCACCTGCCTCGGAGCCAGTGGATTATTTATTTTTAATAAGTATCTAACTGTTTTGACCACTAATTTCTGTAGTTGGTTTTCATTAACGGCTTTCACCATTTTATTTTCATTAATAATAAAAATGATAACGATAATTCGTAAGTCCATTAATTGGTAAAAAAATTCATATAAATGTCTAGTAATTAATTAAGAGCGTAATTAATAAATAAATGTTGTAATTAACATGAGTGTAAATGTGTTTACAGTTTCGCCACCAGTGAAACCAACGCAGTAATCAACGCCCGGATAATTATTGCGAGGGAGTAGAAAAATAAAATAAACAAAATCTAAAATAAAATAAAATAAAATAAAATAAAAACGAAAATGTAATTTATAAAAAGCATGTATATAAGATAATAAACTGGAGAAAATGGATAAATGTCGAGGAGGAAAGACACCTGGTAAACAAGCTGTTGGAGATAGGATGACTCTGTAACTCTGAAGATGGGAGAAATAAATAAAATAGAATAACGAGTTAAATGTATGTGTGTCTGAGTAAACGAGAAAACGAGTTGGAGAAAAGCGAGACGAAAATTTCTATTCCTAGTGACCGATTACTTCATTCTGGAGCTGTCTCTCCGCGCTACTCCTTTATACACATATATATTTATATATCTATATATATAAATATATATACTTCTGCTCGAGTGCAGGCAGGAAAGGGAATTTGAAAATAACCCGGAAAAGGAGATTGGAATATTAGTAGAATGATAGAAATAAAATTGAATAAACTCAAAAATAATAATAATAATAATTTTAATAATAATAAGAGGGATACTTTTATTGATATAATGCCTGAGATTTCATCTTGGAACCTCGGCTGTAGTAAATAAATCCAGTGTTACGTTTTTAAAATGAATTACTTTTTAAAAAAGACATCGAATTTAAATCAGTGACATTTTTTTTTATTTATTTACTCACAAGTTAATAAATAATTTTAATTAACTGTTAATTATTTATAAAAATTACTTATCAAAAGTGTTAATTGTAATTAATAAATAATTAATTATGATTAATACGAAGAAATATAAATACTAATTAACATGATACTGAAGTTAGCAGACGTCTAATAATTTTCGGATTTTTTTTTAGACGATAAAAAATTTAAAAAAAAATATTTGAAAAAATTGCACTTATAGTTTTTTAAATTTTCTGCATGTGCATAATTTTATTTTTATTTTTTTTAAATTAAGTCATTGAAACAAAAATTCAAAAGTTTTTAAATGTCTGCTAATTTCAGGGTCATCTAATTAACTGAGATAATATTAAGACACTAATCAAGACATGTACGAACTAAAAGTACTATTTCGATCAGTTGTTCTGTTGCTGCTTTTAATCCAGCCCATGATACCCGGGCTTAAAAAAATATATAAAAACAATGAGCTCATTAACGTTGCCGCAATTATACTCTCATTGGGCGTGCGAAAGACAACGGCTGTTACCGTAAACAAAACAACAAGAACAACAGGATACCGAAAGTGGCTGCGTATGATCCTGAAGGCCATTATTTAACTGCTAACAGACCAACACCATAGAGCTTACGGAGAAGCTTAACTACCGGGAAGCTTAACTAATATATAATAATACCAGAAAGCTTAAACAAACGACAGCCTTGTTCAACAACTTACACCTTCAAGACTCTTGTCTCTATACAAACCTAATTTCGATCGGTTGCGCTGTAAGAAATTTCGGAGTTAACGCGGATTAAATCCCCAGTGGGTGACTGAATATTAATTTAATTCCCTTGGAATAAGATTCAGTCGAGAGAAGAGTTTCAATTTTGAAACTATTCCTGATTGAACAACTGAAATCAAGCGAATTAAAAATTTTAATTCTGTTATATTCTGTCAAATTCTGCAAAACAGAATTCAACTGAATTGAAAATTTGAATTTGAATTAAAAAGAATAAAAGCGATTTAAAAATTTCAAATTCGTTTTAATTCGGATTCAGAACCAGAAATCGGAGAATTATTTTCGAATTAATCAGAATTATTTAAATTCGTTTTAATTTTGACAAATTCTGGTTTTCCCGCCGAATTAAACAGAATTCATGTTTAAGTTAGCTACCGAATTAACAGAATTTATCTGAATTAAATAGAATTAAAAATTTAATTCTGTCGAATTCTGCAAAACAGAATTCAACTGAATTGAAAATTTGAATTTGAATTAAAAAGAATGAAAGCGATTTAAAAATTTCAAATTCGTTTTAATTCGGATTCAGAACCAGAAATCGGAGAATTATTTTCGAATTAATCAGAATTATTTAAATTCGTTTTAATTTTGACAAATTCTGGTTTTCCTGCTGAATAAGACAGAATTATTCTTTAATTTAGGTACCGAATTAACGGAATTTATCTGAATTAAATAGAATTAAAAATTTAATTCTGTTTAATTCTGTCGAATTCTGCAAAACAGAATTCCACTGAATTGAAAAATTGAATTTGAATTAAAAAGAATAAAAGCGATTTAAAAATTTCAAATTCGTTTTAATTCGGATTCAGAACCAGACATTGGAGAATTATTTTTTAATTAATCAGAATTAAACCGAATAGAAGTATTTAAATTCGTTTTAATTCGGACGAATTCTGGTTTTCCTGCCGAATTAGACAGAATTCATTTTTAATTTAGGTACCAAATTAACATAATTAAATAGAATTAAAAATTTAATTCTGTTTAATTCGATCGAATTCAGTTGTTTAATCAGGGTACGGTTCGGAGTGGAATTAATTTCCACAGGAAGTTTATTTTAATATTCAAACTCCGAATCGGAGGAAATTCGGATTTAAATAAAATCCGTAATTACTTCGAATTTATTCCCGATTTTTTACAGTCGACTGATTTAATATCCAAACAATGCCTAGCTTTGTTACTAGATTTACTACTTATTCCACACCTTTTAATCTCTTTACTTCTATTTCTCTCTATTCTTCTTTACTCTACTCTACTCTACTTTATTCTATTCTTCTCTATTCTATTAATTCATTTCTACTTTAATTTTAATCATCAATTAATAAACAATTTCATTAAAACAAAACTCGAATTCTAACCCTTCTCTTAATCACCCGGCATTTTGTTTAACCTTCCAGCCGCCATCTTGTTATTTATTTTTTAAAAGTTAAATTACTGTTGGTAAAGTATGTACGTGTGCGTTCATGTCTTGCGAGGTGAATTTTAAATAATAATATTTATTATAAAAATAAAAAAATGAAAGTAATACTTGAGGTTTTCGTCTACAGAGAGGTGTTTTATTGTTAAAAATAAATATAAAATTGTATATATAATTATGATATTAATAATTTATTATTGACTATTGATTATTAATATTATTAATTGAATTATTCTATGACGGGATGTATAGACAAAAATTTAATGCCGTCATAATTGATACGAATTGTAACAAATTATAATTATTATATTAATTATTTATTATTTAAAATAAAAATTATAAATTTATAAATCTTGTTATGTCATGTATGATATGGTCAGTCGCCATTATTTACTTATACTTATATTTATTATAGATTTTAAATGCTGAGCGTAAATTAAGGGCCAGAGCGAGAAGAATTTTTGACTAATTTTTATTTTTTAAATTAAATTTGGTACAATTTCGGGAAATTCGAGCTTAGAATCTAATGATAGTTAGAAATTTTGACTAAAAGTGACCTGCAGCTCCATTAAGTATCAATTTGGTGCGGAAAATTTTCTAGTGATACAAAAATTTACAAGTTGACTAAAAATTTGGACCAAAACTCAATTGAAAAATTATTTCTACAGATAAATTAATTTTTTGAATCATTAATTCGAAGTAAATTATTAGACTAGAATCTTTTCTTATTCAAAAATTGTGAGTACGAGTAATCAGTATCGGGACAGTGAAGTACAAAATTGAGGTTAGGAAATTTTCACCGAATTTATACGAATTAAAATATTTTTCGAGTCTTTACAAAAGTCTACCATTCAAATATTTTAGCAAATATTAAATTGAAACATCTTTCCATCGTTAAATTAAAGTTTAAACTCCGAAATTTAGTGATAATTTCTTTCTATTCATTTCTATCCGGCGTGAACTTGGCCCAGAGAGAGAATGAACTTCGGAGTTCCCCCACTACCGAACATTTCTATACTGCGCACGCGTAAGGAAAAGTGGGGGGAATATTTATTACAGAAAACACTCAGAGTGGGAGTAAAAACCGGTAACACCTGAGTTACACTCGTGATTTTACGTGATATCGATATATATTTAGGACAATCATTAGTACAATCAGTAAAATTAAAAGAAAATAATTGATAATTTGAATTTCAAGTCGCATAATTATTCTCGCTCATTAATAATTTTTCTTTATTTATTTATTTAATTTTTTTTGGGTAAATCATAATATTAAGAAACGAAACGTATTTTATTCTAAAAAAAATTTAAATAATTAATTACAATTAATTATTTGTTATGTACGAAAAAAAAATAAATAAAAATAAAAAAAATTCATAAAGTTTGGAAGTAAATTATAATTTTTTTTTATTCTGATAAGATGCCGGTTCTTGAAAGTGGCTTGTGTGTAATAATGGAGCGACGTCCGTTTTGTCGCGACTATCGATTTATTTTTTTTTAGTTATTTGTTAGACAGTAACTGTCGAGTCATATCCTCGGTGGGATCGAGGTCT
This sequence comes from Microplitis mediator, assembly GCF_029852145.1. Lineage (NCBI taxonomy): Eukaryota > Metazoa > Arthropoda > Insecta > Hymenoptera > Braconidae > Microplitis > Microplitis mediator. Next base: position 958,686 of record NC_079971.1, on the reverse strand, counting down.
TCCTCTACGCCGACAGTGGATTTGCACGTCCAGAAGCCTGAGGTTGAGGACGAGGAGGAACAGCCAAACTCTGCCAATTTCCGAGAGATTCTCGACACTCTTTTCTTCTTTATACTTTTGCTTTAAATCCTCATCAATTTTCATCTACTCTTTCCCTTCAATCTTTTCCTCTTTTTAACTAATAGAAAACCTAGAGAAAATTTTTTCAACAAACTTATTTTAGTTTGACATTTTATTATAATTTCAAAACTCCACTAGTTTACTTCTTTTTTTACTGTTAATCAAAAATTACATTTTTCTATTTTTAAAATCAATATTACGCGGGAACTATCAGAGATAGATGAAAAATACATCAATACAATTTTGTTCAGAATTAGATTTCCTATAAAATTTATTTCAATCATTTTTCCGTACCTCCAATAATTTTCCCATAAATGAATTTCTCCCGTAACCTGACTCCAAAATCTATGAATTTAAATCCCCACTTCTCAAAATTAAAACAACTCATTCCCCAATTCAGATACAAAAAAAATGTGTCAGACCTTTTTTGTAGAAAATTAAATTTCCTACAAAATTTGTCTCTATAATTTTTTCCATAACTCCAATAATTTTCCCATAAATGAATTTTTCCCGTAACCTGACTCCAAAATCTACGAATTTAAATCCTCACTACTCAAAATCAAAATAACTCATCCCCTAATTCAGGTACAAAAAAAATGTATCAGACCTTTTTTCTAGAAAATTAAATTTCCTACAAAATTGGTCTCTTTCATTTTTTCCATAACTCCAATAATTTTCCCATAAATGAATTTTTCCCGTAACCTGACTCCAAAATCTACAAATTTAAATCCCCACTTCGCAAAATTAAAATAACTCACCCCCTAATCCAGATACAAAAAAAATGTATCAGACCTTTTTTCTAGAAAATTAAATTTCCTACAAAATTTGTCTCTATAGTTTTTTCCATAACTCCAATAATTTTCCCATAAATGAATTTCTCCCGTAACCTGACTCCAAAATCTATGAATTTAAATCCCCACTACTCAAAATCAAAATAACTCATCCCCTAATTCAGATACAAAAAAAATGTATCAGACCTTTTTTGTAGAAAATTAAATTTCCTACAAAATTTGTCTCTTTACTTTTTTCCGTATCTCCATTAGATTTCCCATAAATCAAAAAAATTCTCGTATGTTGGTTTAAGTTCAAACTTAATCTAAAAAATCCGAATTTAAATTAAAATATAAATATAAATATAAAAGTTATAACAAGTTAACTAACTGACAAGGTCGCGTCAGGTAGATTTAAAAAGTGTCTCAGCTGTTAGAAGAACTTGTTCTCTTAGCAAACTAAAAGTTATCCAGCGAAAATTAATTTATTATCCGCAAAAGCATCCTCAATCCTACTTATCAAGTCTGAGATGCACTTGTTGGCTGAGAACAATTCTTGTAGCTTACCCAGACTATATTCATCTCTCCCTCTTTCCTTGTCTTTACAGCAGCTCTTGCCTTAATTCCGACTAGTATTTCCTGAGAAGCCTCAACGCAACTCTACTCCTATCAAGTCTCCTCCAATCTTCGCCTTTTTCTTTCTAGTATTTCGTCGGTACGTGGAAAACTTTTAGCAGAAACTCCATCATTCTGATGGTATGTAGACACCGACGCAAAGGTAAATGTTTAAACCAGAGGTAAGAAGTAACCGAAGACCAAAGGTATGAGATAAAAGTAAAACGCTTCTACTCAACGACTTCTTTGCTGTCTTCAGTCCTCAGTTAGATATCCAATAGAATTTAATTTCGCTTAATTTAATTTGTCTCTTATCAACTCCGCCGACGGTCTATATAATTTAGACGATTCTATTTGTTTTTAGTCCTTTCTATTATTGACTACTCAGTTAATTATAAAATTCCATTGTGCTTGTAAATATTTACATTAAATCGATGTTATAATTAAATCCAGATGTTAATCTCAGCGCGAGCAAATAGTTTACTTTATTGATTAACACAATTAGTTTGTTTTTTTTTATGGAAATGGGTTGTAGAGAACGGAGATAGCGATCGGAAGTAAAAAAAGTTAAGAGTTTATTGGGGTTTTGTATCGACTTTATTTATTTGGTAAATTTAGGTCCAGATAAATGTATATGCTAATTTTTTCACTTGCAGCTTTTGTAGGAAAGTAATTTAAGTGATAATTGAATCTTAGATTTATTTTTTTCATTTTAACTCATAAATTTATGAGTTCATTTTTACTAAAATTTTTTTAACTTCCCGCTAAGAAAATTGTAAATTTTCAAAAATTCGGGAAGTTATTGGTTTCGGTCCGATTTACGAAAATCGAATTTCCATCAGATGTCGACGTTTTGAGGTCCTAGGAAGCTATTCTGACTAATTTCAAGATGATGTCCGAGTGTACGTACGTACGTATGTAAATACCTGTATCTTTTGAACGGATGAACCGATTTTGAACTTTAAGGTGCCATTCGACGCGGATTGTCAATATCTTGAAGCCGAGAGAAAATTGAGCTTGATCGGTAGGGCTCGTTCAGAGATATTCCAAAAATAAAGTTTTTTCAAAAATGTTTTTTTTGGATAACTTTTAATGTGCTCGATGGATTCATTCCAAAATGGACTGGGCTCTAGAGCTTTATAAGCCACGTCGAATGTCACCTCAACCATCAAAATCGGTTCATTCGTTCAAGAGAAACCGTTGTCGAAAGAATTAAAAAAAAAATTTTTTTTTATTTTTCCTGAAATATCTCAAAAACGACTCGATAAATCGAATCCAAAATTTTATCAGCTTTAGAACTTGACAAAACGCGTCGATTGCCGCCTCAACCATCAAAATCGGTTAATTCGTTCGCGAGATATCGTGGGAGAAAGAAATGCTAAAAAATGGTTTTTTACAAAACAATGGCATACAAAAGTATTTGCGAGCTCGTAGAGCTCGAAAATGTATTCACAATAGTGTTTTCGAGCTCAACGAGCTCGAAAACAGCGGGAAAGTTTTGGGGCTGGCCCGCAGGGTCAACTGACAGACCGATTTTTTATTATGAAAATTCTTGAGGCTCATTAATGCTCTTGCGAGGTAAAATGGGTGTGCCGTCAACTGATCCCAACAATTTTATACCACGACAAGTGATCCCTATAAATTGATCCCACTGACATTTGATCCCATCAACAATTGATCGTTAACTTTTGATATTTACAACAGTGAATTTTAATTACCCATGTCATAGTAATTAATTAATAATTAAAACCGTAAAATGGCCCAAAGTTTGTAGTAAAAATTTTTCTGTACCTCCAATAATTTTCTCATAAATAAATTTCCTAATCTCATAAAAAATCTACAAATTTCTACCCCCACCTCAAAAACAAAATTACTCATGACTTAATCCAGGTACAAAAAAATCTATCAGACTTTTTTTATACTCTCTAAACATGAATTAGTGGAAATTTAATTAATTAGGTTAGTGAAGCAGTATTCACTTCATAATCAGTGTATTTAAATAACAAATTAGTGAATTCTCACTAATAAATTTAGTACTATAATTTTCACTAGGAAATTAGTGATTTTCACTACTGAACTAGCGATATTTTCATAATTTCTACAAGTGAAACTGTTATTCACTTCTTAATTTATGAATTTCACAATTTCACTAGTAACTTTAACTAGCAAATAATTAAATATTTTACTAGATATAAATATAATTAATAATTATGGTGCTATTTTTAAAAATTTTAATAAAAAACTTTCAAAATAAAAAAAAAATAGAAGTACAGAACAATAATATATTTATATGAAAAGTAAGTCAATCATAACATCACGGATTTTTTATTTCTTCATCAGTTATTGTTTGGTATCATAACGAATATACTATTTACACTCACGCGATCACATGCGTATGTCAGCGCAGTGGATAGCATCAAAGACTTTGAATCGGAAGGATGCAGGTTCGAGCCCAGCAGTCACCGGGATTTTTTCATCAACCAAAATCATGTATATTTCTTCTAAGTAATGATTCTAATACATTAATCACATTTCGGATCTAATTACAAGTGTCTTATATTTTTTTTCGCAATATAATATTTTTTTTCACCGATGAAATCAGTGGATTCCCATATTCACTTTTCAATTTAGTGGATTCTCATATTCACTAATCAAATCAGTGAATTCCAATATTCACATATTCATTTAGTGAATATTCACTAATTCTGCGTGGTATGATTGTAGCATTGACAATTAGTGAATATTCACTTAAAATTAGTGAAAAATCACTAATTCATATTTAGAGACTAAAAAATAAAATTTCCCATGAATTCTTTCAGAAAATGCAAAAAAAAATTAATTTCTTGAGCCCCATTTTACGCTGCATTAAATTTTTTACTAAAAAATTAAAAATATGAGACCCAGAAATTCCACATTAATTAATAAAAAAATATAAATTAGTATCAATTAAAATTCCCAACTTACCTGATTTATAAAAAAAAAAAAAACCGAATTTCAATGAACCAAAATTATATTCAACAAATTTTGTCATTTTTATTTTTTATGAAAACAATAGTACATATACATCTATATATATATTAAATTCATCCACAATAATTCGTTCATTTTTGTCCATCATATATAATAATTAATATAGTAACTAATTAGTCCATATATTTACTTATTTACAGATATTAATTAATTATAGCATGTGATGAATTTGCCGAGCGGTGCGCGAAATCCATCACTACGATCAAACAATGTACACATTCATTATTATCATTAATATTATCATTATTACTATAATATTTATAAATATCAATAGGTGCAGTAATAAACGTGAGACTAAAATATAAATAATTAGTATGTCTCAAAACCGCGTAAGATTGTCTTTCTGTACAATTACACTTAAAACTTATCCGTCAATCTCACCAAATATCAACATATATATCAGTATATTTATATATATTTAATATTAAATAACTTTAAGATTAATCCTTTAGTTCAATACTCACTGGAATTATTTTTGGACCCACAGGCATCCCCACAAATATTTTTACATTTTTTTTCACTTGCTCAAAAAAATGGATACAAAAATTGACAGCTAAATGATTAAAAAAAAAAAAATTAGTGGCATTAACTGGCGAGAGGATTAAGCGATAAATAAATAAAAAGTCTTAAAAAAACAGCGGAGAATAGGGAAATAAATAATTGATGAGCTTTAGAAGTCGTGAGATTAGAGCAGACAGAGTTGTTTGATTTAGAGGGGGGATTACGGGCCTGATCGTTCATTACGTCGCTGGATATCGCCGCGCTGTTGGGTTCCGCGGACGGACAACTTATCGGCGCAATAAGATTTGTGTCGTTGATCACGAGGTTGGACTCGTAAGCGCCAGAGCATCGGCTCGCGTACCGGCCAAGACAGGCCGCGTATGCTATCGCGTGCGGGATGTAGCTCTGGTCGACGGTCCCGCTGAATAATACTGAGGCCAGAGGTCCATTTGCAAATACTGGTACGTCCTCTCCGCCGTGGGTCGCCCAAGTCCTGGGTACTCCTGCAGTCTGGAATACATTTTACTCGTATTATTTTTTTCTTTAGGGTGACTTGACTTTATCGAGGATTTGTCGGCTTTTAGAAAATTTATTCGTGCCATTTAAAAGGGATTATTGTAGTCTATATATTTATATATATATTTGTGTGAGTGTATGGGAAAGGAATGGAAGGAAAAAATATAAGGGAGTAAATAAGAGAAAAAAAAAAAAAGATCAATATAAAAAAAAGGAATGTCTTTATTTACCTGAATGGAATCTTTGCCAGCTTCTCGCATGACAGATCGCGGCTCCGTGTGACCTGGACCATTGCTGTACAACAAGGTTGTGTATGGTTTTCCATCCACGTCGGATTTTTTGCTGTCAGACCCTAGAGTTGTGGAATACAAAAACGAATTGATGATAAATAATGTTATTTTTATGTCACTGAATAATAAATAAATCAATAAATAAATTATTTATTACTAGAGACCCGCGGAATTTTTATTTTAAATGGAGCACCTTACGTTTTTTTTAAATTACAGCTAAACGGTTGGGTTTAGAAAAAAAAGTTTAAGATGTTTTTTGTAGGAAATTAAATTTCGAGCAAAAAAGTACTGATGTCAAATTATCGTCAAGTTGATGGTTTAAAAGTTAACGGCAGTTATAAAAGTTGGATAAAATTTTTTATAAAAACTGAATTATCAGTTTTGACATTTAAACGGCTGTAACTTTTTAATTATTGATTTTACGATAATTTTATAAGATACCTTTTTTGTAGGCAATTGAATTTTCTACAAATTACATTCAATAAAATTTTCTGTAAAGTCGTTAGTTTAGTCGTTACAAGCACTCTAATGTAATTACAATTGTTGACATCAAATTGCTGTTACTGATTCAATAAATCTTTGAGCGGTTGTAACTTTTTAATTATCAATGCTACGGTAATTTTACCCCATAGCTTTTTTGTAGAGAATTAAATTTTCTATAAATTATGCCTGATATAATTTTTCAGTAAACTCAATACTTTAGCTGTGACAAGCGTTTTAGTTTAAAAACTGATTTAGTTGATAAAAATAAGAAATAAAAATAAAGTTCCGCCCGTTTAATTTATCTAGTAATTGTAAACAATTTAAATAGATGTAATTATTATGAGTTTTTAATAGCCGTGATAATGAACGAATGTATAAAGAAATTAAATTGCGAGTAAATTTCCATGGGTAATAATGAGCGGCAGCGAGAGAATTAAACAAAGTGGAAAAGAGCTAGATATATATAATATATATAATAATAATAACCAAAGGAATGAGTAAAGGATGGGTAGAAGCAAGAGAAAGACCGTAAGCGAATGAAATGACACGAGCGTAGTGGAAAATGCGGAAGAATGGGTTTTACGTCAGGGAAATGGAGATGCCGATGTTTTATTCAGGTGTCGACTACTTCCTACCACTACTACAACTTCTACAACTACTAGAGCTACTGCTACTGCTACTACTGCTATTGGTAATGCTTCTGCAACCTTGTATTTTTATATAGAAGCTCTTCCTCTCGTCTATACGACCGACTCTATGTACGATTCCTGTCTACTAGCTATTCTCTAACAATGCATAATTTAACAATTCCTCCGCGAATACTACCAGTGATACTTGATTAACTCTAATAATTTATTTTTTACCCTCATCCATTTGTTTATTTCATCGAAAATTTATTCCTCAAATTTCTATTGCTCATAATTAATTTTAACGTCACAATTTTAAAATTAAGTCTCTGAAATTTCCACTTACGCTCATTCTGACTGAAAATTTCCGCGGGAAAAAATTATGTGATAATTTTTGAACTTCCCGCCGTGAAAATTTAAAATTTAAAATGATTGATTTCGGTCCGATTTTCGAAAATCGAGTTTCCATCAAATCTCGACCTTAATTTTGATCAGGATCGCCAAGAAAATCTAGACTCAGCTCTCTGAGTTTGAAACCAGCGGCAAGTTTTGGGATTTTCCCGCAGAGTCAACCGTTTTTCAAATTTTTTCTTATGAAAACTTTTACCGCCGCTGGTAACTGAAGGTCTGGCGGGAAAAAATTATGTGATAATTTTTGAATTTCCCGCCGTAATTTAAAATTTTCGAAAAATGGGAAATTATTGGTTTCGGTTCGATTTTCGAAAATCGAGTTTTCATTAAATCTCGAGCTTAATTTTGATCAGGATCGCCAAGAAAATCTAGACTCAGCTCTCTGAGTTTGAAACCAGCGGCAAGTTTTTGAATTTTCCCGCCGAGTCAACCGTTTTTCAAACTTTTTCTTATGAAAACTTTTACCGCCGCTGATAACTGAAAGTCTGGCAGGAAAAAATTATGTGATAATTTTTGAACTTCCTGCCGTAATTTAAAATTTTCAAAAAATGAGAAATTATTGGTTTCGGTTCAATTTTCGAAAATCGAGTTTTCATCAAATCTTGAGCTTAATTTTGATCAGGATCGCCAAGAAAATCTAGACTCAGCTCCCTGAGTTTGAAAACAGCGGCAAGTTTTGGGATTTTCCCGCAGAGTCAACCGTTTTTCAGATTTTTTCTTAAGAAAACTTTTACCGCCGCTTGTAACTGAAAGTTTGTCAGGAAAAAATTTAGACATGAGTGGACAAAAAATTCCAGTAGGTGACAAAAAAATTATACGACTAGGCCAGCGACCACTTGACGTCAGCTCTGAGTGACTAATTGTCGGGCAACATAATTAAATCGAAATAGTTTAAGTTTAATAGCCGAGTAAATATAAGTAAGGAAAGTTTGCTTTAAAGTTAGATTGAAATAATTAAAGTTAAATTCCAGTGAAATGACCAGCGGACAATAATTAGTACGGGAATAGGAGAGATTACCTGATGAGGACACTCAAGAATAACAGGAAGTTTGCATTACTCTTGGAATTATTCAGATCAACCCGGAAACTACCATTAGGTCGAGAACAATGCAGTTGTGGACATCCTGGAATAGGACAAGAGAAGCTAAAGCTAAAGGAGAAGCAGAAGCTAAACCAAACAAGTCTCACGTCAACTCTCCTCGAATGTCTTCGGAAGCAACTAAATTACATTTGTCACGAGAATATACTAGAGTTTAACATCCCAGCTGATGTAATTTATAGAGCTGGACTTGAGTTGGATATAACTGAGAATCCTGTTGTTGTATTCGCGGAATTAACTTGGTCACTTGAGAGGTTATTTCGAGGAGTATAAAATGCTCGGGCTGGATGGCCGCAGGGTCGATTGCTGGTGGGGTCGTTTCAGCTCAGCTTTACTTTATTTATATATATAGAAGCGAAGTAAGTTTACTCGGTCAACATTGTTCAATCTGAGCTGGAGAATCCAGAAGCTTTTAATTGAACGAGTAATTAAGGGAGCTGAAAACATTGGAACCTTTCACGCGATCGAAATAAAACGAGGGAACTAAATAAATTAAAAAGGAAATCCGATGTTTTGGCTGGTCACGAAAGAGGGGAGAAAAGAGACCCGGAGATTGTGTTCGTACTTGAGAAAAATAAATAATAATGATAATGATAATTATTAAATGGAGAGAGCTCGCATTCACGTAATGCCGCAAGAAATTCGAAGAGGGTTTACCGCAGACTGGAAACTAGAGTAGACCCATTGTCCCATTCAATCCTCTTGAATTCTCGGGAATCTTCTCGCTACACATCGCGTCGGCTTTTTACACATATCACGTGTCCGAGGGTATTTTCTTCTGATTCGTTTGTCTGATATTATTATTTTTATCATTATTCATTAATTCAATTCATAAACTCTATGAAAATCACTATTTTTAACTTTCCGCTAAGAAAATTGAAAATTTTCAAAAATTCGGGAAGTTATTGGTTTCGGTCCGATTTGCAAAAATCGAATTTCTATCAGATTTTGACGTTTTGAGGTTCTAGGAAGCAATCCTGACTAATTTCACGATGATGTCGGAGTGTATGTATGTGTGTACGTACGTACGTACGTACGTATGTATGTATGTAAATATTCATCTCTTGAACGGATGAACCGATTTTGATCTTTGAGATGTCATTCGACGCGGATTGTTAATATTTTGAAGCTGGAAAAATTTGAGCTTACACAGTAAAAAAGGATCCGTCGACATCAACACATATCGTGTGTAAAACGAACGTTTTACACTTATTTATGTGTTATTTTAACATGTTGTGAGTGTTAAAAAATGTTACATACGCATGTATTAAAAGTAAAAATTTTCCAAGAATTCTTTTGTGATGGTCGAGATTATTTTTAACATATTTTGTGTGTTGATTTGACAGTAACATATAAAAAGTGTTACTTTCGAATAAAATAACATTTTTATGTGTTAAAAAATCAATCGATTGCGACAGTTCAAACAAGATAAATACTGTGTGTTAAATTGACACACAAAAGTGTTGAGAATTCAACACACAGAATTTTAACATACGCTTTTTTTTACACTTTGACGATTCGTTTTTTACTGTGTAATCGGTAGAGTGCGTTCGGAAATATTTCAAAAATAACATTTTTTCAAAAGTGTTTTTTTCGGATAACTTTTAATGTGCTCGATGGATTGATTTCAAAATGGACTGGACTCTAGAGCATTATAAGCCGCGTCGAATGCCACCTCAACCATCAAAATCGGTTCATTCGTTCAAGAAAAACCGTTGACGAAAGAAATAAAAAAAAATTTTTTTTTTGGTTTTTTTGAAATTTCCCAAAAACGACTCGATAAATCAATGACAAAATTAGATCAGCTTTAGAATTTGATAAAACACGTCGATTGCCGCCTCAACCATCAAAATCGGTTAATTCGTTCGCGAGATATCGTGGGAGAAAGAAATGCTAAAAAATGGTTTTTTACAAAACAATGGCATACAAAAGTATTTGCGAGCTCGAAGAGCTCGAAAATGTATTCACAATAATGTCTTCAAGCTCAACGAGCGGGAAGTTTTGGGGCTGGCCCGCAGGGTCAACTGATAGACCGATTTTTTTGTAATTGATTTGTTGAAAAAAAAATCCGATAATTACAAATTGTCTGCTGACTTCAGGATCATTTGAAAATCATTATTTTTCTGGGTTTTTTATTTTTGATATTGGACGCAAGGTCTTGGGTTCGAATCCCGACTACGGATTTTTTTTTTAAATTCAAAAAAAATTTTTTATTGAATTTTACTATTTATTTTTTTTTTTTGTTCTGGAAATGAAAAAAAATTCTATTACACACCAAGAGAGGAAAGTTGGACATTCTGACCCACGTGTACAATTCCCGACCCTATAAAAATTTAGGTGCAGTTATGGTGAAAAAATAATTTTTCGATTACAAAAACAAATGATTTTTCAAAAGTTTACGTCATGAATAATTGAATTTATCGATTTATCGAGTGTTGACATGAAAATGAGAAAGCCAACATGAAAGGAAAGTCAGGAATAGCGAGAGCCGAGGATCGGAGATTTTGAAATCAGAGAGTATCGCGCCTAGGGTGATGCTTTAGGGCAATGGCCGTTAAATTCTATCGCGCAGTTACAGAGTAACTGAGTAGTTAGTGTAGCCAGTGGTCTGTAGGTTCGCGTGTTACTGAACTCGCCTCATGGTGGAAACGAGAAGCACGATTACCCGTCAAATTGGTGGATCACGAGCCAGTTGAGAGAATCGCCCAGGGCTTTGATACGGCCACGGACGCAAACGAGAAACTCCCGGGCTTAGCTCTACGTTTAAATCACTCCACCAAATCAACTGTTGTAATACTCGAACCGTGTTTTTCCTCAGCTACCATTTCCCAGAGCAACAATTAATTTATCAGGTTATCATTGCTGCCCGCCACAAACTATTTCATACAAACTTTATGAGTTAATTTTAATTTTAATTAAAAACACATCACTAATTTCGTTTGTTCGCTCAGTGTAAATATTTGTATATTATTAATTAAACATACTTTCGATTACAGTAAACATTTAATTTAAATATTCAAGAAATCCCGCGGGTTTATTAGGAGCCGCAGTCTAGCCTGAGGTCGGCAGTTCGAGTCCCGGTCGCTGCTCATTAAAAAATATAATTCATAAAAATTCATGCCATTAAAAAAAATAAAATAAAATATTTTGTCACTTCTGAAATTCGCTCTTAGATTTACAAAACCTAATTAAAGTTTGAGATTCAGCTATTAAATTTTTTATCACTCGCAAGAAAAGGAAAAAAAAAATAAGAAATATCCAATTTGTAAGATGGAATTTTCTGAAGCGGAAACAGTTCGCGAATGACGCGGGTATAAAATGCAACAATTCGTTCGTTAGAAAGCTCCGAGCTTCTCTTGGTAATGTAAGTAGAGGAGACATCACGACTGCTCGGCTGACCGAACAGAATTTCCAATCCTCTCTCAGCGAAAGCACCGAGCTATTCAGATATCCAGCTTTAAATGCCGGTTATTAATGTAGATTTATGCAGATGCATACGACAACTAGAAACCACCGCGTATTTCTTATCGGATTCCCGCGATACCGGGAATGAAACTCGCGCTCTCTCTCTCTCTCTCTCTGTTCCCTCAATCTCAGATCTAGTGATTTTATTACTTCTTTTTTGCTTTTCTTCTCAGTACTATATAATTATGTAGTTCTACTGCTGGATAAAATAATAATAATAATAATAATAATAATAATAATAATAATAACAATAAAAGAAAAGTTATTACGTTTCAATCGGGTATGATAATTCCGATAAATTAAAGCGGATATAGATCAGGATGTCTTGGATATAAATGCCAGGAAGATAAAGAAAATAAGTCGGTGGATACATGAAGAGAGATGCTGGGATAAATGTTACGACACAGGGTTCTGAAGATTGAACTTTAGTGAATCGCGAAATGGCAAACGCGGTAAAGAAAAGAATCCACGTAGAGGCAGAGACTGGAAATAAAAAAAGAGATTGAGGTGACGCTGGAGTTGGGGGATGGGGATGGGGATGGGGGTGGAGAAGAAATGAGAGAATAAAGTTTTAGAGTGGGAAAGGTGGCAGAAGTAACGAGAGTGAAAAAGTAAAATTTAAGTTAAGATACTCACCGAAGATTGGGTTCCCACGGATTGTGGCCAAGCCGCCGAGAGTCAATACGTGGGAGTGGTCAGCCGTGACTATAAGAAGCGTTTCCGAGAGGTCAACTTCTTCCATAACCGCTCTCACGGCTTCCTCCATTGCCAGAGTCTCGTCTAGAGCTCGGTAAGCATTATTGTAATGATGAGCATGATCTATTCGTCCGCCTGAAATATATTAATTACTCAGAAATTTATTTTTAATTGGAAAAAAATTTATTGGCTAAATTTCGGACGTGATTTTTTTTAGATCATTGTCGAGCTTAAAAAAAAATTTAGACCTTGAAAATTTTATTTTTCTTGAATGGACATCGACTAAAATTTTTTTCGATTGGATGAGAAATGAAACAGAATTTTTTCAAAATTTTTTAGTCGGTAACTTTGTAGGAAAATTTCAAAAAATTTTCAAAAAAATGTCGGACTCAAATTAATGAAAAATATAAATTCTCAAGTTGACAATAAATTTTAAAAAAATAGACACGACTATTTGAACTGAGGTTACAGAATTGAACTTGTAAACTTTGGATATAAATTTATGTTCAAATAATTATTGAGTGATTGCATTAATAATAAAAATTTTTCGATGGGAGCTTTTATTTTTTATCTATCGTGATAGTCATAAATGGAGAGTGAGTATACATTAAATTAATATATATATATATATAGGTTTGAAAATTCAATAAACCCATCGTGGCACTTGCCACAACTTTTTAATTGCCTTCAATAAAAAAGTTTCTCTGTGCACTATGGTACATTTAGAGTCGTGAATTTTGTCGGGTTTATGCGTTGAAAAATAGACTAGAGAGAGAGAGAGAGAGAGAGTAACAAAAAAGGGAAAGAAAAATAAATATAAAAAGAAAAAGGAAAAATATAAGAGGAAGAGGACGAAAAAGTAAAAAAATGAATAAAGTTTCGTCCTCCCCACGGATACATGGCACTCTATTGCACTTTGGTAAGCTAAACTTAAAGTTTACATGCCAGCGAGCCAAATTTTCTACTAGTAACTCCAGGAAAACTTGATCGTATTAAGATATAAAAGGAGAAAGACACTCTGATAACAAGATCCCACTTTTTTTAAGGGTCCAAGTTTTTTTGCCTTTTGTAACTTGAGAATAGTTGTTAATTTCAGTATTTCAAAGCATGTTGACAGACAAATTTCGTATTAAACTTTAAAGTTAATATAATTTTGGTTTTTTTATTTGCGGTTCTGATTATTAACATTTTTAAAAATAAATTAAATAAATAGATTTTAATGATAGCTTTTGAAAAGGAAATTTGATTTCCTGCAATTTTAGCCCTCGTAGAAAATATTCTCAGATCAATCCTTTAAAAGCTGCACCCGTTTAAAAAATTTGATACATTTTCCAAAATATACAATCTATAGCTTACACTTAAAATCGCTGTATCTTTTAAAATATTAATCCTACAAAATTTCTTATGGGTACCAAAGTTGTAGAAAATTAAATTTCCCACAATTTTAGTCCTCATAGAAAATAGTCTCAGATCAGTCGTTTGAAAGCTGCACCCGTTAAAAAAATTTGATACATTTTCCAAAATATACAATCTATAGCTTACACTTGAAATCGCTGTATCTTTTAAAATATTAATCCTACAAAATTTCTTATGGGTACCAAAGTTGTAGAAAATTAAATTTCCCACAATTTTAGTCCTCATAGAAAATAGTCTCAGATCAGTCGTTTGAAAGCTGCACCCGTTAAAAAAATTTGATACATTTTCCAAAATATACAATCTATAGCTTACACTTAAATTCGCTCTATCTTTTAAAATATTAATCCCACAAAATTTTTTATTGATACCAAAGTTGTAGGAAATTAAATTTCCCACAATTTTAGTCTCCACAAAAAATACCCTTAGACCACTTGCACAGAAGTTACATCCATTTAAATAATTTGGCAATTTTTCCAAAAACAAACTTTTCCATCTATACTTAAACCCGCCATATCTTTTGAAATATTGATTCTATAATTTTTTTTAAAGAGACCAAAGTTGTAGAGAATCAAATTTCCTTTCCAGCGAACACCTACAACGTCTATTTACCAGCCATGATTATGAAGATAATGTTAATTAAAAAAATTAATTTATTTCCTTACTGCCTCAGACAAAGTCTGTATTTAGATAAAAGTGATAATTAAAGTATAACTTGAATGACTGATTCCAAGCTTACAGAAGTGCTTTAATTAAGAATATTTGAAATGTAACTACCGAATGCAAGGAGAATACATAAAAGAGATTGATAAGTTAAAGCCTTATTTCGCAACCCACTTCTCAAGTTTATATCGTAGCAAGTAATATAGACGTCGATGGGATAATAACAGTGATGAAAAGTTATAAAACAACAGTTGTATAGATAAATGAAGAAGCTGTGGATTGAGTATAGTTTTGAGATGAAAATCTTTCTCTCGAGTCTCTACTGAGCGAGTGTCGAACTCACTCTCGAGTTAAACTCCCAGGACATACTATTCGTGCCAAGAATGTTTAGGAGTTTCCTTGTTGGACGATTGACAACAAATCGGACCATCTATTCCTCGACATCTCTCCTTGTATAGAAATAAACTCGAGCGTCGAAGCAACAACTAACTGCTGAGTGATTTATTTATTCCAAACTTTTTCAATTTACATTTAACTGTTTCTGTTGTCTTTATTCCAGAAATATTTCAATAAACACTTTTAACTTTTTCACGATTTACTGTCTCTCCCCATCACGGAGCCGAAACTCTGCAGAAGCGGGAAAGTAAATTTCGGGGTTAGTTAAATAAATAATTACCTTCGACGAATAAGAAAAATCCCTTAGGATTTCTCTTGAGAATTCTCAGCGCTTTGATCGTCATCTCAGCGAGCGATGGGTCTCCAGTCCCAGTCGTATTCCGGTCGACGTCGAAATCCATGTGCGAGTAAGCGAATAATCCTGGTAACAAAATTAACAATTGATGTGTGTATTTGTGCGTTTTAATTTAACACAGACCGAGAAACATTAGAATTAACCAGTCGGGAATAATTAACGTCGATTCAACTACCGCGTTCCGAAGTCTACAATTAGCAAGGCGTAAACTTTACATCCAAGTGGAAGCGAGTTAATTAAAATATGTCCTGAAGGACCTGATGTGCACTCTGCTCTCAATACACCCTACATCCCCAATGTAAGCTTACATTTTAATTAATAAATGTTCAACAAACTATCTGCCGATACTCGAAACCAATTTACACATGAAATTCCCTGCCCTATTTTATTTCCCTCTTACTCATTTATTTTTTTTTTATACTTAAAAACAACAAACACCTCCGTTAATTATTTTTTTGTTGTTAGCAGACACTGCACAAATTTTAATTGATATCGAAAATGGGCCGAAGGTAAAATAATATTTTCGCTTACCCAGTAGATAATTTACTCGCGCGGGATCTATTTCGTCGAATTGCTCTTTTGTGTAGACGTATTTCGACGCCATGTTTTGGTGGTACTTGCTCCACTCGGTTATTAAATTCCTTCCGTCAAGACGACGGCCTTCTTTTTCTGGCTCTTCGGGATCTTGAGTGACTTTTGACACGAAATGTCGCCTACCTCCGCCCAGAATTACCTGAAAAATAAATTTACAGATTTTTGATGAACTTCTCATGAGTTTCCATTGGAAAAATGGAGGATTTTTCAAATATTTCGAGGTTAGCGTCATTGGTATTCGAGTTACAGTAATTTAGGTTAGGGCTGTAGACTACTAAGGCCTCTATTGATTTCAATGCGAACATAATTCTATACTGCGGATGATATAGAGATTATATTTCAGTTGCGAGAGGCTGGGTAGGGTCGATTCATTACTAAGGTCTCGATTAGATACGAATAATTTCTACATGCAGACAATATATAAATATATTGAGGTACAGTTCGTACAAGCGGCCTCGTGGGTTAATTAATTGAAGTTGGAGAAGAAAAGAGATTCGAATGCATATTTTTTTTTGCTAACAGGGAAGACCAAGAAGGAGCCGCATTAGGCAAAGACTTGAGAGGATTCGTGTAAGATAATGAAGATTTATATTTTATGAATACTTACATTAATGTTGCGACCTGGTTCGTCTTCCAGTAGTTGTCGGGCAATGTCTTTACAAGAGACACGAGCTGCTGAAGGCACTTTACTGTCATCTTCCCAGTAACGGCTTGAAGCATGAGCATAGAGAGCTGCTGGTGTGGCATGAGTTACTCGAGTCGTTGTTACGAGACCCGTTGATTTGCCTAATTTTAACAAACGTGTAATTGTAAGGCTTCACTGTAAGATCTATTTAATAGATTATTAAATTCCCATTCAAAAACTTGTATGATATCTTATGATGTCAATTGTTTTACATTTGAGTACAACTCGATAGGCCAAAGCCTCATTAACAGTAGAAACGATTCTACAAAAATTTCTGATATTTAATTCGTTAATCTCGTCATTCTATTGGTTAATGCCAACAGCGCCATCAGCGCGCGAAATTTGAATTTTTTTTAAATTAGCTGGTGTTTTTAGTGATTAGTTGGCCCGAGATGACATAAAATCTCACAACAGAAAATTTGACATGTGAGCGCCCGAGCCTGGAGATTTTTTTTGAGCCATAATCGATTTGAAATCGTCAGGGAAGTTCACTTTTATGGAAGAAATAAATTTGCCTAATTTTAACAAACGTGTAATTGTAAAGCTTCACTATAAGATCTATTTAATAGATTATTAAATTTCCCATTCGAAAACTTGTATGATATCTTATGATGTCAATTGTATTACATTTGAGTACAACTCGATAGCCCAAATGCCTCATTAACAGTAGAAACGATTCTACAAAAATTCCCGATATTTAATTCGTTAATCTCGTCATACTATTGGTTAATGCCAACAGCGCCATCAGCGCGGGAAATTTGAATTTTTTTAAAATTAGCTGGTGTTCTTAGTGATCAGTTGGCCCGAGATGACATAAAATCTCACAACAGAAAATTTGACATGTGAGCGCCCGAGCCTGGAGATTTTTTTCGAGCCATAATCGATTTGAAATCGTCAGCGAAGTTCACTTTTATGGAAGAAATAAATTTCATACAACTGTTAATAATGCGAAATAAACTTGCTAAAGTTATTGAATACATTTATAAAGCTTTTTCATAAATCTCCTCGACTATTCAACGGAATTGAATAAAAAACTAAATAGTAAATTATTTGCATAACTGGATGCGATAATAAATTTAACGAGATGTTATTTCTCTGGCATCGGAAACGATCGACGACGAATTTTATCATCCCATTCCGGCTTCCTATTTCGTTATGTATATATATATAAAAGAATGAGCTGGGCGTGTAGATCGTAAATAAGAAATTGAATGGAGAGAATTAAATGGGTTTAACAAACGGTATAAACGTAAGAGAGTGAAACGCGTGGCGTTATATATCCATACGACATCCATTACATCTGTCTGTGTGTTGGTGAGTCTGTAGATAACCTGTGCAAGCTTGTAAACGTACTTGTACCGTTGTGTATCCTAGTGTACAGTACGTCAGTGCCAAACGGCGTGTGTGATTAATCAGCAGAGGTAATTCATCTTAACAAGACCGGCGACTGGAAATAGACGGGTACGTGTGTTCTGTCTGCTGTTAAGACATTAATTTACTAATTCACCAGCTTGTCTTTTACATATTTCAATTGTATGTTTTTACAGTTTATTTAAGACTCTGTACCTTCTCTTTGCGCCCAGTCGACTATCGAAGTCACCCTCGCCGTCTTGCTGGACAAGCAGTTGTCGAATTTAGCCGAGGAATCGAGACCAAGTGTCTCGTAATTCGCTTTCACGCCACACAACAGCGCAGTTGCACATGCTGATGACTCTCCGACTTGGGCGTCCATGTTGTAAGTCTGCAAAAATAATTAATATTTAGCTTCCGCTTTAATATTAAACAGTACACGGGGAAAAAAGTATAGTAAAAATTACAATCCTATAGTAAAATTTACTAACAGATATGAAAAAATACATTCTGTATTGTAATTATTACTAAACGTTTAGTAAAATTTACTAGTTAGTAATAATTACATAATAAGATATTAAAAATTACTATACGTAATGTATTTTTTGCTAAGACGATTATATTTTTTACTATTTGTATAGTAAATTTTACTATCAAGTACTATTAATAAATACAAATTTAAGAAAGTAAATTTTCTGATACAATACAGGATTTGTTACTATACAAAATATTAAAAATTACTATACGCAATGTATTTTTTGCTGACACGATTATATTTTTTTACTATCTGTATAGTAAATTCTACTATGTATAGATAAAATTAAAAGTTGGTGGGGATAGCATATACAAAGATGTATTACAAGTTCTGAAACTTTTGTTCAAAGGACACATCGGGTCGTCAGACATTGGAAAGGACTCGCACGCGGGAGATCAGGGTTCGAATCTCGGTTGAATCAAGTGATTTTTTAAAAAACAAAAATTCACACCAACACCAATACAGATGACAAAAATAATAATAATAATAATCAATAATAATAAAAATTTTAAAAAATATTAAAAATTTTATTTTATTTTTTTCCATTCTAATATAGTAAAATTTACTAAACGGGATAGTAAAATTTACTAAACGACTTGTAAAATATGCTAATCTGTTTATGAATTTTTCGTATAAATCATAAGCGTTTCAAGATTACTATACAAATTTAGTAATTATTCTCATATTTTTTAGTAAAATTTACTGTATTTTTTTCTCCGTGTAATAGGATGTCAGGCAGAGAAATTGACGTCAATAGTTTGCGCGGTAACTTTTTAAATTAAATGCCAGTTCCCGCGCAAACTATTGTCCAGAAATTATTTATAAAAAATTGACCGAATGATTTTTGACGTCAATTTCTCGTGGTCTGACTGAGACTGAACATAAAAATGACGGCCGTTTTGCACCACTGGTATTAAACAATCACGTACGTTTTATCTGATTTATTGCGAAAAGGGATAACCGGCTCTGAGTCAATAAATATTTAAATTATCTTCTTAGTACTTTATTATCGCGATGACGTTATTATGATAATACCGGATATTTTTAGAGCCCTCACGGTGTCGCAAACGCGGCTTGAATAATATATAAATTTCCAGAACTCGCGGGAAGTATGGATTAGATTCGTGTGATATTTGAACTAAGTCATTGCCGGTTATCTATAAATTTTATCAATTGATCTCCCATTAAAATTTAATGCCTCCAATCCTGGTCTGTGATCAGAAAGGCAAAAATGATAATAAATATGAAATTAATTAATAAATTGTCATCTGTTTCGTTAATAGACAGGCGCCGATAGTCGCGAAATTCGGGGAATTTGATAAACTGATTGGACGGATATCAATTAAAATGTTTATGATTGGGTCGACTTGTGTAAATTTATAATGGCTCGACGGGTATCGAAATTAATTAGTCGATATTTATGAAACAAACATTTAAATTGACGTGATTAAATACAGGCACGGCAAAGGCTCGCATGCGTTGGGGGTTTGAAGGTGAAAGTAAAGCGATTGCACTCAGCATGTCGATGCTCAGGATCTTTATTATCACAATTATCGGAAAATTAAGTAAACTTGATATTCATCCGAAGCGTGACCAAGTGCTCAAGTACTTGGGCGTAATAGTCACGGCTCGTCTGCTCCAACTTGTCGGTCTAAATGCCGGAAACTACCGAGTGTGGTCGACCCTAATCCCACATTACTACTGTCCTCTGCACATATTGGCTTTAACTTAACTGCATTCTGCATCTGATATTTATCCCCCCTAACTTCTAACCCCGAATAACTCAAATAAACTCAATAAACTCCCCACCCCCACCCTTATCCCTATTCCCTTTATCTCGGGGTGATAAAAAATAACAGCCGGGAAATGACGATCGTCGGATATCACCCCAGTCTAATTTCGCAAATTAAATTAAACAAAATATTTACTTTTAAAAATATTGTACTCTCTAAACATGAATTAGTGAAAATTTCATTAGTTACGTTAGTGAAGCAGTATTCACTTCATAATCAGTGTATTTAAATAACAAATTAGTGAATTATCACTAATAAATTTAGTACTATAATTTTCACTAGCAAATTAGTGATTTTCACTACTGAACTAGCGATATTTTCATAATTTCTACAAGTGAAACTGTTATTCACTTCTTAATTTATGAATTTCACAATTTCACTAGTAACTTTAACTAGCAAATAATTAAATATTTTAATAGATATAAATATAATTAATAATTGTGGTAGTATTTTTAAAAATTTTAATAAAAAACTTTCAAAATAAAAAAAAAATAGAAGTACAGAACAATAATATATTTATATGAAGAGTACGTCAATCATAACATCACGGATTATTTATTTCTTCATCAGTTATTGTTTGGTATCATAACGAATATACTATTTACACTCACGCGATCACATGCGTAAGCCAGCGCAGTGGATAGTATCAAAGACTTTGAATCGGAAGGATGCAGGTTCGAGCCCAGCAGTCACCGGGATTTTTTCATCACTCAAAATCATGTATACTTCCTCTAAGTAATGATTCTAATACATTAATCACATGTCGGATCTAATTACAAGTGTCTTATATTTTTTTTCGCAATATAATATTTTTTTTCACCGATGAAATCAGTGGATTTCCATATTCACTTTTCAATTTAGTGGATTCTCATATTCACTTATCAAATCAGTGAATTCCAATATTCACATATTCATTTAGTGAATATTCACTAATTCTGCGTGGTACGACTGTAGCATTGACAATTAGTGAATATTCACTTATCAAATCAGTGAATTCCAATATTTACATATTCATTTAGTGAATATTCACTAATTCTGCGTGGTACGATTGTAGCATTGGCAATTAGTGAATATTCACTTATCAAATCAGTGAATTCCAATATTCACATATTCATTTAGTGAATATTCACTAATTCTGCATGGTACGATTGTAGCATTGACAATTAGTGAATATTCACTTATCAAATTAGTAAATTCCAATATTCACATATTCATTTAGTGAATATTCACTAATTCTGCGTGGTACGATTGTAGCATTGACAATTAGTGAACATTCACTTATCAAATCAGTGAATTCCAATATTCACATATTCATTTAGTGAATATTCACTAATTCTGCGTGGTATGATTGTAGCATTGACAATTAGTGAATATTCACTTATCAAATCAGTGAATTTCAATATTCACATATTCATTTAGTGAATATTCACTAATTCTGCGTGGTACGATTGTAGCATTGACAATTAGTGAATATTCACTTATCAAATCAGTGAATTCCAATATTTATATATTCATTTAGTGAATATTCACTAATTCTGCGTGGTACGATTGTAGCATTGACAATTAGTGAATATTCACTTATCAAATCAGTGAATTCCAATATTCACATATTCATTTAGTGAATATTCACTAATTCTGCGTGGTACGATTGTAGCATTGACAATTAGTGAATATTCACTTAAAATTAGTGAAAAATCACTAATTCATATTTAGAGAGTAGCCATTTTCCAGTGGAGGGGGAAAGGAATTTATACCTTCGACATGAGCGTTTGCTGTAAATGCTTGTGTGTATACCGGAATATATTTTTCAGAACACGACTTAGCGGATTCGAGTACAGAGTACAAAGTATGTTTATCTGTGTTTATGTGTGTTTGTATTTGCGCTTGCATTTGTGGATGAGAGCTGAGTACAAATCGAGTGTACACACATCCAGAGCTTAACTTGAATATCTATATCTATATCTATATCTATATATATGAATTGGGATCAGGGTTTACCTCCTGTCGTTCTTTTGATATCGTGCCAGAAACACTTGCTCCATGTTGAGGGAGTCGCGTATTATTTGCTACCGAGTGTTTCTACTTCTTGAGTCTTCTCGCGAGTCTCTCAACCGTTCATACTGGATTTAACTATTTTTATTTTTTTTTATATATTTTTCAACCCCCATCCCTCTTTTCTCAACTTTTATTATACCTTTTTCTTAACATGACTTTCATGCGCATCCCACTTTTAAGATTTTAAAATTATTATTGTCAGCACGTAGTTACAAGACAACAACACGAACAAACTTGATTAACAAATAAAAAAATTATATTTTATTAACTCGCTTATTTTTCTTTGCCCAGTGATTAAAAAGTTTAATTCAATTGGGTCATGAGTCATCTTTTCACTTGGAATAAAAAAAAAAAAAAAGAAACCAAACCAAAGTTACCCAACTCGACTATAACATTATAGAGAATTTTTCTTTTCATTTGTTTGCTTCTTTGCAAAAAGGGCTTTGCTGAAGTTTGTGCTATTCAAGGTGTCTGCGTGAACCCTAGAGCTTTGGCTTTGCCTTTTGCCGTAAAGACTCACAGACTCAAACCCAACCCCGACCCAGAACCAGGACCAGATCCGGGCTCAGTTATTTTTACTTTTATTATTATTATTCTTTACAAAAAACGCACTTCAAAGAAACCGCTCCGAGCTAATGTAATCCAATTGGTTTATTTACGTCCATGTGCACTCATGTGAGTCGTCAGCTGGACGTCTCTCATCATAAAAGCCGTCTACTTAGTGCATTTAGTGACGTAGCTTTTATACAAACGTCTTTGTTAAGTCGCTCTCCGTTTGTGCTCTTCAAAATTTATCTTTTCAACATCAGCTACGACATATAAGCTCGTTATTCATATGGTCAATAGCTCCAAGCGCTCTCATCAAAGTCATTCTTCTCATACACGAAAATTTTCCATTTAAAATTAAACTCCTTATCGCCATCGATAGCAAACTATAAAAATGAATATAGAAGTCGTTGAAATTTTAGTATCAAAACTTCAGTCCTGTATGCAGGAAGTCAACGAGCTTAAGATTTATAAGCTCCAGCCATATATCGGCAAAGTTTGAAATTTTAGTTCCAGAAAACGACGACCGAGGGAGTTGGCAGACGTTATCTCGGCGTTGCCAACTTAATTTCAACTTCGTCATATTCTTCGGAAATAAAATTCAAAACTCGTCTTTCATCGCTGCAAGTTTCACACACTTGAGTTCGAGAACCCGTGGACATTTTGTTGATACCAGAATTTCGGTGTTTGCAAATACGGCTGATCAATTTGGCAAATATGTATCGAGGATTGATGTCCCTGGTGATGAATAATAAATAAAGCTCTCGAATTATTTAAGATTCATTGTGTAGCAGTTGTTGGGTCGTATATATATATATATATATATATATGTCGGTACTGGAGTACTAGCTCCTTAAGTCTCCGGAGGTTCGGATGACTTATTGCCAAAGTTTACGAACGTCCGCAAGAGTAAAATTATTCAAAGTAACATCGATCACACCCGCGTATATCTCAAGTGCATCTTTTGAATTTCCGTCTGCATGGGAATCTTAAAGCTGATATTAATTTTGTAGCTTCAGCTGGTACTTTTCGATCCCCATTAAAGCTATCAGTTTATGGGGTAAATTGAAGGTTTCATTGAACTAAAAATATGTAATGAAGGTTATTAATACAAATGGTTGAGATGCTTGGGAATTTATGGGTAAACTTTTTTGCGGACGGTTAAAGATGACTAGTCTGAAACAGCCGTGGATCACGTCTGGAAACTGGGCGAAATGCATCTTGGAATTTTCACTATTACTATTATTACTTTTCTGTATATGTGAGTTTAAATAAAGGAGTGAAATATTTTAAATGTAACGGCGAGCTGTTAGACGAGAGCTGTTGGTTTTTTTATTAATTTTTCACTGTTTTTTCGGGCGAACGATTTGTTGAGAGTTACGGGAATGAGCGACCGAGGAGAGGACCGCGGGGAGGAGTACTTAAGACTGTTTTTATCTCAGGTCCTTCGGCGATAGGACGCTCTTGTGTAGAAAAATAGCGTGAATGAGAAAGTAGACTCGAGTTGAGAGTTTGCCGAGATCTTTGCGCTAGAGTTGCTTACGGTCTCTCATCGAGCTCCCGCTGGGTGAGAATTCCACCGACAGCACTGCTTCAAGCTAAATTTTATTTGCATCCTATTATTTTTTTTAGCAGTATACACTTTTTGGAAAATGTTTTTTAGCTTCTCGGAAAAAATTACTTACAGAATATAGACGATGGATAAAAATTTCCTTATTATCATTTTTATTATTAATGAAAATAAAATGGTGAAAGCCGTTAATGAAAACCAACTACAGAAATTGGTGGTCAAAACAGTTGGATACTTATTGAAAATAAATAATCCACTGGCTCCGAGGCAGGTGCGTCTGAGGATGGAAATTTCGCTCTTAAGATCAATGAAACTTTTCGTTTATTTTTTCTTCTCCTGTTTCCGTTTAGAGGAGGGTGAGAATGAGTAGATGAACTGAAAGATGATCGAGTTGATGCTACGGCTGGTTTATCATTTATATTTAGTTACTTAAATTTGTTTATTAATGTCGTTGATGCTTTCAAAGTATCACTTTACTGCTGCATTGATAATTTTATTTTAACTGACGAATGTGCTGTTTAAAAAAAAATGTGATGGTGATAAGGTTTCTGATGTTAACCGTCTGTACCACACGGGCTCCTGGTGACCATGTTATTTTTTTTGCGGCTTAGATGTCTCTGGATACCCGGGAGTCGGCAAGTCCGTCAACGACTCGCCGTTTTAAAGTCAACTGGGCGAAGGTAACGATATTTTATTATTTTTTTTTAAATTTTAATTACCGACGAAAATATTATTTATTTATTGATCTAGAGTTTAAGATTTATTTGAGTTTATCTTGATAATTATTTTTATTTACTCGCAGGAATTTTCGTTCTGACTGAATCGCGTGATAGTTTCAAGTGGTTTCGTTTTTTTTTCTTTTCTAAAGTAATGAGAATTTCAGGTCTGACTATATCGCGTGGTAGTTCCGGGCGCTATATTACACCGATCCCTGTAGACTTTTTTTTTGAAAGCTCAATAAAAATATTAAATAATTTATTTTTGTCGTTAACTCGAAATTTTGTAAAAAGCAGAAACGAAAATCAAGTAATTTTTCACACAGCAATATTTCACCAAGCCATTAAAAATAATTTATAACTCGAATTACTTTAACGACTTATCTTTGATTTATTTATATCGTATTTTTTTTTATTGCCTCCGAAAAATCCAACGTCAGTCGGGATGCAACGTCACGTGTATACTATTTTACATTTACGAGAGTCGACAAATCGTAAATACGAATCAGGGATCAGCTTTTTTTTTTATTTATTTATTTTTTTTTTTTCATATAAAACTCCAAGAACTATAAAATATTGTCGCACAAAAGGTGAAAAGCTTGACAATTTTATTTTTTTCTATTAAATTTTCTTTTTCTCCCTTAGCTCGACTCGCAGGTACAGAAAAACGGATGGCGGTTTTATCGTCACTCTAAAATGTCAAAGTAGTAAAATGAAGGGTAGGAAGAAAAATGAAAGAGACGTCGAATAAAAAATCTAAAACACATGAAATTCAAATGTTCTTTTGACTTGAGGTAAAAATAATATTTAAATAAAATAAAATGAAGTAAATTAAAATAAAAATAATACCTTTTGTGACGCGTGAGTATGAACACAATGAATATTCATTACCGGACGTTAAATATATCCCGAAACGTCTCTACCGGTTTATTAATCCTCCCTGTCCCTATTCCTGCAGGTACCGGTTGTATTTATGCTCCCGCGTTTTACACGGGCGTTAATCGTACCGTGAACAAAAAGTTTAATGTTTTTTTTGACGAAAAAATATAAATATACGCGCTCTAGTTAATTACATTGACACTAGTCGATGTGTAGAGTAGACTGCAAAGTGTAAAGTAGAGCTCAGGGTGGATCCTGTATGGCGCATCGCGGTCATATTTGTTTTTCATTCAATATAATTTATAATAGTGAAATATAGACGGAGTTTTTTTGTTTGCCGTGTTGTTGTTCGCTGTACAATCGGGTGTTATTTATTGCCGATAAACTATCGGATACTTAAACACACGTGCAGGTACGGCATAGTAGTGGAGTCTAATAACCGCGACTCTTGGGCTGGTCCTCAACTAGTAACTGAATTAACGTGCGATGAAAAATTTGTTGCTCGGGATGGTGACTAACTTGTTATGGTAACTGGATAGTTTGTGAAACCATAACATGATTTTGTTGTATCGGTAAACTTGTTTAATTAACGATAATCTGTTAATTATGATTTTTAAATTTCGCGGGAAATCTGAGAGTGGTTATGAGGGAGATTAATTGATGTTGGAAAATTTCGTGGGTTGATATTTTGCCGAGTAATGTTGGAAAATTTTGCTATTGATTTTTTTAATTTATTGACGTTACGGTGTAAAAAATTTTCGAAGTGACCGCGGATTAGATTCGGAGTGAATGCGGAGCGGATGACTATTTATTTATTTAAATCACTTGGAGTGGAATTCCACTTTGAAGGGGAGTTAATTTTAATGGTGAAACTCTGAATCACAGTAAATTCGGATTAAAATAAAATCCGAATTCACTTCCGATTTTTTACAGTGTAAGGGGGGAACTTTGAATTGAGATGGAAATTTTTTTTGCTGAGAAACTTGGAGGTTTAATTTAAATGGAAAGTAAATTTTTAAATTGCCGAGGGAAATAGTAAATAGAAATGGGTTGGGAAAAAATTGAGGTAATTAGTTGGGGGGGTAAGACTTTGAGTTGAGATTTAAAATTAATTATTGACAGGCTCTAGGATTTTTTCGCTGAGTCGATTGATTTATATGAGAAGTCGGGTTTTTTGCTTTGTCATTCAATAAACCGGAAATGAATTGGCATAGAGTGATTTGAAAAAAAGAAATACGAGGTTAAACAATAAGCTTTCGTCTGTATTCATTGGAATGGGTCCAAATTTTTTTAGCGATACAGAGCAGTGGCGGGAAGTTTAGTCTTTTTTTAAAATCCCGATAAGTTGGGGCGGCAATTATGAGTTTTTAAAATTTTTATGGAATTTTATGACAACAGGATTGGAAAGTAGAGTTTTACAGCTTTGGAATTAATTTTTTTTTACTGTACTATTTTTCACGGAGATATTAAAAAAAGTTTTAGTTTAATAAATTGACGAATTGAGACGTGAAATTGAATTTGCAATAAAATAATCTTGCCAACAACAATTCATATATTTATTTGATGTTTGTATATTCGAAATTTATATTTAAATCGATGTAATTCGGATTTTCACTTGAGCGTTAAATTGGCGTAAATATTTTACCAGCGAAATTTAATTTCAATTGTAAAAAATTTTTTTCATTACATCGGAATGTTTTCGGGATCAAAGCTTTGAAATGAAGTTTTTAAAATTTTCCCTCGAACATTTAAATTGACAGCTTTCAAAATAAAAAAAATTTAACGAAACGATACTCGAGTCAATTTTTCCTCGGTTGCCCTAATTATTCAAAAATCTACGCTTCAAAAAAATTCTTTCACAATAAATCGTATATTTTTTATATTTAATTCAATTTCAGTATCCGGAGCTTTATTAGCAAATATCTCAATTAATTATTCGACATTTCTAGAAATATTTTCCCTGAGTGTTGCTGGGCACTAAAATATAAAACTATAAGGTTTTTTCATCCTAAAAATTATAAGTAATTAATTGATATAAAAAGGAAATTTTTTAATAAAAAAAATTCATTTGAGTTCACAAAGAATTTTTTTTTATCTCATTCACAAAACTCTCATTTCATCTTATATTTATTTCCATTTGAATCATTTTGTTTTGAGTTCTTAGTAAATTAGTAATGTCCTTTAAAAGGCTTTTTCCGTGATTCGTATAAATAAATATTTATTACCGACTGAAAAAATGGTATCTGTGTAAATTGGTGAGTTTTCTTTGAAATAAAAAATAAAACATAAATAAAATAATCCTCGTCGTCGTGCGAGAGTACCGAGTACACGATCAGTAAAATGTTAAAAGTAAAAAAGACTCGGTACTGATGAGGAACGAGTAGGGAAAATGAATAAAAAAATTTTTAACCCAGAGGTAAAAAAGAGACGGAGATGAAGATAGAGATGGAGATATTAGAGGGCAGGTTTTACGTTTCGCCAGTACATAAAACCAGGCAGAAGAGTGAGGAGTTTTTTAAAAACAAGAGATGGGAAAATGAAGAAGGGAATATTGCTGTCGTATCTGCTCGCTCCGTCGGGCTTGAAATAACTAAAAACGACGGTGTAAAAAAGAAAACGCTTTCAGCTTTGATTTTCACGCGCTACAGACTCCTCCACGTTCACTTTTCCGTGAGATCGCTGCATTTTATTACTCATAGTTAGTCTTTGTTCATATTTATTGAAAAATAAATTCACCGTTTACTCCTTTTTCATTTCCTTTATCATTTTTTTATAACTAAACACATTTACTACGCGTTTTAGCGACTCCAGTTACTTCTGCATGCGAGAAGTCCTACAATTCGCGCCATCTACCGGCAAATTTGGTATTCAAATTTTCAAATTACGAAATGAAAGTAACCAGACTTGGAAAACTGTTTTCCTGACGAATTCCCGGGTTAGAAAAATCAAAAATGTTTTTAAGATCCCGCGTACGGATGTACGGAGGTAAAATCTTGATATCGCGGATTTGAAAAATTTATGTGGCAAATGAAAGAGTTTTTCAAAATAAAGGCCTCTGTAAATTTTGAGACCAATCGGCCGAATAGTTTCCGAGATATTGAAAGAATAAATTTCCGTACGGATCCAGTTGTACGGAAGTGCGGATGTACGGATCGTCGATATCTCGGAAACGAACGAACCGATTTTAAAAATTCGCGCGCTGATCGAAAGGCTGCGCTGACCCCCACAGCCCGCGAAATTTTCAAGTCAATCGGACAAGTTTTGAAATTAAAAAACTAAATCACTAGAAATTTATTTCGCCGCAATAACGAGTAATTTATATGATGCCATTCTCTGAAATTAATCAGATTAATTATCATACGTAATGGTTTCATAAAATAAACAGGATGGGCGTAACATGAACGAGTGATTTGTCGCGCATTTCCATCGACCGCCAAATAGCCTATTATCGTAAAACAAACTCGGTAATTATCCAATATTGAGTATATATCGGACTAATAAATGTTGTAATCCGTAAAGCTGTCGCCAGAAATCACTATCATATATTTTCTCGTTCATTATTGCAAAAAAAAAAAAACACGTGCAACTATAATTTTATTTTTTAATTAAAAAAAAAAATCTTTATTTAATTAAATCTTTTCATGTATTTTAATAATTCTTGATTAAACAAAACTGTTAGTTAACTTTTTCATAAATTAAAAATTAACCTTTCCAGTAAAAGATTTATAAATTTTTCATTTAATATTCTGATTGCACTTTCTTCATTTTATTATTCAATCAGCAATTTTAAATCCTCTCAATCAATTTTCGTATTCTACTAATTCATATTCCAGTTCTTGGGATCCTTACTTTTATTATTATTATTATTTTATTAATCATAATAAAAATTAACTTATATTTTTGAATTATTTTCAGGTCACTTGGCATCCCCAAGTTAAGTTACATAAGCATATATATATATATATATACATAATAAAAAATAATATATATATTTTTTGACGGGAAATTCTGTCGGTGTTGTTTATTTATCATTACAATGCAACCAAGGGGAATACCCTCGAGTCACTAATTTGAGTGGAAAATATACCCAGGGTACTCTTGTAAGGAGCATAGAGGAGACGGTTGAGGTTCCACTTATGTATATCGTAGTGAGGTTTGAGAGCCGGTGAAAACGAGTTGAGAAAAGAGTAGAGTACAAGAAAAAATGTAAAGAACCGAAGAATGGGTTTCAAGTTGAGCTTTACTATTATGTGGGCACACTGTAAGGCTGTTGCACTTCTTATGAACAGAGATACTCTGTACTTTACTGTGCTCTGTACTCTGTACTCTCAGATCTTTATCTGGATGAAATAAAAAGCTGGAGGGAAACAGGGTCCGGGGTATGAGAGATGATGAGGGTACAAGAGGGCAAAGACTTGAGAAGGAAGATGCGGTAACGACATCTCGCACCGTGAGTGCCTGCGTCGGGCTGCTGGAAATAATAAAAATAATAGTAAAAAATTGAATATGGAAATAAAAAAAGTGGTTATGAGGAAGATAAAGTGGGACGTGTTAAAAAATTCTGGGCATGAAGCTGCTTGATACCATGCTGGGTAATGTTTTCAAATGTTTTTACTCACGTTTTTTTATATTTATTGACAATAAGAGGGTGAAAAGTTTAACGCGGGAAAAAATATTAAGTTGTAGGGTTGCTCTGAATTGGGATGGAAATTTTTCTTGCTGGTAGACTTGGAGGTTTAATTTAAATGGAAAGTAAATTTTTAAATTGCCGGGGAAATAGTAAATAGGAATGGGTTGGGAAAAAATTGAGGTAATTAGTTGGGGGGTTGTAAGACTTTGAGTTGAGATTTAAAATTAATAATTGACAGGCTCTAGGATTTTTTCGCTGAGTCGATTGATTTATATGAGAAGTCGGGCTTTTTGCTTTGTCATTCAATAAACCGGAAATGAATTGGCATAGAGTGATTTGAAAAAAAGAAATACGAGGTTAAACAATAAGCTTTCGTGTGTATTCATTGGAATGGGTCCAAATTTTTTTAGCGATACAGAGCAGTGGCGGGAAGTTTAGTCTTTTTTTAAAATCCCGATAAGTTGGGGCGGCAATTATGAGTTTTTAAAATTTTTATGGTATTTTATGACAACAGGATTGGAAAGTAGAGTTTTACAGCTTTGGAATTAATTTTTTTTTACTGTACTATTTTTCACGGAGATATAAAAAAATGAGTTTTAGTTTAATGAATTGAGGAATTGAGACGTGAAATTGAATTTGCAATAAAATAATCTTGCCAACAAAAATTCATATATTTATTTCGATTGAAGCAATAAATGTTTGTATATTCGAAATTCATACTTGAATCGGTGTAATTTGGATTTTTACTTGAGCATAAAATTGACGTCAATATTTTATCAGCGAAATTTAGTTTCTTTTTTAAAAAATTTTCTGCGTTACATCGGAATGTTTCCGACATCAAAACAACTGAAAGATCCGTGAATTACAAAGTCAAAGCTTTGGTATGAAGTTTTTTTAATTTTCCCTCTATAATTTAAATTGACAGCTTTCAAAGTTTTTTAATTTTTTTTCAATAAAAAAATTTAACAAAAAAATATTTCAATCAATGTTTCATTTACTAGACTAATTTCCAAAGTATGTGCGCCTCGAAAAAATTTATTCAATAATAAAATATTTTTTATTTAATTTCCGTAACTAGTTTTATTAAATTATATTTTTTTGAATATTTTATTCAAAGCTTGGAAATTTTTTTCTACCCTACTAAAATTTTTCCCTGATACAAAAAAAAAACAAATTGAGCACCAGCTTAATGGATTGAAGAATTTATACGTGAAATTGAATTTACAATAAAATAATAATATGAGCAGAAATTCATATATATATTAAATGTATATATTTGTATGTTTGAAACATATATTTGAATTGGGGGTAATTTAAATTTGTACTTGAGCGTAAAATTGTCAGAAATGTTTTGTCAGGGATATCGGGAAATTGCGGCAATTGAATTTTAGCCGTATCCTTTATTGGGAAAGTGGAAAATACAGTGGGAAAAGCTCCGGTGATACGTGTTGTAGATATTTTTCACCGTGTATTTTCCGTTAAAGTTGTAAGGCCACACATGGCTCAGTCTAACTATTGGAACTAGTGTAATACAAGTTGAGTATGTAGGGCGGGAGGGTTCTGGCTCTGATGCAAGCGGGAATGAGAATAAAGTGAGTGAGAAAAGAGGACAGGGACAAAAAAATAAAAGGATGCCGGGTTATGAGAAACGAACAACGCGAAGCTCACGTTCTCAAACGAGTATCGAGATCGCTTACGCTTGGTCACGTACAACTGTAGCGGTCAATAATCCAATCACAAGTGTATCTACTGAAAATTTTATTTTCTGAGTCACGAAATTATTTATATGACCTGCCACTTTTATATACTCTTCCTTTAAATAATCATTTTTTTAAAATTTATTCACGATATTTTTTATTACTTTTATTCATTAGGAAATTCGTATTTTTTATCAAAGTTATTTTTCTTTTTATTAAAAAAAAGTCAATGGAAAATTCTTATATTTTTATTTAAAAAATAAATTTTATATTTTGAAATAGTCAGAAAAATAATTTAAAAAATTTAAAACAGAAATAAAATAATAAATTGAAAAAAAAAAAAAAAAAAAAAAAAACGTAATAAAATTATTTAGAAAGCAGTAGAAAAAAAAACTTGAGCTGTAAGCTATAAAGCAATATAATATTATTTATTTTTTGTACACTCGTCACTGTGAATTTGATTAATATTTCCCGCGCTGACGTCTGCCCGAAACGCTAGTCATATCCCTGGCAGGTTAAAAAAATAGGCTGGATGCTTTAGGATACAGCAGTCACCCAGTCCTCTTGCTTCCCACCCCCACCCCCTCTTTCTCACTCGCTCACAGCGTCGTCACGAGTTATGTATAGAATTTGAATAATTGCATTTTTTATTCAGCAAACTCCTCACGCCTCTGGGTAAATCCGAAAAAAGTGGGGCCTGGGTGATATTCCAGCCGAGTTTTTTCCTGTTTTCAGATGCTTAATTATTCATATTAAATTTCACGAGTACGCACACTTTTATAGCTTTCCCCACGGCACACACGCTACCGGTTTTCCTCAATGGGAAAACATTCCATACCACACTGAAAAAAATAATCGCTAGCTGCTAGCGATTTTTTTCTTTAGCAGCTAGCGATTTTTAATCGTTAGCTGCAAGCGATTATTTCGCTAGCGGCTAGCGATTTTTTCTTTAGCAGCTAGCGATTTTTAATCGTTAGCTGCAAGCGATTATTTCGCTAGCCGCTAGCGATTTTTTCTTTAGCGGGTAGCGATTAAGAATCGCTTGCTGGAAGCGATTTATTCGCTAGCTGGAAGCAATTTTTTCTTTATCAGGGAGCGATTAAAAATCGCTTGCTGGAAGCGATTTATTCGCTAGCAGGTAGCGATTAAAAATCGCTTGCTGGAAGCGATTTTTTCGCTAGCCGGTAGCGATTAAAAATCGCTTGCTGGAAGCGATTTTTTCTTTGGCAGGGAGCGATTAAAAATACTGTTTTTATCATTGAAATAAATTTATAAATATACATATTCATATATATTTATATATTCATATATATTTATATATTCATATATATTTATATATTCATATATATATATATATATATATATATATATATATATATATATATATACATAAATATATATAAATATTTATATATATGTATATATATATTTATATATATATATATATATTTGTATATATTTATATACAATTATATA
This sequence comes from Microplitis mediator, assembly GCF_029852145.1. Taxonomy (NCBI): domain Eukaryota; kingdom Metazoa; phylum Arthropoda; class Insecta; order Hymenoptera; family Braconidae; genus Microplitis; species Microplitis mediator. The sequence continues at coordinate 924,711 of NC_079971.1, read as the reverse complement.
CATATATATATATATGAATATGTATATTTATAAATTTATTTCAATGATAAAAACAGTATTTTTAATCGCTCCCTGCTAAAGAAAAAATCGCTTCCAGCTAGCGAATAAATCGCTTCCAGCAAGCGATTTTTAATCGCTACCCGCTAAAGAAAAAATCGCTAGCAGCTAGCGAAATAATCGCTTGCAGCAAGCGATTCTTAATCGCTAGCTGCTAAAGAAAAAATCGCTAGCAGCTAGCGAAATAATCGCTTGCAGCAAGCGATTCTTAATCGCTACCCGCTAAAGAAAAAATCGCTAGCGGCTAGCGAAATAATCGCTTGCAGCTAACGATTAAAAATCGCTAGCTGCTAAAGAAAAAATCGCTAGCCGCTAGCGAAATAATCGCTTGCAGCTAACGATTAAAAATCGCTAGCTGCTAAAGAAAAAAATCGCTAGCAGCTAGCGATTATTTTTTTCAGTGCAGTTATTATTTGTATTTGCCAAATAATATTACGCCCGTGTATAATAACTCGGTACACGAGATTTAAATGGCCAAACCCGATACCTTGGGATTAAATAATAAAAAAATTTAAACATAATTACGGTAATTATTGTTTGAATCGATATTTAAAATCGTGTATGGTAAATAAAAATATTATTTCATTTTAAATATTTGAAATATTCTGTCGAATTTATTTCCAACAATTGACGTAACGCGTTTAATCGTATTGCAAGAGCTTTTAGCTTTCATAGCCGACCGAATGGACGTTTGATTTAAACGGAAATCGAAATCGTAAAAACGTTAAAAATTATTTTTATTGAATTTTATTTTTTACTCCCACGTTTTTTGATTGCGGTTTATAGTTTTACTAATCAAATTAAAACGGGGCAAAATAAGACACTGAGAAAAATTGGCCGGAAATTTTTTTTTTCAACCGGGCAAAATTCAAAAGCTTTACTATGGGGTAAAATGAACCAGTATAAAAAATTTTTTTTTGAGTAGTCGCGATTGAGATGGTCAACTTGCCCCATGTTATAGAATATATAGATAAGAAAAATTTTCGAATAAAAATATTTTTCTAGGAAAAGAATTTTAAAAAAAATATTGAAAGTGAAATAATATTTTTCGAAGGAAATTGAAGCATCTGGCGCTTAGTGATATTTTTTCACGTGATCGAAGATATTGACAAGCTATTTCAAGGTAAGATTGCAAATTTTACGTAACTTTGAGCTGGTGCGCGTCTCTGCGTTTCACGGTTTGTTGATTCGCGGGCTTTGTACGAAAGCTGGACGAATTTTTTCAGATTTACATCCTCTATGATCTCCGGGACATTCATAGCTGGTATTGGGGTACACATATATATGTACGTGAATATATGAATGTCTGAGTATGGCTGGAAGACATATAGCGAAAAAAAACACAAACAAGCGCAGCGTCTCGTCCAAATTAAATATCCGTAGGCTCCGGTGCGGATGGATTGTCCCTCACGCTGCGATACCACCGTCCACTTAATTTGCTGCCCAGTGGCGAATAAACATTTATCGATATCCTTTTTGAGTCTTGCATATGCTCATTTAAATATCCAATGACTTGTTATGAAAAATATGGACAGTAATTATTATTTTTACATTTTTTTATTATTTTTTCTGACTTATTATTTATTACACTGAAGGACAAAAATATTTAATTAGCGATATCTTGATAATTAGCATAAATAATTGGATGTCATTGGTGGTCATTGGAAAGGAAATTTAATTTCCGACAACTTTCCACTTATTTAATAATTTCCTCAGAGCATTATTTTAAAAGATACAGCGATTTTTAGTATGCGCGGGAAATTGAATATTTTCAAAAATTCTTCAAACGGCTGTAACTTGTATAGAATTGATCTGAGATTATTTTTTGCTATAAGCAAAGTTGTAGGAAATCAAATTTCCGTTTCGAAAATCATCTATGACGTGTATTTACCTCATAAATTTTATGAGATAGCATAAGCAAAAAAGTAAATATTTTTTTGTTAAATTGAGTGAAGAATAATAATAAAAAATATTAAACGTGTACGGAAACATTAAAAATGAACGATGAACAGTAAAGAGAATCCGTTAAAAGAAACTAAAGTACAAGAGATTAAAGTCTGATATCTCTAGACTTTTCATCCAACTTTTTTATTCTCCCAACTTGACTTTACTCCTCCAAATACATAAACAAGAAATATCAGAGTCTTAAAAAATCCTAAAATCCCGGATATAAAAAATAAGAACCAAGAAGTAAATAAAGAAACATAAAAATTATTACCAACCGAGTTCACGGATAGTTTGCTTTAAAGGATGAGCACCGATAAACTTGGATTACTCACTGAATTTCACGGTTACTAAATATACTCAGCATATATTAAACATAACTTTAACTATCCCCTTACCTGCAACATCTCACTAAAACTCTTCCCTAAAAAATTCACAGAAGTAAAATCTGGGTGAATAATTAAATTAAATTGAAATTTAAAAAAAAAATAAAAAAATATTGATGTAGAAGCTGAGCTTTAAGCAAATGGAATAATATAAGAAATATATATATATATATATATATATAAAGTTTAAGTGGAATGGAACATAAAGACCTGTTCTGTACCAGAAGGTTCAATAGAATTTCTAAGCTCGTTGGAGCATATTGAAGCTAAGGCAAGAGGTCGCTAGTGAATTTATTCTATCATAGTTATAGATACTATTATATATATATATATATATACACATATATTTGAATGTAGGATCCATAGACTACATAGAAATGTATAAATATATATATAAATGTGTGCGGATACAAACGATGAGCATACGATCAAAAAACTCTAGCTCACATATAAATACATATATATCACATTACATATAAATATATATGGCACATTCTTCAAAATGATAGAAGATATGTTTTTAGTCCAGCAGTGATCCCATCCTGCTTTCTGACAAACTCTCCTTGATCTCAAAGCTCGAACTACTTTTTTTTTTTTTTTTTTTTTTTTTTTATCGCAATAAAGAAAGAAATCGTAGGAGTCAATGGAAAAAAATGTTAAAAATTTATTCATGAATAAAATGAAAAGTTTTTGTTGGCGAATAAAAAAAAATGTATTGTTGGTTTCTTACGAATTACTTTTACGACTTCGATGGGCAAAAGTTAATAATGAAATTGAATTGAAAATAAATAATTGTGATAATGGTGGATTCGGAGATAGGGCAGGGGTGAAATAGTTTGCATATTTTTGTTTGACGGCTCAGATGCTTGTCTGCCACAAAGTGACCGGAATTTTTTTTAGCACTTGCGTGCGATAAACCAGATTTTTTTTCTCATTATAATTTAATTACTGAGACGTCTAATTAAATTTAATGACAATCTTATCATTTTATATTTTTGTCTTTTCTTTACTTAAATTTATATATTTATTACAACGCAGTATTTGAATATAATTTTTTAAACACCGCCTTTATTTCAAATATTTAAATTAACACATGCCTGCTCTGTCAACGGTTCCCCTGATAAATATTTCAATCATTTTATTTAAATAAAATATAAGTTATTTACAATAAAAATGCGCGAGTAAAAATACGATATAAAAAGAGAGTAAATATTTAAAATAAATAATACTAAAATAATAAAAATTAACTCTGCTTGATACATTCTATTCAAATTTAAATATCTATTTTATAGATAAATAGAGAAATTTGTAAATTTAATTAGTCCCTCTCTTTATTTATTTAAAATACTCGCGTTAATTAATTTCTTTTTCCACTAACATTATTAAAATTTTCAACTATCTTTACTTTACATCATGTCCAATTATAAATATCCCAACATAAATTTAAACAAAAAACAATAAAATTTACCAATCAACCATTAAATTAACATTTACCAATTTATTTTACAAATATCATTTTAATTAATTGTCGTACCCAGTACTTATATTTTTATTAATAAAAAAAAAAAATATTAAATCATCGAACCAATAAAATTTATATTCGATTGAATAAAATTCAAATTCTGATTTACGAAGTAGCAATTAAAGTACACTGTAAAAAATCCGCGGAGTGAATGCGGATTAAATCCGGAGTGAATGTGGAGTGAATGAATTTTTAATTATTCACTCCCTCGGAGTGAAATTCACTCCGCAGGGAAGTTTTCGCGGAGTAGATAATTTTTTATTAATTTAATCCGGAGCGGAGTTTTGAAAATTTTATTAATAAAAAATTGCTCCACTTTATAAAATCGAAGTAAAAACTCGCATATTACATACATTTGTACACACACGCACACATTTGCACACACGTGGACACACACGCAGACATTCGCACACATCCGAACACATACAAGCACACATTCGCACACAAATACCTGCACACACATGCACGCGAACACACACTCGCACACACACATATTGTTTAGCAGTTCAATATAAATTAACGTGAATTTATTTAAGTATTAAAACTCCGGACCGGAGTGAATTGGGAGTGAAATAAAATCCGCGTCACTCCGAGATCACTCCGCTAAAAAAAAACCCCCAATTCACTCCGCATGCGGAGTGATTTTTTTTAAAACTCCGGAACTCCGAGTGGCGGAGTGAAGTCGGATTTAATTTCAAACCGAATTCACTCCGGTTTTTTACAGTGTAATCGATAATAATAATTGTCATTGTTTCAATGGAACATTTTTCGTCATATCACCATTATAGTAAACACACTCCCACACTTACTGTGGGTAAAGTGTGAAGGGTTTATACAACAATGGCTGAGGAAACTGACGCGTCGATTTACACGACCCAGGGCGCGGACCGCAACGCGCTGTTGATCTCGCTGCCGAGCTCTGCTATTGTCATTGCACGTAATTACGTCAGGTATTCCTGTATATATATGCAAACATCCATACAAATATATACACTACGTCTATATACATATATAATATATATATATGTATACACAGGTTCTCAAGTAGGGATATCGGTATTATATACATTGGGAGAGTATCCCAAGAGCTCGGATCTCCCTTCCCTCTGCACCCTTATCGGCCTCTTCGGCTCTCAGTGTTCTCACTCGACGATTCTACATTTCATACCCTCGTTCTCCTCTCGTGCCCCTATATTACAATGTGCATTCGACCACACACGAATATTGTACAATCGAATCACACCCGGATTATTCTATCCGCATGGATCAACTCTATCTCTGTTATTTTCACTCAGCTAACAACTAAAATAATTTTATTACTCTTCGTTTTTATTTTTTTTTTTTTTTGAATCCTTCATTACAATAGTTAATGATTTATTTCATAAACTTTTTATTTATTCCAGAAATCCGATCCGTGGGGAATAAAAATACGAATTTTATTTAATAAAAAATTCAACGAACTTTTGTACTGTGAAGGGAAATTTTAACAATCGATAGACGAAATAAATTGCAAATTTAAAAATAAAATAGGGTTGTTTTATTTATGAATAATTTCTCAAATTTCAGTCAAATTTGTCAGGAAAATTTTCAGAGCATTAGCAAAAATGTGGCCTTAGTATTTTTAAAAAATTATTTAAATCAAATAATTAATTTCCAAAATATTTAGAGTCCATACATTCGTACATTCAAACGTAGATTTAAATTTCGCGCCAAAACCGCGGAAAGTAATTTGCCGGTTAAAAATAAAATTTTCCAAGATTCTAACCAACGATTTTTCATTCTACAAAAGATGAGCTAGTTTCCAGGCGAGAGGTAAAAAATAAATAGATAAATGTCTGAAGCATGGATTCAAAATGACAAAATAAATCCAGCGTGTATTGTGTGGAGCAGAGAGTGCAGCGGACTGATCATATTGTGTGTCGTTGCTCGGGTTTCTGTCACAGATTTCTACTGGCAATTGAACAAATAGGTCTCGGAAGAGCGTCAGCCACGTACCCGACATGGAGAGACTCATTGATGCGACATTAACGATGTGCGTGTCACACACGATCTAGTCGAATGATTGCCGCCTTGTCTCCCTGCATTCCAATTGACCTGCACTTCATATCAAGTTTGCATTATCGCCGGCCTTATTTACCGTTTCAGTCCACTTTGTTATTTTAACCACGCGTATACTTGATTAGATAAATCACATATATGTTTATATATATATATATATAGGGGAGGGAGGGGCAAAACGGGTTACTTAAGGAAATACCAAGTTTTCGAGGACTCGAATACGCTAAATCTTTTTTTTTTTTAATGATATTCAAAGTAAATAGAAGAAATTTTCAGTTAGCGTTGAAAAAAAAAATTTTTCATTTCTGCGGTCAAAGTGGGGTACCCCCTAAAAAAGGTAAAAAAAAAAGTTCTGGATTTTAAACGAATTTGATTAAGTTGAATTTTTTTGTAAGTAATTTACATGAAGAAAAATTATATTTTACATGTTTATTGGATACAAAAGAAGAAAAAAAATTTTTAATAGTTTTTATCATAAAACAAACGTCATTAATATTTTTCAGCTGACAATTGATTTTTGAAAAAGTTTACCAAAAAAAATTCAAAGTAACGCTTAATTATATTTACAGAAGTGATTTTGGAATGTTTGAAAACCATTTAAAATATTAAATTTTTTTTTATCAAATTTTGGGGGTACCCCGTTTTGCCTACCCTACCTCCTTCCCCTATATATCTCTCTCTTCATATTTATGAAAGCTTTCAATGTGAAAAAAATAACGAACATTATTAGCATAGAGAGAAAATATTTTTATATTCATTGCTTGCTGAGAGAAAAAGTATTCAGAATAACAATAACGTACGGACTCATGTTTAAATGTAAACATAAGAGATGTATATGTTGATTCATTGTTTTTAATCACGTTAAAGTACAGTGTTAATTTTAGTGGGTTGTATTTATTATTGTTTGTATGCTCGTGTAATTCAACTCAAATAAACAGTGGCCATTTGAGAAATTGTTAATTTCCGAGTACAATGGTTAAGTATATTGGATGTGTGTGTGCATATGAAGGGATGAAGTTTCCGAGTGTATGTAGAAACCACAACAATGGTTTAGTGTACGAAAGAAATTAAATGGAGGGGGATCAAGATTATTTATATTTACTCCATTTCGCGTGTTGTGGATGTCTATGGCGGTTCGCTTTTAATTGCATGGAAACATTCGGACTAACGGGTGGAAAAAGGAAAGTGAAAAATAATCATCCATGCGGAGAACCAGGACTTTTTGTGGTTTTTCTTTAACTGACGCCTGGTTACAGCTCATGGGAAAAATTTTTCCAAGGACTTTTTTGGGTTTCTCCGACTAGATGACATCGTAATGAAGAAAAAATGTTCATATTGTGTGGAGTTATTCCTATCAGAAAAAAAGTTACGGGCCACTTTTCATAAAAACATAGACAGTGTCATCTGCCCGTATCTGTCCGACGTCGATTACTCAAAAAATAAATTCGTCTTGGGACATTTTTGGGTTTTTCCTACTAGAGGACATCATAATGAACAAAAAACGTTTGCATTGTATGGAGTTATCCCCAACAGGGAAAAAGTTATGGGCTACTCTTCATAGATAGTCATCCTCATTCATCCTCATTTATCTTCATTCATCTTCATATGGGTCTGATCTCAGAAAATAAATTTTTCTAAGGACTTTTTTGGGCTTCTCCTATTAGAGGACATCATAATGAACAAAAAACGTCTATATTGTATGGAGTTATTCCCAATAGGGACAAAGTTATGGGCTACTCTTCATAGATAGTCATCCTCATTCATCCTCATTTATTTTCATTTATCTGGATATGGGTTTGAACTCGAAAAATAAATTTTTCTCAGGACTTTTATGGGCTTCTCCTACTAGAGGGCATTGTAATGAACAAAAAACATTTGTATTGTATAGAGTTTTTCTCAACAGGGGCAAAGTTACGGGATCCTCTACGCAGAGTGCCATAAACATGGCACCTTCACCCATGTTCCCTTATGTTCACCCATTCTCAAATGGGTCTGAACTCGAAAATAAAATTTTTCGTAGGCCTTTTTTTATAATGAACGAAAAACGTTAATATTATATGGAGTTATCTCCAACAGAAAAAAAGTTACGGCAAATGACAACAAGAAATTTGAAGTTCTGAACAAAATTTCCGCCATTCGTATACTTCGGAAAAATTTTTGACCTCCGACGTTTTGTGATATGACCATTCAAAAAATTATAATAATTAAAATATTGTAAAGAGTCGAAGAATAAGTTTGGAAAGTGTAATGTGAATTTTAAATATTTATCAAAGAGTAACAAAGTTAGAGGCGCAACCCTCGTTAATGCACTCTCACAGGATCTTATTAATTCGTGACAAGAAAAAATTAAAACTTCCTAATCGTGGCGGCGTGCTCATAGTCTCGTTGTTTGAATTTGCCGCGTGCACCCGCTCGTCTTATCGTTAATTTATGCGTCGACACGTCTTATCGACGGGCTGTATATTTATATACCTACACTTTATACTTTGAAGTTGAACTGACTGTTGTTGTGGTGGCGGTATAAAAGTTAACAGAAAAGCTCGACAGCGAGAGCTTTATTTAGCTGTTAATTTATTTATCGTTAACGACCACGTCGTGAAAATGCGCAAAATGAGATCTTTACAGAGCGAGTTAATTTTTTTTTTCTGATCAAGAAAAAAATACTTGACGCTTTGTGATTTTAATTAATATGCACGTAATTATTATTATTTTTATTTTAAAATATTTTTCCATAGTCAGACATGGGGATAAATTATTTTTAATTCTGCACATTACCACTTTTTTTTATTTAACTAATTATAATTAAATATTTCAAATAATGGTAATTGAATTATTCAGTGTACGTTTTAATTAAATTCCCATGTAATTAAAATTTTATCTCTTTGTTTCGTACTTTTAATTAACAATAACAGTTATAATCACATTAATTTTGAAAACTTCAATATTATTTATTTTTTCACCATATCTTCTAAAATACCGGTCTGAGGATATTTTTTATTGATACCAAAGTTCTAGGAATTTTAATTTCCTACAATTTTGATCCTCATACAAAATGTCCTAAGATGAATAGTTTAAAAGTTACAGCCTATTGAAAAATTTGATCTTTTCCCAAAAATAGTCCATGGATTTTTTGGACTCAAATCGACTATATCTCGACAAATATTGATCCTAGCACTTTTTTTAAAGACACCAAAGTCATAGGAAATTAAATTCCCTTTCTCATAACCTCCTATGAAATATCTTTATCTCAAAAATTTCCAAGATACTATCAATTAAAAAATTCATCGGCCCGAATTTTGGAAATTCACTTAAATCGTCACTGAAAAAAATTCCTGTCACTTTATCATGCATAATAGTGCTCTCTTTCATCAATTAAAAGCCTTTAAAATCCGAGTTAATACCTCATTTTTTTGTTTAAGTCGGCTGAGTACTCAAAGACTCGAGCACTCAAACGCGCATGAAACCACTATAAAAAAAAAAAAAAAAACATTTTAAAACTCTATTAAAAATTGCCAGCATCGAGTACTTAATCAAGCCGTAACAAAATTAAATATCCGCAAGCCCTGTTCAATAATTCAAACCTGTATCAATTTTATTCTCTTTATAGCCAGTAATTTTTTACAATTATCTATTTTTTATGGGCATATTTTTTATTGGACTAAACCAATTGGTATGCTCGTAAACTTCTTATATTCCAGGCTCACGTCAATTTACAAGCCAGGATATGATGGAGCGTTACGTGCCCGCAGTGAGCTGGCAAACATCATCCTGGCAAACGGCCAAATTTCTGCCCTCTCTTTCTCAGTCATAGTATTCATACCAGCCCACTCACCCCTCCCCCCTCTCACCCCAAACCCTTTATATAAACCATTTCACTCATTTACTTACTCGCTCACTCGCACAAACCTTTACCCCTTCCCTACTCTCCCCCTTGTCCCCTTTCCCGCAAGCCGCCCGCGCTTTAACCGACGCCTACTCTTTGGCTTTACTAGTTTTCGCGGCCTTTCACCTCTCAGAGGACTCATTGATTTGTATACAGACACGGGTGTTCATCCACCTCACTGAATTTACTGTTACTGTCGTACGTCCGACCAAACCAACAGTTATTTCACTGCTCGTACACGCTAAATACGTTTACCGTTTCATGTTCACCCTCAAAGGATTTTTTATTGCTTCTAACATTTTCACAATACCTCTGCGTTCGCTCAAAAATTTTTACCCCCAGTGACCAAATTTCCACAGTCTAATTTGAACAAACAAATATTTCAAATTCAAATTTTTGAAACTTCCCGCGCATTCATCGCTGCTGACTTCAAGTCATTGTTAACCAATCACGAGTGAATTTTTTTTATTAACCTCTGAAATAGCAAATCTGTTTTTTTGGGTTACGAGTCTTGGAGGATAAAACTAATTTATTGAAGAATTTTAAAATAAAATTAACATAAATTTATCTGGAATACGAGAATTTTATGATAATTCATATTAGCATTGTTTTGATAGCCAAGTCGGAATTTTTATTTTCTGTAAACATTTATTTAAATATTCGAGAGCTATTTGTTTGACTAAAACTAGAACTTTGATTTTTATTTACGGTTTAATAAAAAAATTTTTAACGTGCAACCGAAAACTTCATTTCCGGTGGACGAGCTCAGGAATTTTAGTGCAAGTGATTTTCCAAGACAATGCCAAGTGGGATTTTCATGAGCGAAATTTGGCTTAACTAGATGTATATTTATTGTATGGAATTTCGTAGGAAACGGTTTGAAAAAAATTGTAGAATATGGGCCAGTGATTCGACGGCGGGATTCCAGCGATTTGGGGGTCAAAGGTCGGAATAATAAATAATAATAATTGGCTCATTATTTATACTAAGAGAGCGTTTATATGAGAATAAATATGACTTTGAAAAAATAATTTCTGAAATTGTATCCATAAATTCGTTCATTACTTGTATTCAAATATTTATGAAAAGAAAATATTTTGTATAGCGTTTTAAAAAGTCTCTTCTTTACGGGCGTGTTTACTCTTAACATTTATACGCGCGGTATTTTTCATCTCCATTTATGCGGTTTTTTTTCCGCGGTTACCTTTTGCATGTTCGCTCTTAGCTCTCAGCTACAAACTTTCGACAGTACAAGATTTTTACAACCTAAATAAAGATACAAAAATAGTGAAAAAAAAGAAGAAAAGTATTTACTTAAAAGGGTAAATATTTATCTTCAACATTTATTCGGAAGCGCGAGAATTTACAGATGAATTTTAATAAAAACCCGAAGACTTTAAAATAAAAATGAAAAAATTATTGCGTAAATTCATTGAAATTAATTCAGTGAATTAAAACAGTAAGAAATAAATTAGCAAATGACGAGGCTAAGTGTTAACATTTAATGGGAATTTAATTGGGAGTGCAGAATAAAGCGGGTGTATGAATTATGAAGAATATATTCAGTAGGTCAGAGCCCGATTAGCAATTGGGTAAAATCTGAGCCTTGAGCTTCACGATTTCAATGGGAGTTTTCAGGTAAAATTAATACCATACTCTGTTATCTCTTTCAATCGGGATAGTTGCTCAGTTTTCCATTTTGCGATCCTCATTTTCGTTCTCTAAACCAATCTCGCTATCACCATTCACTCGGCCGCCTCTCGCTCACTCATTCATTCAATAAATTAAATTCGTTTTGACGAGAAATTTCCCTTTGTTCAAATAATTTATTATTCATTATCATTAAAACTTTCTCATTTAGTTCCCATTGAGTTTTTTTTTCGCACAATAATTTCTTAGTTTTTTTATTTATACCAGAGATATACAAATTTTTTTTATAAAAGGTTGGTTTGTAAAAATTACAATTAAAAGTAATAATTGAATATTGCGATATTTAGATACCGAGTTTGTACTCTATTTAGTTACAACACCCCAGTAAAGTTTTAGTTTTGAATGCCCTGTTAGTGAAACCTCTATATAAACTTCGAATCCACGATTTACTGACACCAACTATTTATTTCCTAAACAATCATCAGCCAATAAAATTTGATAACGCTATTTTTTTTGTTAATAGTCAATTAATGCACAATATCACTGCACATTGACATTTTAAATTTTCGCGCTCAGTAAATAAATAAATAATTAAAAACAATGGAATTGCTGGCAATAGCAAACAATTTAAAGTTTCCGTTTATTGGTCATTAAAAAAATAATAATATTTTAAATTAACCAATACACAGCAAATATACGATTATTGAATTAATTAATTCATTAAAATGTTAACGATAGCTATTGAATATTATTAACTGTAATAAAACATAACTCAATACCGTAGAATTGCCTCATTTACAGCTGAGACTTTATTAAAAACAACGAAAAACGCTCCTGATATTTCATTGGTTAATCTTGTCCTGCCATTGGTCAATAATTTTCCTACAGCGCCGCCAGCGCGCGTAATTTGAATTCCATTTAAAAATTTTACTTTAAAAAAATTACCGGCACTTCCAAAACAACTTAACAGTAAATTGTAGGGAAACATTGACATAAACGTTTATCAAATTTCTTTTTGAAAATATTTTTATCAATTTTATCAACAATGGGGTAGAAAAAATAATTTACGATGTCATAAATCATCAGAATATTGTATCTTAAAATCTGGGAAAGTCATCGAATTGTAATCTAATATTTTTTTAATCCAAACAGCTAAATTATCGACACTCGGAAGCAAATATATCGAGCTGTAAAGTGATATTTCATTGGTTAATCTTATCCTGTCATTGGTCAATAATTTTCCTACAGCGCCGCCAGCGCGCGTAATTTGAATTCCATTTAAAAATTTTACTTTAAAAAAATTACCGCCACTTCCAAAACAACTCAACAGTAAATTGTAGGGAAATATTGACATAAATATTCATTAAATTCCCTTTTAAAAATATTTTTATCAATTTTATCAACAATGGGGTAGAAAAAATAAATAACGATGTCATAAATCATCAGAATATTGTATCTTAAAATCTGGGAAAGTCATCGAATTGTAATCTTATATTTTTTTAATCCAAACAGCTCAATCATCGACACTCGGAAGCAAATATATCGAGCTTTAAAGTCACCGAGCTTAAGTAAAGCCAAGAAATGTTTACCAAAGATGAAAGTTAACTTTGAGTGCAACCACAAGAACAAGTCCCGCCGTAAACTTTATTTTATTGTCGGTTGGTGGTAAATCGTGATTGATTGTCTCGGGAATTCACTTCCCCATCAATTGTTCCGTTTATTTTGTTTTCCCAACGTGTTTACTAATCCCCCAGAGTACAAGGAAATAAAACTATTTATCATATTTTTTAGAATTCACTCACCCATTTATTTATTTATTTATTTATTTCGACTTTTTACTACTTCTAATTCCGCTAAAACTTTGTGTATTTTCGACTCTGGCATTGATGAGCCGTTTGTTTATTCAAAATAGCTGTTAATTATTTAAAAGTTTTGGTGATTAACACAATTACATTGAATTCGCTGGCGTTTAATTTGTCCCTAGTCTCTGTGTAAGGATAGGGACTGAGTAAAGAGAGACATTAATCGAGGTTTGAATTCATGAATACAAATTGTTTGCGCAAGTTTTACTTTCAGAGACATTCTGCCATCTAAACTTTGTCACCCGGGTTATATTATATGCGTATCACGTAAAAGTCACTCCTTCTTACATTATCGGTATCAAACTACTGCCTCTAAAAATATATACATATATTTTTTTATAATAATATACAATTGTATTCCCAGTAATTCCCATGGATACTCACGAAAAAAATTTTAAAAACTCCGTGTAATTTTCCGTCCATTTAAAAGTCAAATATTTGAGTTTAATTTTTTTTTTTTTTTTTTCAAATATTCGCGCATATTTGGGGTGTAAAAATTTTTTTATCTTCAATTTTACTTACTCTGCTTTGTAAGACACGTTAATAGCCGAATTATGAACTGGGAGCCGTAGGATTTATTGCTGCCATAAATTTTTTTTTATACTTTCAAATTTAACCAGCGACAAATCAGAGCTTCGGTTTAGCATTTTTTTGATTTAAATTTAACTAATTTCGATTTCAGTGACACTCGAAGACCCGAATCATAGTGCGGTAATTTTTTCAAGCCATGATTTTATTTTTTTTTTAAATTAAAAATTTTTTTATTGATTTTAATTTTATAAAAAAAAAAATATCATAATAATGATAATGGTGATAATAATAGTGACCTAAATAATGATAACACCGGGAGCTGAGAACTAAACCACAACTCAAGTAAAGATAAAAAAAAAAGTTAAAACTGTAAAGTTAATTAATTATCGCGAAACAAAAAATAGTAAATTTCCTGAGCTCTACTTAAAAGTTTAAATGCTTGTCACGAGCATCGAACAATGCTTTAACATACACTCTCGGTGAACTAAAGTACGTATTTTACCGAGTGAAATAATTCAGGCATGCACAAGCTGGCCCGCGAGTGCGGTCAGCCATAGGTTTCGACCCGACAATTATTATTTAACTTTGAGGTGAAGAGGTCACTTGGAATGTATCCAACAATTTAACGCCCCGTTATGCCAGAAAAATATTATAAATTAATAAACATTCAATGGAATTCAATTAAATATTCAGTCTCATGGACTCACGGGTTTAAATTTTTAGAATTTGGCTCTTTGTTCAAGTCAACGTTTACTCAAGTCCGTCATAAAAAATTTCCTTAACTCAAATAATTTTTTTTTTCAACCGAGCTGCAGGAAAAATTCAACAAAAATTAATACCCTGCACTCTCTAAACATGAATTAGTGAAAATTTAATTAATTACGTTAGTGAAGCAGTATTCACTTCATAATCAGTGTATTTAAATAACAAATTAGTGAATTTTCACTAATAAATTTAGTACTATAATTTTCACTAGGAAATTAGTGATTTTCACTACTGAACTAGCGATATTTTCATAATTTCTACAAGTGAAACTGTTATTCACTTCTTAATTTATGAATTTCACAATTTCACTATTAACTTTAACTAGCAAATAATTAAATATTTTACTAGATATAAATATAATTAATAATTATGGTGCTAATTTTAAAAATTTTAATAAAAAACTTTCAAAATAAAAAAAAATAGAAGTACAGAACAATAATATATTTATATGAAGAGTACGTCAATCATAACATCACGGATTTTTTATTTCTTCATCAGTTATTGTTTGGTATCATTACGAATATACTTTTACACTCGCGAGATCACATGCGTAGGCCAGCGCAGTGGATAGCATCAAAGACTTTGAATCGGAAGGATGCAGGTTCGAGCCCAGCAGTCACCGGGATTTTTTCATCAATCAAAATCATGTATACTTCCTCTAAGTAATGCTTGCAATACATTAATCACATTTCGGATCTAATTACAAGTGTCTTATATTTTTTTTCGCAATATAATATTTTTTTTCACCGATGAAATCAGTGGATTCCCATATTCACTTTTCAATTTAGTGGATTCTCATATTCACTTATCAAATCAGTGAATTCCAATATTCACATATTCATTTAGTGAATATTCACTAATTCTGCGTGGTACGATTGTAGCATTGACAATTAGTGAATATTCACTTATCAAATTAGTGGATTCCAATATTCACATATTCATTTTGTGAATATTCACTAATTTTGCGTGGTACGATTGTAGCATTGACAATTAGTGAATATTCACTTATCAAATCAGTGAATTCCAATATTCACATATTCATTTAGTGAATATTCACTAATTCTGCGTGGTACGATTGTAGCCTTGACAATTAGTGAATATTCACTTATCAAATCAGTGAATTCCAATATTCACATATTCATTTAGTGAATATTCACTAATTCTGCGTGGTACGGTTGTAGCATTGACAATTAGTGAATATTCACTTATCAAATCAGTGAATTCCAATATTCACTTATCAAATCAGTGAATTCCAATATTCACATATTCATTTAGTGAATATTCACTAATTCTGCGTGATACGATTGTAGCATTGACAATTAGTGAATATCCACTTGAAATTAGTGAAAAATCACTAATTCATATTTAGAGAGCATATAAAATTGTCGGGGTAAGACAGACTTAGATAAGGATTAATATCCAACATTGACATGAAATTTATTGGCCTGACACCCGGATAATAATTAATTACAACTAAAGATTGACACCCAGGAAATTATGACTGATGAATGGGAATATTCGTATCCACGCGAGCTCCATAATGCTGCCGTCAATAATCCATCGCCCGCGGAAATCAGCCACCCGCGAATTTAAATGTAAAAAAATTTAACAGCGATACGACAGAACGGATCGACGTGGATGTAAACACATGTACAGTCAACAATCTGGCCTTGATGTTCCATAAATTCCCGCTTACGTCACTGTTAATAATTTGTCATTTTTATGATGAGTTGAATTATTGATATAGGAAATATGTCACTGACTATTTATGTTATCTGTCCATTATTAATTACAATATCGAATTTTATTTATTTCGTTTTTATTACCCAGGGATTTCGGTATTAAATATTTAAAGGAATTAACTTTTTTTTACAAACGCGAAATCAAATAAAATAAATTTTTTAAAACTCATCAGTCAAATTTGTTTATTTTAAAACTAACAGAATATTTGTTTTGTTTCCTCGAAATTTTTTCAACAAATATATTGTTTATAAAAAAAATTTATTCAAAATAATCGGGAGAGTAAACGAACTTTTTTGCCAGAATTAAATCCATTGACCCGAGTTCGGATAAAAAAAAGGGAATAATAAACAAACGTGGAAAAAAAGCTTTGAAGTTTGTTGAGTATCAGAGCACGGGATAAATTAAATAAATATATGGCGACAATTTGACTGAGGGAATTTCGGTAGCGAATTTAATAGAGCATTAGTTGTTGTAATTATAGTGAGTGATAATTATGTGTGGGAGAGATGTATTATTGAGTGAGGAGAAGAGAAGGATTAATATGTATATATGTATATATAGGTGGGTGATGTAACGACAAACAGTTTCCATATCGATGGATTTTATCTCGCGTGATGGGCAATCTGTAACGAACGTGCAAACACTCAATTCCCAAATGAAACTGGGAGATATCGCCCGGAGCTTGCTGAGAGCCGCAAGCTTTGGCAGCTTTACGTCGACGCTTTTAACGACTGGTTCGATAAATGCAATCACTTGGATCCACGTGATTTAAACAACTCGCTGTTGATTGCTAAATAAATAACCTCCAATTAAATTTTTTAGTCTTACTTTTTACCCGATTTGCAAAACCCCGAGTTCCTTTGACGGTTCGTAATTATTTAATTTCAAAAATTTTTATCGATATCTCAGCATAAAAAAAATTCGTAGTCCAGGTAAAAATTTCTCGTGAAAAATGGAAATGAAGGAGTAAATGTGACCAAAGTTAACAACTTCCTTTTGTTAGAAATTTAAATTTTCATGGCCGAAAGTTAAATAATAAAAATTCAAGACTACAATTATCGTAATTTCGGTTTAAAAAAAGTTATGAAAACTTACCTTGGCCAGCGAAACTGCGGGAAAAGTATCCCAAATGAGCTCAGCCTCTTCTCCAGTATTACCATGACGTTGTCCAGAGAGTATTCTGGCGGCAGTGAGGGTGCTCATCCCCATTCCGTCGCCGACAAAGAGAACGACGCCCTTAGCTTCACCCGTTGGCGGAGTGGTACCTGTGTTGGTAGTGGAAGCAGCCGCCCGCATCCTCGACTCGATGCTCCTCGTAGCTGCATCGTACCACACGTTTCTCTCTGAGAAAAGTCATACCAGGAAGTTACAGGGTGAATCATGATGCAAGGCATGCGTCATAAATCTTATACATATACTTCATATATATCCAGTCTACTAGCCGACTTCTCTAGTTCACTTTGCCCCACTATACATATGTACAAAGTATATACACCTAGTAGTTCCAAAAAGTTGATAGTTAACCAACTCACCCTTGAATCAATAGCAACTACATTAGATTCGAATTGTGATACGGAATTTTATAAAACTCGATATTAATCTTCATTATAGGTTATTAGTTAATATTTATTACATCGTCGAATTTATATAGGGGAGGGTGGGGCAGAGCGGCCCCCCTAGCCAATTATTACTTTTTGTGGCTTTCAACCATAAGATCACTTTACTTTTGTCCTATTTCGAACAAATTTATGGACATTTTGCCGAAATTCTGAAAAAAAAAAATTTTTTTTGTGGGGCAGAGCGGCCCCCCTCCAAAAAATGATAAAAAAATTTTTTTTATTCGTTTTTTTTTTTTTTAAATTGTTTTCATCATTAAGAATGTATTTTTTTCTCTTGACAACTATTTTTGGTTTTATATTACTCGAAAAAAATTTTTTAAGGTGTAATAAATCGTTCACTCTCGATTACCTTAATTACTAATTGTTATTTAATAAAAAAAAAAAAACGATTCTATAGTTTTACTTTAATTCAAAAATTTATCAACTAAAAAAAAAAATTTTATTTTTATAAATTTTTAGTGACCAAATTTGCCTCTTACATGGAGAAACGGCCGAAAAATATGAAAAAATAATTTTTTCGGAAGTTTCGGCTGGTCCATTTTGCCCCAGGTGTTATGCGTAGGGCTAGAAATGTGGAATTATAATAATTTTTTTTTTAATTTCACGATAAAAATATGAAAAAATCACTTTTTCGAAATTTTGGGCTTGTTCATTTTGCCCCAAATGTCATGCGAAGGGGTAAAAATGCGCAAACATATCGTATTTATAGTAATTAGTCGAAAAAAAAAAACAATTTTTTTTTATCAAAATTTCAGGGAGGCCGCTTTGCCCCACCCTCCCCTAAGACGAAATTAATAACTGGTTTTTTTTCATCCACCGGAAATTAATCATTTTTTATTGCACGACATATTTATCTACCGCCATTTTTTTTTAAATTAATTTAAGTAATGGAGATTAAATTTTATAATGCAATCGTTGGATAAATTAAACAAATGTATAAGTATAGGTTTAATTAAAATGATGTTTATCCAGTTAAATTTTGAATTCTGTGGTAGTGACCGGTATATTTATTCTACGGAATATATGAGATGTCTGAGAGATTTATGATACGTGCAAGCTAAATATAGTATTGTCATTTTAGCTTCGCAGAAGGAAATGTCGCGTGAGATTTTTAATTTTGAGATGAGACAGGTAAAATTTCACGCAAGATATACGAGAAATTACTTTCCGTTAAATAAATATGATGTTGAAAAAAACTTCATTTTATTAGTCTCTTCAGAAGGTGAAAAAAAAAACACTCGAGTCAACATTTGTAGTAAAAATTTTTTCTGTCGGATAATTATATCACTCTACAGTATTATACTGTGAAGATTTACAATTACGAGGACTGCGAAGAGTTTCAACACGAGTACTTGGTACTATGAGAGTCATTAAGATCTATTCCAATTAACGCCTATTGAGTTGAAAAGTAGAATAAAAAAATTTTTAGAATATTTCACACTTTTTTTTATTAATTACAATAAAATGCAACTCTATACCATAAATTGTCTCATTTACGACTGAAAATTGATTACAAACAAGAAAAAAACGCTCCTGACATTTAATTGGTTAATGCGCCTGCAGCGCCATTAGCGCGCGAAATTTGAATTCAATTAAAAAATTTTCTTTTCAAACGACTAGTTTCACTTTAAAAACAGCTCAAAATGAACTTCTGTACAACTTTATAAATAATATAGACAACAATAGTTTGCTGAAATTATTAAATAGTAAATTGAAGTTAATAAGCTGGTCAGGTTTGGAATTTATGAAAAGTCATTAATGAAGAACTGAATATGTTTAACGTTGATGTAAAATATTGTACAGCATTTGCTGTGAGATCAAACAATTATTTCCGTCAGTGCATCGCCAATTCGAGACTTTTAGAGTTCGAACAAGTCCGTAAACTAGTTGGACGCCAGTATTACGATCGTACATATAATATATTACTATCCACTTGAGTTCTTGTTCACGCTAATGGCCAAGTTTACTACATTATAACTCTCAAATCCATCACCGCATTTTGGGCTTATCTGTATAGATATATGTGTATAATACATTAAAACTAATTCCGTATTATCGGTAAAGTTTGTTATTTTTATTAACATCCAAACAACAACTAAGCGAAATAAAAAGCTGTGGCAGCGGTACTTAAATAAAAAATCGTGAATTAACTCAAGATTTATTTTTATTGCACACCTGCCTCTCTGGTAGTTATTGCACGCATTCACGCTAAGTGTTGGATTTACGAGCCTCTTGGTATGTACTCTATTCAGTTATATATCAGATGAGTATAACGTACATTAAACAACACTGCCTGCTTCCACTTTGTGCTAACTGGACCGGCAAGAAATACACTTTATCGTCCACAGCCAGTATTATATTGAAAGTACCGAGCGAGAGTGCCGGAGGCTAAGCAAGCACAGGCGCAAAAGCGGGGGATGAGATGAGATGAGATGACTCTAATTCCATCAAGGCAACTTTACAAACGACGTCAATCTCGATGCCCCAGTACTCACTTCTTTCCGAGTGCTAATTAATTTTTAATTAATTGTTTCATCTTCTAAGAAGAGACCAACTACGGAGGTTCTTTTTACTGTGACTGTTTTCTGATTTATTTATACTGATAGTAAACAAAGATAGACAAGCAATTAGTCGTATAAAAAGGACATGTGATTCAAGGAAATGCGGATTTTTTCTAGGCCGAGTTGGAATGAAAAATATTTCCTAATTAATTAGCGCGAATTAATGGACAGAGACAAATTTAATTTGGCTCCCAAGGCACCGGGAAGTGTACAGATTTAATATTTGATTAAAGTCCTTGGGTTGTTTCGCATGACAGCCGACTGGAGAATGAGCTCGCTCTAATCTGAGTGTCTTATATACTTCTCCCCACTCCTGATTAGAGAGGCGTGTTAACATGACGTTAACCAATCCCAGCGGCTTAGAGTCACGGAGTGGGGGCGAGAGTATTTATAAAGAAGACGGATCGCTTCGAGATTAGTCGTAATCCACTTCCAGCCTAGTAAACATTCCAGTGAGTACTTAAAGATGACTTAAGATGTTTTAAAACGCAACAATACTCTTATTGGCTACTGGGGTCACGTTTTCTTCATTTCTGAACTTTCTTTGAAATTTAGAAATAATATAATTAATATTCGAATAACAAGACTACGAATTTAAGCCGTGAAAGGATTTTTGAAAAATTATAAATTGACTGTCGATCAAATTTCGTAGACCTATCGATCACTTCGGCTGTCAATAACCGAAAAATATGAAAATTAATTCCCATAATTAAAATTGATGATCAAGGGAGTGATAAAAAATCTGATATTTTTTATTTCGATTCGGTTGAGGTCAAAATTTTATTTTTGATAATAATTAGAACATTTCGAGACGAGACTGATGTTTGTAAAACTTTAAAAAATTGTTAAAGAAGACGATTAATTTAATCGAGTTCGTTTGAGAGGAAAGATGAAAAATATTTTCAATAGAATGTATGACGTACTTTATCTTAAATGTATGTTAGTAGTAAAAAGCTTTGGTTTAAAAATGTAAGAGCATGAAAGAGTGGATGAGATAAAATACTTATAATGGGGGTAGATTTATATTGTGACTTTTTATTTAAACACGTAGGAGTTGATCTGTTATTAATGGTGATAAATTTAACATGACACACATCTCGGGGTGTTATTAAACTGGAAGTGGAATGTGTTGAGAACACTCAACTCGAGGCAGTCGATATCATCCAATCAATCGTGTAAACGGGGAGATTGTATCCCTTTGATTGTATTTGAGATTGATTGACAGCGCGGTTGATTGACAACCCGGTTTGTTAATTTGTCAACAGTATAATTTTAACTCTGTGCAAATCCGCGAAGAAATGGCTGCCGAGAGATGAGAGTGCCAGTGGCAGACGAGTGTGAATGATTGTAAACAATTTTACGGTGTGAGTAGAACGCCGGGAAATTGCAAAGCCCAAGTTTTGTGCAAAGTGTTAGCGAGGGATGTGAGTGGGGGCGGGGGAGATGAACTCGGAGTAGAATAGGAGAGTCGAGCTACGGTGGTTTCCCGGACGATTAAACGACGGCAGGCAATTCTGTAACCGACAGCGGCACTGCTCGATAGACTTCCCTTCACTGTTACATTTTGTAGTGCCTGTTCAATCCATCTATCCATTTACCTAACTATTTTTTCACTCGTATCAATTTTTCCTCACTTATCATTTTTTTTTTTTGCTCTTTTATTTACTGTACGTTGAGTTAATCTACCGCACAATAACAACTAATGCTTGATATTTTTTTAATGGGCTTGTAAATAACCATTAGGCTAATGGTTGTACTCATTGTCGTTCTTTATGAAGGTTAATTTCCTTTTTATTGTATTATTAAGATTTATAATCAACAAGGTTACTAAAAGTTTAATTGCCATGTGCTTAGTGTGCATGACTAATAGCTTTTGAGGAAGTTAAAAAAAAGCCAGTTAAACATTTAATGAAATGATTAATTGGTGAAAATTGTTATTAAAAATAATAATTGAATGTTGCGAGACTTAGATGCCGAGTTTGTACTTCATTTAGTTACAACACCCGAGTTTAAGTATTAGTTTTGAATACCCTGTTAATGAAATCTCTAGATAAACTTCAAATTCACGACTTACTGACAACAGCCTATAAAAATTAATAACTCTATTTTTTTTGTTAATATTCAATTAACGCACATTATCGCTGCACATTGACATTTAAAATTTTCGCGCTCAATAATTAACTAATTAATTAAAAATAATGGAGTTGCTGGCAATAGCAAACAATATAAAGTTTACGTTTGTTGGTCATTAAAAAAATAATAATATTTTAAATTAACCAACACACAGCAAATATACGATTATTGAATTAATTAATTCATTAAAATATTAACGATAGCTATTCAATATTATTAACTGCAACAAAATATAACTCAATACCGTAGAATTGCCTCATTTACAGCTGAGACTTTATTAAAAACAACGAAAAACGTTCCTGATGTTTCATTGGTTAATCTTATCCTGCCATTGGTCAGGAATTTTCCTACAGCGCCGCCAGCGCGCGTAATTTGAATTCCATTTAAAAATTTTACTTTAAAAAAATTACTGGCACTTCCAAAACAACTTAACAGTAAATTGTAGGGAAATATTGACATAAACATTTATTAAATTTCTTTTTAAAAATATTTTTATCAATTTTATCAGCAATGGGGTAGAAAAAATAAATTACGATGTCATAAATCATCAGAATATTGTATCTTAAAATCTGGGAAAGTCATCGAATTGTAATCTAATATTTTTTTTAGTCCAAACAGCTAAATCATCGACACTCGGAAGCAAATATATCGAGCTGTAAAGTGATATTTCATTGGTTAATCTTATCCTGCCATTGGTCAATAACTTGCCTACAGCGCCGCCAGCGCGCGTGATTTAAAATCCATTCGAAAAAATTACCGCCACTTTCAAAATACTTTTCACAGTAAAATATATAAAATAAACTCGTTCACATTTTGGAGTGTCTCGTAAATTAATAAATGTACTGTTATTAACGATAGCTATAAATTAAAAAAAAAAACTCAATATTGTCAATTGCCTCATTCACTCGACTCATAAAAACTCTCAAGCGGCTGTCTGTCTAATAAAAAAATATTTTATCTCAATTTAATACTCAACCAATAACTCCCTCAAGTAATTGAACCTATAAAATTAATCCATATATTTTTTTACATCACTCTCATAATTTCAATACTTTTTTTCATATCAGTTTCCTATAAAAAAAAATAAATATCCCCGCATAAATTATAACACTGAAAAAAAATTTTCTTTAAAAATGAATTTATTCATTTTCCCAACAAAGAACAACGAAAGCAATTGTTCGTAAAAAAAAAGTTTATGAATTATTGGAAAAAATTTTTATTCTATTCCACTGAGAATGACAATCCAATTAATGTAGTCATGAATGGTAAAAAATGACAGAGATAAAAATAATAAAAAAATTAATATAAAACTATAGTTCAAAGAAATATTATATTGACAATGTGCTTCCGACATTGTTGGTACGTGAATAGAAATTTATGCAGAGGCCAACAAAATGTAAAAGAAATTTATGTAAATCTGAAAAAATAAGACACTCCTGTATTCACAGAAAATATACATACATATATATATGCACCCTGCATTACCGTAACATGTGATAGCAGTATATATGACAAAATATATGACATTATTTTCATGGAGGTTGTCTACCTACGAGAGACGTGTGCGGGTATGAATTTGCGAAAGCCGCACAAATGTACGCAGCCTCACGTTTTAAATAACGGGGCTCAAACCATCACCCTTCAGTGGACATATTAAACTATAATGTAGATATTTATATGTATATATGTATGTATGTACATATGTATGAATTGATGTATGTATGAGTGGTTTACAAGGTGAACCGTGATGTGATTTTCACCCACAAATATTGACATTTAGCCTTCCGACATGTGTCGTCGTGATCCCAAGTAAAACAGAATCGTGTCTCGCTTGTTCAACATCAAACTTCCCAAATCGAATAAATGAAATTCATGAAATTTAGCTATTGCTTAACTCCTGACGCGGTTTACTCGGCTGTCAATAGACATCCGTGTGTGCAGGTATTTAATTTACCTATTGCTTAACTCCCGACGCGGATTTACTCGGCTGTCGACAGACATCTGTGTGTACAGATATTTTTTCAGGACACTTTTTTCACCCAATCGATTGCTTATGAATTATTTATTTAAATCGAGTCGGAGCGAGTTAACAAATTTGTTAATTAAATATTCCTGGTATTTGAGCTTCCTTCAGTTTTTTTTTATTGAATATTTAATTTCTTAAGTGAAGTTGCTGTCAGTTAATTTTAATTACTGGGAAATGTTTTTTTTTTTAACACATTTTTATTTTAAATTATTTTTAGATGATGAAGTTAGCAGACAATTAGTAATTTTCGGATTTTTTTTTTCAACAAATGCATTACAAAAAAACAAAAACTAAAAATGTGCACATGTAGAAAATTTAAAAAACTACAGGTGCAATTTTAAAAAAATTTTTTTTTTTTAAGTTTATCGTCTAAAAAAAAATCAAAAAATTATTAGACGTCTGCTAACTTCAGTATCATTATTTATGATCCAGAAGTTAGCAGACAATCAACAATTTTTGGATTTTTTTTTACCAAATCAATTGCAAAAAAAAAAAAAAAATGAAAAAATGCACATGTAGAAAATAAAAAAATCTACCAGTGCAATTTTTCAAAATATTTTTTTTTTTATAATTTATCATTGTTTTTAAATTCCAAAAATTATTTGACGTTTGTTAACTTCAGTATCATTCATTATTTTTAGAGTTAATAGAAAAAAAAAAAAAAAACATATTTTTTTTTTATTGTGACATTTCTCATAAAAAAATTTAATAGATCGTTAAGTAGATATATTTTTATCTAAAGAATTTGATGAATGAAAAAAATTTTAAACTCATTAACAAAAATATTTTTGACAGCTTAAAATCCTATGAAAAATTTTCATCTTAATTAAAAACCGACTTTTTTTTTTGTAACGCAAATACAAATTGAAAAAAAATACGCTTCGGAAAACAAATCAGTAAACCGTGCAGTGAATTTTTGTTTACCCGACCAAGTGTACACCGAAAAAAGTAGAGCGCGGTCGCGGTGCCAAAACATCCGCGGCAACAAAAACGCATAAAAAAAGGGCCTGCGGGTATCTGGACGATGTAAAGGGATGTAAAGGTGAGGGTGACATTTGTAATTTACCTTGGTCGCCGGCCAGCACGAGTACGATCGCGTGGACCGTCAGGAAGACCAGGGCGGGGCCGATATCTCTTCTTCGGTCTCGCATCTCCACTGAAACGGCTCTAATTCTACGTGACACGCTGCCACCTCATTCCTCTACACGTTTTATCACTCGCCTATTTTTTATGTATCCCAATAAATTTAATATGTCTATAAATATATATAAGTCTTCTCTCTAAAGTTATGAAATGTATTTTTGAAAATCCATTATCTCGAAATTTGAAATTTATTCCACAAACTCCGTTAACTCGTAACCGAAATAACTTTTCCTTGGATGAAATCAACCCCTTTGTATTTAAATTCGGGCTTAATAAATTTTATAGTTTCGCAGCAACTCAACAAACGTTCAGTGACATTTTACACAAGTTCTCTGAGTAACTGAACCAAGAATCCTTCAAGTTTTCCACCTTCTATGCTCTTTTGTATTCCACGATAAAAGTTGACGTAACTCTTCAGTCCCACTTTCCACAGCTCAAGATTTATATGCGCGAATCCGAAAAATCTTATTCTCTTCTCTACTCTAGTCTACCAATATACATCCGCATTCACAAATTATATATTTTTCAACTCATATATATATTTATTTTTATATTCACATTGTTTCATATTTTATTTACATTACTTTTATTTTTATTTTACTTTCATACTTTTCATATTTCACTTTTCGCTTCCTTATTTTATTTTCACTTACTTTACATTCTTTTCAATTTATCACTTTTTCAAAAACATAATATTATATATTTATATATATATTCAATTTTATACTCGATAATAATTTAAATCATTAATTTTCCCCCACTTTTCATACAAAAAAATAAATTACTTCCACAACTTTGGTATTCATCTTGAGAAAACTAAAACTTTTATTTCCTGTCTTTTATTTTTCATCCGTCACATCAAGAGTTTTCATTGACCTGAATCGACATTTTAATTTCTCTATTATTTTAAATATTAAAGAAAATTTTTTTTACATTTTAATTACAAAAAAAAATTCCCAATAAAAAAAAAATTCATCAATTAAAAAAAAAAAAAAAATATCGAAATCACCGTTTTCGCTCAATTAATAAAAAATATATGTACTGAAAAGTACAAACATTTAATCTGTTATAAATTTCACTATTTACAAATAAATATATGTCACTATTTATCACTAATCACGTGGATTAAAAATTAATCACAATCACTAATTTCGAAAATTTTCTCACCTCGCTCGAAAAAAAAAAAAAATTAATTAATTTATAATTGATAATATAAAAATAATTATTCGGGTAAAATTTATGAGTAATGAGTAATAAATGTACAAAATTCGGGAAGAAAAAGGTAGTGAGTTAAAGAGAAGCCCGCGGTAGACTAGTTTGGTGCAAGTACCGACTCCGGCTGAAGAGCTGACTCGAGAGCCAGATGTCCCTGAGCGATACGAGACGATATCAACGACGGGGAGTGAGCGTGCGCAAAGAAAACCGCGAGTTCGCGAGTGTAGTATTTTGCACGTGCACATTTACGTCTTGGTTTTAGTTTTGGTTTTGGTTTTGGTCTTTTAAGAGGGTTTCCTTCCACTTGCGCTTCCGTTTATTACTTTTATTTTGACTTTATAAATATGTTTCATTTAATTTTGACACTCCATTCATTTTACTAATTTAAACTACTTCCTACGGCTTTACGCTGACGATTTTCATCCCGAGCTCGGGACAAGAGAATGAGAAATTAATATGAGAGATATATTAACGCTCTTTGGAAATTTTTCGAGGAAATTGTCATATTTAGAAAAAAAATATTGTTATTTGTTTTACTTCAGCGGAAAATTCTGGTGAAAGTTCAAATTTTTTTTGTTATTTTTGGATTAAAAAAATAAAATTATTTTTTATCATCTCTAGATAAAAAAATAATTATAATTAAAATATATAACACTGCATAGTAAATATGACTGATAAAATCTCCATAAATGCATATAATAAATTTTTTTTTTAATTTTTTATTAAAATAAAAAAAAATTAGGGGCGTGCAAATTATTCGGAAGTCGGATTGAAAATATATATAGAGCTCGAAGAATTTTTTAATGCCATCTATTTTAGTTCTCAAGACCGGAAGTACGTTTGAGTAAAAAATAATTATGAGCGTTCCGGTGGTAAAAAATAAAAAAACATCTTGTCGATATTTGAAATAAATACAGCTCTGAGTATTATAAAAATACAGAGCCCAGTTCGAGTATCAAAGTAACTATTTATCCGGAATGTAATATTATATAAATAATAGCCTTGTTATATATTGCATTAAACATTAAACAGAATATCTAACACATAATAGATCGCATGCATTTAGTCGGCAGAACAGAGGTATCGGACGTAACGCGGACGGAGTTGTGTGATACTCCATAAATTCATGAAGCGTAGGGTAGCAATGGTAATATGAAAATGAATGGTCAACCAACGTTCCATAGAATAGGGACTGGAATAGGTATAGAAATAGGACGTGAGTGTAAAGCTCAACTCTGTATGTGGATAGATCGGCATGATAAACCGATGCACCAACAAGAGTATTACGTATTTCCATATTATATCGTGAATCCTCGACAAGCCGGATAACCACCTTGCCGCGTATTACACTGGACACTGTATTGTGCTGTGGAATACTGGTGAGTGAAATTAGCGTGATTGGCTCGGACGGTGGACATTCGGATAAACCTACCCTCTGTTATTGAATTTCAAATTTTTTACCCGCCCATTTTTTAAATATTTTATACGACATATGTAAGATATATGACCCAATTAATGAATTCGCTGAATCCAAGCTGGCTTTATGCATTATTTATTGTTTCAGGAACTACCGAAAATTTAATATTTATGACCTTTTTCAAATTTTTGCCACCAAAAATATTTTAAAAGTATTTTTTTTTACTGACAACGCCCTGTTTTATTATTTATCGATTATAATTCTAGTAGTTTTCGAATATTGATTACTGTTAGTAATTAACTGAGTAACTTTTCAATTATAAATTGTTTGTTTTCGGGAAATTTCATTGAGCCAAACTGGTCAGCTCAAGTAAAGCAGCAAAACAGGAGTTTTGCTGTAGGTTTCATCAATTCTTTGATGGGTTCAATGTCAGCTGATCCCAGACATCTGATCCAACCCATAGATAGTCCAATTACAGTAGTGGCGATTCGATTTAGCGTTTTAGCTTTTAAAGTCTTTGAAATTGTCGTGGGATCAGTTTTCAGTAGAATCACTGGTCATGGGATCTTTAACTGCACACTTCTTAAATGAGGATTATTCCCGAGTCGAAATATTAGACGTAACTTGAACGTTCTTGACGTTTTGAACGTAATTTGAACGTTCTTAATGTAAATTGAACGTTTTTAACGTTTCGAAAGTAATTTGAACGATTTTTTTGTATTTTGGTTCATAAAAAATTGGTAATTTCATGAGTTATGATTTTAGTTTAATGATAACATCAATTAATTTATTTCAATATTTGTAATCACAATTTTCATCACCTTGATATCATAATATATGAACAGATATACATATATAGTGTTAAAGATAGAAGTATGAAACTGAAAAAAATTTTTTTGTATATGCTTATGTTTTCTTATTGGAAGTATAAATGAGTTTTAGTTTTATGATAAATATGTTTTCAATTTATGATACTCCAATTTACGTTCAAAACGTTAAAAACGTTCAATTTACGTTTAAAACGTTAAGAACGTTCAATCTACGTCTAATATTTCGACTCGGGTTGGCAAATGCATCCATAGAAATTTTGCCAAAAAAAAATAATAGGCCAATCAAATTAATTTTTTAATAATTCAATTTTTCAAATTTCTGATACCGCTTTGGAGAAGTAGCTCTCTATCATCAGCTAGCCCAGACTTTTGATCCAAATTGTACATATTTCACATATAACTGATTGCAAAGTATGAAGAATTTTTTATTTCCCTTGATTTTGAGCCTGACATTTTAGATTTGTGTGAATTAATGAAATGCGCAGTTATACTTCGGTAAATATTTCATTACTGAGTAACCATTCTGATGAATTCGTTAATGACGAAGCAGAATATCGACGTGTACATGGGATATTTGTTGCTGATTGGCAATATAGAGCACCAGAGGCAATATTCTCGTCCTCGGCTATAACACGTGAAACGATACAACACACAACTATCCCGAGATGTGTTGTAGTGAAGCAATACCTGAGGATAGATCGAGAAAGCTGTTAATTCAACTCAGACGTTCAACACAAGGGATAAAATGATAAATATTTCTTGCCGGAAACTAGCCATTTATTTTACTGCCGTTTTATTTCCGAATCAATTTTTTTTTATCGCCCTCTTTATTGTCGTGTTCTTTAAATTGCGATCGCTTTTTCATTTCGCCCGCTTTAAATTGTAATTATATTTACAATATAATATATATATATTATATTTGTGTGTGTAGTCCTGTCAAACCTGTTGCTACTTGTACATTAATCGCGTACTAGACAACTAAAAGCCTCCAGTACTCTTGTCCTTGCCGTGTACACAACAATAATCCTTGGTTTATATCCGATTAAATAAATTACAACAGCACTCAGAACTGCTTATTTAAGAACAAAAACTTTCGTTCGTTTATAATTAAATGCACTAAAGACACTGTAAGTAAGTCTTTGTGTAATATTATTATTTACTATTTACGAGTTTATGAATGGCTAATATTCGTACCTATCATCTCATATTTAACCAGTAAAATATTTAACCAAACAGTTGGTTTGTAAAAATTACAGTTAAAAGTAATGATTGAATATTGTGACATTTAGATACCGAGTTTGTACTTTATTTAGTCACAACACCCCAGTAAAGTTTTAGTTTTGAACGCCCTGTTAGTGAAACCTCTATATAAACTTCGAATCCACAATTTACTGACATCAACTATTTATTTTCTAAACAATCACCAGCCAATAAAATTTGATAACTCTATTTTTTTTGTTAATAGTCAATTAATGCACAATATCACTGCACATTGACATTTTAAATTTTCGCGCTCAATTAATAAATAAATAATTAAAAACAATGGAATTGCTGGCAATAGCAAACAATTTAAAGTTTCCGTTTATTGGTCATTAAAAAAATAATAATATTTTTAATTAACCAACACACAGCAAATATACGATTATTTAATTAATTTATTCATTAAAATGTTAACGATAGCTATTGAATATTATTAACTGCATTAAAATATAACTCACTACCGTAGAATTGCCTCATTTACAGCTGAAACTTTATTAAAAACAACGAAAAACGCTCCTGATATTTCATTGGTTAATCTTATCCTGCCATTGGTCAATAACTTGCCTACAGCGCCGCCAGCGCGCGTAATTTGAATTCCATTTAAAAATTTTACTTTGAAAAAATTACCGGCACTTCCAAAACAACTTATTGGCGAATTCAATGGAGCTTTTACTGAAATATATAACAAACTCTCTTAAATATCTTGAGACTTTAAGAGAAACATAAAAATAAGTAGATATCATTCAATAGAGAATAAAATGTTCTTCCGATAATTATTTCCGTCAATCGCCTCATTCCCTTTATAAAAGGATATAACAACCGTGGGCTTTTGTCCAAGTGACAGCACTACTTTTACATCTCGACACAGAAATAAATTTCTTTTTGTTTAAGCAAAATTACTCGGACTCGAATGGATTCGGAACAAAGCTCCCAGTAAAGAGCAAGCTTCGGAATGAGAAACGGCTAAGAAACTCAGCACTATTGCTCACTAAAATGAGGGTAGATAATCGTGTCATGATATCGATTACTTCCACCTCGACTACATCTTGTAAATCTCAAGGTTATCGTTATATTCATTTCCCCATCATCTTTATCGTCATTTGCTCTCTTGTTATCCCGTTTCCTTGCTCTCTGGCCCCGTTCTTATTCATCTTACTTTTACTTATATTTATATATATATATATATGTAGTCGGATAATTAAATCCCAGGTCAAAGATAAAACAGAGTTAACCCAAAAAGTGAAAAATTAATTATCCTTAATACTTGTTACGGCTGTCAGATAAAAGTAATATCATACTCCGAAGTAATAACTCATTTTTATAACAAAATTTCATTTATTTACTAAAAATAATTTTTATCCCGATAAATTATAATAACAGAATATATATAAATATAAAATAAAAATAAACTTCTTTGAGCTTTTGATAAATTCATTATATTCTAAAACGTTAAATTAAATTTTTCCTCTTTTGAAGATTTCGTATTTTTTTTATTATTTTTTTTTGTAATAAAAATTTTTTATTTTTATGTTTGTTATTTTTTATTTATTTTATTTGTAATAGCAAACTTTGCCCCCGGGAAATGAACCTCGAGAGTTAAAGAGAAAGAGACAATCGACTGGGAGTATGAAATCAATGCAATAAAACACTTGATATGTGAATCCAGGGAATAGTCTGGTAAAAATATCTATATATATTTATATATACATACATATACAAGTCTAGATGCATGTAGGCAGTACATATATTGTTCAGCGGACATATATTTTGTTAACGGTCCTAGTCGCAGTGCATGAGACCACGAGGATCTCGACTACGTGAGCTCGTAGATCATTACAATGTGATTTACATACTTATCATCTCGGGCGTGTGTGATATGCATGATATGATACATTTACTACGAAAATGCCCCCAAATCATCATACTTCTAACAAATAGGGGAAGGTGGGGCAAAATGGGCCCCTTAAGAAAAAATTTTCAAATCCTCAGTTTTTTTTACTTGTATTACTTTTTTTTACTCCCTCGCCAAGCATTTGACGTTAATTTGTTCTGTCCATTAAAAATAAAAAATTAAAAAATGTGGGGCAAAATGGGCCCCCCTCAAAAAATTTTTATAATGCGAGTTTTTCAGTTTATTTCACTTTTTTTTTCGTTCTGCTGAGTTTTTAGTATTATCTTGATGTGTCTATCAAAATGAAAAATCCTGAATAGTTGGGTAAAACGGGCCCCCAACAAAACTCAATGTATGTTTGTCGCTTGTTTTGTGTTTTGAAACTTTTTGCTGTGTGTTTAGTATAAAAAAGAGTTGATAGTGAAAATTTGGACCTAAAAATAACTTAATTTCATTACTTGATTGCTTATATTTTAATTATTTTCGATTATATAGAATAAATTGTTTTTGAAAAAAATTGTAGTTAGTAATGCTGTTGAATCCGTGACCTAGTTTGCCCCTTATCATAATTCTTTAATCATATCTGTTAAAAAAATTTTAGGAACCCGTTTGGCTAAAAAATATTCGTAGGTTTTCAAAGTCTAGACATCCCATTTTACCCCCTCCCCCCAACACTTTTCATGTTAAAAATTTTGAGGGGACCATTTTGCCTCCGTGGCCCATTTTGCCCCTTCCCCGCTCCAAACACTTTTCATGTTAAAAACTTTGGGGGGCCCATTTTGCCCCCTAATATTTCGAGGCACCCAAAATTTTAGGGGGCCCGTTTTGCCCCTAGGCCCATTCCCCCCCCTTCCCCTACCAAAAAAATTTGTGGTAAATAATTAAAAAAAAATTCTATTAACTTTTATTCGAACGGTTGAGCTGAAAATCTACTGGATGCGTCCACGGAGCAAACGCTCATTGACAGGAAGTTTAATTTCCTAAAACTTTCGTGGTATAGAAAAACACTTTGGAAGCTAAACCACCGGAAATACCGTAACCACTTGGTGTAAGTTGATTTCTATTTTGGCAAAAAAATAATCAATGGGATTAAAGCCAACAATTGATGATTTTCTACCTTGAGCCAGGTCAGGAGCTCTGTAAAATACCTCGAGTAGCTTTTGGCAGTAGGTAAATTTACGTCACGGAGTTACCCAACGGCATTCAAGGCATCAATAAATGCTTCGCTGGATGCATCCATGCCAGAAGCTGAAAATGCCCTAGATACTTAAAATAATTTCCAAAAACAAAATAATTACTTTCTATGGTTGGATTTTAAACAAATGAAAAATAAAAACAATGGACATGGTTAATTAAAAAAGTTTGTCAGCTAGGTTCAGTTTGTTGGCTTGTGAAATAAATAAATAATAAGACCGAAATTCCAGAGCACGAAGCAGATGTCCAGTGAAAATACCAAGGATCCAAAACAAACACGACCACCCGTCAGAGAGCAAGCATATGCATGGCAAAGTGATGAATGAAACCCGCAACCGAAATACTCTCCGCTCCCCTCTTTCCACTCCCGAGTCCATCGACCAGATGAATCTCCACTTTTTTCCGGGCCCATTGTTCCGACTTTTTTTCTCCGCCAATATTTTTTTACATCTCTATCTATTTTCCCGGATTTTTCACGTAATGCCAAATAAAACAATAAATAATTCCGGCAGAGCAGCAACTGCTAGAGGAATAATGGCTGATGGACTCACGGACTCACACACAACGAATTTTCACCGGATGTCCTGCGCTGAGAAAAAGTCGACAAGGGTCCATAGCGAATGCTAGAGCTGAAATTAACGTCGGACGCCGGAATATAAACTTGTACCTTCACTTCTATGGAGCGTTGTGTTCACTCAGTTAAGAGAATACGAGGACCTGGAGACCACGTAATTATAGCTTCGGGCTGCTAACGTCAGTATCTATCTCATGTACCGATATATATACACCTACACGTACTTTTATAGCTCTACTCCTCTTGTAGCAACTTTGATATACGTTACATTTTATTAACTTGACCATACTTCCTCTATTATAACACAGGTCATTTAATAATTATTATTATTATTAGTTTTTTTTTTTTTAATTATATAAATACGTTAAGTCCATCAAGCCTTATTTATAACACGATGCATCATCATGTCAATTAAAATTTTGCAGACAATATTTTATACTCGAGTTTCCGGGTGGAAAAAGACAAAATTTCGAAATGCGAAAACTGACTTTTGAATGAAGGATGGGAATAAACCGGGGCGGGAAAAAAATATCAATAGAGAGTTTTTTTTTATTATTCAGATCCCAGAAAATATTTGGTGTCGATATGACCCAGTTTTGGACCGAAATCCGAAAAGGGTAAAGCGAGCCTAATTTCGAAAATTTTAAGATTCATAATTTTACTTTGTTTTGACCTAAACAAGTATTTTGTAGTTACAACTGTATGACCGTCATAAAAAAAATGTTGAGGGGTAAAATGAGCCGGCTGAAAATTTTACAAAATTAAATTTTTTTTTTGGGTATAAAAAAAATAATGGAATTGAATTTTGACGAAAAAATTGATTGATAAAAAACACCCCTCCCCCCCATAATTAAAAAAAATTAATCTTGCAGCCTTCGCATTTAGATGTTAATTTATAAATTTTTAAGGTATCCGATAAATTTAAAAAATGAGGGCGATAATTGTCTCTCAGTATACCGACACTTATTTATAATTATCTCTATTTAAAGAGATAAAAATGTGTTTATTAAAAAAATATATAACGTAGAAAGTTTTTAGCTGTTAATTATCTTCACTCCAGCACGAGTGGGCTTTTAACAAAAAAAAAGGTAAAACTTTTTTCCACTAGTGTCTTGTATACAATAAAACGCTCGGGCTATCGTCAACAATTTATATTTTTTATTCAGCAGTTTGCTCATCTCCCTGGTAGCCGGATATTCTTGTTTTTATTTAACGCGGCAGTGGATCCCTCATTGTTAGCGAATTTTTCACGGTCGAGGTGACTTGAGCTAAGACAATTCAACCGATTATCTTTGCAATTATAATACTTTTAATACCTCCCGTTTTTGCACTCTCAACTCTTGAGTCGAGAGTAAAAAAACTCGGTTAAGATGCTACTTGAGATATGTGGATGCAAATTATGGGCATTTATATGCTTTATTTTGCCCATTCAAGAAAATATTTTCCAGGGGGGAGTAAGTACTTTTTTTATTATTTTTATTCAATGTAGAATGTGTTTAATTTTTTTCACTCGTCATTTTAAATGGGCGCAAATTACTCAAGATGGATCGAAAGCATCCGTAATTTTTTTTTTTCCAATTCAAGCGTTTATGAAAAATGTCAAGTGCTTAAAATTAAAATTACAGAGAAAGTATCGACGGTACGTAAAACATGCTCTCTTATAAATTTGTAGAGAATTAAATTTCCTACAAAATCATTTCAGATCATTTTTCACTTATCTTCAATAATTTCCTCATAAAAATGCATTAAAACTTCACAATCAGAAAAAAAAATGTAAAAGTCGTACTGCGTATTTAAAATCAAAATTATGGGGAAACTAAGAGAGATACGTGAAAAATGTATGAATTATTTTTTGTAGAAGACAAAATTCTCTACAAATTTGGTCCCTGCTACTTTTCTTGTATTTTTAATATTTTTGACGCAAATCCCCCTGAAAGCTCTCGAATAAAAAAAATAAATATTTTAATGGTTAATTACCTTGAGAGTCTAATTAAATTTAATTACTCAGTTATTGATGAATTAGGAGTGCAAATATTATGTCTAATGCATGCTGAATTGTTTAATGAGCTTATATAAATCCGATTATGGTGTATTTATCGTCATAATCTACTAGCAAGAATAATATTCAGTTCAATTGTCTATTATAACCGAATTCAATAAACTCGCATGGAATAATTGTCAATATTATCATTAGACCCCTATTATTATTATTATTATTATTATTATTATTATTATTATTATTATTATTACTATTATTGAATAAATAAATAAACAAGTTGCAGATGAAGTTGTACTTACAAAAAAAAAGTAACAATAAATGACGATCAATTGAAATAACGTGTAAAAGCGGTAGTACTCGATGTCAAGGGCTTTAAAATAGAGGAATAAAGAAACCGATAAATGTAAAAGAAGTAACAAAAAGTACGAGAAAAAGCAAGAATGAGAGCAAGATCCATTATCGTAAGTTTCATTGGGGAATCAGGCCTGAATGCACGCGGATAGAATCCACATCCAACGAAATAGGTCAATGGGCAAACGATTGAGAAATCAAGTTTTTCATTTCTTTGAATGTTCCATCATCGCTTGGATTCTCTTTTTAAAAAAATTTCCTATTACAATATTTATCGCGATTAATTTTAACGTTGCAGTGGGTTTGAATACCAGAGCGGAAGTGGTTGGGAAAAACGAGGCGAAGCCTAATGATAAATAAAAATACAAAATGAATAACTTGCCAGCATCATCAGCAATAGTACCAGGAGTTTTATAAGGAAAAATACTACAAGTTTCCTTTTGTTCGC
Organism: Microplitis mediator; assembly: GCF_029852145.1. NCBI lineage: Eukaryota > Metazoa > Arthropoda > Insecta > Hymenoptera > Braconidae > Microplitis > Microplitis mediator. The sequence goes on along the minus strand of NC_079971.1, from coordinate 887,649 downwards.
CGTCTTTTGAATCGGATGTATTCTGTACGTGTTCCTTTGGCGCTTAAAAGGATCGGAAACTGTAGCAGCCTCTATATGTCTGCTAGCTGTTGTGGAGCAAACGTTTGAGGAGATAGGATCGCACATTTGAAATGCCTGGTGTGTGCTGAGTGTGTGTGTGTGTGTGTGTGTGTGTGTGAATATGGGACTTGTTCCTATCCAGCAGCAGTAGCAGTAGCAGCGGCAACAACGATAACGACTGTGGGATTTACGGGTGGTTGTTTCTCGGTAGTGTGGATGCAAGTTGAGTCGAATCTCAAGACCTGAATGTGTCTCGTTAGCAATACTCTGCACCGCATTCGCATCCTCATTGACTTTGCAACTGTATGCTCATGTCATTGCTGACGAAAGCTATTCTACTTCGTGTTGACACCGAGTTCTCATTCATCTGTTTAATTAACGACACTTTTTATTTACTAATAACAATTGACACGGTTTTATTGATTTCATTTATTGTCGAGTAATAATAATAATAATAATAATAATAATAATAATTTAGTGTTATTGATATTATCCATGCTAACAATATTGATTACATAGAGATATTTACATGAATACATTCAAAGATAATGATGCTGATAATAACGAAATTTTAAATTGTTATTATTATTGATATTGATATCGATATTGAAGTTAATATTAATGATAAAAAATAAATAACTATGGAAAAGATGATTTAAAAAAAAAAAAAGGATTTTTCTAGGGATGTCCAACATATGAGTTGACTAAGAGTCCAAGATCAATTGGAATCGTTTTTTTTTTTTGGTATCTCTTATAATTTTACTTTGAAAAAGCCTAAAAAATAATGTAGGATGATAACCAGTTGGTAAAATGAAAGAAAAAATACCGATTGACCCATACAGGAGGTGGTCATCGACATGACATCGAGATAACATCGACATGGTTCCGTGGATCATCTCAGACCGAAAAAAATAATTATCCTGCAATATTTCCTATCATTTTACTTCGAAGGAGAAACCATAAATAGGTGCAACTTTTTAAATAAAAGAAACGAGTTTTTAATTTTTTGAAATTAAATTCAAATGAACTTATAATTACACTGCCGTGCTTAGGAAGAAGGCAGTAACTTCACTTACTGCCTTTCTATCTTCGATCTTCCCAATGTTAATTTAAATGGGAAGATAGAAATGCAGTAAGTGAAGTTACTGCCTTCTTCCTAAGCACAGCAGTACGTAGATTATTTATTATTTGGATATAAATTACTTTTGGCGCCAAATTTTTGACGCAAGTGAAATATGTAATTACAAGTAATAAGTTTAATATATCATTTAAAGTCATAAATAATCGCTTAGTTTTGTAAATATGATAAACAATTTTTTAATTAAAAAATTAAAAACTCACATTTTGCTGCTTTTCGATGACTTCATTGGACTTAGACTTAAAAACGTAGTTGACACAATCAAATATCCACTAACACAAACTTAACTCGCGAACCACGATTTTTTATTTAAAAAAAAAATAACACAAGTATATTTTAAAAAATGATACAGTAGTTAGCTGACGTCTTATAATTTTTTGGTTTTTTTAAAAACGATAAATTAAAAAAAAAAAAAATATTTAAAAAATTTCATCCATAGAATTTTTAATTTTCTACACGTGCATATTTTTATTTTTTTTATAATTTATCATTTCTAAAAAAATCCAAGATTTTTAATTATCTGCTAACTTCAGGATGACTTTTAAAAATGGCGGCAAAAAATAACTTTAATAAACAAAAATTTTCACATCACTTGATAAAAAACACTTTCCACTCACACAAAAATACTCACTGATAAGACTTCAATACTTTGTCCATATAAATAATGAATTAACTAATAAAATTTATTTTCACTGAATTTAAATTAATAAAACAAATGACAACGAACACCGATAGCTCAACAATGGAAACACAGATACGATTTATTTAAATGAATTGTTCCACAACTTATATTTTACATACCGATTGAATTATTATCACAAACTGTTCAATGGCCGTCAAATAATATTTAAAGACACTTGTTTTAATAAAAATAATAGCAAAAATAAATTATTTATTTATTAAATCCCGAGCGAGACGACGCCGGCGTCATTACGATGGCGGCAGTATGAAGTTGGGCCCAGAAACAGTTGCGCAGTTGTGGGAGCGTTGGAACGACCTGCGCAGTAGAGACTAAATTGACATGCGCGTGCGCAGAAGTATTCTGAGTCAGTCTGTCTCCCACTTGACGCTCTCTCATTGTCGTTGTCATTTTATTTAATTAAAATAATTCTTTTAATTATTGCGACACTCGACAATAAATGCAGCGTTAGTTTTAAAAAATTTTATTATCAAATGAACATTTTGTGATATTAATTTATGTGTGTTCGTGAGTCTAAGTTATTAAATAAATTAAATTCAGTGCCGACTTAGCTCTCGGGTTATTCAGCGCCATGTTTACTGTCGGAATTTTTAAACGGGAATAAAAATAATTAAATGTGTTTTCTTTTTTTAAAAATAATATAATTAAGTGATTGTAGTAATTTGGTGATTAATTAGTTGTGATAATTAAGTTGTTTTAGTGAGTGCTTATGTGTTTAATTTATTTATTTCTTGATGGTAATGTACGAGTACTGGCAGCGGAAAATAGAAATGGCGGGAAGCGTGAGTAAATTGAAAAAATTTAATTAACGTTTTTTAGTTACTGGTTATAATTAATTATGGATCGAAATTCTAACAGTTATAATATTGTTTTATAAAATTTTATTTGATATAAATATTTCATTCATTTATGGCGGAATTAAATTTTAAATCCTCCCGCGTAATTTTAAAGAGGGCGTTCTATTCAAAATGGCGACATTGTAAACAAATCTGACGTTTGTTTATTTTTTTATTTAAAGACAATTAATTTATTTGAAAATATGAATCAATGAGAATAATAAAATATATATAAGCAATAATATCGAGGTACAAGTATTAATACTTATGATTTATGAAAAATATGTGGAAAAATTAGCGACAATTATTATTTATTTAATTACTGAGTATTGAAAAAATAATTGATGAATTTTAAGTAAGTTATTATTTAATACTTTTATTAATTGATATTTATCACATTTTTATCAAAACTTGGCAGCTAATCGAAAGAAAAAAAAGTTTTTTTTTAATGATACTGAAGCTAGCAAACGTCTAATAATTTTTTGATTTTTTTTTAGACGATAAACCAGGAGAAAAAAAATATTTGAAAAAATTGCACCTGAAGTTTTTTAAATTTTCTACATGTGCATATTTTCAGTTTTTATTTTCTTCAAATTTAATTGTTCAAAAAAAAATCAAAAAATTTTGAATTGTCTGCTAACTTCAGGATCATTTTTTAAAAATAAAAAATTCCAAATCTTTAGTCTGACAATCTTCAGTCCTGGATTCGAATAAAAAACCAAAGTATGAGCGTGAATGTAGCAGACGTCAGCCAAATTTAAAATTATTAATGAATAGAGTAAATGATTAGTAAAATAAAATTTTCAAAAATCCACTTATTAATTCAAAAAATTTTGAAATTAATAAGTGCATATTTATAAATTATTTATTCTGTTTATTTATAATTTTAAATTTCTTTGATGTCTGCTGCATCCACACTCTTACCGAAGTACATCCATGCTTATAAACACAGAATTTAGACATTCCTAAATCTCAATCATTTTTCCACTCAATTTTGACTCCCATTCATAATATAAGTTTTTATCATGATACTGAAGTTAGCCGACGTCTAATAATTTTTTGATTTTGTTTTAAGCGATGAAGTATAAAAAAAAAAATATTTGAAAAAATTGCACCTGTAGTTTTTTAAATTTTCTACATGTGCATATTTTTAGTTTTCGGTTTTCTTGTAATTGATTTGTTGAAAAAAAAATCTGAAAATTACTGATTGTCTGCTAACTTCAGGATCATGTTTTTATCTCACTTGTCCTTAATCTCAAAAAAATGTCATCAACGTCGATGAAAATTTAGTTGATTAAGAAAAATAAAAAACGTAAAGATCCAGCTGTGGATTAGGTCTCGTGTCATTGATGAATAGTTAAGCGGCCGACATTAAATATTCGTCGAGCAGCGATGGGAAATACATGTCCCGCAGGACCGGAGATGTGGTTATCAGCCTGTGTACATCTATCACCGTTGTATATATACATATATTTATATTTGAAAATGTCCAACACAACACTCACAACTCATTTCTACGTACAACTCTTTTACTCACTTTAATTACGATTATTCTTGCTCTATCTCCGTTTTCGCCGCAAAACCACCAGGAATACGTATATTATATATACATTTATACATATATAATATGCATAAATATATAAATACACAAATACGGACGTGAACAGGGACACGGACTCTAAAGCACACATGATGTGACTAACGTCCTTGCTTTAAAACTATAGAGCAGTTGGCTGCCTCGGCTAATTTCGTAGTTGAGTTTAAAGCTCGACATATTAATATTTCATATAAACGACGACCGCAGTGAGCATCCTATCCAGTGAATAAGACTTCTCTACTCTGAGATACGATCGTCCGCGTATATCACCAAATGCATGAAAGTAAAGGCTATAAAAAGAGATAAATAAAGAATCAAAGCAACGGTACAGGAAATACTTTAGAGTTTGAATCAATCACACGTGAATTCAAACTCCGGCCACTTTGTACCTACTCGACTTTTTAACTTTTTTTTATTGATTTATCGCGCTATCTTTCGCTGAGATAAATATTTCAATACTTTCCTGGCTGAACCGTGATATAAATATATAAATATATAACTCTCAGGTGTATATGTGAGCTTGAATATTAATTCGATATCTCGTGTTATAAATTTTTTTTATTTCATTTATGGGATCCGCGAGTTGATTGACGCGGCTTTATTTCAATATTTCATGCTTTGGTTTTTGTTACCGGTCAGTTATCGGATTGGACATTATTAGAATAATATAGTTTCAAATTTCGAAGCATAGAAGCGGCAGTTTTTTTTATTAATCGATTAATTTTTTAATCGAAATCGATAATTGAGTTGACTGATTATTAGTTTTTTTTTATTGCAGATATCTCACAAACTATTAGAGATAAATTAACGTCATGGGTGGTCACTGGAAAGGAAATTTCATCCCCTACAATTTTGGTATCAATAAAAAATTCTGTAGAATCAATAATTTAGGAGATATAGTCATCTTAAGTAATTCAAATTTTTCCATTTTTGAAAATAATTATCAAACTATTTAATTGGCTATATTTTCGAAAATATTGAATCCACAAAATTTTTCATTGATACCAAAGTTGTAGGAAATCAAATTTCCTTTCCAACGACCACATATGACATCAATTTATCTCCCATATTTTTTGAGATATTATAAAAAAAAATTTTTGGAAAAATCAATTCCAACTCCCGCGTCTAAAATCATATAAAATAATTCGAGGTCATAATCATAATTAATAAATCTTGTTCTTTAGTTATTAGTATGTAAATTCTTAAAATAATCTCTCGTTTATAAAATAAAAATTACTAAGCCTTAAAAAAATTTATTGGTATTTTAAAAGCAACAGTTATGTAGAAAATTCGTATATTCTTCGTCTCGTGGCGTAATATCCTCGGAATTTAAATAAAAACGAGCAAGTTAATTAAACTACATGTGTTGTTATATTTATTATTAAAAAAAAAACTATTAAACAGGGAGCAGTAAAATAAGTGACATGAATATCAAAGAGTAAAGTTTGTCTGATAAATCTTATTAAAGTTTATAAATAAAAAAAAATTCTCGAATGTATTTAGTTTGTCGGCAGATAAGATGGAAAAAGTATTTTTATCTTTTATTTGCATGGTTGCACGCGTTTATATAACTTGTAAGGATAACTCGGTTTGAAAATGGAGTCGAGTTGTGAAGGTGGTGTAAGTTGGGCTGGAGGTGGAGCTGAAGGGCTGGATCTTCACGAGTTCCTAGTCTTGTTTTTACCTTGATGTGTATGACTGTCACCATTACATTACACGGAACATTGAGAGATTTTAGCAATCTTCTGGTTTACTCTTTACCCACCCACTCAACCCAAACTCTCGCTCCCACTACCTCAACTTATTCTAGGCAACGAAACTCTTGAACAAAACTTACTTTCTACTCGTGTTTACGGAATAATGTTGAAGCAGACCCAAGGATAAAAAAATAAAACAAAGATTACGGATATATATTAAAAAAGTATTCGCTGCAACAAAATATTTCAACGGCCATATTGATAAAAAAAATGTAATCATTTTATTTTTAACTTTTGTGACATCTTGGATGGAAATTATGTCAGCGGTCAATCTGGTGGCTCTGGAAAATTTTATGAAACTTACAATCGATTGAAATTCAGTCAAAGATTCAATCATTTTTTATAACAACTGTCGTCAGTTTAGATAAAAGTGACTGTATCTTCGAAAATATTCATCGTAGAAAATTTTACTTGGAACAAAAATTGTAGGAAATTTAGTTTCCTACAACTTTAGTCCTGACAAAAAATATCGATATGTCAATCGATTAAAAGTTACAGCCGTTTGAAGAACTTGATAATTTTTTTAATAACGATTTTTTCACCCAGGCCGAAAATGACCATATCTTCAAAAATATTGAACTTGGGAAAATTTTTATCGGTAACAAAATTGCTGGAAATTGAATTATCTATAACTTTGATTTCAGTAAAAAATATCCTCAGTCCATTATTTCAAAAGTTACAGCTGGTTATAATCAACAATAATTTAAAAATAAAACAATTCGATTCTGCCTCAAAATATATATTTATAGAATATTTTTTATCGAGTTCTAAAATAAAAAATGTAGCGATAAAAAAAAATGTTGGATGTAAGAGAAAATATTTTAGTTCCATACAACAAATATTTATCATAGTCACGGATGAAATGAAGCATCAAAGAAAAATATTTTCTATAAAAATAAAAAAAAGTAATCAAGGCCAATAAATTCACAAGATCGCCGATAAGACTTGAATTGAACTAGTGTAGCAACAGGGGCACATACTCCCTTTGGTAGAGTTTGGAATGGAAACTATTTCGAGTCAGTGTGGAAATTCCGATATAGATCGAGAGGATAGCGAGCTGGGTGGTCGGAAGGGAGGAGAGATACGAGAGCATCAGCGTCGTGGGAAGATACAAGAGGCTAAATTCCATAGACTCGCTACTGCTCTCATGCCAGAGCTTCCCTAGAGATGTATACGAGATTACCTATCCTCCCTAAGGGTATGTTCTCATAAATTAACATAACTCTTTCATTACTCGCGTATAGCGATGTAATGTTAATGATAACACCGTATTGGATATTTGCATGTCGTCACTTAGCTTAAATAACCCAAATCAATTTATTTAACTTCTCCTCCATATTTCTTCGACTATTCCATGGAAAAGCCTTTCCAAAACCCACATTTCCAATTTCAAGTCAAACGAACCATTTTCCCGCTCGCTAGACCCGAAACTCGACTCCACGTACGGACGTACGAATGTACGGACTCTCAGTATCTCGAGAACGAACCAGTGGATCTAAACAAATTCTGCGGTGATTCCAAGAGTTCATTATTCTGTACAGCCCACCAAACTATGAAACCAATCAGTCAATTAGTTTTCGACATCTACGTATATAACTGGCGGAATGTGACCGAAAGTGTTTGAATTCGGATGTAATTACATCAGAATACCGAAAATTTCCATAGACTTTACATGGGGATGACTTATAGATGGCCGATGAATTACCGACTGAAAACTGACGAATAACCACTTTCGAGTACTCAAAGTTTACAATCAATTTATACAACTTTTCCTCGATTTTTTTTCGACTATTCCGTGACGAAGCCTTTCCACAACCCACATTCCCAATTTCAAGTCAAACGAACCATTTCCCCGCCTGCTAGACCCGAAACTCGACTCCGCGTACGGACGTACGAATGTACGGACTCTCAGTATCTCGAGAACGAACCAACCGATCTAAATAAATTTAGCGGTGATTCCGAGAGCTCGTCATTCTGTATAGCCCACAAAATTATGAAACCAATCGGACAAATAGTTTTCAAACAATTGTAGCATTTTCAAAACTTTCGTGTTACTGCTGGAACTCTGGTATATTTAAAACAATAAACACTCACGATAATTAATATTTAGCATAAGTACACACTAGTTGGTAGAGCAATTGCAGTAACATCTCACTGGTGGTATCATCGGGACGAACGAGGCGAAAACTTTGTTCCGGGTTTTGTGGTGAACAGGAAATTGCGGCGAATAAACTTGTGGCCCCCTCTTTATTCACCCAAATGTAACCTATACCTATAGGTCTCTTTGTCTTTTGAGTACAAACTGGGTATCCTAGTAGCTCGTAGCAACTGAAAGACTAAAGCTATCCAGGAGCCAGAGCTAAACTCTGTCTACTACTCGTTACACTGAAAACCCTTCCGTCCGCTCCTAGTACCTTTTATTTCACTAAACCAACCGGATCGTTTTCATTATTCTCCGAAGAGGGATAATCCACCTCAGTAACTTCCTGTGTACAATTCACTTGATCATTTAAAACCTGCAATACAAATTAAGAGATTTCGCTCCCACGTATTTTGGCCCGACTGGTGTCTGCTAAAAGAGAGATTGAGACTTGAACAGGAATGGGAACGAGGGTGAGGGTGAGGGTGAAGGTGAGTTTGAAGCAACATAGCAGTTCAGAACCAGAAATGGGTAGTGGTATCAGTACAGCTGGTAAGTACTTTGGGAAATTCATTGAGAACAGGTCAATGGTTTCTAAACGGCAATCAGGTGTGTCAGGTTACGGTCACGGACGTTTCGAGTCCTAGTGTAGGCGCCGGCTGTGGCAAATTAGATGCATAATATTCCATGCAGTGGAGCCGTAGCGACCCAACTCGACTCTACTGGTTCACCCGGACCTACTTGGCTGTATGCTGTATGTTGCCCGCTCTTGGGTGCAGTTGGTATATAATAATTAGCAAACGACCACTGGGAAACTCAGAACCCGGATCTCTGTAATTACGAGTGCTAGTTTGGTAGCACACCAAGGCTGCTGGTGCACATACGAGCTTAATACCCAGTCGAGTCTTCTCGTTCTCTTGCGCTCGTCTCTCATTTGTACAATCATGTACCCTTACGAGAGATTATCGCTTTAAGTGTGCCGGCAGTTAGGATTATATTCAACTCACTCACCATCAAGGCTTTTTCCGCCCCGAACCCACGACCCTCGCACCAAATATAATTGAAATACTGTCCGACATTTATTACATGGGTCTTATTCTATACTTAATTTCTTATTTATTATTATTATTATGAACGTGGAATTTATAAACGTAAATAATTATTTTAGTTCAACTGACTCGCAATACCGGAAAATATATGAGATAAGGAGACGTCATGTATGGTCTCTGAAATGGAAATTTAATTTCCCACATTTCAGGTTTCAGTGAAAAATTTCGTAAGACCAATGGCTTAGAAGCTGGGGCAGTTTGAACAATAGGGCTGTTTTTGAAAACTTTAATTTTTTAAATGGCTTTATCTTCTGAACTATTAGTTCTACAGAAATTTTTATAGATACAAAAATTACAGAGCACAAAATTTCCTTTTCAAAGACCACCTATGATGTCTATTTATCTGCAATAATTACTGAGATACCTGTTACGAAAAAATAAATAGTTATTTCTGAAAAACTGATGATTGGTTATTAGCAAAAAACTGATAAATGAAATAAATATAAAACAAAACAGTCGACTGATTTATTGGGTCATTGAAATGAAGCTTGTTTTGATTGCGGTCTATAATAATATGTCTGCTTTGACCAACACTATATAGATATATATGCCCAGTATCGATAAATTGGCATGGAGCAGCGAATATGTATATGGGAACACCCGCAAGTCATTACTAGGTTCTAAAGCTTCCGGGCTTGTCCATTCAATCGTCGACGTTGATATCGATTACCGAAAATTGCCACTTCCGACCGCTCTTTGCTGATCAACCTATCAAGCCTTCATTTGGACGTCACTGTTTGTTGTATCCAAAATAATCTCTGCCTGCATCCAATCTCGTCCACTACAAAAAAAACCGCCTCCAAATAAAACATTATGTACGTTCATGATAACAACCAAAATAAATTTATTACAAACTATGTAATAATGAAAATACACATAAAAATAAAAATAACAATAACAATACCAGACTTTTCATCAATTTTTACTTCAGCCCGTCAGCTATATTTATTTATTCTCCATTTATTTTCCGGTGAAAATTTTCCACGTCATTATTGTTTTATTCACTGCAATCAATAATAAAAATATATATTACATATACATTTTTTTTTTTATTTAATTTAAATATGAACATGTCATCGGATATTTTTTTAACGATATATAAAAATATTTAAACGTCATAAAATATTAAACGAGAGACATATGTTTAATTCTCGCGTGTATCGATTTTAACTCAACATATATATTGACGCTTATATATTTGAATACAATAGATATTATCAGTTACCACATGTACTCAAAATAATTCGAGAGGAAATTATAATCTCCACTAATCATATATATATATATATATATGAATAAATGTTCACTGGTGCATTTAATTCAATGAGATAAAATATGTAGACTTATAATATTAATCTTTAAATACATTAATTGAATATCTCTATGATAAGTAAATATTGAGCGTCAATCAGAGCTTATAATAAACTAGTAGTTTGTCGCACGCAGATACGCACGCAAATTGATAATTAATTGATCAAATTTAATGTAGTTTATTCAGTGATCTATTTATGAATTTTTGTGTAACTGGGTGACCAAAGACCAGCTGTGAGTTTACAAAAGACCAACAAAAAAACGGACTTCATATTCTGCCTAGAAATATCTATAGAAAATCGGGACTCACTGACTTGTGCAGGAAAAAAAATTTTTCCAATCATTGGGACGCCAAAAGGTTGCCAAAAAATCTTTGTCCGAGTCGCCCCATCTATGATCAAAAGTAGCGAAATATTTCAACAAGTCGCCCAATCATTTTCAAGTTTAAAATAATTTTGTTGGCTTACAATCTATTCTCTATTAGCCAATAAAAGTACACTGTACTTTACCGCATAAATAAAAATTAACTTTTTAAAAAGTATTATTGCAATTATTTTTTATGTAGTGAAAAATTATAGGATGTCTTTAGGATAAATTTGATGAAAAAATAATCTTAATTAAAATTTTTTGCAAATTATTAACTATTTTTTAGTACAAAAAGCGAAGTATCCTTACGTAGGTTCTGATTAACATTAAATGATTACACATTTCTTTATCTGATTGTGAAAAATAAAATAACAATTTTCTTTCAACAGTTATGATGAAATCATCACGCGCGTTTAAATCTATAATTTTTTATAAGAAATAAAATTACTACTCAAAACTAACATTTGCATGTCTTATTTATACCAAAAAAGGTGACTTTGAGACGAAAAAAAATTTTGTCTTATCCTTTTAAAAGACATCTCGAAGTTTTCTTTGTGCTACTTGGGAAACAAAATGTTTTTATATGTACATACTGAATTGACATAAAGTTTGATTCGAGTAATTGGCAAATGGAAATTAAAAATAATGATTAAGATTGTTCCCAATTCTGAAACATTCAAAATCGCCCAAATTGCGACTTGTAGCCCAAACTTTAATTTAGTAGTGAATGCATAGAGAAAATCGCCCAATTCGCGATAAGTAGCCCAATCTGGCAACCCTGACGCCAAATATCGATTTTCTATAGATTTTCTTAGACAGCAATCTTGATCAAAATCCTGGTCTCGATCGAATATTTTCCTTCGGTCAGTCGCGATCATTATCAGTAAATATCAAATGCTCGATAAAAATATATTTCTTATGCGACAATGAGAAATGTAGTACAGGATAAATATCGTCCGCAAATAAATAATAAATTTAAAGTACCCAATAGACAATAGAACGGGCGACTGCAGGTCGGCGATCATAGTCTCGGTAAAATATTGCGTCAAACACTTGTTTTACTTAATAAATGGTTTCGGTAATGGCAAAAACGTCGGACAGTTTATCTTAAGAATACCGAAAGATTGATTAGACCTATCGGGACTGGGTGGCGTCGCGTGTTGCTCCAAATTAACCCCTGAGTATATAATATTAAGTATTACGTTTATTCGCGGCGCATTTGCTGTTAACTGGTGCAGCTGAAGAGGAAAAGCGCGGCGAGGAGCAGAGTGGAAGTGAAAGTAGTTAATAGTTAATGGGCGGTTTTAGTAAACTTTTTAAAACAAAGATGGAAAATTTGTAGTGCCGGTGAATATGAAAGCAATAGAGAAAGATAGTGGATGATGATGATGATGAGTTAGGCAAGTAAAACCCCAAGAGTTCTCAGCGAGTCATCGAATTATCTAACGGGGCTGCTACTCGGCTTTTGCAATGTCGTCGTTTCAATGAAATTCAACTTTACACATGACTGACAGTTAGTTAACGTTTATGAAAGATTATCGTATTATAAACTCGGCGAAGTAACTTTCAGAAATTGCTTCCGTAATTTCGACGAATTTAATATTATTTTAATATCTAAAGCCAAAGTTCGATTTTTGATAACATCGTTTCCAAAAGTTATCGCTCTCAAACAATAGAATAATTGTATTTTTCTAGACACTTACATTTTTAAGTCTAAAATTTTTTTGGGGGATTTTGGCGCGAAATTTAAAGTCCGCTGGAATTTGAATTTCGCAGAAATTAATTGACCGATTTAAATAATTTTGGCGGGAAATTAGAAACACTAGACGAAAAGTTGTTGGAGCAAATTTATGATGAAAGTCATATATTTGTGTCACGATCAGAATTTCGTGATGAAAAGTTCAGATCAGTTGAAATTTTTTTTTCACGGATTTTAACTGCGGCCTCAATAGTCGAAGTAAAAATAAATATTTTTTAAAATTTATTAAATATTATTAATTTATTTATTAATAAATATAAAATTGGTAATTTGAATATGCGCATTTTATTAAAACGATTATTAAACGTAACATTTTATCGAATATACAATTCAATAAATTATTCATAATTGCTACTGAAAATTTTAATGTTTATTAATTCGTACAATTAAATATGAAAAATCGTTTTTTTTTTTTTTATTTATTAATTTTCAATAAACGAAAATAAAACATGTGGTCAGTAAAAGTAGACGAAGTGAATACCGTAATTTAATCTAAAATAATAAATGTTATTTATAAACATAACATAAAATTTATTAGTTTTATTCAAATTTGATGTATGAAATGTACTTACAAGATGAATATGTTGCTGTCAGAATATTAACCGAAAGAAGAAACAAATATATTCTTGTCACGATAAAGATGAAGAGTATAATATTAAGTAAAGACGGAAGAGCTAACCAGTGGAAGAAAAACCCGGAGGCTAAGAACAGAGAATTGGAAATGAAAAAAAATCTATTCACTTTTTACATGCATATATATAGCACCTGCATACAAATATATGTATATATATATTTGTACCTGTCAAAAAAAAAATTGACGCAGACATATAAATATACATATATGACCTACAATAACTATACAAGAGTAAAATTTCGATTTAAAAATTTTTTTGTTAAAAATCTATAGTGACTGTCAATCGTGATATTTTTTTTGTCACGATTGCAGGATGCGAATGAAACGAATTTTAACTTGCCCACTTTTCTATAGCGAAAATTTTTTTTATTTATTTTAATATTCGAGGAAACCAATTTTAGTATATATATATAAAAGTGGTACAAATGAACTCAATGCAGTGGCCTTCAGGGAATCGGAGTATCCAATATTCTTGGTAAATCTTTTGCGATTTAAATCCATTGAGATTTATACATTTTATTTAATTTTATATTCACAATTCAAGGTAACAAATTTTTTTTTTAAATTTTCTTTTTATTATTGACGATACATAAGTAAGTATCAAAAATAATTAGACGTCATATATAGTCGTTGGAAAGGAAATTTACCTCCCTACAATTTTGATATCTATAAAAAATTTCGTAAGTTCGATATTTTAGAAGCTACAGTCATTTTAAATACTCAGACAATTAATGCTGCTGTCCCTAGGGTCCGCGGTTCGAATCCAGCTCTCGGTATTTAGAATTTTTATTTTTTTAATGTCAATATTAATGCATCAATGAAGGAAATAATGAAAGCAAAAGTATTTTATATATACATAGCAAATAGTTAAATCGATTTTAAAATTAGATAGTAAACTTTTGGCATTAACAGCTTACGAAAATCGCGGGCACACAACGGGCAAGTTGAGTGTTTTTCTAAAGCAAACTTCACCCGATTTCAAACTACAGCAGCAAATACTGTAGGATAAACACATTCTCAAACTCTAGTGTGTGGTTATCTCTCAACATCCTCAATGCGCAATATATTTTCCGCGATGTTGTAGGACACTAGTCGTGGTGAAGACGCGCAGTTATCCCAATTGCACCACTTATCTGCTCTTGTACGTGTCTGCGGTTGAGTTTGGACTGCGACCGCCAACGAGCAGTGCACTTACTGTCAGCCATTTTGTGTAAAATAAAAAATTATTAATGAGTTACCAGTAAAATTTATCTTACTAAATCAAACTCACCACAAATAAATTTTAATAAATTTCTTACTCACCATTCGTACAAATGGGACATATTTTCTAAATATTTTCTGAAACGAGGTAAAGTGGGTCACAGCACTTTCGTTCTAAACAATAGTACATTTTTTAATTAATATTCCTTATTTGAAAAATTTGAATTTTCAAATTTTCGCGCGCTTTTTTTGCTGCTAACTTCAAGTCATTATTAACCAATCAGATGATTGAGTTTGATAAATTAACCAATAAAAGTATATGAACACTATTTTCTGACGTTAAATCAACTTTAGAATGAATATTTCAGTGAGAAAATGTAAAAATTAAATTTACTGAAATGTGAAATAAAATTCGGTAGTGATGAAATATAAAAGTAGATGGCCTATAAAATATTAAACAGTCTTATGCATTGGTATTATTATTTAAAAGCTTTAAAAATAAAATGTCAGTGAGTAAAATCTAAAAATCATTGAATTGAATTGACGGAGATTGTACGAACTACTCGATTGCTGATTGAAAAAGAGTGAAGAGACCACCGGGGAATAAAGAAGATGCAGCTGAGCTTCAATATCGTAATGGATACGATACCTAACCGAGTGTACTGTGCATCCTACACACGATCCAACCTAGATCTATGTGCACACATCTATATATATATATATATATATATATATATTTGGATGTATGCATGCACATAAAATAGGAGAACGCAGTGTATAGCACTTGAAAATCATCAGATGATATCATTCGTGATTTACATCGAGAAACTAACCATACATATATCTACGACTTCATGTCACGATACGAGCTGGTACACGTGTACTTATACCTTGATAACTTTAATCTATATTATTATTATTCAACTGTATCTTTACGCTCGAGTAACTTTAATTAAACCGGTATAAAAACCAGATCAAGACAAAGAACCGGGAGTTGAAAAATAATTTATCATGTCTCGAGTCCAGAGATAAATTTTCTAAACTCGCATCGTCATTAATTTATTTATCGACAGCTAAATTCATTGTTACTGCGAAAATCATTTTTATCTGCGAGGTAGTCACCAAAATTTTTTTAAAATCAATTTTTAGAAAAGTGGAATATGAAGAAAATTCTATTACAGTAACGAATTTTTTTTATTGATTTTAAATTTTCCCGCCCTTTCTTTGCGGCTGACTTCAAGTCCTCATTAACCAATCAGAGGATAAAATCTTGTAAATTAACCAATAAAATGTCAAAATACTATTTCTTATGACCGAGTCACCTTGAAAATGAATATTTTCGTCAGAAAATTAAGAAAATAAAGTTATTTCGTGTTTAGGAAAAATTTTCGAATTAAAAATAAGCCGTCAGGGAGTAAAATGGTGATTAAAAAATTTCTGCCGTGGCATTTAAGCCCTCGTAGTTTCTAGTGTAACAGTAGAATGTAAAAAAAAAAGTCAATGTATCTATGACATCAAAAGGCTTTGTAAGTCTTTATAAAATGTAAAACTTGAGGTAACTCAACTTGCATCGACCGTGTATGAAACTTTAATTACAACGACGCATTATCCACGAGAGCTCACGGCCGGGAGAACGTTAATTAAACCTCCTGGTAATCCGTCATGCTCCTCGGCTCATTCACAGCCCAGAAAATTAAAACCTGATACCTTAATCAATTTTCCGAGCGACCATCCAGTAAAATAAAATATTATAAATTATCGTCTAATGCTAAAGAATAATTTATCGATAAATAATTTATGATTTATATAAAATCACAGTTCGCTTCTGTGTCCGGTTTCCGTAGAGAGTTGCGTTGTTTAGTACGAGGCGGAGGTTGCGGCTCGAGGTTTGCGTTCGATAACAGGGTCACCCTGTCAAAGCTTATCCAACAGTGCGAACTACCTCTGTACCGCACTAGGTACGTCATCCTATCGTGTACCAGTACGCGTATACAGTAATACGGTTGTTTATTCGCGTGCGCCAGGAAATCGGGATATGAGATGTGATGCGAGATCCGATAAACTACGCACGCGCTTCTCATGAATATGCTGTGTGCGTGTTTAATATATAGTACTTTCTCGATTAGATACAATAGCTTTATATAGACGTATATATAAATATATAATGATAAGAGTAAAGATACTTGATTGTATTATATACGGTTGGTATTACGTACAAACAAAGCGGTAGGTTTTGACTGCTGATTAAATTTCAAAATAAGACACCACCCAATTTATTCGAGTATTTAAATCTTTGATCACTTGTGGCTTTGATCATATCAAAGTCATTTTTTTTACTTATTTTTAAAATCAAATTTTAATTAATTCGTTTTCACTACTAAGCCGCGATTTAATTAATCGCGTTATTGATTTTTAATTAAAATCTTCAGTAGTTTGAAATTAAAATTGAAAAAAATTCTAGTATGTCAGTTTTAAAGCAGACGCGGGAAAGTGGTCAGTTTGAATTTTTGTTGAAAGAAATTATTTGTAAATTAAACTCGAGGGGTAGAATGGGACAGAAAAATTTTAATTTGAGACATTAATGAGTTTGAATAAAAATTGATAGTGAGAAATTATCGATAAAAATAAAATGCAGATTTTTTATTGGAACATCTAAAAATATAAGGGTTTGAATAAAAATAAAAAACCGAGATATTGGAGAGTAAAAAAAACCGATAGCTATATTTTTATATCATAGACAAAGAAAAATCCCGTATGAAAATGTGGTTGTTGTTAGTAGAGCAGAGGCAGCATATTCAGGACGTTCTAAATTCGCCCGATCGACCGGATGTCAAGACCAAAAGCATGTGCATCCGGTGTGGGTTACCATCTCGCCGGAAAAACAAGAGTTGCGAGTGCCACTTTGGTATTCTCGATCTGTCCTCTTCCTCGTTATATCTGCGTCCACATTTTGTACATTCATTCTTAACCCCAACACACACACTCACCCTCGGTCTTCAAGTGTAATGAGTACATATATATACATATATACACATGTGTATTTAAAGAAATATATAACGATTCACGCACATGGAACGTAGACTATTAATACAAGTTGCTCGTGCTCTCTAATATCCGTAATGGTGCTTACTCCTAAAGAGCTTGGCAAACACACAGCACACTCTTACATCACGTCTTTACAAAAATACAACAAGCTATTAATGTCACGAAAAAGTAAACATTATTTTTTTATTTTATTACTTTATTATTTCATCCGACATTACCTCCAGCAGTTTATGGAATATTTCTTATATTTTTTTATAAATCATAAAACCAACTCATTTATAAATATATCAACCATTTAGCCTTTTTATTTATTTATTTATTTGCTTGTATTTTTATTCCGTCTATTTTTATATCCCTACGAATTCTATTCACATGCAAATGGCATTTTTAAATGAAATAAAATCGGAAGCGGGTTCTTCTTTTCCGTTAGAACTTGGACTTGTATTTATGTACTTTGTAGTTGGCAAGTTGCGCTGGTGAGTGACGATACCGGTGACGATGCAGGGAAATCGGAGAATATGCTGCCGACGAATAGGACTCCTGAGCAATGGAATGCTATCGCAGCTTTTAGTGCCTTTAAATATCCAATCACTTTGCTTAAAATTTTCTTGCTGCAATTTCGAACCGCTTTAATCTCGATTTGCAATCTTACAGGATTTTTAATACATTCGGATGGGGTATTGTGAGTGAAAAAGTACCTAAGGGATTTATATGAAAAAATTCACTCAACTCTGCATGCATTAGGTGATTGATTTTTTAAATTTGGACATTTTTTAAATTAAATTCGGCGATTTGATTTAGGGGAGGGTGGGGCAGAGCGGCCCCCCTGAGCCAATTATTACTTTTTGTGGCTTTCAACCATAAGATCACTTTACTTTTGTCCTATTTCGAACAAATTTATGGACATTTTGCCAAAATTCTGAAAAAAAAAATTTTTTTTGTGGGGCAGAGCGGCCCCACTCCAAAAAATGATTAAAAAATTTTTTTTTCGTTTTTTTTTTTTTTAAATTGTTTTTATCATTAAGAATGTATTTCTTTCTCTTGACAACTATTTGTGGTTTTATATTACTCGAAAAAAATTTTTTAAGGTGTAATAAATCGTTCACTCTCGATTACCTTAATTACTAATTGTTATTTAATAAAAAAAAAAAAACGATTCTATAGTTTTACTTTATTTCAAAAATTTATCAACTAAAAAAAAAAATTTTATTTTTATAAATTTTTAGTGACCAAATTTGCCTCTTACATGGAGAAACGGCCGAAAAATATGAAAAAATAATTTTTTCGGAAGTTTCGGCTGGTCCATTTTGCCCCAGGTGTTATGCGTAGGGCTAGAAATGTGGAATTATAATCATTTTTTTTTAATTTGACGATAAAAATATGAAAAAATCACTTTTTAAAAATTTTGGGCTTGTTCATTTTGCCCCAAATGTCATGCGCGAACATATCGGATTTATAGTAATTAGTCGAAAAAAAAAAAAAATTTTTTTTTATCAAAATTTCAGGGGGGCCGCTCTGCCCCACCCTCCCCTAATAATTGAGCGGCCAATGGAATCCCATTGGGAGTACGATTGGACTGGAGAATTGATGAACTATTTGACATATTTTTACATGACAGAGGTCAGAATTCACTGAAAAATTTGCGGACTGAATATAAAATTAAATCCGGAGTGAAAACGGACGATAATTTTTCATTTATTTCATCCCCTCAGAGTGAAATTTACTTCGGAGGAAGTAAATCTACACAATTTTTTTTAAATAGTTTTTTAATACAGAGACGTCTAATTAAATTTAATAAAAATATTATTCTTTTATATTTTTGTCTCTTGTTTATTTGAATTCATATTTTATTTCAACGCGGGCTGTATTTAAAAATTTAAATATCATTTTTTAAACACCCCGCCTTCGCTTAAAATATTTAATTTCATAAATGTCTACTCCGTCAACAGTTCCCATGATGAATATTTCAATCGTTTTATTTAAATTAAAAAACAAGTTACTTACAATAAAAACACGTGAGTAAAAAATAAAAAAAGTAAATATCTAAAATAAATAAAACTAAAATCATAATAATTTCTCTGCTCGATAAAACATTTTATTCAAATTCAAATATTTATTTTATAAACATCATTCTAAATAAACAAACATTCATTACTCCAATTAATACCTCTCTTTATTTATTTAAATACTCGCCTTAATTAATT
Organism: Microplitis mediator; assembly: GCF_029852145.1. Classification (NCBI taxonomy): domain Eukaryota; kingdom Metazoa; phylum Arthropoda; class Insecta; order Hymenoptera; family Braconidae; genus Microplitis; species Microplitis mediator. The sequence goes on along the minus strand of NC_079971.1, from coordinate 867,793 downwards.
TTCATTTCCACTAAAAATATTTAAATTCATAAATATCTTTACTCTGCATCATGACCAGTTATAAATATCCCTAGTTTTTTTCAACAAACTATTTAATTTACTCTACAAAAACTGTTTACTTAATTAGTAGACATATTTGTTCATTATATTATTGCATAAAATATTTTTTTTTACTTTATTTGACTAAAAACTAGCGATAAAAAGAATAAGTTATGATACTTTGAAGTGACTATTTAATACAACATCAGAGAAAAAGGGTAAAGAAAAAAGTCAAAGGTTCGTTATACGCTTGGGGCTAAATTTTCTCATCACTTTATTCAGATCACGAATCTCACTCACTGCGACCCGCGCGACTATTTTAACTCTTCCATCCTCACCCCCACCCCCACCCCATTTCCACCCTTTCTCTCTCTCTTATACTTTATAAATTTTTTATTCTCTTTCAGAGAGTACGAGTACATGACGTATAATCGTTCCAGATAACCTGAACTCTAGCAATCCTTTATTTTCTTGCGAGCTCCAACTGAGTGTAAAAGATGCACAATAGTCTGACAGCGGAAGTAACAAAGCAAAAAATTTAATGCTTTGTTTTGTTATTTTACCTTTTTTACTTTCTGCTAACTGATGATCGAACCAATCGCTCGTGTTTATGAAACATCCTCACAAAGGGCCAGCAAAACAATCGGAGAATGTCGATGGGAAATGACAAATGACGGCTCGTAAATGTCCATCGATCGATACCCGGTTTGTTTTTCGACTTTTTATAAATTCTTATTCTTCTTCTTCAGTTATTTTTTTTATTTTGGTCCGCAAACGCTTAGCAAACAGCCAAACAAATTCGTTAAACCGATGCTGAGAGAGACAAAGTGCTGAGGGTAGATCGTTCCCCAGGTTATCATGTGACCCTCCTATTCAGAGTACTCGTAAAATAAAAGGAGTTGCTAACTCTGCGGAAAGCAACCCGACTTGGTCACTTTTGTTTCACCGCATACTTATTTTTTTATTTATTTCTCTATTTTACGTCCCATCTTTTACTACATTTTTCCCTATTAATAAATTCAATTTTTATTTTATATCAGTAGTCTAAATTTATCGATAACAAGACCCGCGAAAATACAAAATTTTGTCTGTTAACGTTTCCATTAATTTAATTTTCAGTGGACTGGCCCATTTCACCTCTACACAGAAAATTAAATGATAGAAATTGTCATCTAGTGATGGTAAAATTTTAACTACCAATCCGATAGTAGTGAATATTATCTAGATGATTGAATAAATCATCTAGATCGTAATAATATTAATTACAATCCCTGATAGTAACTGTTATCATCCTGATGGTAATTTTTAATGTATCTGAAGAACGGAACGTTTTTCACGCAACGAAAATGAAGAATTTATGTAATTTGACTGCTGAAGGGGTAGTTAGGAGTGGCCTGCAATTTCCAGCTGACATATTAGCGCGTATGCAAGACATTTCAAAAATTTAGATCCAGCAGCTTTTTTACTTTTCGTTTTGTTTTTTATTTTCGTGTCACGAAAAACGTTCAGATCTTCAGGTGCATAATTTTTACCATCCTGATAATAACCGTTATCATCCTGATATTATTATCTCTATTAAAAAAAATTATAACGCTAACTATTTTGGCATTTAAAAACTTTCGAATCATTCTAGATGATTGGAATTAAAAATTTAGGATAAAAAACACAATTAGGGGAGGGTGGGGCAGAGCGGCCCCCCTAAGCCAATTATTACTTTTTGTGGCTTTCAACCATAAGATCACTTTACTTTTGTCCTATTTCGAACAAATTTATGGACATTTTGCCAAAATTCTGAAAAAAAAAATTTTTTTGTGGGGCGAGCGGCCCCCCTCCAAAAAATGATAAAAAAATTTTTTTTTTCAAATTGTTTTTATCATTAAGAATGTATTCCTTTCTCTTGACAACTATTTTTAGTTTTATATTACTCAAAAAAAATTTTTTAAGGTGTAATAAATCGTTCACTCTCGATTACCTTAATTACTAATTGTTATTTAATAAAAAAAAAAAAAACAATTCTATAGTTTTACTTTAATTCAAAAATTTATCAACTAAAAAAAAAAATTTTATTTTTATAAATTTTTAGTGACCAAATTTGCCTCTTACGTAGAGAAACGGCCGAAAAATATGAAAATAGTATATTACACATCGAGGGAAGTAAAGTAAGAAATGTCTCAGATCACATGTCATTGTTGGCCGAGGCGAAGCCGAGGTCAACAAACATGTGATCTGAGGCTTTCTTATTTACTTCCCGAGGAGTGTATACTATTTTTCTCCTCGATGGAGGCGGAAAACGGCAACTTCGTTTTGCACAGCGGGACGAAAGTTGACGCTTTCCGCCCGGAGGTGAGAAAAATAATTTTTTCGCAAGTTTCGGCTGGTCCATTTTGCCCCAGGTGTTATGCGTAGGGCTAGAAATGTGGAATTATAATAATTTTTTTTTAATTTGACTATAAAAATATGAAAAAATCACTTTTTCAAAATTTTGGGGGGCCACTCTGCCCCACCCTCCCCTACTTAATTTTCTGAGTGTAATTTTGATTTTTATATTTTCAAATTTATAATTTTTTTTTTGAAAATGCGTGACCTCACGTTGAAAGCTGAAAATGTTTTTGAATTTATTAATTCGTTACTGAGTTATCATAAATGGAATTTAAAACGAAGGTAATTACAATAGAATAATGATAATTGTTATTATTATTATCATAACTCTGGAGAAATTATTTCCACGTCGACAATTCGTTTGTGATTAATTCTTTGTTACATCACAAATTTATTATATTCAAATGAAACTTTATCACAATAACCCTTTTCATTAAATATAAATACACTGTAGGAATAACGCTCGCACATAAAAGTGAAGAAAAATAATTTTTTCTTTAAGTACCGAGCCCTTGGTCTAGATGTTCTATAGTATCTTTATAAAGTCTGTACTCAAAATATTAACCATTCAAAAAAATACATACTCTTTACATTTTTTACTTTCCGACTCACGTTAAATCGCACCTGCAATTTATATCTCTCACAAATAGTAAAGAAAAAAATACAATCGTAAAATGGCACCGTCATGATCAATTACGATCAATATTCCCAAGCAAAAAAAAATGCAATTTTTAATTTTACTAATTACCGCTGGTTCATTTACTCCCGCGAGGAAACGAAAATCCAAAAGAATCCATGGGGAATTCCATTTTAAATAATTTTCAAAAGGGCGGGAAATTCTCTAGATGCTTTAGATAAAAATGAAAAAAAAGGTGTGAAAAAATAAATAACATAATAGTAATATTTAGTGAAGTTGAATAATTGAAAATGTCTAAAGAGTTTTTGTTAACAAGCCGCGTCTCGAGAGATTAAGAAGGATGTAATATATTTATCAGTCACTGGGGATTAACTTGCACTTGTTGTACTAAAATACAGTACAAACTGAACTAACACATCTTAATTAATTTATCACTTTATCAGTTTGTAATCCGCAAGATTACTTGTGCACAAATCTGATCGAATGCTTTAAATAATCTATTTATTTAGGTCACGTTCATTAAATCAATTATTGAATAATTAATTATCTTCATTATAAATTATTATTAGAATTATAAATTATGTTTACGCGGTAAAATTAAAAAAAATAGATACATTTTTTGAAAAATATTTCCTCATTTATCAGATTAAAAATAAAATATTTACGTTCGTTAAAAACGGTAAATTTTTCTATTTCCTCTACTACTGAATTGTTTTATAAATATTATTGTTTTTAATTCAAATTTCAAGCCAAGTATTTGTACGGAATGAATAATTAATGAAATATTTTGCTAATTATAAATTTATGTTATTAATATTATTATTATCTCGTTGCTGTTATAATTAAAGGGAATATATATCCATGGAATAAGCAGCGGAAGTGAAAAAAAATAAATTAACAAAGTAGTGGTAATGCATTGGCTAGCAATGGATCTGAAAATAGATCACCATTAGTGAGTCATTATCCATACGGACGTAAAATTAGCGAGAACATACTCTAGGGAATAATCCTGCAACCTAATCCTGTGGTCATTACGCTAATTTCTCAGGACACGTATAGTTTATTTACCCGATCACATCCATGAGAAATTTTTGAAAATTAAAGATCGCTACTTTTCTATTTAAAAATTAAAAAAAAATTACTATGGGAAAAAGTTAAAAAAAATAATAATTTACTCATTTCACTGAAAAAAATAATTGGTAGCAGCTACCGATTATTTTTCGGTAGCTGCTACCGATTATTTTGGTACCAGTTACCGAAATAATCGGTAGCTGCTAGTGATTAATTTTTGGTAACAGCTACCGATTATTTCGGTAACGGCTACCGATTATTCGGTAGCAGCTACCGATTGGCAATTGGTAGCCACTACCGATTATTTTTCGGTAGCCGCTACTGATTATTTCGGTACCAGTTACCGAAATAATCGGTAGCTGCTAGTGATTAATTTTTGGTAACAGCTACCGATTATTTCGGTAACGGCTACCGATTATTCGGTAGCAGCTACCGATTGGCAATTGGTAGCCACTACCGATTATTTTTCGGTAGCCGCTACTGATTATTTCGGCACCAGTTACCGAAATAATCGGTAGCTGCTAGTGATTAATTTTTGGTAACAGCTACCGATTATTTCGGTAACAGCTACCGATTATTTCAGTAGCTGTTACTGATCGAAATCGGTAACAGCTACCGAAAAAAAATTGGTAGCTGTTACCGAAAATTAGGTAACTGGTACCGAAATAATCGGTAGCGGCTACCGAAAAATGATCGGAAGTGGCTACCGATTGCCAATAGGTAGCTGCTACCGATTATTTTTTCAGTGTTAAATCCCTTTAACTTTTGAACAATTGTCCTTACGGATTTTTTTATGGAGACCGAAATTGCAGAAAATTTAATCATTTACAACTTTGACGAATACGAAAGTATTCTACGACGGATAGTTTATGAAATATATATTTTGTAAATAATATAAATATGCACAGTACTCAAGAGATTATTAAAAAGCCATCGAAGCGCTAATTTATTTTTATTATCGATTAAACTTTAATCTCTAAGCTCGAAACAGCGAGAAGTTTCGAAGTTGGGCTGCGGGATCAACTCTCCAGAATTTTTTTTAAATAATAGCAAAAATAAATATTCAAACTGAATAAGCTCACAAAGTCTGCAATTTCCATTAATAAATAAAATTTTTAAAAGCTTCGATCATTAAAATTTAAAAAGGAAAAAAAATAATAAATTTCACAAATAAAAAGACGAAATATTATTTTTTTAAATTTCAAATTAATTGATGCAAAGCCGTTTGAAAACAAATTTTTTCGTCCAATAAATTATTTTATCTGGATATAAACAATCTCTTAAGAAGCTTAAAATATTATTCCATGTTCTTTGTATGTACAGAAGTTATAAGCACGCAGGTATGCAATAAAATCACGATTAACTTGTTGTTATTGTGCGAGTAAAGAGTTCACTCGAGTGTACAATATTGAAAGACCCGAAAGTACTTAACTTGCCGGGTAAAATGAACCCCCGTTCGATCGAGTAATTCCTCTGATGGCCTATGGAATTCAGCACAATTCCAAATCCCGCAATTTCGATCACGATCATTACACGTAACACAGCTATTTAAACCAATAGCTATTTTTTTTTATCCCCCTATTCCTATTTCTATTCCTCTGCTCTTTACGTCGAGTATTAATTTAAAACGTACCTGCGGATACTTTTACGTTGACTCGGCAGTTACGAGGAAGCTTATTCTGTTTTATATAGAATCGGGTCAAGAGTTAAAATAGGGCTGAAAAAAAAACGTGTTTGATTCAAAATCGATTATTATCAACCACCGATTCCAAGTCGGATTTGGGTCAGGAAGTATTACCAATTTTATTTCAACTCAATGTTTTTTTGCTTTGCTTAGCTTTACAAGTTTATAAAGTAAAGGAGTATTATTTTTCATCTTGAACCACCCACTGAATATGATTCACTACCAAACTTTATTAAATTTTTTTTTTATTGAAAAAGAGAATATTATTTTCATAAATTTGTTTAGTTATTTGCTGGCATTTTAAATTTCGGATATTTGTTATTTATTATTTCAAATTTATTGTGAATAACCGAAATATTTGTCAGTAAAATAGTTTTCGAACTGAGAGTATACAGTTTGAATAATTTCAGAGCTGGAACTTTGAGATTCTTCATAGACTGCAGTACTAAATTAACAAATTCGTCTGCTGATACCGCGAAGAATGAAAAAAAACTTAACTGCGGTACGTGTTTTAATCAATAAACAGAGATACAGAGTAAATTAACGAGTGTAATTACTGAAATTTTCAAACAATATTTATTAAATAAATTACAAAATCTTAGGATCGTATTTTATGTACCTGAAGTTTTAGATGATTTACATGGCAACAATAAAAATTTGATCCCAGGTCAACTCCAAAATTTTACAACAGCCATTTTTGAAATTTTACACCGAAAAAATAATTTCTTGGCAAGAAAGTTTTTCAGTCCTTAGAAAATTTTTGTTTTCACTTTATGATGCAAAATATTTTTTGCTCGAAGAAACTCTTTTTTTTGCGTATGATAAATCCCGGGTTTTCAAACCTAATTTCAAAAATTAGCTCATTTCCTACGATTCAGAAAATAAAAGTAAATTTCACGGGTTTTACCCGAAAGTTCAAGTCCTGGGAGGAATTTTCCAACCATTCCCATGATTAAATGCCACTTCTGAGGATTCTACACAGAGAAAAAAATATAGTAAATTTTACTAAAAAATATGAGAATAATTACTAAATTTGGATAGTAATCTTGAAACGCTTATGATTTATATGAAAAATTCATAAACAGATTAGCATATTTTACAAGTCGTTTAGTAAATTTTACTATCCTGTTTAGTAAATTTTACTATATTAGAATGGAAAAAAATAAAATTAAATTTTTAATAGTTTTTCAACTTTTTATTATTATTGATTATTATTATTATTATTTCTGTCACCTGTATTGGTGTTGGTGTGGATTTTTGTTTTTTAAAAAAGCATTTGATTCAACCGAGATTCGAACCCTGATCTCCCGCGCGCGAGTCCTTTCCAATGTCTGACGGCCCGATGTCTCCTTTGAACAAAAGTTTCAGAACTTGTAATACATGTTTGTATATGCTATCCCCACCAACTTTTAATTTTATCTATACATAGTAGAATTTACTATACAGATAGTAAAAAAATATAATCGTGTTAGCAAAAAATACATCGCGTATAGTAATTTTTAATATTTTGTATAGTAACAAATCCTGTATTGTATCAGAAAATTTACTTTCTTAAATTTGTATTTATTAATTGTACTCGATAGTAAAATTTACTATACAAATAGTAAAAAATATAATCGTCTTAGCAAAAAATACATTGCGTATAGTAATTTTTAATATCTCATTATGTAATTATTACTAACTAGTAAATTTTACTAAACGTTTAGTAATAACTACAATACAGAATGTACATATCTATTAGTGAATTTTACTATAGTATTGTAATTTTTACTATACTTTTTCCTCCGTGTAGAAAATTTTTGTTTTTAATTCATAATGCAAAATATTTCTTGCTCCAAGAAATCCTTTTTCTTGCGTATGGTTTAGATCCCGAGTTTTCAAACCTAATTTCAAAAATTAGCTCATTTCCTACGACTTAGAAAATAAAAGTAAATTTCACGGGTTTCACCCCAAAGTTCAAGTCCTGGGAGGACATTTCCGACTTTTCCCATGATTAAATGCCATTTCTGAAGATTCTACCCAGAAAAAAAAGTTATCTTGAGTCAAGAAAATATTTTTGAAGACAAACGTTTTCGGGAACCAAGTCAAGATTTTCTTGAGCCAAGAGAATTTGTCTTGGTTAAAAAAAATCGTCTTGGTCGGAAAAGATTTCTACTTTATCTGAGAAAATTTAGGTCTCCAAAAAATTTTCTTGAATCAAGAATATTTACCTTCAGTCAAGAATTTTTTTTTTTCTGTGTATGGTTCAGATCCCGGCCTAAGCCCAATGTGAAAGTTCCGATTGATAAAAATTTGAGTGTCAGTTTTAATTCCGCAGTTTATATTTTATTTTTCACCTGATCCCATCTCATGCATCCGACCTCTAATACGACAATTCAAACTCATGCTCCGAAATTCAAAACCTGTCAATATGGCCATCTCTATTCAAATATTAATTCTCTTCATAACGAAAATTCCACCGAGATATTAATCAAGACAAATAATAATAATAGTAATATTCAACCAGTACTCAGAATACTCTAATTGACAATTCATGAATAGTTTGCCTTTGATCCCCGACTTGAGACGTATCTGCAGTAATGAACAGTAGTGCATTCGATATCATGTCAGCCCTCTTACCTCAATAATTAAAATCATCAAATGAACCCTCAAATGATATCAAACTCTACTAAAAAAAAATTTAAAATTCTCCGCTCTTTCCTCGTAAAGTTGCCGTAAAAAAAATAATTCATAGCCCTTTCAAATAAATAGTTTTCACAGTAAAAAAATTCAATGAATTTTATTAAAATTATCCGATTAATTTTTTTTTTATTTCGCTTAAAAAAAAATTTCTGCTGTCTATTATTTCGGAAGTTTACATAAAAAAAAGTTTAGTGATCTATTAGATGAAATATTTAATGGAGTTAGAAGTGAAAAAGGCGTTCGCTTTTGAAGTAAGTAAAAGAGCATCAAAGAGTGGATTTAGTAGAAAAGCCAATATTTGGGTAATGTTAACAATGTTTTATCGTTGAATTCTCTGGTGATGTAATATAGGTTGATGGGAAGGCTTTACAGCTTTGACCCAGCGCAGTGACAGAAGTAGTTGGTTGTCGTCAACGAAACTGCCAACTAACAAAACTAACTACTGTACAACCTAGTAGATATACATGGGGAAGGGAGCGAATCGTCGGGGAGGAGAATGAGGGGTCCGGGGGGTACACAGGGAGCAGCGAACCAGAGCCCGGACCGATAGCAGACTTGCTTGAGTATAAACCTCCCTAGTGTGTTAACCGCCAGATAAACTCGTCCCCGTCAGCCCAAGTTCCTCCGTCTCCTTCTTCTCCGCTTGCTCCACTGCCCGTAAAACCCCTTCACTGGCATTACTCTCCATCTCCATCTCCATTTTCCATCCGCTCATATCCACTTGGTTCGCTGTGGGCTGCAGAGCTCTGTCAGCCCTCAAGTTACCCAGACCACGTGTTTCTTCTCTATATTCCTTTACTTTGACAACATAACGGTTCGGGGAGATACAAACACGCGACCACTAAAACTTGCCAACTCTCGGCGTACATTCTCACTTGTCATCTATTATTTATCCCAAGTACGAATATTTGCTTTGCTATTAATCGTAATTGAGATAAATTTGTTATTCTTTTGACGGCGAGACTTTAAATTACTTTTAATCCCTTGAATTTAGTGAGCGGAGCTCCCTTAAAGGAAAAAACAATCGGCCCAAGCTTGGCCGAGGCTTGGCGCAAGACTTATTAACTCTGGGGAAAGCTTGAAATCCAAGATTGGTCGAAGTCTGTCTAAGCACCGAAATGATAACACCGAGCCAAGCTTGAGTGACAGTATTGTGCCAAGACCGCATCTAAGTATTGGCCCAATATCGAGAGCCAGTATTGTGCCAAGACTATTGCTAAATAACCACCTATACTTATTAAACATAAATAAAAAAAAAAAAATATTAGCAGACATATGTGTGATTACAACATATATATGGAAATAAATTTGTACAATAGAGAAATCGGGTAGGTTGATGAAACTAATTTTTTTTGCATTTGCTAGGTCTCGAACCTGGTCCTTCATGGCTGCTAGGCAAGTGTCTTATCCACTAAGCTGTTATACTATATATAGAAGCCAGAGGTTTTTAGGTACCATTTGTTATTTAGACTGATAAACCAGGGCTTGTTACTTGAGTATTGGCTGAACCTTGGCCCAAGACTGGCAAACCCAGGCTTGTCACTTGAGTATTGGCTGAACCTTGGCCCAAGACTGACAAACCAAAGCTTGTCACTTGGACGTTGGTTGGATCTCGGATCAACTTTTGGAGGCCGAGCCTGGGTAGCCCAGTATTGTGCCAAGACTGGCCCCGTTGTCAATATTTTTTTTCCTACAAGGGCTGCTGAGTCGGTAACAGGAGCTCCGAAGTTCGAATCCAGTTCACGAAATTTTTAAAAAAATTTCGTAAATGGAACCGGTGAATTTTTTGACTGCAATTTTTAAAAAAAATTTTATTTTTAATTTAAAAATAAAATGATGATAATCGATAATCATAATAATAATAATGCTGGGGATGTATTGAAATGTAAAATTTACATATGATTAATTAATTAAACTAAATAGTAATCCATAATAACATCGTGCGGGTTTACGGTCACTAGTTTAATCAATTAAACTAATTTCGATAAAAAACATTTAACACATCAATGAAACCATTATTATAATTGTTACAATTTCCATTATCGTAAATAAAGAAAATTTGAATAAAAAAACCGTTTCTCAACAGGAAAAAAAAGTTTAAATTTTCTAAAAAATGAAAACATTATTGCCATAATGAATATTGTAGTAAAAAGTTCTGAGAAACTTATTAATGGGCTACCGGGAGTTGACAAAAAACGGGAGTAAAAAAATATTTAACAAAAAAAATGTAAGTACTCTAGACTTACTATTATTATTCTTTCACATTATTATTATTTTTATTATTACTTTTTTCCTCGGAATAATTCCCTAGTTCAAGAATATTCAGTTCTAAAAGTTTCCCGAGTTATATAACTTTTAAATTGTCATATCTCAGGACATTAGCTTTTAAAAAAATATATTATTGTTCAAAATGTAATTAGATTTAATTGTAAAACAGTTTTGCGAATTTTTTCTGCTCAAACTCGAGTCTTTTAATCGGATTAATTCGTTTGATCACCAACGTAATTATTAAAAACGAATTTATCTAATAATTTCGCTACAGAGAAGTAATTAGTCAGTAATGAGATTATATTTTTATTTAAAGCTTGTGTAACGTTCATAGAGAACTTTGATTGCTTGTGTCGTAAGACATTACCGCAACGTTTGTCAAGCTCTTAGAAGGAACAATCTTTCAAAGCAGACTCGCCGACCACAACCGGATAGTTGAGTCCCTCTTCACAGTAACCAGCGTATTTTGTGGTTCGATAAATGCCACCACTAATGGTCCAATAAGACATCTTAAGGCTTTGTTCTTTCCTTAATGCTCATGTATATCTCTATACATATACATTGAAAAATAAAAAGTTGCATTCAGTGCTCGTGGATCTTAAACTTTATTTAATAACTGCTTCCGAGCAATTAAATTGTTTGTCAACATTATTTTACAATTTATTAGTTTAATTACTTGTGATAAAGTAATTTTAAGTATTTTATTTAATTATTATTGTTATCGTTGTTTAACAAAATTTTATTAAACTTCATTCAGTGAAAATTGAATAGAAACTTTACGAACCAATCGCTTGTATTTAAAAATCAGGTACTGACTAGTGAACAGAAGGTCGGAGGTTCGATTCCAGGTCACGGAATTCGTGATTAAAATTTTTATTATTTTCATGACCTGTTATAAAATTATTACATATGTTTACATATAATCGATGATCATATATGATCATATCTTTTGTATATGATCATGTATAATTTTTTTATTCAAAATGTATGGTCATATGAATTCATATGTGGGTCATATATGCCCGTATATGATCATATCTTGTTGTATCCCAAAGAGGAAAGTACGACTGGCCCAGGCTTGGCCCAAGCTTGTAAACCAGCCTTGGCCCAGACTTGGTAGGACTCTGGAGTGATAACATTGGGCCAGACCCGGTTGCTAGACCTGGCCCATGCTTGGTTGCCAGTCCTGGCCCTGACCTTTTTGCCAGACCTTGCCCATGCCTCGAGGAAACGAATAAATTTAATTTAAAAAAAAAATTTATCATTATTAACCTCGTAGAATTTATGATCATTAACGCTTAAACTATCTAAAGGAGGTAAATAATGTGAAAAAAACTCGGTGAAAATTCTGCTGGGCTCCGGGCGCGAACTGCCGTCCTTCTGATTGCTGGGTCCGAACGATAGCTACTGGACGAACCTACTATTGTTAAACTGATACATTTATATGATCTACTTATTAAACCATAGGTATAGCCAAACTTGGGTAATTCTACCTTGGCCCAAGCCCGGGTAATCATTGTAACGGCCAGAACTGAGTACCCAATCTTGAGCCAAGCATGGGCCAATATAGATGTGCCAAAGCTAGGTTCCCCAGTGCTGGGCCAAGTAGGGCCCTGTCGTTCAACTCTGGCGGCTCCTGCATGGGTATGTGATCATATACAGACATATATAGATCATGTGATCATATATTATTACATGATTTTTTTCGTGATTGTAACTACAGTTCGTTGGCAGTAATTATTAAAATAAACCATAAAAATATTTTTTAAATTACATAATAATCAAAGCTGCTGTCTAGTTAATGGAAGGTCTAAAGTTCGAATCCAGCTTAAGATTTTTTTTTCCAGCTTAAATTTTATTTTTTTTTTATTTCATTTAAAAATTTTTATTCAGTTTAGGAAAGTAATTATCGGAAAATTATTTATAAATTTAAAAATAATCTACAGTAAATTATGAAAAAAGTACGTGCAGTAATGAAAAAAAAATTTATATCTGTATATTTAGATACCTATAGGATAATTCAACTTAAGTTAATTAACTTTTAATGAAAAAGATAATAATAAATGAGAACTGAAAATGAAACAGTTGTAAATAAATAAATAATTTAGTTAATAATGCTGAGATTTATCAACAAAGAAATGCTGTATAGTCTTTGTTCCTTTAGAATTGTCAGACAGCTCTTTCCTCTTTTCACAAAATTTTTTTCATTTTATTTCCTCTATTTTTCGTGTACCGACGACAAATAAGAGCGACACGAAAATAAAAGTACTAGAATAAAAAAAATAATAATAAGAGGATGAAATAGTGAAAGACTCGTTCTGGTGTTGTCGAAGACTCGGTCTCTTTAGAAGCTGCAATATTGCTGTAATTTACTTTAACGAGGTGTCCGTCATTGACGGTGGCGTGGGTGTCAGACCGAGGATCTTCCAGAGAATAAAATAATTCAGCGCACTGGAAAAATGAAAGTATTCGAAAAATCCAGCTCGTAATTAAATAAAATAAAATATTTTCATGTCTTCATTTTTATTAAATTCTACGGCTTAATCATAAACTTATATTTTATTTAACCCCACATATTTTTTCTCAGCTCAATTATTAAAAAAAAAAGTGTAATAAAATAACAAAGGTGTTACTCGATAGTTTAGAATTCAATATCAATGACAGAACAAACAGCGTACAATAGTTAATAAAAATAAATAAAAAAAAAATATTATCGTGAAAGTTTAGACCGGCATCCCTTGATATTGAAAAGCAAACGAGTAAAAATGTAAATAGGCGAGTAGTTTGTTGTACGGCAAACTCGTCAGGCACTTCCGTTACACCGTATCAGTTACATGTCGATCGGTTTTATTGCACCGAGACAACAGTTTTTATAGTTACTGCAGGTGTATAACTGTATGCATTTATCCACAATGGCTCCTGATAAAAACCAATATCGTCAACTTTACTACAACACATTTTCCATTACTTTTATTTCGTTTTGTTTTGTGTAACACGCTGATGATCCCACACTAAGCTGATAGATTTTCGTCTAAAAGCTCGACGTCTAGCTAACGTATAACTCGATAAATTTACATCCTCGCTTTTAAAACTCCGCTCGTTTAAAGTACCGGGACTTTTTTTCGGCGAGTGGACTAGCGGCCGTTCGGCTCCGAAAATAATTACAGTTGAATATCTATCAGCATTTATTGTCCTCAGGTTTATGAAAAATTTTAATTTATCTGAGTTTTATTTTTAACTTCCCGCTATGAAGATTTAAAATTTTTGGAAAAAGGAAGTTATTGGTTTCGTCTACTCTCTAAACATGAATTAGTGGAAATTTAATTAATTAGGTTAGTGAAGCAGTATTCACTTCATAATCAGTGTATTTAAATAACAAATTAGTGAATTCTCACTAATAAATTTAGTACTATAATTTTCACTAGTAAATTAGTGATTTTCACTACTGAACTAGCGATCTTTTCATAATTTCTACAAGTGAAACTGTTATTCACTTCTTAATTTATGAATTTCACAATTTCACTAGTAACTTTAACTAGCAAATAATTAAATATTTTACTAGATATAAATATAATTAATAATTATGGTGCTATTTTTAAAAATTTTAATAAAAAACTTTCAAAATAAAAAAAAATAGAAGTACAGAACAATAATATATTTATATGAAGAGTACGTCAATCTTAACATCACGGATTTTTTTATTTCTTCATCAGTTATTGTTTGGTATCATAACGAATATACTATTTACACTCACGCGATCACATGCGTAGGTCAGCACAGTGGATAGCATCTAAGACTTTGAATCGGAAGGATGCAGGTTCGAGCCCAGCAGTCACCGGGATTTTTTCATCAACCAAAATTATGTATACTTCCTCTAAGTAATGATTCTAATACATTAATCACATTTCGGATCTAATTACAAGTGTCTTATATTTTTTTTCGCAATATAATATTTTTTTTCACCGATGAAATCAGTGGATTCCCATATTCACTTTTCAATTTAGTGGATTCTCATATTCACTTATCAAATCAGTGAATTCCAATATTCACATATTCATTTAGTGAATATTCACTAATTCTGCGTGGTACGATTGTAGCATTGACAATTAGTGAATATTCACTTATCAAATCAGTGAATTCCAATATTCACATATTCATTTAGTGAATATTCACTAATTCTGCGTGGTAAGATTGTAGCATTGACAATTAGTGAATATTCACTTATCAAATCAGTGAATTCCAATATTCACATATTCATTTAGTGAATATTCACTAATTCTGCGTGGTACGATTGTAGCATTGACAATTAGTGAATATTCACTTATCAAATCAGTGAATTCCAATATTCACATATTCATTTAGTGAATATTCACTAATTCTGCGTGGTACGATTGTAGCATTGACAATTAGTGAATATTCACTTGAAATTAGTGAAAAATCACTAATTCATATTTAGAGAGTAAGAAAATTTATAGAAATTTCATAGAAAATCTAGACTCAACTCCCTGAGCTCAAAAACAGCGGGAAGTTTTGGGGTTTTTCTGCAGCCGTTTTCCTCAACCGTTTTTCAAATTTTCTATTTTGAGTTTAAAGGGATTACGTGTGATGTGGTTGGTAAAACTACCAGCTTTCATTTTATTGAATTTAAATATTCTGGTATTGATTTTTGTAAACCCGGTGATTTTAGTGTACTTGTTTAAAAATCAATAGACATATTTATTCAAGTGCTCGAATTATTTTTTTTATTCATCACAAGTGGGCGTAAGTCGAGATTTGGGAAAAAAATTTTTCTTTACAGAAAAAATTTTTTTTTTATAATTTTAAAAAGAAAAAAAAGTGTATCGTATGACTGTAAGTAAGAAATATGACCTGCATACACTTTAAGAGTAAAGTAAAAGCTTAAAAAAAAAATTTTAAATAACTTTTAGTGACTTGAAAAATAATTTTAAAAAAACATAATTAACCAAATTTGCCGGGTCAAAGTTCGTTTTTTATTAAAAATGATTAAACCAAAATAATTGATACAACTACTAATTTTAATTAGTGAAATATACCCGTAATGAAACTTGTAATTACAATGGACGTCATTATTTTGCTGGCTATTATACAAAATTAATATAAAAATCGTAATTATTCAAAATTAATCTCAGCTTTCAATCCATTCAACAAAATAACTTTGTAACGTGTTAGTAATTATCGTAAATAAACAATTGAAACACTGGAAATGCCAATTACGTGACTCTATTGAAAATAAAACAATGAAAATTCCCCGGATTACGCTTCGAGTTCTAATAACGACAAGTAAATAAATAATCTCTAGTATTTTATTACACAAAGAAATTTCAATAGTCTACACTATATATTTTATTTCCATTATTTGCTGGAAAAATTCCCGCAAAAAAATGCTTTGTTACAAATAACGAGGACACTGCTTCGAAAATTATTTAAATTCCCGCTCTGGAAACTGAAGGATTGATTTTTAAAATAAATATTAATAATAAACTTCCCGCCGACTATTTTCTCCAATCCGGTCGCAAAAGTAAAAAGTCTTTGACCGCAGGAATAGGACATTAAGTAGTAGACTACTGAGTGTACCAAGTGGTTGCAGTGACTCCCGCCGTTAGCAATCGCCCTCATAATTTGAATTTTGTTCTATTTATACTTTTTCATCTGACAACCGCCCAGCATTTTTAATTATCCCTGTGGGAACACAAGTACCCAGGGATAACGACGTCTACTTGAACAGGACTACAACTACCTTAACTACTTATTCATATTTATTTTCAAAAACTCCATAGACAGTGCCTCGAACTTTTATAAAAAAAATCAAAATACCGCTAAGTCAACTTTACGATATAATTAGACTTTTTATTAACTAATTTTAAACTTTAAATTTTAAATTATTAATTTTTCAAAAAATTACTCAGTCTATTCTTGAGAAAACACTTTTTTTAATGTGTACTTTTAATTTCAAATCTCAAAAGTCATTTGCGCGGGATTTAGAGCCAAAATTCAAATCAGCGTACGGATGTACGAATGTGCGGACTCTAAATATCTTGAAAAGTAATCAACAGATTTAAATAATTTTTGTGGGAACACAAAGAGGACATAGATCTGTACAGCCTCCCAAAATTTAAAACCGATCGGCCAAGTACTTTTTGAATTATCCAAAAAATAAATTTTCTTTTTTGAATTTTTTCTAAAAATTTTCTTAGACAATGAGACTTTTTATTAACAAATTTTAAACTTTAAACTTTAAGTTATTAATTTTTCAAAAAATTACTCAGTCTATTCTTGAGAAAACACTTTTTTTAATGTGTACTTTTAATTTCAAATCTCAAAAGTCATTTGCGCGGGATTTAGAGCCAAAATTCAAATCAGCGTACGGATGTACGAATGTACGGACTCTAAATATCTTGGAAAGTAATCAACCGATTCAAATAATTTTTGTGGGAACACAAAGCGGGTATGTGCCTTTGCAGCCCCCCAAATTTCAAACCGATCGGCCAAGTACTTTTTGAATTTTTTCTAAAAATTTTCTTAGACACTGAGACTTTTTATTAACAAATTTTAAACTTTAAACTTTAAGTTATTAATTTTTCAAAAAATTACTCAGTCTATTCTTTAGAAAACACTTTTTTCAATGTGTATTTTTGATTTCAAATCTCAAAAGTCATTTGCGCGGGATTTAGAGCCAAAATTCAAATCAGCGTACGGATGTACGAATGTACGGACTCTAAATATCTTGGAAAGTAATCGACAGATTTAAATAATTTTCGTGGGAACACAAAGCGGGCATGGGCCTTTGCAGCCCCCCAAAATTTCAAACCGATCGGCCAAGTACTTTTTGAATTATTCAAAAAATAAATTTTCATTTTTTGAATTTTTTTTAAAAATTTTCTGATTTATATCCAAGTTTTGGTCAATAAATAATTTCTAGTCTGACCTGCTCGAGTCACTCGACATAATCTTTTAAACAGGTAAAATACTGACAGTAATTTTGATAGTAATTATAATTAATATCGCGAGTGATTGGTGAATTGAAATTTAATTAAATAAAAATGATTAAGTGGATTCAGGTCTAGGGAAATTTCAAACTAAATCCCAAATGAAACAAGAGTGGTGATGGTACGTACCAAGCGGTGGTACAACCACTGCTACCACTGGCATAGACGTAACGTTGGGCGTTGAACGTTCGGTCTAGAGTCTAGAGCATAGAGCGCAGAGTGCTACCGATGAACGAGAAGAGATAGAGGTGAGATAAATAGAATAAGAGAGAACAAGAGGAAGGGAAATGAAATGACGCTGACGCAAATTATGGTAATAATCCTTAGGTAAAGAGGGGTGAGGATTCTGGGAGTGTAATTTACATTTAAACGTCCCAAGCGTACAGAAATCCTCAAACTCGTTCCTGTCTCTTCGCACGTCAAGTTTAACTATATATATATATTTAATACATACATACATATGTATTCATTTTGTTTTTTTAATTTATCAGTAGCCCGAAAATATCCTAATTAATATTCAAATAACAAACCTCCAATTTTACCAATGGAATAAATTTTGAAAATTTCAAAATTGTAAATTTATTTTTATTACTTTTGATAAAATTTTTTTATTTAATAACTTTTTGCCGATAAATCGAAAATTTAAATATTAATTTACTTCAGAACTTAAGAAAAAAAAAAAAAAAAAAAAAAACCTAATTTCGACTGAGGAAATTTTCGATGGGAAATAAAAATATTCTGCGATAAAAAATAATAATTAAACGTCACTCTCATATATTTAAGTATAGAAATAATCCCCAGAATATAAATTAAAAAATTGTTCGTACTGATTAGTATGAAAAATAAACCATAGCATAAACAAGAGAAATAAAGTCACAATAAAACGAAACGGGTAATTTGACAGATGCGCAATCGGTGACTTTAATTCAATGAGACATGTCGTCCACGTCCCTCAGAATGAATTTATCGAGATCGGTGCGATCGGTGGCATGGGTGGCATGGGTGTTACTAGTGGGTTCTGCGCGGCAACTCCGACACCACCTGGGTAGGAATGCGCTGCTCTGTCAGGTTACGCGTTTAAGGGTCTAATTGAATTGGCGTCGATCCAAAGTGCCTCGACGCAGCTTGCTCGCGAAAGTTACTGACAGTTTTCTATTTCACGAAATTCATTTATCTCGACAATAATACAACAAAACTAAATAATTAAAAAAGAACCGACCGACAATTTAATATTCCTTGTATGTGGACGTATATATATGTATATATATATTAAATTAAATTTAATTAATTTATCATAATTCAACTCCATTTTTTAGTTTAAATTCTGCGCATAAAGAGATAATGGAAATTCTTGAGAGCTTCTTATGTCCCGTAATACGCTCAGAATAATAATTTATTCCCGCGTATTTGAATTTAAAAAGGAAGATGAGGATGAGGATGACGATAAAAATATAAATAAATAATTTATAAATTATATGGATAGTACAGCACACAGTGTGTGCTCTGTACATACGTCTGTGGCTTTTGAATTTAACACACTGCCGCGATATTTTCCTTTAAAGAGCAACTACACCATATATATAAATATATATGCACATCACCGCCAAAAGAATTCACCCGTGCGAGGAATACAAATGTCTCCGTAGATTGCAACTCTGAGATTATTTAGGTCGGGGAAATGTATATGCACGAGAATAGTGCGAATAAATCCTTCTCGCCTACTATTTTTATTATTTTCCGTACTTATTGTTTATTTTTACCCTCCTTATTGTTTATTTTTTTTCTTTTTTATGCAGATTATTTCTTACACTCGCGCTGCTGTTGCCCATCAAAATTACATTTCTTTCAGTTGCTGCTGAAAAAAAAGTAATGAAGAAAATTCTTTGACGTGAAATTTAAATTTGTCATAAATTAAATTCAAACATTGATGAGAATGGATTTAATTTAAAGTGATAAAAAGACCGGCAGCTGCTGAATTATGGGAAATATATTTTTGAAAATTTTATTTATTAGATTGAAAATTAATCTATCGATTGGATTTAAAATTTGATGAGTTGTATAGGGAGTAATTAACTCTCGAGATTGCACTAAGAATTATTCAAATCAGTTAATTAGTTTCGGAGGCATTTACGGTCTACATTCACACATACGCACAGTTCGATTAATTTTTTTATTTCTTAAAATTTATCAGTAATTAGACTTCATTTAATTTTTCTAATCAATTAGATCACTAACTTGCAATTTAATTAAAAAAAAATTTTTATTTTTGAAATAGAAATTTTCAGAAGCTACAAAAGTTCATATCTTCTATAGATTCCCGCGAAAATTATTCAAATAAATAAATTAATTTCCAAGATACTAAAGTCCGTACATGCGTACACCCGGATTTGAATTTCGGCTCTAGTTTATCAAAAGAACCCGATCCTAAATTAATAAAAAACAATAAACAAAAATGAACTGTTTGAAAGTTTAAATTGAATCAATTCCGTTCTATTTATTTAATTTTTTTTTCAGTGTTCGGCTGAGCTATCACTGAAAAGATACACAAGAAGTATAAAGCAGCGATCGAGACCCAAGGGTAGTTCCAACTCCCACGAGTGATCTTACAGCTAACTTTCACAACTACGGCAAAGCTCACGTTAACGATAACGTCGGAAACTGTCCACGAGTATCTTCGGTCAGCATCTCGCGTCTCAGTCTATCTCAGCCCCAGTCCGATTGTTCATAGTCTAGACTCCTTTAATTCCCGGACTGGAGACTGTAGATTCTACCGTACTCTGAAAGCAACTCGACATGACCCACCACCCGAGCAACCAGCCATCAAGATTAATATATCTTAATCTAAATATATACCCGGCGAAAAGAAAGAGCCAGAGAAAATCGAACAACTCGGAAGATGTTGCCAGATATGTTTAAACGCTAATAATTCACCCACATCAATCAAACCGCGATAGCAGGTGGGAGGAGCTTTGCTAGTAACAAGTAATAGCAGAAGTAGTAGCAGAGCAGTAAGTTTTCTTGCCTCAAAGACGGATGGTAATGGGCTAGAAGTTTGTACAGAGTTTAATGTTTTCAGCATGATCAGCTAGTCGACACGCGATCTCGCTGTTACGTTCCACCAACTACTATTCTAGACCAGTCCCACTGTATACATCACCCTTTCTAGACTCCACTCTCTACATCCGAGGCTTTACCCTCCAGACTAAAGACTAGACTCAATGATGAGTGTTAGTGTTTAGAACCAGAGAATTCTAGACAGAATAACTTTACGTGGTTCAACATATGTATACATACAATACCCATGTATATATATATATATATATATATGGATAGCGAAGGTGAGCTTTTGCTACTCGTGGAAACACCGAAACGGTGTTGAGTTTAGGCTAAACTACAGAAGGCGGTATGCCAAAATTTATTACCCGATACGAAGTTCCTTTGGCTCTGGGACATGAACCCAGTCAACACGCGAATAAGATTCCACGGGACCTGGAATTATAGATTACCGTGTATGTTATATCTAACGGGATTTTAAAGTTTTATGATTTATGGCTGCTCGTCGATGAAAAATGCAAGCGGGCAGAAAATATTGGCGTTTATTAACCGCAGACGATAATTGTTGCCTCTGGACGGTCCACTCTGCATTATTGATCTGAAGAGTTTTTATATAAATAATAGTAATTGGATTTTATGATGTATATCAAGATATAATTGTTTGATTACCTTGCCGTTTATTGTCAAAGCGATTGGAGCCGATTGAGAGGACGATAGCGGCGAGATATGATCTGATTTTGCTGATAGAATAAAAGTATTTTGTAGATTCTGGTCGTCTGACGGGGAGTTAACTATCAGAGCTCCGTGCAAACCGTCGGCTTGTTGATAAACTGATTTAAAAATATTTATTTAATAGAGTTTGTGTTGCGAGTGGATTGGAGATTGATGATATTGATGGGCGATAAATACTTGAGTGGGCGTGATAGAAATAAGTTCCATTACTGTCGGGCTTAAAGTCATACCGGAAGCTGGTGAACGGGAGAATTGGACACTGGGTTATCATTGTGACGCCGTCCATGTGCGAAGATCCTTGTTGGCTGATACCGTGCCAGTGGAATGAGATCTCCGTCGATAATAATTTGTTGTGGACGAATATTTCTACGCTGTCGCCGAGACATATCTGTTGTGTTGTAATTTTAATTATTTATTATTTACCCAATTAAATTTATTTGTTCAGTTAATTCGGCAAGTGGCTTTACGTACTTCTATAGCTGGTCCAGGTGTCAAGCCGTTAATTAACAACTCGCTGTCTACTGAGTCCTCGCAATCCTCAGATTCATTTCTACAAATTCTGTTAAATTACTACTCTCATTTATCCTTAACTTTATTTTAATTTTTTTTCATTTAAATAACCGCCGCGGCAATCAGTCAGTCGTAAATAAACCAAAGATTATTAAACGCTCAAGTTTTAATAGGCGATAAAAAATATTTCAAGTCTTTTATCTAAAATTCCTAAAAAAGAAAATCCCTTTTATTTATTTATTTCTTTAATAATCTCAACTACTGTTCCGTAGTCTACACAAGCGTAAAAAAAGTTAGCAGAGCTTTCAAGACTGTCCGGCCGACATACATTCCTCTCTCGTTTTTCTATTCTTTGCTAAAGAACACACATTTTTTTACCCTCTTTCCACTACATTACCCGATACTACATTCTCTTTGTCCTCCGCACCCATATCCCGGTTCTGTAGCTTCTCCACAGTAAAAGACCCGGATCTCTTAGCGCTGTAGGCTCGCGAGGATTTAACTTTTTTTATCAGACGTTAAGCCCAGCAGTTAAGTCTTTAGCCGGTGTGCTGAGCTAAATTAAATAACTAATGAGAGTGCCGGTCATACAAGCATAAGTGGACGTCCTATTGTTAAATAAAATAATTAAATTACCTCCTTAGATAGTTGCCAAAGGTTATTATCATTATTTGATTTTTTCAGGTCAAGGCTCAGAACAATGACAATGAGTGTTATTAAGATAAGACCCTAGTTATTATTATTAAACTAGAGTGTAGTTGATAGAGTCCTTAGGGGGTTAAAAGGATCCAAGCGTTAAGACGTTTCGCGTTATCTGTAAAATAGAATATACCAGACTGACAATTACTGTTGTTGCAGCTTTAATAACCTCAAGATATTTCCTTAGCAATTGTTATGCCCTACTTCTTCTATTATACAGTATACACTCATAACATCTTACAAAAAATCATTATTTTTTACAATTTACATAAATTTTTCTAATCCAAACTGAAAATTCAATTTATCTTCTTTACGTTACTTCGGTAATTGCCTTGTAAATTTTTAAATATTCATCTTACGATAGTTTTTAATCAGACCGAAATTATAGAAAATTAAATTTCCTACAACTTTGTTCCCAATAAAAAATACCCTAGGACTGATATTTTTCGAGATAAAGCCATTTTTAATCAAATTTCAAATATTGATTTTTGAAAAAATAATCAAAGTCTTTAATCAGCTGTAACTTTTGAACGGTCCATCTTACGATATTTTTTAATCAGACCGAAATTATAGAAAATTAAATTTCCTACAACTTTGTTCCCAATAAAAAATACCCTAGGACTGATATTTTTCGAGATAAAGCCATTTTTAATCAAATTTCAAATATCGATTTTTGAAAAAATGATCAAAGTCTTTAATCAGCTGTAACTTTTGAACGGTCCATCTTACGATATTTTTTAATCAGACCGAAATTATAGAAAATTAAATTTCCTACAACTTTGTTCCCAATAAAAAATACCCTAAGACTGATATTTTTCGAGATAAAGCCATTTTTAATCAAATTTCAAATATCGATTTTTGAAAAAATAATCAAAGTCTTTAATCAGCTGTAACTTTTGAACGATTGATTTTTCAGATTTTTGTATAATGACCAAACTTATAGGAGACTAAATTTCCTGTTCCGTGACCACCTTAGATGTCTATTTATTTCATTAACTTTCCGCGATATTTGTTATTAAAGTTTGAAAGTAATTACTTTCCAAATTATTATTTTTATCAGTTATATTTTTTCTTGAATGTATTTTATAAGTTGACATCATAGAAAATTGTATAAAGAAAAGTGGTGTAACAGAGTGACAAGCCTTATTATTGTAGTGAGTACAATAGAGTGCTGAAGAAAGTCTTCGAGATCAGATGACGCTTTGCCACAAAGAGCTGCGGTGATGGCTCTTTTTTATTTTCCGGCTGTCTTTTCTACCTGCTACATGGAACCTGACAATCCAAGTGATTGCTTTTACTCCTTACAACAATGTTATTACGTTAGATTTATTTTTCTTACAATAATGGAGATAATTGCCATTAAATTATTTCCCCAAACTCAAAATCCTGCTCATTAAATAAATTTACGAAAAATATTTGAATTTCATTGGGTATTAAAGCTCGCGCGACTCATGAATTTTACCATAATCCCGATGCAAAATCTAATAATCTTACAACCTCGTACTACAAAATATAAATAATCGCCTTAATAACTACATTTTAAATAATATTTACCTTAAAATCAAGCCTCTTTCAAAGTAACCCATCTTCACCCTCTATATCATCCAGTTAATTTCCATCCCCACTAGCTCAAACAATTATTAACGACACAATCTGCAAACTTAATAACATCCGCACTGAATTTATACTTCAGTTTAATTAAATCTCGTATTATTTATTAGCCATTTAATCGGGAAAAAAGGAAAATTTTTTTTTTGTAATTTACCGTTGAGCAAAATGTTGGTCACTATCCCAGGTAACGAAATTTCAAGCCGAAAAACAATAATGAAATTTTTTGTTACCCGAAAAATGGCCCGAAAGTGAACACAAGGCCGAAATTTAGTCGGCGACTAGGCCTAGAAATGTCTGAAAACTTGAAATTTTTCCTAGTTCTATAATTTTATTCAGAAAAAAAAAATACTATGGTCGAAAACAGGCTGACTCAATTTTTCAGCCAATTTTCGGGCTTTTCCACTAGAATTCTACGACTTTTACGTAATTTTGGTCAAATTTCGGCCTCTTCGAATGACATTGTATATTTTCGGCGTGATTTCGGCAAAATATTTTTACCCGGGTATTGATGACTACAAACTCGTGAGCTGGAAGTCGGGAGTCGGGAGTTGGGAGTCGGGACTAGTATGAATGACGGAAATGTCGCGTTCTATAGAAGTGAAGAGCTTCGACGGTTTTTATATTCTCGAGGACCTGAAAGCCAGCAATACCAGCATCAATACCAGCACTAGCCTCTGTAGTTATGGAAGCAAGTGTAAAAAAACCAAATGCAAATGGATCTGGACAATGGGAAACCTTTTTTATACATTTACTCGGTGATGAAAAGCTCTGACTGGGAAGTAAAGCTCGCGTAGATGAGGCAGAGGCAGACGTAGCTTGCATGGTTACACGTTGACGATGATCAAGGCGGTTTTTTACCTCGTAAACAGTCACGCTGATGTTTACCTTTTTTTAGTGCTTGTACATTACACATACGAGCTTTTTTTCACCCTTTACAACAACCGGACGCCGTGAGCTAGTGACGTGTGTTTTTATTTTCTTCAACGTTCCATCAATGTCAGCTCGAGGATACATCGTTACTCTTAGTCCTCCATTATTGCTAAATAAACTGTCGGATAATATTTTAATTTAACAATACCTTGCACTTTATTATCATCATTATTATTTTTTTTTTTATTTGCGACTGTTTCGTTATCGGCTTGCGCCTTCAATTTTAATTGGAGCTGAGACATCGAGGGAACTAGACCTTGGATGTCTATTTTATTTATTACTTTTTACTTTGACCGTTTATGCTGATACCGAATTTAAATTTACCGCGCGTGTAGCAAAAATAAGCCACTGAAAATTTTACGTTATTTTTTATCACGAAAATCCGAAGTGAATTCGAAGGGGATGACCGTGTAATTATTTATTCCCTTGGAGTAAAATTCACTCCGAAATTCCGAAGAGGAGTTGGACGAGTGCGGGAACCAATGCCGCTAAATTCAAATTATAGAAAAATCCATTTCAGAAAATTTTAATAAAAAATCGCAGGGGAGGGTGGGGCAGAGCGGCCCCCCTGAAATTTTGATAAAAAAAAATTTTTTTTTTTCGATTAATTACTATAAATCCGATATGTTTGCGCATTTTTACCCCTACGCATGACATTTGGGGCAAAATGAACAAGCCCAAAATTCGAAAAAGTGATTTTTTCATATTTTTATCGTCAAATTAAAAAAAAATGATTATAATTCCACATTTCTAGCCCTACGCATAACACCTGGGGCAAAATGGACCAGCCGAAACTTCCGAAAAAATTATTTTTTCATATTTTTCGGCCGTTTCTCCATGTAAGAGGCAAATTTGGTCACTAAAAATTTATAAAAATAAAATTTTTTTTTTTAGTTGATAAATTTTTGAAATAAAGTAAAACTATAGAATTGTTTTTTTTTTTTTTATTAAATAACAATTAGTAATTAAGGTAATCGAGAGTGAACGATTTATTACACCTTAAAAAATTTTTTTCGAGTAATATAAAACCACAAATAGTTGTCAAGAGAAAGAAATACATTCTTAATGATGAAAACAATTTAAAAAAAAAAAAAACGAAAAAAAAAATTTTTTTATCATTTTTTGGAGGGGCCACTCTGCCCCACAAAAAAATTTTTTTTTTTCAGAATTTTGGCAAAATGTCCATAAATTTGTTCGAAATAGGACAAAAGTAAAGTGATCTTATGGTCGAAAGCCACAAAAAGTAATAATTGGCTTAGGGGGGCCGCTCTGCCCCACCCTCCCCTACATGATCATTTTAAAAAAGGATATAAAATTGACCTTGAATTTTTCGAAAAAAAGTTGATAATTTTATTATTAACTTTTTTCCGGTTAAAATGAATAAATATTCACAGTAAATACGATAATTAGTTGAAGCACTTAAAAAATTATTAATTATCACTCGACTAGTTTAACGCTGATAAGAAGGTCAGCTCGTTCTTATCAAAAGTGATCGATAGTTAAATGCTAATATTATTCTTGCACACAATTTCGATTGTCAAGTTCGCTGGTTGTCTTTCTAAAAAAATATTCGGAATGTTAATAATTTTATTTTTTATTCTGCCTGTTTCTGTTTATGCTGACCAATGCATGAGCAATGAATTAAAACTGAGCATGCCCGAAGAGTGCACGCGAAAATGCACCAAAGATGAGCCGCCGAAAATCTGCTACTATTTTTTTTCACTAGAATTATTCCCCGCTCTCAGCAAGTAATTATTTTTTGTGTAACTGGTGATTCTTCGAGAAGTTATTGAGATAAATGGACTTCTTTGGTGGTCTTCAAAAAGGAAATTCAATTTCCTACAACTTTTGTTTCTAAAAAAATCCCGTAAAATCAGTAGTTTCATAGTTAAAACTATTTAAAAGCTTGGGATCGGTTAATTACTAAAAAAAAATAATCTAGTCGCTTTAATTGCAGTAACTTCATAATTGAGTTTAAGTAATAATTTGTAGGGATCAAAGTTGTAGGAAATTTAATAAATTTTACTATTTTTCACTTATATTTAATTACTTTTTAAAATTATTTTACAATAATTGAAATCGCCCGAAGCATGAAAAACTAAATAAATTAAAAATAATTAAATATGTGCAATACAAATTTTCAGTGCATGCGAACTGTGTAAACCGACAACGACACAAGGATTGAAAAACAAACCAGAGTGTGCGTGTATTCTAGTTGATGGAATCGAGCGGACGGTTTTTTCAGTCAATCGAATGATACCCGGTCCTCAAATACAAGTGAGTAAATATACAAAAAATCGATACTCATTAAATATTAACCAGTTAAATTAATATCGTGATTCCCGAATAAATACCATACATAAAATATTTATTCAAAGGTCTGCAAAAATGATTACATAGTAGTGGACGTCGAAAATATGGCAGAGGGTATCGCAACGACCATGCACTGGCACGGGTTATATCAGAAAAGTTATCAGCATTACGACGGAGTTCCCTTTGTGACGCAGTGTCCAATCGAGTCTTTCGATACATTTCGGTACCAGTTTGCAGCCGCCCAATCGGGAACTTACTTCTGGCATTCTCACGTCGCGGTCCATCGGCTAGACGGACAATACGGTCCGCTGATAATCCGCGAGCCAAAGGAAGACGACCCGAGTGCTCAGTACTACGACTTTGATGAACCGGAGCACGTCATCCTCATCAGCGATTGGATGCACGAGCTGGCTACCGAACGTTTTCCCGGACTGCGTCATCGGTGGTCAGGTCAAAGTCCAAAAAATATTTTAATCAACGGCCGCGGGACTTATAAAGTAACTCTTTGATTTAACATCAGCTGATAAATATCAAGCCAATGAAAGATTAATTAAATAAATTTTTTTAGTCAGAAGATGGAACCGAGACCGAAATCGAACTGGCAACGTTTGACGTTAAACCAAATGCCAGATACCGTTTTCGATTGATAAATGCCTTCACATCAGTGTGTCTAGCGCAGTTCAACATCGAAGATCATCAATTACTATTGATTGCTCAAGACGGAGTTAATGTCGAGCCGGTTAATGTTGACACTATTGTAATTGGATCTGGCGAACGCATCGATTTTGTAATAAACACAAACAACACCGATGTTAAGACCTACTGGATACAAGTACGCGGGCTAGGAGAGTGTCAAGAGACCGAAGTTAACCAATTGGCAAAGCTCCAGTATCAAGGCTCTGATCAACAAGATACTGACCCCGGCGACCCTCCGACCTACTCCGATGGATTAACGCGTGGAATAGTATACATTCACTTATTTATACATAACATTCAATTATTAACTATTTACCCATCTATTCCAGCTCTACAATCCACTAGACGCGTCATGTAATCCCGAGGAGGGAACGATCTGCCCTAGTAATTTAAAAACTGCCGATCCATTTGACCAAGAAATTCTAAAGGTCGAACCAGATGTTCAAATTCGCTTACCATTTTGGTTCCATAATTACAATGAGACCGATACTTTTGATATATTATACAATCCAGATCCAGAAAAATATGCTGAGTATTTTCGTAAGGCTCGAATTTTTTCTCCTGTTACCAAGAACTGATAATTTTAACTACAATCGAACTTCATTGACTCGAATTTCATTATCTCAGAATTTCTCTTAAATCTTGACCCTCACTACGTTACCCTGGTGGATCCGAATTACGGTAATTAACCGCATTTTGCCGTAATTTACCATAAAATACGGAGTTTCTACGGCAAATTTGCCACAATTTACAGTAATATGGAATAATTTATAGTATTTTGCAGCTACTTACGGTAAAAATACGGTAATTTACCGTAAGCTGCGGTATTTTTACCATATACTTTCTAATGTTTACAATTTTTGCAGTGCAACACTTGAATTTACGGTAAAATATCGCAGGCTTGTCACAATTTCGCGGTAAATTACCTCGTTCTTACTGCAAATTTACGGTAAAAATACCCTTGTTCTGCCGTAAAATACCGTACGTTTACCATAAAATACGGAGTTTCTACGGCAAATTTGCCGCAATTTACAGTAATATGGAATAATTTATAGTATTTTGCAGCTACTTACGGGAAAAATACGGTAACTTACCGTAAGCTGCAGTATTTTTACCATATACTTTCTTATTTTTACAATTTTCGCAGTGCAACACTTGAATTTACGGTAAAATACCGCAGGTTTGTCGCAATTTCACGGTAAATTACCGCGTTCTTACTGCAAATTTACGGTAAAATACCCTTGCTCTGCCGCAAAATACCGTACGTTTACCGTAAAATACGGAGTTTCTACGGCAAATTTGCCGCAATTTACAGTAATATGGAATAATTTATAGTATTTTGCAGCTACTTACGGTAAAAATGCGGTAATTTACCGTAAGCTGCGGTATTTTTACCATATACTTTCTTATTTTTACAATTTTTGCAGTGCAACACTTGAATTTACGGTAAAATACCGCAGGTTTGTCGCAATTTCACGGTAAATTACCGCGTTCTTACTGCAAATTTACGGTAAAATACCCTTGCTCTGCCGCAAAATACCGTACGTTTACCGTAAAATACGGAGTTTCTACGGCAACTTTGCCGCAATTTACAGTAATATGGAATAATTTATAGTATTTTGCAGCTACTTACGGTAAAAATGCGGTAATTTACCGTAAGCTGCGGTATTTTTACCATATACTTTCTAATGTTTACAATTTTTGCAGTGCAACACTTGAATTTACGGTAAAATATCGCAGGTTTGTCGCAATTTCGCGGTAAATTACCGCGTTCTTACTGCAAATTTACGGCAAAAATACCCTTGCTCTGCCGTAAAATACCGTACGTTTACCATAAAATACGGAGTTTCTACGGCAAATTTGCCGCAATTTACAGTAATATGGAATAATTTATAGTATTTTGCAGCTACTTACGGGAAAAATACGGTAACTTACCGTAAGCTGCAGTATTTTTACCATATACTTTCTTATTTTTACAATTTTCGCAGTGCAACACTTGAATTTACGGTAAAATACCGCAGGTTTGTCGCAATTTCGCGGTAAATTACCGCGTTCTTACTGCAAATTTACGGTAAAATACCCTTGCTCTGCCGCAAAATACCGTACGTTTACCGTAAAATACGGAGTTTCTACGGCAAATTTGCCGCAATTTACAGTAATATGGAATAATTTATAGTATTTTGCAGCTACTTACGGTAAAAATGCGGTAATTTACCGTAAGCTGCGGTATTTTTACCATATACTTTCTTATTTTTACAATTTTTGCAGTGCAACACTTGAATTTACGGTAAAATACCGCAGGTTTGTCGCAATTTCGCGGTAAATTACCGCGTTCTTACTGCAAATTTACGGTAAAATACCCTTGTTCTGCCACAAAATACCGTATGTTTACCGTAAAATACCGTGATTTGGATCCACCAGGGTACGATGTCTCCCACCCGATGCTATACGTTTGTACCCTGGTGGAAATTTTTCGGACTTTTCTCTGAAAAACTCTGAAAAAGTCTTTAGAACTTTGAAAAAATCCGCAGAACTTTAGAACTGAATTTTTCAGAGAAAATTCCGAAAAATTTCCACCAGGGTATATAAAGAAATTTCCGCTCCGCCGTAGACTAACTGTCCGAGTTAATGGAGTTCGACTGTAATTTATCTAAATGTTTATGTATTATTTACGGACAGTTGCTGCGCGAGAAAATCCATTAGTAAGCGTAGTTGATGATGTAATTTTCAAATCACCCAGCGCGCCTCCATTAACGGAACCCGAGGGCCAAAATTATTTCTGCGACGGCCCGGACTCTGATTACTGCAAAGCAAAGAATACAACAATGCATTGTTCATGCACCCACGTTAGGAATATTCCTCTCAATTCCATCGTCGAAGTTGTAATCTACGACAGAAGTATAACTGACCGCGTTGTATTAATTATTAATAAACTAATCAATCGATTATTTACAGCTCCGCTGCCTTGGATGATTCATCCGTTTCATCTACACGGCGGACACTTCCACGTCTTCGAGATTGGAAGTCTTCCAGATCAGAAAAACCTCTCGGAGGAAGACATAGAAAAAGTAATGACCAAACATCGCGAGCGTCTGGTCAATAAATCTTACGAAAGACCTTCCGCTAAAGATTCTGTGCTCGTGCCACAAGGCGGCTGGGTTATTTTTCGCTTCCACGCAGATAATCCAGGTTTTTTAAATATCATTTTAATTTTTATTTTGAATCAAAGTACTCTCTAAACCTGAAATAGTGAATTATCACTAATTCGCAGTGGATATTCACTATTTGCCACAGCTAAAAGTCGACCACGTGGAATTAGTGCATATACCCAGTGATTTTAAAAAGTAGGGGAGGGTGGGCAGAGCAGCCCCCCTAAGCCAATTATTACTTTTTTAGGCTTTCAACCATAAGATCACTTTATTTTTGTCCTATTTCGAACAAATTTATGGACATTTTGCCAAAATTCTGAAAAAAAAAAAAATTTTTGTGGGGCAGAGCGGCCCCCCTCCAAAAAATGATAACAAATTTTTTTTTCTCGTTTTTTTTTTTTTTTAAATTGTTGTCATCATTAAGAACGTATTTCTTTCTCTTGACAACTATTTTTGGTTTTGTATTACTCAAAAAAAATTTTTTAGGTGTAATAAATCGTTCACTCTCGATTACCTTAATTACTAATTGTTATTTAATAAAAAAAAAAAAACGATTCTATAGTTTTACTTTAATTCAAAAATTTATCAACTAAAAAAAAAAATTTTATTTTTATAAATTTTTAGTGACCAAATTTGCCTCTTACATGGAGAAACGGCCGAAAAATATGAAAAAATAATTTTTTCGGAAGTTTCGGCTGGTCCATTTTGCCCCAGGTGTTATGCGTAGGGCTAGAAATGTGGAATTATAATCATTTTTTTTTAATTTTACGATAAAAATATGAAAAAATCACTTTTTCGAAATTTTGGGCTTGTTCATTTTGCCCCAAATGTCATGCGTAGGAGTAAAAATGCGCAAACATATCGGATTTATAGTAATTAGTCAAAAAAAAAAATTTTTTTCTATCAAAACTTCAGGGGGGCCGCTCTGCCCCACCCTCCCCTAATGTTTTAAATCTACTGTGTAAAAAGTGAAATTTTCACTATTTATACATAAAATTCACTTTTTTCCAGTGAATTAGTTGATCACTGGGAAAAACAGTGAAAATTTAACTATTTCAAGTTTAGAGAGTATCAATTAATTTATTAATTTGATGATCCAACAATAGGGTACTGGCTGTTCCATTGTCACTTTGACTGGCACGCAATAACTGGAATGGAATTAATTTTTCATGTTGGATCCGATTCCGATTTACCACCAACGCCACCGAATTTTCCACGATGCGGTTCATTCAAACCTCCCATTTGTTTCAATCCTTAATATCTAAAAATTGTTTTATAAAAAATTCATCATTATTTTTTAAAATCTCTTGATTGGCTGCACGAGCCAATGGCTAAGGCTGCCAACACTCGCGCCTAAGCTTGTTTTCAGTTTAGAAAAATTTTTTTCTCATTCAATGCAACTAAATAATGAACATTTTAACCAAAAATATAATAATTTACCCTCACTTCTTTATTAATAAATAAATAAAAATATCATTTATTACACAAAATAAATAAATAAAATATACAGTATACAGTAAAATAAAAATCTCAGCTCAATCATCCTCGAAAATCAAGTCCGGACCCTTGTGATTCCCGCAAGTCGGAAAATCAATAGGCACCATCGGCATGCTCTCTTGATTGCCGACTTGCAGAACGAATTGCATTGCCGGCGCATGTGTTGCTTCAATGCTCCGGAATTCCCACAACCAGTAGCCGATATTGTCTGTGTAAAAGTTCAAAATGACGTAGCCCTTATTCGGAACTACGAAGGTATCCATTTTCGGAGGATCGATGAGATTCCGTGGCAGCTGATTGGATTCATCAAGAGATACGATTTCATCTCGAGTAATTGCACGTCCGAATGATCGGTGTCCTATTACATTTACTGCGTATCCATGAGTATGGAAGACATGGCTCCTGTTTCCTCCATTCCCTAATTCATTGATAAATATTTGCAATTACATTAATTAATTAATTAATTAATTAGCTTGTGTGTTTGTCGATAAATATCGAATATTACCTTCGTCAATCATAATTATTTCGACTGTTTTCTTAGGCGGCACTTGTAAAATCTGCAAGCATTCGCAGAACTCGGGATTATTTCGGCACGCACTCGAACGGTCATCGATCGTGCAAATTTGATCTTCAGCAATCGCTTCCGGTTGTGATAAAATCGGCGACGACGGATACTTAAATGACATTTTATTTACCTGCGGTACTTTCGGATTATTTTTAATTGCTGTAACAAATGAAACATAATTTTTATTGACGTCAGAAAAAACCCACGTGTTGGGGAGTAAAAAAGCATGAATATATTTATGGGTATAGATATATATATATATATACTTACTCAAGTAAGAGGGGTAATAAGAATAGCCATAAATATTAAAAGTATAATCAGTCATGTCATCGGTGATGGCTGGGTAGTAGTTTATGTCAAAAGGAATATAATAAATGTCTGCGGGGTCGTTATTAATAATAACATTGGACGTTGTCTTTAAATCCAAGGAACAGAGAGTATTTTTTTCAATACTAGCACAGTCATGAGCCTGCAATTCTTCTGGGACATCGAGATAATGTAGAGGAGCATCATCTTTATCGGGAGCAGAGACGTTCGATTCCGCACTGTCATAAGTTAATGCTGCCTCGTGGATCAAGTGCCTACAGGACTCCAGACCTTGAACTACCATCCGATATTTCGATCCCTGTCTATTTGCATTCAATGTCAAATCTATTCTTTCCCCTAAAAATAAATATCATGACGAGCTATTAATCTTGTCCATTAAAATATTCAGTACTTGGTAAATATTTTTATTTATTAATAATTAAATATTAAAGTGGGCAAGTAAATAGGGGAGGGGGTCAACGGGGTACTTGGGGAAATTATGACTTATCGAATGCCCCCTCCTCGAAAGAGTAAACTATGCGCATGCGCACTTGCTTCTACATGAACTATGCATGTGAAATATACGTACGCATAGAAATGTATAAAATAGGGTGGGGGGACAGCGTAGCTCGAAATTCAGGGGAAGTTTCGAGTTAATGGAATTCGATAAAAAACAAAATATTTTCAAGTACAATACACTGAGAGAAAAACATGGGAATTTTTCCAATTTTATTTAGGAGAAATTCCCTTGTTGACATAGCAAATTTTGCTTTATCAACATGGGAAATTTTACTAGGGAAAAATTAGAATATAACCATATATTATAGGAACTTTACCCATATATAATAGGAATATCTTCCATATTGCCATCGGAAAAGTTCTTCTGTTAACATTGCTGAAATTCTTTTTTTTTACATGGGTATTTTTACTATGTCAGTATCGGAATTTTTTTCATGTTACCGGAGTAATTTCTTCTACATTGACGTGAGATTTTTTCCCATGTTAACATGGAAAAAATTCCTCTGTTACCATAGTAAATACTCC
The DNA here is from genome assembly GCF_029852145.1 of Microplitis mediator. Taxonomy (NCBI): domain Eukaryota; kingdom Metazoa; phylum Arthropoda; class Insecta; order Hymenoptera; family Braconidae; genus Microplitis; species Microplitis mediator. The sequence goes on along the minus strand of NC_079971.1, from coordinate 832,920 downwards.
TATGTTGACAAAGTAAAAAATATCCATGTTGGCATGAAAAATTTCCATGTCAAAATAGGAAAAATTGTTATGTTGCATGGAAAAAGCTCACAATAAGCTAAAACCACTAAAATACCAAATATTTTGGTCATTTTTATCATTTAGTCCTTAAAGCGATGAAATAGAGATGTGTGAAAGTTTTAAAATTTACGAAAATAGAATTTCAAAGTTTCCGAAAATAGAATTTCAAAGTTTCCGGAATAATTTTGTGTAATTTAATTAAAATTTTTTTGTAGCACCTACCAATGAACAAATGTTTTTATAAATTCGACTAATATAAACGAGTACGTAAAAATCAATTACATCGTATTTCCGACAGTATAGAATCATCAGTTCAATTAATTAATTTTGATTTACTTAATAAATTACGTAAAAAAAAACATCAGTTTACAAATCTTTCATTTTTACATACATGGGAATTCGACTTTGTTAACATGGGAATAATTTCCATGTTAACATAGGAAATTTTCCCATATTGACATTGAAGAATTTCCTATGTTATTAAAGGAATTCCAGCAATGTTAACACAGGAATTTTTTCAATGTCCACATGGGAATTTTTCCCATGTTAACATTGGAATTGTTCCTATATCACATAGTTATTTTTCCAGTGTTGATATAGGAAAATTTACACTGTCAATCTAGGAATAATTCCTATGTAACAAATCAAAATTTACCATGTGGCATAGTTACAATTCACATGTTGACATAGTATAATTTACAATGCCAATAAAAGAATTTTCCCCAAGTCAAATTGGAAAAATTCCCATTTTTTTCTCTCCGTGTAGGAACTCAAAATCATCATTTGGTATTCAAAAATACAAATAGTAGTTTATTGATAATTGTAATTACGCAAATTCGAGGCTTTAAAAAATAAAAAATAATATTTATAAATTAAGTTAGAGCCTTCTGATAAAAATACAGTTTTAATTACTTCCTTAATCTAATTACAATAAATGTAATTTAAAAAATACTATACTATATCTTACATTATAATCACATTTCCATTACAAACTTAAAAATAATTAATATTAATAACAATAATCCCTGATAGATAAAATTTAATTAAAAAAATGTAATCTATCGTTCGGCATACGCGCCGATCTCGGCTTCAAAGAGGATCTGGTTAATCCTGAGTTTGGCGACGGATCTCGAATAAGCGTCAGGTATTTCCGACAGCTGGACAGCGATGCTCTCGCCAAACTTAACAAACTCTTCTCTAACTCTTTTGTAGCTCTGAGTTTCCGCAGCTCTGATTTCCTCATTACCGTATTTCGGGCTCTCGCTATTTATTTTCCCATCAAACTCTCGTTCCACCTCCATCCCCATCCCCATCCCCATCTCCACTTCCGGTCCCGGTTCCGCGAGGTCATCAGCTCGTTCCAATTCACTGTCTTCCGTAAAAGCGAAGCTCTCCGGGTCAATGTCGCTCACCAAATACTCTTCGTCCTTCTAAAAACCGACCAACCAACCAAATAAATTTAAATTAAACAAAATAATTTAATTACTTACCGCTAATTAAGGGGGATAGCCACTGTGAAATTTCAAAAAAAAAAAATTTTTTTTTTTTTTATTAAATCAAAGTGTATATGTTCAAAAATATGTATCTAAAGTTTTATATGAAAATTCCGAATATTTTTCAAGTTATAGTAATTTTTGTGACAGCGCGACAACTGAACGCGGCATCGACTAAAAACTTTAAACGCATTTTTCTCAAAACTACTTTTTTTGAACTGGTGGCATCTGTAATTTGCATAAATATCAACCGATTCGCAACTTTTTTTTTTGCCGTATTCGTCTATTCAGTAGCTATAGTTGCACGTAGGGGATTTTGAAAATTTTGATTTTTAAGATTTTTTAGGGCTGTTTGAATCCAAAAAAATGAGAAAAAGTAACGAAAAAATTTTTAATATGTCGCCATTTTTTTTCAAATTCAAATTTTCAAAATCTCCTATGTGCAACGATAACCACATGCATACAGATTACAACGCCGTTTGGTTTTTTTGTTTCTGATAATCCGTTTTTGAGTTAGAGATGACACCGTGGTGGGGGAAATTTTTTTGTTACTCCACAAAAATGCTTATAACTTTGTAACAACATGATATTTTTTAATGAAAATTTAGGAGAATCATCTTCAATGTATATTTTAGAAAACAAAAAAAAACCCGATCCCCAAATTCCTTTATTATTCCAGTAAAAAAAATTCCCAAAAATCACCTATTTTTTCGATCCTCATAGTGGCTATCCCCCTTAATAAATCAAAATATAAAAACCGACTTACCTTCTTTTTATTACTATACCTCCGGGTACCGAACTGTAAAAACTCCATGGCCTTGTAAGCAAACCACTTGGAAACATAAACGTCATCCGGTTTATCGGCATGTTCCCGACTTATTTGAATTTTATGAACTTCTCTGGAGTACTGACACTTCAAATTTGTTATTTTTTTCTCAACCTCCAACACATTGCAGCCAATTGAATCGGCGAGTTGTTGTATCGCGCACTTACGTTTTACGCGATCGCGATATCCACGTGAATTCCAGTCCCAGAGCACGCGTCTTTGTTTATACTCTTTGAGCAGCAGCAACGTTTTATCACGTGTCCACTCCATCTTACTTAATTTAAATCTAACTCACTCACAATCTGATCAAACAGATTAATAAATAAATTAATGGGTAAATAAATAAACGGAGAGTTCAACAATGGGATTAAATTAAATGATAAAGTTGTCGAGTAAGACGCTTGAGGATTTAAGTAAAGAAACCGTCGTCAGAAGATTCGGTAACTGAGTCTGCGCGAAAGTAAAACACAAAAGAAACCGTGAAAGACCAAATAAAAAGACCCGGTCCCTTCTATTCTTTGTTTGATTTTTTTGAGGTTCCCTTCTCTTTTTATTTTATACCTAAACCTAGATCATCTCTCTTGTGGATCTTCTTGCCGGTGTACATGTATGTAAATATATATGTATATATATGTTTATATATTAGATTGCTCTACTGGCTGTCTTTGGCCTCGTACTTTAATATAGACGGGAACCACGTGAGCTATGAACGCGATACATGTTTTGGAGACCGAGTATGAGATGAAGGATCTCAAGAAGAATAGACTGACGGACTCACGTTGGATCGTCACGAAAGCTGCTTGTGAATCGCTAAACTGACAAAGGATTTACGGGATCCGCGGGAGTGCTAAGTCTATATTAAATTTAGAGGACTGAGATGATCAGTAAAGATTTGGGTCAAAGAAAATTTTGCCGATAACTATAATTAGTAATTAATTAATTTAAGTTACCTGGGAATATTATTACATGGACTGTCTCGACTTCTTTGACGAGGGTACTGCCGACGGCGATGGCTGTCAGCGGATGCTCGTCGATGAAAAATGCAAGCGGGCAGAAAATATTGGCGTTTATTAACCGCAGACGATAATTGTTGCCTCTGCGGACGGTCCACTCTGCATTATTGATCTGAAGAGTTTTTATATAAATAATAGTAATTGGATTTTATGATGTATATCAAGATATAATTGTTTGATCACCTTGCCGTTTATTGTCAAAGCGATTGGAGCCGATTGAGAGGACGATAGCGGCGAGATATGATCTGATTTTGCTGATAGAATAAAAGTATTTTGTAGAGTCTGGTCGTCTGACGGGGAGTTAACTATCAGAGCTCCGTGCAAACCGTCGGCTTGTTGATAAACTGATTTAAAAATATTTATTTAATAGAGTTTGTGTTGCGAGTGGATTGGAGATTGATGATATTGATGGGCGATAAATACTTGAGTGGGCGTGATAGAAATAAGTTCCATTACTGTCGGGCTTAAAGTCATACCGGAAGCTGGTGAACGGGAGAATTGGACACTGGGTTATCATTGTGACGCCGTCCATGTGCGAAGATCCTTGTTGACTGATACCGTGCCAGTGGAATGAGATCTCCGTCGATAATAATTTGTTGTGGACGAATATTTCTACGCTGTCGCCGAGACATATCTGTTGTGTTGTAATTTTAATTATTTATTATTTACCCAATTAAATTTATTTGTTCAGTTAATTCGGCAAGTGGCTTTACGTACTTCTATAGCTGGTCCAGGTGTCAAGCCGTTAATTAACAACACGCTGTCTACTGAGTCCTCGCAATCCTCAGATTCATTTCTACAAATTCTGTTAAATTACTACTCTCATTTATCCTTAACTTTATTTTAATTTTTTTTCATTTAAATAACCGCCGCGGCAATCAGTCAGTCGTAAATAAACCAAAGATTATTAAACGCTCAAGTTTTAACAAGCATTAAAAATCATCTCAAGTCTTATTTAAAATTATTACTGTACTTATATTTTATGCCCGAGAAATTTAAAAACCGATTGTAAAAAATTTATCTACATTTTGCTTTCACCATTTCATTGAATGAGATCTCACCTCAAAAAAAATTAAATCCATAATTAACGTTAATTAAAATCCCCCTAATTTCACCTTAATAATATAAATATAATTATTAAAATTAATACCCAATATAATTATCTAGTAAATAAAATTCCAACGCAAATATCATTTCTCCTTAGAACTGATACTCGTAATCAAAATACCGTTAGCTAAAACGGATGAGCGCACGAGAAGATTGAAAGGTACAGAAACAAACCATAAAAATAACACGCAGTTCATAAAACAAAACTACCAGTTTGTTTACGATCTCTTAAAAAAATAAAAATAAAACAAACAATAATTCAATTTACAAAAAAAAAACTCACGTATTTAAATTATGGGCTTCCGTAACAACAAAATTGTATTGACATTTCAGTGACTCTCCACTAATACACTGACGTTTGCACTCATTATTAAATTCCCCCGCTAAAAAAAAAATTTTTCAAATGTCAACTCTACTAATTTTGTAAAAAATAAAAAATAAAAAAAAAAACTCACCGATTAAAGTCAACGGTAGCAAATATATGAAACTTGTCGCACTCATCATGACCTCAATCCCATTTTTGCAAAAAAAAAAATAAATGAGTAATTTAGAGATTGAATTTTTGAAAAATTTTATGTCCAAGAGGACTGAGGTCCGCGAATCGAATGAGAGAAAGCTGAAATAATTTAAGGATCTAGGATACTGCGAACTGGCAATCAAAAGTTTTTATCCCCTGGTGTTTTAGCAGAGATGGAGATGGTACTGGTACTAGTACTGGTACTTGTGGAAGTGGCAATACACATTTATATCACATCTTTACTACATTAATGTACACAGTTACGCTCGCGTGTATCATGAGTGAGAACCGGTCTGCCGTGACGCTGGACCTTCCTCTTGTTCTTGACCATGACACGCGAATAAGTAAATTAACCGTTAGGAAATTTTACCCGTAGTACCAGACAATTAATAACTTATGATTGGTAGTCGATAGTTTAAATAATTTAATAATATAAATATATTTATTTAACATTTAAAATATTTGTCAAGTTAAGGTAAAATTATTTTTAAAACTACGCTAATATACGAGCTATGTTTGCTTTGTAACACTCGAGGCTGCACAGAGGGATCCCCGTTCTGGAGCAACAGTATTTTTTTGGATTATTGCAGTCATCTACTCCACATTTTATTACTTCCGGTATTTTTTTTCTGAAATAAATCAGTAAAAATTCTAATCAATTTTTTTTTTTAAAACAACAATATTTTAAATTCTATAGATATTAAAAAATTCACTCACACAACAGATGGAGGTAAAGGAAAATCAACACCAGGAGGTAAAGATATCGAGGACCCGTCCAAAGTTATCCTGTAAGACACTAAGGGTACCAGCCGCTTGGACATCCTGCCCCTGGACATCAGTTTCGATGTCTTGGACTCCTGTTTCTTCAGCAGTCTCTCCATTGTTTTTTTCTGCAAGCAATAATTACCAATCATCCAATCATTCCCTACTAGCAAAAAAACACCGGCACACAAAAAAAAATAAGTTCTCTGTACTTTTGACGGGACTGATTTATTCCCATGTATTTTGACCCGCTGAATCTGAATCCGAGGTCCGTTTAACCCGTACACCCTCAGATTTTTAGAAAACTTTAAAAAACCTCAAAAAATCACAAAAATCGACCGTTTTTTAAATTTGTAAATTTTCTTAACTCTAACTAAGCATGATTTTTATGTATTTCGGTCCTCCGCATACTAACCTAAACTTTATTTAAAACATTAGCCATTTAAAGTCTGAGTAAATTCCAAAAAACCCCAAAAAATTGCAAAAAAGCAAAAAAATTCTTAGTATTGTGATGAAAAAAATTTTATAGGGCTAAATAAATAATTATTTTCATGTATGTTTATCTGTCACATATAATTCTCGAACATCCATGGCTCAGACATCTCTAAAATTTTAAATAAATGGCAAAAATTCCCAAAAAATCGAAAAAAATGAAATTTGTTATAACAAAAATCAATTTTTAAATCGAAATAAATAAAAAAAATCATATTGTTCGATCTGTGATATATATATAAAAAATATTTTGGCCTAAAACATAAAAAAATTTTAATATGCTTCAAAAAATCTTTTTTGCAATTTTTTGGGGTTTTTTGGAATTTACTCAGACTTTAAATGGCTAATGTTTTAAATAAACTCGAGGTTAGTATGTGGAGGACCGAAATACATAAAAATCATGCTTAGTTAGGGTTAAAAAAATTTATAAATTTAAAAAACGGTCGATTTTTGTGTATTTTTGAGGTTTTTTTAAGTTTTCTAAAAATCTGAGGGTGTACGGGTTAAACGGACCTCGGGTTCGGATTCAGCGGGTCAAAATACATGGGAATAAATGGGTCCGGTCAAAAGTACAGAGAACTTATTTTTTTTTGTGTGCCGGTGAAATTAAACAAATAGAATAATTACTTTGTCTTTCTCTCTTTTTTCATCGGCCATCTGCTTGCGCTTCAAAGATTTCAGTGCCGCTTTCTGTATAGCTTCTGCTGTCATTACTTTTTCTTTGTACCCAGTAGGCAAAGACATCAATTGTTCGACCCCTGGATGTGGCTCCGTGTCAGTTTTTCTTTCAAACATGGCGCGTTGTCTTGCTGTCATTAGTTTTGGATCTTTAGGTTTTATTTTTTTCAATTCATCATCTACCTGATTAATTAAATAAATTAATTAATTAAACTGTCGACTCTCTAAATGTAGACCTAGACCAAGACCTAGACCTAGATCTTAGACTCTAGACTTGACATAAAAAAAAAAATTACCTCTTCAAGTTTACCAGACTCAATAGCATCCAGCCAACGTTCCTCTTCACTACTGGTACCACTATCTCTGGCTTTACCATTTTTCGATACTTTTTTTTTAGTCTTCGGTGATGCTGAGGTTCCAACCGAACTCGTTGCATTTTTTGACAATTTATCAAAAACAATATCATCATTTTTTTTACCTCGACTAACTGACAGTTTCTTTTTATCAATCAGAGGATTTGAACCAACGACCGCTTCATGAATTAATTTCTTTTTTTTGTGTTTCTTGTGTTTGTGTTTTTTGTGCCGCTTCAATGGTATTGTTTCTAAAAAAAAATTATTAATTACAATTACAATTAACAATTAGAGGTTAAATTTTACAAAATATAAATTTACTTACCAATTAAACCAACACTTCCAGTGGCTTCTTTAGGTTTTCCCATTTTACTTTTATTCAAAATCAAATTTAATTAAAAATAATTAATAATTACAATTACAATTTATCTAGACAAATGTAAACAAATAAGACATTACAAATTACAATTACAGATCATATATCAACTACTCGATAAGCTAGACTTCGATTATTAACAATCGATACCTAGAATTCCCATTTAGCGCCAATTTAAATTTTTCAAATTTCGCGCGCTTTTAAAAATTGATTTTTTCAATAAAATTACACGTTTTTCGTAATTAATAATTAAAATAAAAGTAATTAACATAAAAATAAATGATAATTAAAGTAGAAAATTAATTATTTATTAATAAATTGTAAACAAAAATTGTATTTATTAAAATACGATGTAATTACATGACATCAATTGATTTTATTATGAGCAATTAAATATGCAAATACAATTAACAGTTAAACAATTATATTTATATTTAAATATATATAAATATATATATATACTTACATATAAATAATTAGTGATTGTAACAATCTTATAATTAAATTCGACTATTAAATTTTTACTGTATATTTAATTAACGTCAATACAGATTTTATTTTATTTAAATTAATAATCATAAATAATTAATTATTAATTATTATAAATTTACCCTGTCGCGAAAAATTGGCAGTATTTAATTTAAATGAATGCACTTGGAAAATTAAACCAAAGAAAAAGAAAAAAAAAATATATAAATACGAAGAATTAATAAATAAAAATAAATCTACATATTTTACAGAATTTAAATTATAAGTCCCATTAAAAAAAGTTAATTACTGGTTTATTAATAAATATGTTAACGTGTTTGGCACTTAGTCTGCTTGATAATTAGTGCGAATAAATACTTTATTATTTATATTTATACGTTTGTTTATTTTATTTTTTCATTTAATATGAGCGCGAGTTTTGAAAGAACGGACCAGGCTCATGATAGCGGGATGTGAAGGTGTCAGTACTGTTAGGGGGGGTCAGTTGGTATTTTGTTTGTTGGTACGAAGACGAGCTAATCCAGATCGTTCGCCCTCTTCTTCGTCGCTTGTACACGGAGGCCCTCCACCAACGGCACCACGGGACGATGTCGCTTGCATGAGTTCTTGGTCTGGACCATTGCGGTGCTCATATAATAATATATTTAATGTCTCCTCATAAATTCTAGCTTCCGGAAACTCCACCTATTGAAATAAACAAAATTTAAATTTTTTAAATATTTATCCGATAGCCATTTCATCAACTAGACGCAAATTTACCGCCAAGTCGACGGCAATTTGCTGGTAAAATTCAAGTTACTGAGTGTTGAGGTGTCAAGTTGATGGCAACAGACACGATTTTTTTTACAACAAACTCCTGCTATCAGGATCTCAACGCCGGGAATTTTAAAACTACTGGCGGTAAATTTAAAAAAAATAAATTACCTTAGTGTGTTTTTTATCAGTAGTGTAAACAATTGAATGACAACAAACTTCTCCAACTTTTCTACCATGACCGTAAAAAGTCCAGCAGCAAATTTCAACAGAACCGATCACATCTTTGATAAATAAAACTCTTCCATTGAATCTCAGAGACATTTTATCAAAGAGCTCAATATTTTTTAGTAAATTATCATCTGAGGTGCTGGAAAAAATAAATAACTGAGTGTCAGTCACACAAATCTACAGAAAATAAATAAATAAAATAAAATACCTAGTATATGAATATTTATTGTTGTGTCTATTGATAAGTAATTTAACAACTGGTTTGGTGGTGCTGCTGATGAGCAATTGCTCTTCTCTTTGGGAAGTTATCAAGGCGACTCGACAAATAGGTTCAGCTTCGCGTTCTTTTCGTAGCAGAGCTTGTTCACATGATTCAGCCAACTCGCTGATGCAGTAGTACTTCGCTTCGACAAGTAGCTCCGTTATCTCTTTAGTACTTTCTGGTAATGCCACTGATCCATTGCGCAGGAAGTTCAAAATTGTGCCAAAGTGTTTGCCACATCTGTCAATTAGTATCCAGCCTAAAAAAAAATAAACAATTACGTAAATAATTCTAGTACCTGAAGACCGAGATGTTTTTCGTGCAACGGAAATTAAAAAAATTCATGTAAGACTACTACTTAAGGGGGTAGTTCTGGAAGGTGAGGGTGGTCTGAAATTTTCGGCTGACATACCAGCACCTGTATGCAAAACATTTTAGAGATGCTGCAACAGGACAAAATCCTTCTAGTAAAATTTCAAAACTTAAAAACAAATTTAAGGGGGATAGCCACTGGAATTTCAAAAAAAAAAAATTTTTTTTTTTTTATTAAATCAAAGTGTATATGTTCAAAAATATGTATTTAAAGTTTTATATGAAAATTCCGAATATTTTTCAAGTTATAGTCATTTTTGTGACAGCGCGTCAACTGACCGCTGCATCGACTAAAAACTTTGAACGCATTTTTCTCAAAACTACTTTTTTTGAACTGGTGGCATCTGTAATTTGCATAAATATCAACCGATTCGCAACTTTTTTTTTTTGCCGTATTCGTCTATTCAGTAGCTATAGTTGCACATAGGGGATTTTGAAAATTTTGATTTTTAAGATTTTTTAGGGCTGTTTGAATCCAAAAAAATGAGAAAAAATAACGAAAAAATTTTTAATATGTCGCCATTTTTTTTCAAATTCAAATTTTCAAAATCCCCTATGTGCAACGATAACCACATGCATACAGATTACAACGCCGTTTGGTTTTTTTGTTTCTGATAATCCGTTTTTGAGTTAGAGATGACACCGTGGTGGGGGAAATTTTTTTGTTGCTCCACAAAAATGCTTATAACTTTGTAACAACATGATATTTTTTAATGAAAATTTAGGAGAATTATCTTCAATGTATACTTCAGTAAACAAAAAAAACCCGATCCCCAAATTCCTTTATTATTCCAGTCAAAAAAAATCCCGAAAATCACCTATTTTTTCGATCCTCAGTGGCTATCCCCCTTAAAGTTTTGAAAAAAATTCAAATTATAAAGAAAAATTCAAACTTTGTTCTGTCGTTCCTACAGAATTTTGTCCGGTTGCTCCCCCAGGTCTGCGTTCTGTTGCGCCGCCTATTTTTTCCATGTAGATTTTTTATTTATCTTCAAATTTTTATTTTCGTGGCGCGAAAAGTTCATGATCCTGAAGTTAGCAGACATTTAAAAATTTTTGAATTTTCGTATTTCAACAAATCAATTGTAAAAAAACAAAATAAAAATATGCACATGTAGAAAATTTGAAAAACTACAGGTGCAATTTTTTCAAATATTTTTTTTTTTATGTTTTATCGTCTAAAAAAAAATCAAAAAATTATTAGACGTCTGCTAACTTCAGTATCATAAAAGTTCCGGTCTTCAGGAACTAGTTAATAGATTGATTATTTAATTATTCAAATAATTAATAAAATTACTACCTTCTGAATCAGTATGAACATCCATGCGACCGCTGAACATCGCACGTAACATCGTGTCATGTTTCCTCAGGGTACTGATCGTCGTGTAGTGCAATGACCCGCCGATATTCAATTTCACATACTCAGAGGGGTAACGAATAACTGGACGATGATCGCCGGACATAACGCCGCCGTTGCTGTTGCTGGTGGTGCTGGTGCTGACAATCAGAGCCGCTGGCGAAGAGGTTAGAGTCGATGATGTCGACGGAGGTGTCAGCGAGGATGCTGAGGCTGATGATATTGCCAGCAGGGCCAGAGGTTCTGATGTCGTCGGTGACGATGACGACGATGCCTCGATTTTATCTGGTGTCACAATAAACATTTAATATCCACAAGCAACGTGCGCACGTTGCTTTATCAGTCTTGCTCTGATATTTATCACCAGCTCTACCTATTTATTTATATATATTTATTTTTATATTGTTATTATTATAATTAGCGATTATAAAAACTAGTCTACGTGACACTTGGCCATTTTAAGTCTCTAGTTTATTTTATTTAAATAATTTATTGTACACTTGGTAAAATTATCATGTTTTTGAATCCATGTCCATATTGATGGATTTTTTAAATTTAATTATATTTAGTAACTTGGGTAATTGGTGTATGAGTGTAATAACACAAGTTAATAAAATTTACTTGAAGTTAGCAACGGTCATTTTTTTTTTATCCACCTGCTGAAAAACGAGTGTGAATGTAGCAGACAATTGTCAATTTAAAAATTTAAAAATGAGCGGATTTAATGTTAATAAAATTAAATTTAAAAAATGCGCGCACATAGAATTTGAAAATCAGTATGTGCATTTTTAAAATTTTAAAATTTTTCATTGTTTAAGTCGTTTATTTGTAATTTAAAATTTGTCACATATCTGCTACATTCACACTCATGGGTCCATAAGAGAGATCGAACGAAAATGTAGCCAACGCAACGAATGCAAACAAATTTGAAAGCAAAATTGGTCAGTAACAAAATATATAATTCAATAACTGATATAATACACTTAATGAAGTACAAATCGAAATAAAAACTTTAAATTGATATAACACTTACACTTTAATAGTAAAATGTTATATATGAACAAAAATCTAGATAATAGCATAAAAAAAAAAAAAACAAACAGTATGAATGACACTCTTTATAAGTATCTAAGGTTCATTTTGCAATAAAGATACAATTGACATCACGTCGGACGTGAAAAGAAATTCAACCGTCGGTAAGGTAAATCTTGTTAGGTAACTAACTACCCTGATAGCCACTCTAACTGTAAGTTAACCCTGCACTGTAAAAAGAGCGGTGTTAAAAATGGACTCATTTTAACTCCGCCCGGTGTTAAAATAAAATTACACTGGTGTAGGAGGAGTAATTCACCGGTGTTAAAAATACCGGTGTTAAATCAGGGTAACCGGTGTAAAAGCGGAGTAATATCGGTGTAAAAGCGGGGTAATCGGTGTAAAAGCGGAGTAATATCGGTGTAAAAGCAGGGTAACCAGTGTAAATGCGGAGTAAAATCGGTGTAAAAGCGGGGTAATCGGTGTAAAAGCGGAGTAATATCACACACTGTAAAAAGAGCGGTGTTAAAAATGCACTCATTTTAACTCCGCCCGGTGTTAAAATAAAATTACACTGGTGTAGGAGGAGTAATTCACCGGTGTTAAAAATACCGGTGTTAAATCAGGGTAACCGGTGTAAAAGCGGAGTAATATCGGTGTAAAAGCGGGGTAATCGGTGTAAAAGCGGAGTAATATCGGTGTAAATGCGGAGTAAAATCGGTGTAAAAGCGGGGTAATCGGTGTAAAAGCGGAGTAATATCACACACTGTAAAAAGAGCGGTGTTAAAAATGGACTCATTTTAACTCCGCCCGGTGTTAAAATAAAATTACACTGGTGTAGGAGGAGTAATTCACCGGTGTTAAAAATACCGGTGTTAAATCAGGGTAACCGGTGTAAAAGCGGAGTAATATCGGTGTAAAAGCGGGGTAATCGGTGTAAAAGCGGAGTAATATCGGTGTAAAAGCAGGGTAACCGGTGTAAATGCGGAGTAAAATCGGTGTAAAAGCGGGGTAATCGGTGTAAAAGCGGAGTAATATCACACACTGTAAAAAGAGCGGTGTTAAAAATGGACTCATTTTAACTCCGCCCGGTGTTAAAATAAAATTACACTGGTGTAGGAGGAGTAATTCACCGGTGTTAAAAATACCGGTGTTAAATCAGGGTAACCGGTGTAAAAGCGGAGTAATATCGGTGTAAAAGCGGGGTAATCGGTGTAAAAGCGGAGTAATATCGGTGTAAAAGCAGGGTAACCGGTGTAAATGCGGAGTAAAATCGGTGTAAAAGCGGGGTAATCGGTGTAAAAGCGGAGTAATATCACACACTGTAAAAAAAGCGGTGTTAAAAATGCACTCATTTTAACTCCGCCCGGTGTTAAAATAAAATTACACCGGTGTACACCAAGTATATATATACTTGATCGCTTCAAGTACTTCTAAAATGTTTTAACTTTTTAACCCAATAAACATTATTATAATTAATTAATAATCTTTCTGAAAGCATGGAGTCTTATTACGAGTAATTCTCATATACTTATATTTATTTTTTTATGTCTTGTCAAGACTCAGCGAGATTTTTTTAATGATATTGGTCTTGGTCTTGAATTGCGATCTATAATATCGTCTTGGTCTTGTCTTGACAAATCGAGACGAGGTCAAACTAGATCAATACAATCTCGATCTTGAGTGAAGCCCTAGTTTTTTAGATAAATGAAGCGGGCGAATCCATAACATCGGCGGATTTTTACTGGAGAGTCAAGTCTTGTTATTCATTCCTCCGAAAATCTGGAGCTAGAAAGTTGGATGTGATCGGCATATTTGTAGACGATCCATTATTAGACAGTGTCATTGCAACTGCATCATTATGCGCTGGGTGCATCTTTTCATCATGGTTTAAACATCATTTGTCTAAAGGTATTTAAATTTATGAAGAATTTGATTTATTTATGTATTTCGCGTGAATAATTCCAAAAGGATATATCGCTATATTTTATGAGACATGAAATCATAAGTAGAGCAGTCTATCATTTCAAGCGATTTTGAATAATCTTATGCGATTGAAAGATATTTGCGTCTTATAATTAAATGAGAAAATATTAATAATCGACTGCGAATTTTCTATGAGGTTTTATGTGGAAATAGTACAATGAGAAAATAATTTTCTCCTGACACTTAATTTTTTTCATACTATATCGAAAATTGTTCAGAAAAAACATTAATATCATAGTCTAATACATGATACCACTATAATCAAAAATTTTCAGCGGATAATCCATCCCATGAATGCTTCAAGCTGGCGAATATAAAAACTCTGAAATAAGTATCTTACCAGGGACACCACAAATGGTGGGCGCGATCTAGTGGCGAGCACCGAACTACTCCCGCTGCTGCTGCCTAACATTATAACTTTTTAAATCAATAATCATTAGGTTCAAATATATATTTATTAACCTCGAACAAATATATATATTTATTCTAAATGAATATATTTTTTTGTATCTAAGTAATGTTTATTAGAGTTAATATAACAATACTTTGCTTTAATATTTGGATTTATTGGGACTATAAAATAGTTTAGTTGTCCCTTAAATAAATATTTTCTTAACTTTACCAAATGATTTTATTATCTTAGAGAGAGAAATATTAATGTCAACCAAATAGGGTCTATTAAATCATTTGTTAAAAATGATAAAATAGATTATATTGACGTAATAAAATTTAGTTGTCCCAAATAAATTTTAGTTTAACAGAATTTAACAAAACCAATTTAATTGTCCAAAGAGAAATTTTTTCTCAGTGTAATTTCATAAGATTTTTTTCTTATATCATTATAGAAGCTACGTCCATAATTTATGGGAGCAGTTCGTATAATTATGGGAATGCCACCCTTAATATTAATACTATCGGAATCATTCCTATAATACACAGGGTTCAATCTTTTTTATTTTAATTTCATTTATTCTTTCTTTTATATACTTAACTTATTTCATTAATAAAATGTCATAACAAAAATTCTACTGTTTGAACTTAGCGCCTAGTAAAAATAATCGCTGTAGAGATTTTCAATATGAGAGATGTTCTCATGTAGAGATGGATCGATGTGAAAATAATCGTTTGTAGAGTTTTTTTTTCTACGACTATTTTTCACGAAGATATAGCTTTATAGCTATATAGCTTTACAAAAACCACTAAAAAATTTATAAAATTTTTTTGTCCCTTCAATTTTGCTGGATACATGGTTTTCTTTAGACTAATTTATCAACAATTAATAAGTTAATAAGTAATTTATCAATTACTTGAAATTGACGGCAAGTTCTTTTGTCAAATTACATTCAGATGATGGCAGTAGGTTTGCATCAACTAGCACGCAAGTATTATTCAGCCGGGGCTTACCAGAAACTTGTCGTTAAATTAGCCGTAAGTGTTTCACTGCAGAACTTCCTGAGCAAAGGTGTGGCTATCAGGGTATTTTGTTATTGACCAATTTTATTTTTAAATTTTCTTGCATTTGTTGCGTTAGCTACATTTTCGTTCGGATCTCTCTTATTAAGATTAAGTGTTTTGATAAAACAAAACAATGCGCAACAAACTACTGCGCAAGTTACAATTATCAATAAAAAAAAACATATCAAAACATAGCAACCCCAATTCTGTATTTTACTAATAAATATATAAAAGTATTTTAAATAATAAAAATTTTAATGAATAAATTTATCTTAAGTTAGTAGTTAATTAAATCTTTGTATAAAAACATCAAAAATGGCAGACTCGTTAGCGAAATACGGATTGTTTGTTGACGATTTATGTAAAATCCGTATCCTAGAACCCGAAATTACAACTCAGAGTGACAAATTAAAAGACGAATGTCACGATTTCGTAAGCAGTAAGTGTGAATTTAAACAAGTGACACTTAAAAGGTTTATAAATAAATTTTTTAATTTAATAGAAATAACAGAATTCAAAAAAAATTCCGAGCGGTTCATAAATCTGCTGGACAAATTAGCAACGGAAGTTGAGAAAGAAAAAATGCGTACCATTGGCGCCAGAAATTTATTGAGTTCCGTTGAGAAACAACGTGACGTACAAAAACAAAAGATCCAGGTTTATTTTTTTGAATCACTTGTTCACGGCCAGTTTTTAAAACCGGGTTTTTTTGAAATCCTGGTGTAAATTATCATTGCAAATATATGATTAATATATAGATATACTAGCAATATTAATTTAAACCCGATTTGAAAAACTGGCCCCTATTATGAATGATCCTGAAGTTAGCAGACATTTTAAAATTTTTGAATTTTTGGTTTTCAACAAATCAATTGCAAAAAAAATAAAATAAAAATATGCACATGTAGAAAATTAAAAAAACTACAGGTGCAATTTTTTCAAATATTTTTTTTTTATGGTTTATCGTCTAAAACAAAATCCAAAAATTATTAGACGTCTGCTAACTTCAGTATCATATTTATGAAGCTGCCGTTAGCCAACTAGTAATCTTTGGATTTTTTTAAAAACCATAAATTACAAAAAAAAAATATTTTGAAAAATTGCACCTATGGTTTTTTTTATTTCCTACGTGTGCATTTTTTTAGTTTTTTTTTTTTTTTCGTAATTGAATCGTTGAAAAAAAAATCAAAAAATTGTTACTTATATACCAACTTGAGGAATGATTCTGAAATTAGCAGCCAATTAACACTTTCGGATTTTTTTTTCAACAATTAAATTTAAAAAAAAAAATGCACATGTAGGAAATTAAAAAAACTAGAGGTGCAATTTTAAAAAAAAATTTTTTTATAATAATTTATCGTTTTTTAAAAAATCAGAAAATTATTAGATGTTGGCTAACTTATGAGATGATACTGAAATTAGCAGACGTCTAATAATTTTTGGATTTTTTTTTAGACAATAAATTACAAAAAAAAAATATTTTAAAAAATTGCACTTGTAATTTTTTTAAATTTTCTACATGTGCATATTTTTAGTTTTTTTTTTTTGTAATTGATTTGGTGAAAAAAAATCCGAAAATTTCGAATTGTCTGCTAACTTCAGGATTATACTTATGAGTGTGAATGTAGCAGACATCAAATTTAAAATTATTAATAAATAGAGTAAATAATTAATAAAATTAAATTTAAAAAAAATGCGCATTTAAAAAATTTTGAAATTAATAAGTGCATTTTTATGAATATTTTTTTTTTATTATTTACTCTATTTAATTATAATTTTAAATTTGTCTGTCGGCTTCACTCATCCTCATTAACTTTAGTATCAATCTTTATATATAAAATATAATAATTAATTTTTTTTTAATTTTTGTAGGCGATGATAATTGAAAAAACAATGGAACTAGAAAGACTGAGAGTACAGTACGACTCGTTGAAAAAAATCGAACTCGAACAACTTGAAACAATTGAACATTTGACTATCAATTAATATCAACACACCAGATTTTTTTATTAAATATTTTTTAATTAAGACAGTAAAAATATTAAATTAATTTAAATCATTAATTATCAACTATTTCTATTATTATTATTAATATTATTATTATTATTAGATTTTTCAAAGGCACATTTAAATTCTCTGCCAACTTTCACACGAAAAAAACAAAAAAATTTGAAAATAAATTTTATTTCAAATGAAAAAAAAGAAATAATAATAATTAATTAATTAATTATAAGAAAACTCATCGTGTTACAAATATAAACCCTATTGTCTAGATTTATTTACATTTACATATTAATTCTAATAAACGTTAAATCTAGAGAACATCGTAACCAATTAAGTGGAGCAGTCAAGTAATTAATTAATTGATTGGTTTAATCAATTATTGTACTGAGTATAAACTGTTAGACCTTTTTTAGGTAAAATTTGTATAAAAATAAAACAAAAGCTCCGCAACCGTAAATTTGAATAAAAAAAAAGATTGTACGGTTAAATAAAAAAAAAAAAAGTTAAGCTTCACTTAAAAACGAATTTGTTTTTTTAAACGGTGTCTACTTTAACCCGTTTGCATTCGTCTGAGGGTTCAGTTGGGTCGGTTTGTTCGTTGGAGTCCGTGGGGGACAGCGGCCTCTTCTTGGCAGCCAGGCTGTTGGTGTCGTCGATTTTTTCCGATGTTACGTCTGCTGGTTTTGACGATTTTAATTTAACGATAACTGCGGTCATGTTGTCGCATCCGGTTCCGTCCCCGCAGGTGTCCGGCGCCAAACAATGATCGAATAACTGAAACAATTTAAAATTAATTAATAATTTATATGGATAATTTTTTAATAAAAAATGAAAATCAATAAAAAATTAAATTAAAAGTTTGACCGACTGGTAAAATAAATAATGAAAATGTTTTAGTGAAATTACAAGTTGATTGAAATTGTAATTAAAAATTTTTAATTAAAAACTTCAATTAAATATCTATGAGCCCGGCTAAATATTTATTGAATAATTATAATAATCAATTATTCAAAAAAAAAATTACCTCTTCGCAGATGCTAGACAAGCTTTTATCTTTAATGTTAATTCTCTCCTGGACAAATTGAACGACTTCCGCGCTGGTCATGAAATTCCAAATCCCGTCGCACGCGAGGATCAAAAAATCGTCTCTCTGCCGGTCTATTTTTACGTGTCTGACATCAGGCATCGCGGAAATCATCTGATCCTGAGCTGGCAGGTCAGTGTTTTGCTTGTACGCGTGGTCACCTAAAGCGCGGGACAAATTTAGCCCGCCATTGACTCTGCCGTCAGCAGTAACCTTTCCTCCGGCATTGACGATCCGCTTCATCTCGGGATCGTCCTCAGGCTTGTGGTCCAAACTGAGCTCGAGGGCTTGTCCATCGCGACAGAGAACGCACCTGGAGTCTCCAGCATTCGCTACGTACAGATCGTCTCCCTGAAGAATAGCAACAACGGCAGTGCATCCGCTGTCAGAGCCCGGCTCTTCATTGACAGTAATGTCTCCGTCCATGTCATCGTCATCGTCATCATCGTCATCCGAATCATCGTCATCATCATCAATCTCGTCGCTGTCATCAATTTCGTCAGTGTCACTGGCACTCTCGGGACCATCGAAGTTCTCATCGATTTCCTCCTCATCCTCATCGTCATCGTCAGAGTCAGTTATCGGTTTCAAAAGACTGCGGAAAAATGGTTCTATTACTAATCTACGTCCCACGCTACTGATTCTTTCTTGGCTTGTCTCTCCATTCTCCAGTGTCGAGCTGCTAGTGACATTATCATTATTTTTTCCATCTTCATCTTTAGTCTTAACTTTTAATTCCGAGCCATTAACTTCCTTATTGTCGACAGTGTGCTCCGTTTTACTGGGAGAGACTTTAGTATCAGAGTCCTCAGAGCTATCTGGCATGTCAGCGTTATCTTTAACCGTCTCCACTTTCACATCTTTTACAGCCTCTCCAATTTTATCATCAGCTTTAACTGGTTCACTTACTTTACTATCTAATTTATCTGACTCTTTTTTATGGGCAACTTCCCCGTTGCTTGTACTGGTCGTCGAGTCAAGAGTTTGTTCAGCTTCACTACTTTTAGGACTTTCGACTTTACTTTCATCACCAGGACTAGGACTAGGACCAGCAGTGGCACTACCAGCAGCACTAGCACTGGATCCATCAGACTGAGAAGAGCTGCTGACATCAGCTTCATTTGAGGACGTGGAAGAGCACCCAGCAGAAGGATCCCCGCGGTCTTTCGTTCTTCGGCAGCGTATAAGTGGACTGGAGATTATCCTCTTGCCAAACCTGTCGGCGGTAGCCTGAGTGTCAGCCAAGTACTTGGCCATCACCTGCTCCAATGGCATCTCAGCCTCTTGCTTCAAGTTGCTGACATTGTCCTCGTCGTCGGTCTCCGCCTCTTCTTTAGTTTTTTCTGTCTCGGTGTTCTTAGATATTTCCTTGAGGACTTTTATGATCTCCGGAGTTGCCAGCGTCGCGTCAAAACCCAGGAACGCGTCAATCAAAGCCTGTCGTATGTCACCACGTTTGTAAGCTTCCGTTTCTTTGATAAATTCTGGTAATTTTTTAGCACAATAACTCGCGACTTCGTGACCCCCGTGACCATCATAGACAGCAAACAGCGACACGTTTTCGTCAAAGTCAATGCAGCAGTTGTGAGCATCCTGTTAAATGTCAACAAGAAATAAATTAGTCGATTGATCCCAGAGCATCCAGATCTCCATCTACTCTGCTATCATTTTTAAATTAAATTAATTAATTAATTAATATTATAATTATGTAGTGAAAAAAATTACCTCCTGGCTTATTCGCCATCCTTGCATAGAACTCGCGCCAAATGCCACATTTTTACCAGAATCATCAGTGGACTCCTTTGTGGTTACCGGCTCCGACAAATACGCGCCCATTTTTTATTTCACTGTTTTCAATACAATGCCACAAGTTTAGATTTTAATATTGACAAATTAGAAATAATTCAACTCACGTTTATTATTTTTTTTTTTTTTTTTTATTCGCTATTTATTTAGTTACTTTAATTAGTGATAGTTATTTATTTAATTGGACAATGAGCCGTTAACTAGACTCCATGACCGGTTTTTAAAGCAACTCGTAACAAATGCTTGCTTGCTTGTTGCAAATATGAGCTAATGCTAATATCCGCCATTACGCTGTGCCTCCACTCGGTTTACAATCCAAGTGCTGGCCTCTGCTCGCGCCATTTTTGACCGCCAATATTTGAATTTTTTTCATTAATTTTAAACTAAATATTAATAATAATCATTGTTGTTAATTTTATATAAATATTTGAAATTAATCATTTTTCGAATTTTAAATTTGAATAATAGAGATGGCGCGACTTTTGCGCGGCAATATTTGAATTTTTTTCATTAATTTAAAATTAAATATTAATAATAATTATTATTGTTAATTAATTATAAATATTTAAAATTACTTATTTTAAATATCTAAGATTGGAAATTTGAATAATAAAGATGGCGCGGCTTTTGCGCGGCAATATTTGAATTTTTTTTATTAATTTATAATTAAACATTAATAATAATTATTATTGTTAATTAAATATAAATATTTAAAATTACTTATTTTAAATATCTAAGATTGGAAATTTGAATAATAAAGATGGCGCGGCTTTTGCGCGGCAATATTTGAATTTTTTTGATTAATTTAAAATTAAATATTAATAATAATTATTATTGTTAATTAAATATAAATATTTTAAATTACTTATTTTAAATATCTAAGATTGGAAATTTGAATAATAAAGATGGCGTAGTTTTTGCGCGGCAATATTTGAATTTTATAAATTACTACTTTATTAAATTAACTATTAATGGGCAGTAATTTGTTAAAAATATTAAAAAAATTTAATATATTTAATTGCTAGTTCAAAATTTAAATTTCCGTGCGTGCGCAGGTTTTTCCCGCCAATATTCGAATCTCAAAAAGTACCTGAAATAAATAAACGACAAAAATAAATATTATGAATAAAAATGGTAATTAATTTAAAATCTAAAATTATTTAACGAAAATGTTTGCAGAATTATTTGAAATAAAATATTTGAATAGTCGACGTAAGGTCAGAGGTGAAGTTGCGTAGTAGCGTTTATCGATTTTACCCCAAGCCAGCGGTATGTATACAATCCACATTTTTTATTTTATTTTAAAAAACTTTATGTTTTATTACGTACAATTGAACATCACTCGGACTCGATAATAAAAACTGTTATATTTTATGTCACTGGCAATTACGAGCTGAGCGAAATTTTATGTCATACAAGTGTCAGATTAAAAACAATAATGAATATTCATATATCTATATATACATTGATATATATAAATTTAGTTGGCACAATAGCAAAATAATATAATTCAATAACTAATCCCAGAAGATTGTTTACCCGTACGTTGATCTTGGCAAGTGTCCCAGGAATATTTTTCACTCCAGGTTACCAGTAGGGTCATCAACCAGAGTTATCTCTCATCTGGTTATTAAAAAAAAACCAACAAAGTCCATTGAATAATCTTTAATAGCTTCTTCTTGCTCCAGCTCTTCTTCGAGCTCGAGCTCTTGTTCGGGTCTTCCTGGCTCTTGATACTCCAAAAAAAATAAATTAAATGCATAAAAAAATAGTAGCGAGATGACAGCTGAGGGTTGATGAGGGTGCTCCGATTATTCGGCTAGTCTCCATCAGGGAAAAAAAAACCCGAGGGGAGGGCTTGAGCTGGGGAAATTTAAAACAGATAGCCGGGTTGTGCGCGGGCGCAGCTCTCCAGCAAGCTCTCATGTCGGCTGAGACTTTGGCTCCCGCCAGTTCTTTAATCAAGCTCAAGGTGCTCGGGGCACGTCCACCCTCGGCTGGTCGCGCTCTAGCGCAGAACCGCTTAATATTTATATCACATCATATCATATACATATATATAATATATTATTACACATTTGATATACTCATCTAGTTAATCGTATGCCGACTCAGTCGAGCTCCCGAGTCCCGCGTGTCCCGTCAAAGTTCAAGTGTCTGATAAAATCCTCATTATCCAGTAATTTGTGAAAGTGGATTTTAATTGACGGAGTGATGACCTTGGAGTCCCTGGTAAATATTTATTAATTAATCATAATTACTACTGTCATTATTCCTATTACGTATAATTATAATCATTAAAAAAAAAAAAATGGAGTTAATTTGCACAATTAACTTTTTTAGTCTCGAGTTGTAAAGTTCGGTAGTTATTTTATATTTTTATTTTTTTAAAGTGGTTAGAGATCGATTACTGGACGAAATTGCCCTCGCCTGAGTACTCGGTTCCTTAGTTTGCACATTTCGAGTGAAATGCTTGTACTTTGCTGGGGTATGAGTTTAACTGTACCCTCACTTTTACCCCGACCAGATTCAAATCCCCTTCTTCTTGTTCTTGTTGTATACTCGAGACTAGACGCCGTTTAAATTTATGTGTACATGTGTACATGTTCTAGTTAGTAGTAAAACTAGTTAATAGTAACATGGAGAAATATATACATACATATATATATATATATTAAAGCTGTAGCAAGTTTAGTACGAGTATTGTAAGACACGCATCTTGCGTTGCCACGAAATGTTACCATCAAATGAGATTGATAACTAAATACCACGAATCCGGATTTATTTTTATATATGTAATGTCTTGTTGTAACCCAAGGCAACGTAAACTTTAGTAATAATAATAATAATAATAATAATAATAATGATGATAATAAAATGTAATGGCTGGTAAAAGATGAGATTGTAGGTCTGACAAATAGCGCTGACGTTGTGCATTTAGCGATAGCTGGTGACATGTAGTAGGTTTTAATATGAAGATACGTCGAAAAGGATGTCGGGATCCGAGTCCAAGGATGGGATGGAATGGAATATAAGTAAAGAGCAAGTTGAAATGAGAGAAGTATCTCACTTGAGAAAGTACCATTAACCGGGCTCTTTTCTAAGCTACATGAGCCAGGATGAGGATCCAGCCAGCCCACGTCCACTAAGACGCAGGTATGAAGAAGAAAAAAATATAAAAAAGTGTAAAATAGAGCGGATTCAAGACTAAATCCTCGTCTTGGCGCGTGGTAGTTTTTTTTATATTTTACGAGACGATCCGACACGTTCCGCTTTGTGACTCATGCCGGTGTTCCAGTTGGAAGTTCTTTAACCACCACCGGAAAAAACTTTTAAGTCTTTACTGTTGCTTTTATTTTCCTATAGGTCATTTGTTATGATTCGCTTGCTGGTTTATTTATTTATGTTGTGTATTAAGTGATAATAACAACAACTTGGACAAAAAAATTTTAAACGAAGTCAATTAATCCGAAGGTAAAAAAAGTTTGATGGAAGCATTTGGTTCGTTGGCCTCGGGATCGAGTACCTCAAGCTCTTCACTCTCTAGCAGCCCTTGCTCTTCTTTATGATCTCTCTCTTTCTCTCTCTCTCTCTCTCTTACTAGAGAACTCGGAGGGTAGTTTACCCCGGCCACGCTGCACTGGCTCGAATGCAGGCCGCTCGCACATCCGCTGTAAACTATCGCGTTTATATATCGAGGGCAATAGCAATAGAGTAGAGTAGAGACGGTGGATGTTGAAGGGTATGGTTTTGCAGCACCAATACCTACGGGGTAAATACACTCGCAGTTGCACAATATCGTATAAAGTTCACTCATAGCATAGCCAATACCTCCAACAACAACAACAATAATAACAATAACGGGCAGTAACAACAGCAACAACCTAATGGAAGCTTCGAAGCTTGCACGTTTTCCAATCGCGATCTCGCGACACGATAAAAATAATATTAAACAATAAATTTATAAAATTTTATACTGGAGATAAATCTTTGTCTTGAGTTCAGTACAAAGTTTAATAAATTTAACGTGTCGAGGTACTTTTATTTCCATAAAGAGGGTAATGACCTATGGGAATTTACTTGAAAATATATTTAACATTTAATTTTCTTAACGGGAGATGAGATTGTGGGGGTGCATCTGTATGTGTATTAATACACGTGTGTTGTGTAAGTGCGAGTGTTAGAGAGTTGAGAAGACGTGATGTCGATTGAAGATCCGTTTCCTCTTTCCTTTCCGTTTTATATCGCTCTAAAACTCGGACACATTTCGATTCCATTTTAGATTTTTTTTTTTATTCCACCTGACAACTTCATCCTCGTGGCTTATCATCGAATTTCATTTTATTTTAAAATTTATTTTGCCAGCGAATGAAAATCAACAATTTCCAGTCACGTTTTTTATACATTTTTATTTAATGTTTTTTTAACAAATATATATATAATAATAATATTTATTTGCAAAAGTACTTTTTAACGATAACATTTTAAATTTAATAATTTTTTTAAATAAAAAAATTAGTAAATAGGGGAAGGGGGCACCCCCAAAATTTGATAGAAAAAAATTTTATATTTTAAATGGTTTTTAAACATTCCAAAATCACTTCTGTAAATATAATTAAGCGTTACGTTTAATTTTTTTTGGTAAACTTTTTCAAAAATCAATTGTCAATTGAAAAATATTAAGTTAAAACCACTGTAAAATTTAAAAAAAAAAAATTTTTTTTTTTTTTATTAAATCAAAGTGTATATGTTCAAAAATATGTATTTAAAGTTTTATATGAAAATTCCGAATGTTTTTCAAGTTATAGTAATTTTTGTGACAGCGCGTCAACTGACCGCTGCATCGACTAAAAACTTTAAACGCATTTTTCTCGAAACTACTTTTTTTGAACTGGTGGCATCTGTAATTTGCATAAATATCAACCGATTCGCAACTTTTTTTTTTGCCGTATTCGTCTATTCAGTAGCTATAGTTGCACATAGGGGATTTTGAAAATTTTGATTTTTAAGATTTTTTAGGGCTGTTTGAATCCAAAAAAATGAGAAAAAATAACGAAAACATTTTTAATATGTCGCCATTTTTTTTCAAATTAAAATTTTCAAAATCCCCTATGTGCAACAATAACCACATGCATACAGATTACAACGCCGTTTGGTTTTTTTGTTTCTGATGATCCGTTTTTGAGTTAGAGATGACACCGTGGTGGGGGAAATTTTTTTGTTGCTCCACAAAAATGCTTATAACTTTGTAACAACATGATATTTTTTAATGAAAATTTAGGAGAATTATCTTCAATGTATACTTTAGTAAAAAACAAAACCCGATCCCCAAATTCCTTTATTATTCCAGTCAAAAAAATTCCCGAAAACCACCTATTTTTTCGATCCTCACAGTGGCTATCCCCCTTAAAATCCAGAAATTTTTTTTTTTACCTTTTTTAGGGGGTACCCCACTTTGAATATCATTAAAAAAAAAAGATTTCGCGTATTTGAGTCCTCGAAAACTAGGTATTTCTTTAAGTACCCCCTTTTGCCCCTCCCTCCCCTAATTGTTTTTGTGACTTTAGTTATTTGTATTTATGAAAAAAAAAGAAATTGTGTCCGTATCAAAACATTTAAAACGTTATATATACATTTCCTTAGTTTCCATATTCAATTTACATAAATTTGAATTTTAAAAATATAGATTTTAAATTAAAATTATTTCACCTGCGCGGTTTAGATTTTTTTTGACGTTAGACTTTCGACTGTGGGCTATTGTCGGTTACTTTTTTTAACTGTCGTGCATAAAATTGCGGGAAAAAATTTAAAGTTTATTTTTATTCTTAAAGTTTATTTATGATACTCTTGAGTCACTGCGTCGGCACATGAACGTTTGGTTTAATTTTTAATATCAAATCGTCAGTAGTGCAGTCACGTATTTCGTGTTAAAAATTCAGAACTTACGACGGGCTTATATACATATATATTATTATTATTATATCTATATCTATATAAAATTATAAATTACACTTTGTTACAGGCCATTAAAAATTTTCTTTTGTCATAAAATAAAAATACACTCAAGTATTCTGAGTAGAAAAAAAATTTCTTTATCAATTGTCGGCTCTTTGGTATCCAAAAAAAAATTCCTGTCTTATAAAATATGTCCTGTTAAAAAATTAAATCCTTGAAAAGAAAAACTTGACTTTATTTTTTATTAAAATTTCATAAGAATTCATCATAACTCTTCAAGTTTTCATTTTACATAAAAAAGTTGTTTGACAATTTTGTAGATAATTTTATGGACTACAAAAAATGTCTGATAAAATATATCGATATTTTCAAAATTTTAAAAGTTACAATCATTTTAATTCATCAGTAAATTGAGGAATTTGATTTTTGTTTTTAAAATTTTCAAAAAATTATTCATAACTCCCAAAATATTAATTCTATGAAAAAATCTTTCCAGACAATTTTGTAGATAATTTTATGGACCACAAAAAATATCTGATAAAATTTATCAATATTTTCAAAATTTAAAAAGTTACAATCATTTTAATTAATCAGTGAATTGAGGAATTTGATTTTTGTTATTAAAATTTCCAAAAATTATTCATAAATCCCAAAATATCGATTCTACAAAAAAATCTCTAAGGACAATTTTGTAGGGAATTTAATAGGCTATAAAAAATGTCAAGTAAAATTTATCGATAAATTCTATATTTAAGAAGTTATAGAGATTTAAAGTGATGTCAGCCGCCTAAGTAAAAAAAATATCTTTTATTACGAATTAATTTTTCATCCCAAAAATTTTTTATGAGTTTATGAAATGGTGTCTTATAAAGAACTAGATTCTCTACGAAAAAGCTCTGAAAGACGAATCTATAAGTCAAACCGCTTCTCAATTATCAAGTCGAAAGTTTATTTATTATTCAAATTCCGATAAAACCACTGGTACAATAACGATTTTTTTTATGTTTGCATGTCCTACAAAGCGATTGTACTCGATAAAGCCGTAAAAGTTAATAAAATTAAAAATAAAAATTACCGGCCAAGGTTGTTTAAAAAAAAAAAAATCAAAAACTCAAAACCTTGGACACGAAATAGTCCAGACACACCCAAATGTGTTTTTTCATCAGCATTAACCGCCAGTAAACTAACATACGATTTTAGTGTAAATTTAAGTGGCGTATGAAACGCGATGGTAAAAGAACAGAGCAGCAGAAGTGAAGAATAAAAAGAAAAAAGTATATATAGTAATAATAATAAAATAAAAAATAAAGAGGAAGGAAATAAAAGGGATGATGGGAAAAATAAAAAAATGTAATAAGAAATAAAAAAGGTGAATCTCGTTATACCGTAGTCTCTTTTACTCAAAATCACTCTCTTTTTCTCTCTCTCTCTCTCATGCCGGTCTCTGGTCTCTCTTTGAGTCATTGCACTGGTTTAGCAACCCCGAGACGTGGATCGGGCTCTGTAACCAATTACCAGAGCTTCAATCAAGGTGTAATCAGCGGAGCGTACAACGTGGTCCGGATGGAAAATTAATTGTCCCACTCAAACTATTTTCCTATAATTAATTGCTACATGTCCAATGAATTATTTATTAGATATTACATGTCATTATCTTATCGATAATTGTTTGTCTAATAACCGATACTCTTAATCAGCTGAGGTTCAAAATTATTTATTTATTTTTTAATAAATCTAATTAGTCACTAAAAAATTATTCATTTTTTTACTGAATAAAGTACTCGAGTATTTAAATATTTATTATCATCAATTACATTTATTGATAAATGATTAAACGAAATTGGTTAATAATAAAATTTTATCAGAATTAATTTTCAATAATTTAATAAATAAATTTATTATTTAATTATCTGATCGATATATTATTTTATGAATTAATTATTTGCAAATTTCTGATGTCAATTTTAAGATTCGAACCCTCGTACAGAAGCATTAATAATTAAATGATTGAAAAGTTCTTGTCAGCTTCTTGTCACCCCCCTCCTAAATTTAATTAATTAATAAAATAATTTAAAGAGAAATTTTGACATTAATTATGAAAATTAACATAAAGTTGAATTATTTTTAAAAAATTATGAATTTATTTTTTGTACGAAAAAAATTTTAGTGCCGCGTTGATCAATAATCCAAATTGTCCTTATACAAGAGTGGAGTATAAGAGAAAAAAATCTAATTCGTTGAGTAGAGGGTTCTTAGGATTTTGTGGATAAAATATGACACATTATCTCGAGTAGGCAGAAAAGCCGCCTTGGGCAACCGTCGTGAGCCTCTTATCGCGATAAGGGAGACTACCTCTTATTTTTTATGCCTATATTGCCTCCTCTTTTGTGTACTCGCTGTATCGCGCATATCTGTGTTACAAAATACAATTTATTTAGATTATTCATCTTGAAAAATTAACTCTCTTATTTAAAAAGACGAAAAATTATATAGTGTACATACACTGTAAAAAATCACCGGGGTGAGTCCAAGCGGTGTAGGTGTTAAAATTGGCGGTGTTAAATTTCAACACCGAAAGCGGTGTAAAAATAACGCCGCCGCCAGTGTAAATATTCTGTACCGGTGTTAAAAAAAATTATCCGGTGTTAAAATAACACTGCTGCCGGTGTAAATATTCTTTACCGGTGTTAAAATATTTTACTTTGTGAATATTTTTACTTACTCGATCACTATACTTATTAATAAATGATATTTTTTATTAATTTTCATAAAAAACTGACATTTTTTGTGTTTTATGATCTTTAAAGTTAATACTCCAAGCGGGCGCTATTACCCAGCTTTTACACCGGTAACCACGCTTTTACACCGATATTACTCCGTTTTACACCGGTTACCCCGCTTTTACACCAGTAACCACGCTTTTACACCGATATTACACCGGTTACCCCGCTTTTACACCAGTAACCACGCTTTTACACTGATATTACACCGGTTACCCCGCTTTTACACCGGTAACCACGCTTTTACACCGATATTACACCGGTTACCCCGCTTTTACACCAGTAACCTCGCTCTTACACCAATATTACTCGGTTTTTACACTGGTTACCCCGCTTTTACTCTGGTTACCCTGATTTAACACCGGTATTTTTAACACCGGTGAATTACTCCTCCTACACCGGTGTAATTTTATTTTAACACCGGGCGGAGTTAAAAAGAGTCCATTTTTAACACCGCTCTTTTTACAGTGTATTTAAAAAAAACTAAAAATTATATAGTGTACATATATATATATATAATTTGAATTATTCATAAAGTTATTCAATTAGGAATAGTTAAAAATTGAAAGAAAACGTTAGGACTTGGCACCGAGCGGGGCAGCACGATGTGAATTCGTTAAATTGAATAAGTGTTTTCGGGTACACAGAGCAAGGGCTGGATGGGCAACTGAGTGAGGACAGTTGAGGGTGAGGGATGTAGGCTTTTCAGCGGCTCAAACAGCTGCCAACGAATCCAATTGACCTCACTGCCACCGTTGTCTGGTGGTATTCCCTCGAGGGTCCTCTCTTAATCACCCTTGACCCGGTTCCCGTGAAATTGTGCATCCTCTTTCGTCTGTGTGCCTCACAATCTTTCGCATCTGCATCATCCACAATGACTCCTTAAAGGTCCTTGGCTTCATACTTGATTCGTCAAGAGCTAAGTGCCCACTTGTTCCATACAAGACTTTGTTCTACTCCTGCACTATAGACACACTCGTATTACTCTGAGACTCGTATTGAGGGTTACCGTAATTTCGAGATTTTTAATTGTCTAAAAAAATATTTTTTCTCCCCCCTCTCTCCCTTTCGCTCCTTTGTTCAAGTAGTCAGCAAAGTAAATTTTTTTTATTGTTATTTTATAGAAATTTTATTAAAATTTTTAGTCGAAATTAGGTCGCGGATTTTTTTATTTTTCACGTGTGGTTTTGTTGCTTGTTTACTTGAAAAAAAAAAAATTTGTGTACAATAATGACTAAATAAATGTTGTATAACGAGTGTAAAACTATTGCAGTATGAAAAATAAATTTACATAGGGCGCAAATAGAAAAGTTTTGGTTTTTCACGCTTCAACGCTTTACCCTCGACGACTTTGTACTATACCTTGTCTCTAGTTCTCGAGTTTGGTTTTTTTACATCGCATTACATCTATATCTATCCAGCGGAACAAAAATGTCGACCTGAGTTTAAAAAAAAAAGTATAAAAAATGAAAGAGAAAAAGTTTTTCAAGAGAGTGTCGAGAGTAAAAGCAAAAAGATCTCGCGGGAATATTTTACTTTGTGCTATACAAATTGCCGGACTATCGTCGAGAAAAACCATTCATTTTTATTTATCTTTCTGAAAAAACTACATAAATAAACGTGAGTTTGATAAATATACAGAATCATTATAAAAATTTTTAAAAAATTAATTTTCTTTAGTCACCTGATTGTCACTAATTTCGATGCAATCTAAAAAATAATTATTATCGAACAATGAATTTTTCTGGGTACGAAAAAAATAACGAGTAAAAAGTTGAATTAAATGCCAGAGCAAGTAGTTGATCCAAGTTATGTCGCGACGTGCTTACTTCATTTTCTTCATTTAAACTTGTCCATTTATTTTTATCTTTTAAAAGTTTATCAACATTTTTTAATTATTTTATTTTATCAACTAAACTAAATCTTTAAATTATTTACACTCCCACAACTACCGAGACTTTATTAATAATTTACATTTTTTAATTTTATCATTTTAGATTTTTTTTCCCCACAGGCCCGACAAATTACCAAACTCAATAATTTTTTTTAAATTGCGCGGGTTAAATCCGAAGTGGATGACTGCGTATTTATTTAATCTCCTTGGAGTAAAATTCACTCTGAAGGGGAGTTCATTCTAATATTGAAACTCCAAATCGGAGTAAATGCGGATTTAAATAAAATCCGTAATCACTCCCGAGTTTTTACTGTGTACTTAAAAATATTAGATAAATTTAACGTGTCCGGTAGGGTGGGTTGAAAAAAAATTTTTTTTTTTGTTTTTCTTAGCACGGGGGTAGAATTTGTACCTTATAAAAAAAAAAGAATTTTTAAGAAAAAAAAAAATTTTTTACTCAACATTTTGAGGTGGCCCACTTGTTTTTAAAATAATTGATTGATTAAACGGGGTAGTCCCAACGAAAAAATTACATGGTGTTCTAGAATCTGTAGGGTGTTCCCTTGAAAGCTAATTGAAAGTCAGAAGTTGAAAAAATTTTTTTCCTATTATTTTTGTAATTTAAGTAAAAAATCAAAAAATGAAAAGCATTTTCTTTTTAATTAAAATGAAAGTGAAGTAAAAAAAAATCACATTCGACAATTATTAGATGTTTTCCACGATTTTGGACAAAAAAAAAATTTTTTCGTTGGAACTACCCCGTTTAATCAATTATTTATTTAAAAAACGAGTGGGCCACCTCTAAATATTGAGTAAAAAAATTTTTTTTTTCTTGAAAAAATTTTTTTTTCATAAGGTACAAATTCTACCCCCATGCTAAGAAAAACAAAAAAAAAGTTTTTTTTCAACCCACCCTAGTGTCCGGGATTTATAAAAATTTTTTTCAAAAATTCGTCTTTTGATTTATGTAAAAAATTTTTTTGGCTGCAGATAAATTTTGATTCCAACAAAAATCATCTTACGACATTTCAAACTACAATTAAATGTTTACCCACCTGCCCACGGGTCAGAATCTATAAATATCAGATAAATTCCAGCCTCTGAAAGCTATAAACCAATTATTTGTCAATATCTAAACTTTCAGTCGAAAACAAGCAACTTAATCTTCTGTAAACCTGAAATAGATGAACTTTGTCCATCGAGAATTTATTTACCAGAAATAACCATCGGTAAATTACCTAAATTTAATTACTACCAAATGTTTCGTCAGCTTACAGCAAATTAAGACAACCCAAATCAACCCTCCGTCTGCGGACGTGAAAAATGTCCGCTGACATTTACGATAAATTAAAACCCACCGCACAATAAATAATTCAAGGCATTGTGCGACAAATATATATAAGAAAATATTAAATGTGCTGGAGCGTAGGTAATTAAGTAGATATTTAATTGGTAAAAAATCTTTTTGCGCTGGTGGAGATATAAGTTAATATTAAAGGGATTGCATAAAATTGTACAGCATACGGCGTACGGCATATGGTATAAAGAGGATCGTGCTCGTTGAAACATCAAAGTGCCGACAGTACTTTGTCGTAGCGTAGACTTAAACTTGCTATGTACGTCGTAGGTCGTAGGTCATACGTACAGTAAAGCAAATAGTGGATCCAGGTGTAGGTGGAGATGGCGGTGAAGTTCCAAGTGGAAGTAGAAGTAGAAGTAGACGAAGACGAACAAGTGGGAGGTAGAGGGGGGTGGTATAAGTGTAGGTGTAGGTATGGGTATGGGAATGGGTATGGATGGGGATATAAATGAAAAGGTCGAAAGAAAGTTGAGTAAAGCAAAGGCAAAGAGGTAAAGAATAATTGAGCAGTGAGTGTGTGGTAGATGAGTATGAAATAAAATGTATGAGTTGTAAACTAGGGATTGTGGAGACGGTAAATAATCGTGTACATGTAGATCTGTGTATAGACTATGGCGGACTATAGGATGGTGAAAAGGTGCGAGGTCAGGTCGATCGCGACTACTGGGTACTTGGGGTGAGACCTTGACTCACAATACACGACACGGGAAAAACGCGCAGTCGCGTTGTTATATTACCTATCATGTAGTACACCCCGCACTACATACTACACACTACATACTACTGAGCTGGTTATATAGTATTTATGTGGATTGTCGAGTGTATGGTAGTACTATGTCAGCTATATAGTCGAGCTCCAATCGGGATATAGTATGGAGCAGTAGTAGTAGTAGTAGTAGTAGTAGTAGTAATATGGAGTATGGGTGGTAGGCATCCTACGCCTTTGCCACTTTTGGAACCACGTGCCACGGTATCAGACGTAATCAATTGACTCGAATTCCCCTGACATTTCTAAGTGCTCATACCTATATGTTGAGTGGGGGAGGGAGTCGAAGGGGGAGGCAAGGGAAGGGGAGGGAGAAAGGGTGAGTTACTTCCTATAGTTAAGCTTTTTCTCGGTAGTCAATAGTTGAAAATTAGCGGGAACAAGGCTATAAAATCTAATTTTTTGCTTCGGCTCATCTTATTTTTTGGTTGATATCATCTTATTATCTGCTTGCTTACATTTTGAATGAGTTCCAATTTTTTTAACAGAAATTAATGATTGGGTTCTTGGATATTTTTATTTCAAAATTACGTAATATCAATTGGGTAATTCACTGTAAAAAATCACCGGGGTAAGTCCAAGCGGTGTAAGTGTTAAAATCGACGGTGTTAAATTTTAACACCGAAAGCGGTGTGAAAATAACGCCGCCACCGGTGTAAATATTCTGTACCGGTGTTACAAAAAATTATCCGGTGTTAAAGTAACACCGCTGCCGGTGTAGATATTCTTTACCGGTGTTAAAATATTTTACTTTGTGAATATTTTTACTTGCTCGATCACTATACTTGTTGATTAATGATATTTTTTATTAATAAACATAAAGAACTGACATTTTTTTGTGTGTTTATAATCTTTAAAATTAATACTCCAAGCGGACGCCATTTACCCCGCTTTTACACCGGAATTACTCCACTTTTACACCGTTTACCCCGATTTAACACCGATATTACTCCGTTTTTACACCGGTATTACTCCGCTTTTACACCGGTTACCCCGCATTTACACCGATATTACTCCGTTTTTACACCGATTACCCTGATTTAACACCGATATTACTCTGCTTTTACACCGGTTACCCCGCTTTTACACCGATTTTACTCCGCTTTTACACCGGTTACCCCGATTTAACACCGGTATTTTTAACACCGGTGAATTACTCCTCCTACACCGGTGTAATTTTCTTTTAACACCGGGCGGAGTTAAAATGAGTCCATTTTTAACACCGCTCTTTTTACAGTGTTTCGATAACTTTTTTGAAATCGATAATCCAGAAGCAATCTCAAAAATGAGCATCAAATTGTTGCTATCTCCTAATGACGTCCGAATAAATTTAGATAAATATTTTCCATAATCATCAGCTGAGATGAGTAAAAAATATATGAGATCTGCATAATTTAAAAAAATCAGATTAACCTTTACTGAGTTATTTTATTTACGGAACAAAAGTTAACATAATCCAATTTCATTCGAAATGAACAGTTATTTCATGAAGATATAGACTAAAATGTAAACCAGAAGCTATTTGCGGTTTAAATTGTATATTATTCACGGTGTCCTTGACAGACTACTCGCGAATAGATATCACACAGCACAAATGGGCTTTAGTCTATATATATAAATATATACAAATACGTATATATTAAAGCTTAATCGAGTTTCGTCACAGAATTATATCTGTCTTACAACTTTACTCCGTCCTGCACAATGATAAATTATTAAAGTCCATTAAATTTTAAGAGACACTGATTTATTGATTTATCCCCGCGTATTCCGCTGATATTTTAGTTCAACATCTCCATTAATATTTAATCCCCTGAATAAATTTAATAAAATTTTATTATCCATATTTATACTCATGCATATACATGGATATTTAAGTGCTTAAAAATATATATATGTCCTGTTACAGAATCATAGAACGATGTGAGAAAAAAGCGAAGAGCAAATGCCCAGCAAGGCTCGGCCTCGTCGTGAGTGGCCATCTGAGTCCCTCATAAATGTTTTGTAAGTTTTATTTATTTTTCTTCTGCATATTTTTTTACTGTTATTGTTATTTAGTATGCATGTTTATTGCTAAATAACGACAATATATGTGCAATATATATAAGAGGGCATTTGGTGGTAAAATTTGTCTCGGAGAAAAGAGAGAATAAAAAATCGATGTAGATTCCCGGGGGAATATGTTGAATATGTATTTCTGTAGTAAGCTCCTCAATTTTCACTGAGAAATGGCTTAGAGTCACGAACTCTAACGTCTTATGATAGTAACTTTGTGTATAAAAATCATTTTTTAGCTCAATCTCACATCAATCAACTTGAATCAACGTCTTAATGTCCAAAATAACTTTAAGAAATTGTTAGCAGGAAAAAAAGTAAATAAGTAATCGCTTTTACTTTTTTATTATTCAAAATATATATAATTATGGCCTTTATTACCATAAATTACTGTCTTCCGTAATTTTTTAAAATTATGCGAAATTTTTTTTAATTTTTTGTCGAAATTATAATTTATATTTTAATGCCGGGGAGTAATTAAAAAATTTTTAATTTATTAGTGAACACTAAAAAATTAGGAGTGAACGCGGGGTAAATCCATAGAGGAGGTGGCTATTTATTTAATTGAAACTCCGAATCGAATTTGAATAAAATCTACATCACTCCGCTGAAAAAACAAACTCCTTATTTACTCATGATCCCGAAGTTAGCAGACACTGGAAAATTGTGGATCTTTTTTAACAATTAAGGAGGATAGCCACTGTGAGGATTGAAAAAATAGGTGATTTTCGGGAATTTTTTTTGACTGGAATAATAAAGGAATTTGGGGATCGGGTTTTTTTTGTTTACTAAAGTATACATTGAAGATAATTCTCCTAAATTTTCATTAAAAAATATCATGTTGTTACAAAGTTATAAGCATTTTTGTGGAGCAACAAAAAAATTTCCCCCACCACGGTGTCATCTCTAACTCAAAAACGGATTATCAGAAACAAAAAAACCAAACGGCGTTGTAATCTGTATGCATGTGGTTATCGTTGCACATAGGAGATTTTGAAAATTTGGATTTGAAAAAAAATGGCGACATATTAAAAATTTGTTCGTTATTTTTTCTCATTTTTTTGGATTCAAACAGCCCTAAAAAATCTTAAAAATCAAAATTTTTAAAATCCCCTATGTGCAACTTTAGCTACTGAATAGACGAATACGGCAAAAAAAAAAGTTGCGAATCGGTTGATATTTATGCAAATTACAGATGCCACCAGTTCAAAAAAAGTAGTTTTGAGAAAAATGCTTTTAAAGTTTTTAGTCGATGCAGCGGTCAGTTGACGCGCTGTCACAAAAATTACTATAACTTCAAAAATATTCGGAATTTTCATATAAAACTTTAGATACATATTTTTGAAAATATACACTTTGATTTAATAAAAAAAAAAATTTTTTTTTTTGAAATTTCACAGTGGCTATCCCCCTTAAATTTGAATAAAAAAAAACTAAAAATATGCACATGTAGGAAATTAAAAAAACTGGAGGTGCAATTTTTTGAAATATTTTTTTTTATAATTTATCGTTTTGAAAAGAGTCCAAAAATTTACTCTGTATGCAGAGTGATTTTTTTTAAAACTCCGAGACTCCGAACGACGGCGTGAATTCAGATTAAAATAAAATCCGTAATCACTCCGAATTTTTTACAGCGCATGCATATCAATTACTCTCAGTAGTAAATTAAAAAAAAAATGTAACTCAATAAATTAAAAAAGTAACTTGCTCTCTATTTTATTAATAAAAATTTTCTACCTCACTAATTAATTTTATTTTGAACTTAAATTAAATCCCGCTCCATTTGAGTTAAATTTTAAATATAATCTTTATAAATAAAGTTTAAGTTCACTTAATTATTTTAATTAACATCTCAAATTATGCATATTAATTTTTTATATTTTAATCTGACATTTATCTAGAGTTTACCTTAAATATATACCTAACATTTTTATAATATTGATTAAAATAAAAAATAAAATTTCCACTCAATTAACTTTATTAAATAATTATTTAAATAAATTCTTTGATAATTATTTATTATTATTCTTGTGCGTGCATAGATTTTCGTGTCGCAGATAAAATCTTTTAAAAATAATTACCACTGGTTAAATATAAAAATTAAAACTAAACGAATAATTAAATATTTTTTAGTGAAAAAGAATTAAAAAAAAAAAAAATGGTTGTTAAAAAACAGGTGGATACCCCGCTCCGCCATGAGGCCGGCCGAGGGCGACACGTCGGACTGCATCCTGGTGGTCGGCGTGTCACGGCCAAAATTAGCAGCGGCCTTTCTACTGGTAGCTCTAGTCTCGCTCTTCCTAACCTTCCACATCCTCTACGACAGCGCCGTGTACAGCCTGGACGCCGCAGCATCAGTCTTCGATTCCTCGGGTGAGCTCACCAGCAACCAGCTCGACTCAGTGTTGCCTCCTCACCAGCCACCCTCGTCGTCGTCCTCGTCCTCGTCCTCGTCTTTGTCTTCGCAGCCGTCTCTGAGTCTAGCCCTGTCGTCCATCAGCAAGGCCCACTTCTCGCGCACTAATCGTCATCTGCCGCAAGCAATAATCGTCGGCGTACGCAAGTGCGGAACCCGTGCACTACTCGAGATGTTGTTTCTTCATCCCCAGATACAAAAAGCCGCTGGCGAAGTTCACTTCTTCGATCGCGATGATAATTATGAAAAAGGTCTCGAGTGGTATAGAAAAAAAATGCCCTACTCACTCAAGGGTCAAATTACTATTGAAAAAAGTCCTAGTTATTTTGTTACACCTGAGGTAAATTTTTTTTTACTATTACACCGTAATTACAATTTTTTTTTTGTAAAAAAAAATTAAAAATAAAAACTAAAGACTGGAGTGTCTCAAAAATCGACTTTTTTTTTTTCTTGAAGAACATTGAAAAATCGACAGAGTATCTCTAGACAAAGACTCTGTTGAAATATGAGACCTTAATATTGATATTTAAAGGTGGCGATTCACGATTTTCTATTTTCCATTCAAATAACATGGGAAAAAAAAAATTTTTAATTTTGGAATTTTATACCTCGGCGATGGCTTCTTGAACAGATAAGTTCAGGATATATTTTGTAGGGAATTGAACGCTCTACAAAAAAAGTCTCTTATCATTTTTTGATAAATCCATCTGTTCAAAAGTTATTGGAGCTCGAAGTCAAGTTAGAGTAAATTTCGAGATCTTTTTACTTTTCCGGCGAAACTATCGGACTTATCATAAAATGTCGTGAGATCTCATTTGTAGACAATTTTATTTCCTACAAATTATTATTGATAAATTTTTTTCAAATTCTGCATTTTTTTCTAGTTATTTCCATTTTACTGCCAAGCTTCTTAAAAAGTAGTGTTCTGATCGATTTTAAGAGCTTGGCATTAAAATGGAAACAACTAGAAAACAATGCAGAATTTGAAAAAAATTTATCAATAATAATTTGTAGGAAATAAAATTGTCTACAAAAAAGATCTCACGACATTTTATGATAAGTCCGATAGTTTCGCCGGAAAAGTAAAAAGATCTCGAAATTTACTCTAACTTGACTTCGAGCTCCAATAACTTTTGAACAGATGGATTTATCAAAAAATGATAAGAGACTTTTTTTGTAGAGCGTTCAATTCCCTACAAAAATATATCCTGAACTTATCTGTTCAATAAGCCATCGCCGAGGTATAAATTTCCAAAATTAAAATTTTTTTTTTCCCATGTTATTTAAATGGAAAATAGAAAATCGTGAATCGCCACCTTTAAATATTAATATTAAGGTCTCATATTTTAACAGGGTCTTTGTCTAGAGATACTCTGTCGATTTTTCAATGTTCTTCAAGAAAAAAAAAAAGTCGATTTTTTGAGACACTCTACTAAAGACTGATATTTAATTTAAAAAAGAACCAAATTTCGAATTTTTTAAAAGTTGGCGCTTTGAATTTCTTGTAATAAATTTAAAAAATAATAATAATTTCAAAATATCTGATTGATAGGTACCAGAGAGGATAAGAGCGATGAATGCGAGTATAAAATTGCTGTTGATAGTGAGAGAGCCAGTGACTCGAGCGATATCTGACTACACGCAGCTGCGTACGCGAGTGTCAACGACATCGACATCGTCTGCGGTAACGACGGCATCAACGTCATCATTATCGCGAGTGGGTTCCGGAGCTCCGGGAAGTGTAAGTGTCGTAACAGCGACGACAGTCGACGAAGATAATCAACGGGGAACATCAACTCGGACCTTCGAAGAGCTTGTCTTGCGTCCCGACGGCAGTATAAACGAGTCTTATCGACCTATAACCATCTCCCTTTATCACAACTACATGCACCGATGGCTTGAGGTATTTTCACGTGAACAAATACTCGTTGTTAACGGAGATCAGCTAATTGAGGACCCATTACCGCAGCTGAAACGGATTGAAATGTTTCTCGGTCTCGAGTCGCGAATCGGCAGGCATAATTTTTACTTTAATCACACAAAAGGTTTTTACTGTCTGCGTAACGACACTGCGGATAAATGCTTGAGGGAAAGCAAGGGCAGAAAACACCCCCGTGTTAATCCTCTAGTTGTTTCGAAACTCAGAAAATTTTTCAATGAACACAATCAGCGGTTTTACGAACTCGTCGGCGAGGATTTGGGCTGGCCGGAGGAATAACATTACTCTTTTTTTTTTTTTTACTTTGTTAGTGGCTAGATTTTTTTATTTTTGTTTATCCGTTTACTGGCGCCGGATCAAAAATTTTTGCTAGTTGATTTTATGAAAAAACTTTTATTCGGAGCTTTAAAATAGTCAATTTTAGATTTAATTGTTTTGGTGAATGGATCGAAGCCATTCGACTTTTAAATAAAAGAGTTAATGTTTCATTTTTTTTTTTATATTTTTCTACGGGTGTGTGCGTGATTTTAAAAATCGAAGATTGAAAAAAATCAATAGGAAAATTTCTTAGAACCCAAAGTAGACGGAGTCGGTTGTCAAAATTTTTTGACGTTTATTTTTTTAAATCTCCTCTACGTCCGCAAAATTAGAGTCTGGGGTAAAATGGGACACTCAAAATTTCTTATAAAAAATTCAAAAATCTAGTCAGTCATAGAAATTATTCTGTTATTTTAAATATTCCAGCAGGAAATGACATTTAAGATAACAGACTTAATTATCGTTACTGTAATTCATTCAATTATTCACTTAACTTTCTTCACCGTCAGTTATAATTCCCTAGCAGACCTGATTTACCGTAAATTTACGGTAATTTTACCGTAAATCCACCGTAGAATACCGTAAAATTCGAGTAGATTTACTGTAAATTACGGCAAAACAACCGTACATTGCGGTAAACCCACCGTAAATTACGGTAAATCGGTACTTTACGGTGGATTACCGTAAATTACGGCAGGTATACCGTAAATTTACCGTCGAATACGATAAATTTACCGTAAAAAATTCGGGTGGATTACCGAAATTTACGGTGGATTACCGTATTTCTGTATTTTACGGTAAATCCACCGTAAATTACGGTAAAACCACCGTAATTTACGGTAAATCGGTACTTTACGGTGGATTACCGTAAATTACGGCGGGTATACCGTAAATTTACCGGCGAATACGATAAATCTACCGTAAAAAATTCGGGTGGATTACCGAAATTTACGATGGATTACCGTATTTCTGTATTTTACGGTAAATCCACCGTAAATTACGGTAAAACCACCGTAATTTACGGTAAATCGGAATTTTACGGTGGATTACCGAAATTTACGGTGGATTACCGTATTTCTGTATTTTACGGTAAATCGGAATTTTACGGTGGATTACCGTAATTTACGGTGGATTACCGTAATTTACGGTGGGTTTACCGTAATCTACCGTAATTTGGGTCCGTTAGGGAAATTTTAAAAATATGCAGACAAAAATTGCATGTCAGTTTCCAAAAATTAAATTAATTTTCAAAATTTTTTTTAACTTGACTCAGTTTGACCCCCATTCAAAGTTTTTTCATGCCCATTTTACCCTCTCCTCTTGGAGTAAATAATTTTAGCATCAACTTCCCAATGCAGATACAATTTAAATAAAAAACGTCCAAAAAATGAAAAAAAAATTTTTAACGAGCAAAGTAGTCACGACTTTTTAATTACTACAATTATAATTCTATTTCCGGTACTCGGTTTAACTGTAGTTTTAAGTAAAACTCTAAATCACAAACTAATTTTTCCATCAATCTCCATTATATCTACAATTAAAACAACTAAATCTACTACCAAAAATCATAAAATCTGCATAATTACAAAGCAAAGTCATGCGATAAATGTTCAATTACGCAGTCTTTACAGTCTCCAGTTCCAAAGAACAAACCCAACTAATTTAATAACAATAATAACAGCCAACAAAAAATTAAAAAAAAAAAAATCAACATTCTCCGGTCACGGAAATTAAATTTTTAATCAGCATTAACTCTTACCGGCGTCAGTAATGCGATAATAATCTTTAATAACTTAACATGAGTTAAAAAAGGTATAAATAGTACATATATGATATAGAGTATGAGCGTATACGCGGACACGAGGATGCTCACTCTGGCGTGTGATCAATGTTACGTCACGCAGACAACCCGACAACGACGACAGACGTGCCAGGTCGCCGTAAAATATTAAATAAATAAATATAATAATATTAATATTAATAATAATAATAATAGTATGTAATGTAAGGAGCTCTGAGTACTTAAATATCGATCTCCGTGGATCACATTGGTCCGTAAATCTTAAGGTTAAAACGTTGATATTAACAGATTTAATATTTTTATAATCCACATTGGAAGTTGTTATATCGTTGACTGCTTGTGCGAATGTCGATATTATTTTTTAAAATATTTTAAATAAATTAAGTTCGTTTGTGCGACTCTGCGCTGATAGAAGGATTTATTTGGGCGAAATTAATCAAATTGATAATTAATAAATGTTTATTTTTTTAACACATACTCGAGATGTACGATATTTAGCGGCTACAGTCGATAGTCGGGTGCATTTTTACAATTCTGCTATAAGCGGCCATACCAAAAATAAAACTGCCCAATCAAAGTCTGCCACCCTAGCAAATCTGATCTACCGTAAATTTACGGCAATTTTACCGTAAATTTACCTTAGAATACCGTAAAATGCGAGTAGATTTACCGTAAATTACGGTAAACCCACCGTAAATTACGGTAAATCGGTACTTTACGGTGGATTACCGTAAATTACGGCGGGTATACCGTAAATTTACCGTAGAAAACGATAACTCTACCGTAAAAAATTCGGGTGGATTACCGAATTACCGTAATTTACGGTGGATTACCGTATTTTCGTGTTTTACGGTAAATTACGGAAAATCCACTGTAAATTACGGTAAAGCCACCGTAAATTGCGGTAAAGCCACCGTAATTTACGGTAAATCGGTATTTTACGGTGGATTACCGTAATTTACGGTGGGTTTACCGTAATTTGGGTCCGTTAGTGCAGGAATAAACACAGCACCGTTCAAAATTTCTGCACCAAGAAATTATTCTCGTTCGAAATTCTATGGTGTCATAGTAAAGACAGATCCTGTTGGCCACCTGCAGAAATTAAAATAAACATATGCAAAAATTACTATGGCATAGTAATTTCTCCATGTGTTTACTTCAATTTCGGCTTTACTATGACACCGTAGCATTTCAAATTCTCCGCTTACCAAAGAATGTTCTGAATGGTAACTAAATAGACCACTTTAGATGCTAGAGATTTTAAATGTTAGTGGTTATTTTTGCTAGTGATTTTTTTTGGTAAAGATTTCATTGCGGTAAACTTTTTCATTGAGAAAGTCTGAATCATGGTGGATATTTCATTTGAAAGGAAATTTGTTGGGTAGACATGCTGTGGCAGACTTTGACGGCAGAATTTTATTTTTGATAG
Organism: Microplitis mediator; assembly: GCF_029852145.1. Classification (NCBI taxonomy): domain Eukaryota; kingdom Metazoa; phylum Arthropoda; class Insecta; order Hymenoptera; family Braconidae; genus Microplitis; species Microplitis mediator. Next base: position 789,699 of record NC_079971.1, on the reverse strand, counting down.
AGCGCACGTTAAAGATACCTCTCCTTTGAACCGTGACGTCAGCGTGCGCAAACATATTATATAGTATGTCTAGTGCTTAAAAACTCGGAAAAAAGCAATAGAATCATCATATTCATAAGTGTCCCCTGTAGCCTGACTATAAGCGCTCATTGTCGTACTCAAATAACTTTTTTAATTGAAACTAGCGTATTTCAATCCTGTATGATTATATATGACGCTCGTGTGCGACAACTTCATCTTCAGCTCGGCTCTCAACTGTCACAACTCGCGTCTTGTGCATAGTTGTACACTCGTTGTCATTTATGCCTGGTCCCCCGGACTATATCAGGAGACACGGTAGGTAGTGTCTCGCGCCAAGTACAAATCAAATACAGTCGACTCTGTCTAAAGGTTCCACGTCGGAGCAGGACCATTGCCTAAAGGTTCCCTCCCCACCATCATCACTTCCCCTACAATATATTCCCCTCGAGCGCCGAGGCGCACGCTAAAACGAACACATTGCGCAGTAAACATAACCTCAAAAAAACGTGCATTTAAAGTTAGCGCTCGAAAACTGAATTGTGATTCGTCACTCGAGAAAGCGGGTGGGGGAATATCCGGGAACCTTTAAGCAATGTATCCTGCAGTGCAGCCAGATTGTGGGATATTTTTACCCCCTCCAGCCATTACACTCCATGCTATTTGACCGCAGGGAGGGGTAAAAATATCCCACGATCTGGCAGCACTGGTATCCTGGAACCTATAGACAGCGGGAACCTTTAGGTAGAGAATCTTTAGACAGAGTCGACTGTACATGTATATGTGTGAAGTGTCATGGCGCGAGACACTACCTACCTTGTCTCTATACCGTAGACCGAACGGTATTTAGCTCCATAATCTTCACTAGACAGGAGTCCAGGCATTAATGACAACGAGTGTACTAGAAGTACAAACTATTAGTAGCGAAGACTCCCATAGATGGCTATCGTTATTTAAATTAACCGGTCATTAATCATTTAACCTATTTCACACAGACAAATACCTTGAATTACCATTATTATCATGAAAAATGAAGGTTACAACCTATAGTACATTAATATTAATCAAACAAATGATTTATTAGATACAAAGGAATATTTATTTACCAAATAAATCCTTCTATCAATGAACAAATCACTTGGTATGAGTATAAATTATGACAAACTGTTAAAAAGCTCGGTTATTTATCATAATTATTTTATCATTTAATGTCTCTGGGCGCGGGCGGTTATTGTGCGAAGGAAAACTTGAACAATAGGCTTTTCTCTCGGTCTTATTTATTTTATTTTATTATATTACATTTTTTCTCTTTGTTCTTTTCTGGTCTCTGGACGGCGAGCTCTGACGGGGATTAACACAAAGGAGGATAGATAATGAAGACATTTATTTATTAATTGGCTGTATTGACGGGATTTAATGGGGGAAAAATAATACATTATTGAGACTAACATTTGTAAGGACGTCCAAGTGGAAAGCTATCGATTAGCGACGTCACTCGTTAAACCTGACGAATTTTTCCCCGTCTTTTACGTCACCTGCTAGCTGTCGCCGTAATTGCCAGAGTGAGATAACAGACAAGAGACATTATTTTGCCCAAAATACATTTATTTGTGTCATATCGTATTGTATCATTTGATATAATGTATTAGTGATCTATTTGTCGTCGGATTATTTCGGATCGATTGATTGTGTTATCTCTTCTTGGGTTATTTAATTATCCAATATCTATTGATTCGAGACAAAGATTGACGTTCGCGGTAATGTAATTCAATTACTATTTTTTTTTTTTATTAAAATATGGTAATTAAGAAAATTATGTCGCGTTTTATTGACGGAAATACTTGAAAATTTTTTTTCATCACAAGTTTACTATTTTTTTCACTTAATTCGCGTTCAAGAGGAAATTTAAATAAAAAATAGAAAAATTTATTTGAATTCTTTTTTACAAAATTAACATTTTTTTCTGGTAAATAATTTTTGAAAAATTATTGATTAATGAAAAATTAAAATTTTACCGCGAAAAAAAAAATATTTAAATTCCTCAATAGTAAATTTAATTAAAATAATAAATGAGATGAAATTTGAATAATAATTACAGTGAAAATATTATGAAAAAAAAAAAAAATCACCTTACAAATTGATTTCATACCCGCGTAGTACACAAGTACAAAAAGATATAAAATTTTCTTTGTAAGACACTGACGTCGTGAGTTTCGAAAGAGTTCGCTGGATAGGAACACGAACCAGAGAAGAATGAAGCGGGAGTAAGAGCGTACCCAGGGAAAGCTATATACCCAACACTATCGCATTATACAACCCATTCTTCTTCGTTTTGTATCCTCTATCTTCTCTCGCGTGCATCCTCACCGCGTTTTTTTTTTACACCAGCAAGCTTCTTCCATTTCACCTTCTTCCCATATTTACTTTTTTTATTTTTTCCTTTCATTATACACATTTTCATTTTTTTATTTTTACCAAGTATTTATTTTTTTAAAACCACCCAGACATACAGAAATTTCCAGCATACAGAGTAATGTTTCTCGTTAACCCGCGTACAGTAAATGAACTGATGCAGCCGCTGAGTAATCCAGTCTCGTTACATTCTCGTGCCGAGAGTAAAATGCTTTTTTTACTCCAAAGCTAAATAATATCTCGCTTGCGATTTTCATCTTTTTATAAATATACCTACTGTTTATTGTGAACAATTACTGGAGGTTAACTCATATAAATTATTTATTTTTTTAAATTACTAAATTTATTTCCGTTTGAAAAGCCGCAATTTTTCGTTTTTCTCTAATTCTTACCTTAAACTCACAATTTCTCAGATAAATAGATATCATTAGTGGTCATTCGATAGGAAATTTAATTTCCTACAATTTTTATTTGATTTAAAAGTACCGTAAATTCAATAGTTTAAGAGATATTTTTATTTTAAGCCACCGGAAAATTTTCCCGTGGGAAAAAAAATTGAGTGATTCTTTAAATGGTTATAACTTCGAATCGATTGACTTTAGAGAATTTTACTAAGAGACAGAAATTGTAGGGAATTAAATAACCTTTCCAACGACCATATATGACGTCTACTTATCTCATATATTTTCCGAGTTATAGGTAAATAATATGATAATTTTTAAAACTGAATTGAAAGCAGGATATTTTAACCGAGCTTTTGAATACCAGCAATTATAAAGTATGAATGGGTATGGAAAGAAGTGAATAAAAATAAACCCAATATATAAATATATATAAAAGGAAGAATAAAAGTATGAAAATCCCTTAATTAATCCGGTTGAATGAGTAATAAATTGAGCATCATCAAAAATGATAACAGCCAATATTTAAGTATCCAAGTATCCAAGGGTCGTTGTTCCATGCCCGTCGACCCTGGAATTATCGATTTATTGGTGCATCAAGGTCTTGGGGGGTGTATGCGCGATCCCTCAGGTGCTACTCGCTACTATCGCCGTTGCATTGATAAATTATTTGGGATCCCGCGAGAAATATTTTACCCTCGTCAATTCATTAATTAATTTTATTTTTTCATTTACCAGCCATTAACCATTAACCATTAATCATTAATCATTAATAATAAGACTAGAATATTTAAAATAAAAATACGTCATAAGTAACGACGATGCCATAAATGAAAACGATACATATCAACAATTGCCTGACGGTAATTAAAACTAATTAATTTACACGGTTTAAATGCCCAATTACATATCATTAATTAATTAAGTAAATTAATACTATATATTTATATAAATATATATATAAGATGGGAGGGAAATAAGATCTGCTTTGCAATAATGTTGAAGCCTGCTTTGTAAGCAACGATTTTATTAATAACAAAAAATTTTAAAAATTAAAAAAAAATAAAAAAAAAACATTCATGCAATGTAATTGCCCTCCATAATTAGAAAGCTATTTAATTAAAATAAAAATCTACTAAATCTTAATATTTATGTCCGAAGGACGATTAAAATAAAATTTATAAAAATATATACATATATATGTATTCGTCTTTACTTCGGAAAGACTTTCAATCTGAGGCTACTATTAAAAATATAAATATATATATATATATTATTATTATTATTAATGAATTAATAAATTATTAATTATTAATACGCATTTGTATTTTTGATGTTTTATAGAAATAATTAATGCTAGGATACGACTGGCATCAAACTGAACGATAGTTCAACCCTGATACATATCACTAGATAATTTATTTATTAATTAAGATATATATGATAAATGTATACATATATATTGATATTATTTATTATATTAAGAATAAACGAAGGCATAGCGCGTAAATTTATTTACTAAACCTAATAAATTTTAATATACATAATATATATGTAAATGTATTAATATGTGGATATATTGTATGTAACAAATGTATGAGGAATGACTGAGATATAGGCTAGGTAATTACAAACAGTATTTTTAAGTATAGGCTTTATTTATTTTTCGTTTTGAGACTTTGTAAGAATGGAATTTTTTGAATATTTTCCCGCGGGGCTTTAATTTTTTTTAATTTTATTAATGTAGATTAGTTGTAATTATAAATATAGACATAACCTTATTTTTTTAAGTGATTTAAATATAAGATTTATATTTGTAGTCATATTTATTTTTTATAAATTTTGTGTGTGAAATTTATTTTAAGAAATTTTTGTATAAATTTTGAATTAATGTTAGGATTTTATTCGAGGTTAAGATTTTTTGGGTTAATGGATGTTTTAGAAGAGTGGGGGGTTAACCAATCACGAGCTAGAAAGAGAAAATAGGTTATAAATTGTCGGGAAGAAGACGATTTTTGATAATCCCGATGAAAAAAGATTTTATACAATTATATATAGACTATATATAATTATATATAGACTATATATAATTATATATAGGCTATATATAATTGGATAGAAAAAATGGCCCGATCCAATTGTATACAACTGTATAGAAATTGTATACAATTCTATACAAATTGTATACAAGTCTATATAATTATATACAATTTTATACAAATTATATACAATTCTATATAATTATATACTATTCTATATAATTGCAATAATAGAAATGTATAGAATTGTATATAATTTGTATAAAATTGTATATAATTATATAGAATTGTTTATAATTTGTATAAAATTGTATATAATTATATAGTCTTGTATACAATTTGTATAGAATTGTATACAATTTTTATACAGTTGTATACAATTGGATCGGGCCATTTTTTCTATCCAATTATATATAGCCTATATATAATTATATATAGTCTATATATAATTGTATAAAATCTGTTTTCATCGGAATTGTAATTAATTTGAATATTTAGGAAGTGAATTTATGAGTTTTTATTGAAATAAATGTATGTAGATTTATATATAATTATAATTACGTTGCAATTTAAAAATTTGTGAAGAAAAAGTACTTAAATATGTCATATTTTATATTTTTTGATAATGATTACAAAAAATTTTAATTACTGATCTTAAAAAAAGAATAAATTTTTAGTAAAAATTTGAATTAGTAAAAAAAAATTAAGGCCTCGCAATATAATTTAAAAATAAAATGTAATTTGAAATTACAAATTATACAAATTATTTAGAATTGAAGAAAATAACATGTAAAAAAAAAAAAAAAACAATAGACTCTGGCTGAATATCTTACATTTATTATTTTTATATTAAATATACTGTAATTAAATAATGATAATATTAATATTAATGATAAGATGGTGTCTAAACATATCAATAAAAAATAACTTGAACATATCACTATTTAATAAAATTAAATGTCTGAGGCAAAGTAAATTATACGATTACCTTCGAAAAAAAGTTTTACAAATAAAAGTATATAGATAAATATATATAATATTTTTTTCGAGGGTTTTTTTGTCCTATAAAAATGTACTCTAGTCTTCTCGCCGTGTAAATTTTGTGCTCGTACAAAAAAAATCGCTTTGAAAATTTTAGCTCTTTTAAATCGTAGTAAAAAAAATTAAGACAAGCAAAATAAAAAAAAAATGTATACACGGAGTAAAAAAAAACGAATTAAGGCAGACTTATTAATTATTAATTATAATTACGATTGCAATTTAATGATTAAAATTTTTATTGACATATACGTTTATAGCCAGATATAAAAAAATATATATATATTAAATAAAAGTAATTGTTTTACTGCATATACAATCGTTGAATTCTGATTGTTGTGTATCGAGCTTCGATACGTTACTTCGATTATACGGGATTTTACAATACAACTGATTACAAAAAATTTAAATTTCATTTTAAAATATAATTACTTGCATACAAATTAAATTTAAATATCTAAGAATATGACTACTATCTGATTCATAAATTTTTTATATTATTTTAATCATATATGATCGATATCTGATACTTTTACAAGTTCAAAAAAAAATTGTGTATGTAATTTCATTTTAAAAAACCATATATGACTCATATGTGACATATGTGGCTTCAGTCAATCATATATAAATTTATCAATGACATTTTATCTCATAATTATAAATTAACAATATCTGATTCATATAAATTTTATCAGATATATGAATCAGATAAATTATGTCATATATGGATCAGATACTTTTCTATCTGATGGTGAAAAATCGACACTATCTATATCTGACTCAGATACAATTTCAATTGATGAAAAATTGTATGAACTGTATCAGATATCGAATTTATCTGATTCATTTTTTAATCATAAGGTCATATATGAATCATATATAATTTAAATTTTATATTAAATTAATTTATACATCATATACATATCAGATATGGTTAAACCCTCATTTATCTCAACGAAGTCACATATTCAATATATGATTCAGATAAAAATAAAATTGTACGTCATATACACATCAGATATAGTTTCAAACCTTATTTATCTCTACGAAGTCACATATTCAATATATGATTCAGATAAAAATAAAACTGTACATCATATACACATCAGATATGGTTTCAAACCTCGATTATCTCAACAAAGTCACATATTCAATATATGATTCATATAAAAATAAAATTGTACGTCATATACACCCTCAGATATGGTTTCAAACCTCATTTATCTTTACGAAGTCACATATTCAATATATGATTCAGATAAAAATAAAATTGTACGTCATATACACATCAGATATGGTTTCGAACCTCATTTATCTCAATGAAGTCACATATTCAATATATGATCCAGATAAAAATAAAATTGTACATCATATACACATCAGATATGGTTTAAAACCTCATTTATCTCTACGAAGTCACATATTCAATATATGATTCAGATAAAAATAAAATTGTACGTCACATACACATCAGATATGGTTTCAAACCTCGATTATCTCTATCCAGAGCAACTTATACCCAAAATATGAATCAGATATCAATCATATAAAGATAAAATTAAATTTTTCTTACAATGCGATCACAAATAAATAATTAAACCAAAAAAATGTAATGTTTATAACTCGTATGTGTGTCGAAACCAACAAAAGCAATAATGTCTATATAAATGAAAAAACAAAGAGTACACATGCTTGCGAATTTTAAAATTATTAAAATAAATGAATAAATAGTAATTACATTCATTTACCCCTTTATTTATTTATTTATCAATAATATCATCAAAGTAATAATTACAATTATTATTGTTAATATGTAATTTAATTATGTAAATTTTATAATTTGTTGTCTAGTAAAATTGTTTTATTGAAATTAAAAAAAAATTAAAAAAATAAACAAACAAAACTTTTCATTTTAAATTTCATCACAAATTAACTCATTCTATGCTTAATTAATTAATCGACTAAACTTGTCATGCCTCGAAATATTTACAAAATTTCGAGCCAAAAAAAAAAAGTATATCAGAACAAAGATGAATTTAAAATAATTTCGGTCTCGTATTGTATAGATTATTAAATTTAAAACTGAGTGAAATGAAGAACCGGACCAGTTATTTTATTCAACTCTTGTTCTGTTCTGTTGTATTTAGCTCTGCTCTGGATTCTCCAGTACAATCTTCATCATTGTTATCTCTCATTGTTCTGTATATGCTGTTTATACATGTGTGATATTTGATATTATTCTCGTTATGTTCTGTTCTATCCTACGGGCTTCTAGTTTATCGTATAGAGCTTTTGCGCTCCATACTCTCCAGCCCCAGGGCGCATGTCCAGCTTTTTTTTTATTATTATATTGACTCGAATTTTTTTTGACAAATTGATTTTATTTAACGCGGGTTTGTGTCTGGACTTATTACACGTTACCTGACACGGTCAATCAAGTCCGCTGCTTTATACGTTTCACTTCTGTTGATAGTTACAGAATACTCTTCTCATTCCACTTATATATACAATAAATATGTAGATCCGTCATACATCTCTACGTCTCTGCTCCAGCTCTCTATTTTACCAAACTTTGGTACACTTGTATTTTATTCATCGCTTATATTTTTCGTCTGTCATATAAAAGTCATCTTGAATAATTGCCAATTATTGATAATTTTGTAAAAGATTAATTTCCTGTAATCTAAAATTTATTAAGGACTCCGTTTAATCGAGTTTCATTAAAAGAGCTTTTGGATGCTATTTTTTATTCAATGGAATTTATTTATAGTGCGACTGAATAGTAGAGCGAAATTAGAACTTATTGGATATCTAATTAATGAGATATAAACGTGCATGGAAATATGACAGGAAAAAGTTTTTCGGACATTTGGATTGACTAGGGGCGACTATACTTTTAGTAACGCGTTTGTTAGGAAATTTTATCGATCAATCGAATCCGACTGAAAATTTTTTGACTTCCCGGTAAGAAAATTGTGAATTTTCAAGAATTCGGGAAGTTATTGTTTTCGGCCCGAAAGAATAGATAATACTGAAGAAAAAAAATATTAGAGCCCTGGAACAGCTCAGACCCAAGTGTATGGGCATGTGTCTAGCATATCCCATAGCAATCTCGAAGGCAATAAAAACCCAGCACGCGGTGTTGAGAAAAAAAATAGAATTATCGCCAGTTGAATTCTCTGGAAATCCCAGAGACATCCCATAGAAAATAGTTCACCCATGTTCATCAATGTTCACCCATGTTCCCCCATGTTCCCCAATGTTCCTCAATGTTCACCAATGTTTACCAATGTTTACCAATGTTCCCCAACGTTCCTCAATGTTCCTCAATGTTTACCAATGTTCCCCCATGTTCCCCCATGTTCCCCAATGTTCCTCAATGTTCACCAATGTTTACCAATGTTCCCCAATGTTCCTCAATGTTTACCAATGTTCCCCAATGTTCCCCCATGTTCCCCAATGTTCCTCAATGTTCATCAATGTTTACCAATGTTCCCCCATGTTCCCCCATGTTCCCCAATGTTCCTCAATGTTCACCAATGTTTACCAATGTTCCCCAATGTTCCTCAATGTTCACCAATGTTCCCCCATGTTCCCCCATCTTCTCCAATGTTCCCCAATGTTCCTCAATGTTCACCAATGTTTACCAATGTTCCTCAATGTTTACCAATGTTCCCCCATGTTCCCCAATGTTCATCAATGTTTACCAATGTTCCCCCATGTTCCCCCATATTCCCCAATGTTCACCATGTTCACCAATGTTTACCCATTTTCAAAAATAGTCGATTTTTTTAGCGAGAAGTTAAAAAATTATTAGAGCCCTGGAACAGCTCAGACCCATGTGTATGGGCATGTGTCTAGCATCCCCTTTGTCTGTCCTTAAAATATTTTTTTTACCATTCTGCCTTTTGAGTATCATCCGACATCACTTCTGAGGCTCTTTCGATGTGAAATAATAGAAAATACTGAAGAAAATAAATTATTAGAGACCTGGAACAGTCTCAGACCCATATGCAGTTAGTGTAGATGCCGCTGTCTATGTAATTTTATAAAGAGTAACCCGTTACTTTTTCTCTGTTAGGAACCCAGCACAATCTTGACATTTTCTGTTCATTATGAAGCCCTTCAGTAGAAGAAAACCAAAAGAGTCCTGAGAAAAATTTTTTTTTTTCACAATCGACGTCGGGCAGATTCTTTCTCCCGAAATTTTTTCTAAACTGGACTTAGGTAATCTTTCTCCTAAGTAAAATTAGAAATAATTCCACCGAAAATCTTAACCAATTAGTTCTCAATGACTTTATTAATAAAATTACTGTGTAAAAAATGTAATTTATAAAAATTCAGCAGTAAAAAATCACGAAACCAAAACAATAGTGGAATAAAAAAAATGTGCGCAATAAATCCTGCGCACATGTGTGATCCATTCGTAACTTGTACGTACGGAAATTTATATATTTATTTTCGTTTTACAATAGGCCATTTGGTTTCGCACGATCACGGGCTGTTCAGTATTCCTCCGGGTCTCCATGCGTTCCCTTCTTTCTCCGGTTTTCACCTTCGAGGTCTCCACATAACACAATACGACTTACGACAGACAACATAAAACCGAATTCACAAAAGTTATTTCGACTCCAACTCCACTTAAAACAAACAACAACAAATAAAAAAAACAATAAACAAAAAATAAAGTAAAAAAAAGTCGCCGTTTAAGTTTAAATTCACACGGCGCCGTAATGTTGCCGCCTCATTTGATACAGAACAAGACTCTTGGTCGTGAGCTCGAAAAAAACCCGTCAAACGTGTAAAATTTTTTACTTTTTTCAATCGCTTATGTTTTTCGGAGTTTGATAAACTCCAGAAAGTCTTATTCTTAGTTTAAGTGACCAGTGAATCGCGACCGGAGCTCGCCGCTTATTTTTTAAAATTTATCCATTTTAAGCTTCGCGCCAAATTTGAAAAAAGTGATAAATAAATAACTTTACCTACTTACGTGCATATGTAAGACACCATTTGAATATTTAATCATATATTTATATACTCATTTACATACTAACGGTAAGATCTAATAATTCAATAATAATAATAATTAAAATTTCAATTTGATTTTTTTTATTCCTTGTTATCTCTCTATACCTCAGGTACTATTCGAAATAACTATATATCATATATGGTTATTCGAAAGGTAATTAAATTTCCTACAATTTTTGTATCTCATAGAATTTCTCTAAAACCAATCCCTTAAAAGTTACAACCAATCAATCAATCAAATCATTTTTTCCTCCATGAAATTTTTTTATCGCTCTATATAAATGTATATAAATCTCATTAACTATTGATCCTACGGTAATTTTTACTCATACCATATTTATAGAAAATTAAATTTCCCACAATTTTTGTCTCTTATAAAATTTCTCTAAAATCAATCCCTTAAAAGTTACAACCAATTAATCAATCAGATCATTTTTTTTCCCATGAAATTTTGTTATCACTCTACATAAATATATATAAATCTCGTAAACTATAAATCCCACGGCATTTTTTACTGAAACAAAATTTATAGGAAATTAAATTTCCTTTCCAATGACCATCTCTGATATCTCATTATCTCTTCTAGTTCTTCAGAAATTCTAAATAAAAAAAAAACTATTCCCTAATTTTATCCAATTAACCATAAAAGTGATGATAAAATTTTTTTATGAAAGACAATGCATAAAATATCAATATAAAATATACTTTAATATCATAATTTAAATTTACACCCTTGCAAGTCCGGTTTTTTTTTATCATCCTAATCTTTCTTTTCTTTTTTTACCTTTACAACTTACGAAAGCACTTTTACTTACACTTAATAGCTTCAATAAAATATCTCACTTAAATAAAAAATATATCCATGCATATATATACATAATAACAATAAATAAACTAATAGTCATGTATTAAAAAATCCAATTTTATTTGACAAATTTATTCATCAAGATAATGCATTTAGGATTAGCATTTCCATTCAAGGCCAACCACAAATTTTTATATATATATATATATAACAATAATAATAATTTTAATATTTGTATCACGATAACACTAATGAAAAATTTTTTAAGCCTAAAAAAAGTCTTATAAATAAATTATGAGTCACTCAAAGTAAAAAAAAAATTTTATATACATATATACATATATATGTATCAGTTAAAATTAATTAAAAATATTAAAATATATTTTTAATTGACTAATATAAATAATCCAAGTTAAATCACTTGTCACGTAGAGTGTCAAGGCAGAGTTATTCGAAAGTCACAATACACATTTATATATATGTAAATATAGGAGGGCTTAAATATATATCTGTATTTTACAATCGAGGACTCTCGATAATTTAGTAAGGTAATGCTAAATCATTTTAATCCACTAGGGCGTTCGATAACCCGTTGAGAGCACAAAGTGCTTTCGAAAAAAAAACCCATTCCTCACATATATTATTTATGTCGCTTATATATTCCGTTCTACATAAAATCCTATTCGGCAATTTTTTTTATTTCATACTTATAGATCTTATGCTAATGAACTGTATTATTAATGACATTAAATTCATTAGAAATTCTTCCTGATCCGGGACCGAGAACTCCGAGCCAATAAACTCTACTCAGCAGACGCCATGGAGTCGGGATTATTTTTTATCATTTTATTGGTAAAATTTTAATTAAACACTAAAAGGGGATACCCTTTTAGTAACAAAGTTTTTCGAGTAAATCTAGAGCGGATTATTTTTTATTCATGAAATTAAAGGTCACGTGGAAAGGCGTCGACGGACATGGGAGACTGATGGATCCACCGGCAAGAAACAGCATGTGGCGGTTCGGATATCCCAATCCAGTTAATTATAACGACAACGAATTATTCTGTGGTGGATACGCAGGTACTTGGCATTTAAAATAAATACTTACTTATAAGCGAACTAATGGTTGACTTGTCGCAGTTCAATGGGTTCAAAATGAGGGCAAATGTGGAGTATGTGGAGACGCCTATCACTTGGATCACCCGCGACCCCACGAAGCCGGAGGCGAATTCGCCAAGGGAACAATCGTCCGTCATTATACCGCTGGCCAAGTAAATTTAAATTACCATATTTTGTATAAATATATATATTAGACTGATTCAAAAAAATCGACTAATTTTTTTTTTCTTCATTATATCGAAAATATTGTTGGAAATGATGAAAAAAAAATACTGTGAAAGTTTGAGCTCTTAATATTAATATTAACAACTGCCGCATCGCAATTTTCTATTTCCCGTTTAAATAACATGGAAAATTTATTTCTTAAGCTTTGGAATTTTGTAGCTCACGGTGGGACCAATATTTTTAAATGGTCAAGACATATTCTTATGGGAAATTTGACGCTCTATGAAAAAGGTCTCTTATAATTTTTCGATATTTTTATTTCTTCCAAAGTAATTCAAAGTTAAAGTTAGATTGACGATAAATTTTCACATTTTTTTAATTTTTTGACGCAACCATCAACTTTATCCGAAAATTTTAGAGGACATTTTTTGTAGAGCATTTTATTTCCTACAACTTATCTCAGAGAAAATTTTCGATATTTCACTTAGGTCATATGTTATTTGCAATTAACTGAAAATTTTCTTAAATAATCTGAATTTTGTTGCTCAAAATTGATTATATTAAATTTTCAGTTAATTGCGAACAACTTACGACTTGTCAGAAATATCAAAAATTTTCTCTGAGATAAGTTGTAGGAAATAAAATTCTCTACAAAAAATGTCCTGTAAAATTTTCCGATAAAGTTGATGGTTGCGTCAAAAAATTTAAAAAATGTAGAAATTTATCGTCAATCTAACTTTAACTTTGAATAACTTTTGAAGAAATAAAAATATCGAAAAATTATAAGAGACCTTTTTTGTAAAGCGTCAAATTTCCCATAAGAATATGTCTTGAACATTCAAAAGTATTGGTCCCACCGAGAGCTACAAAATTCCAAAGCTTAAAAAATAAATTTTCCCATGTTATTTAAACGGGAAATAGAAAATTGCGATGCGGCAGTTGTTAATATTAATATTAAGAGCTCAAACTTTCACTGTATTTTTTTTCGTCATTTCCAACAATATTTTCGATATAATGAAGAAAAAAAATTAGTCGATTTTTTTGAATCAATCTAATATATATATATATGATAAATAATAACTGTGGGTTCCAGGACATTGATATCGAAATAGAATTAACGGCAAACCATCAAGGCCGGTTTGAACTTAATCTCTGCCCGAACAATAATCCGTCCCAGCGGGCGACCCAAGAGTGTTTCGATAAGTACCCGCTGTACTTGTCCGGGACACGTAACCCGGCATTTATGATACCCGAAGACAGTGAGAAGAAGGCGATATTCAATTACAGAGTTACTTTGCCTCCCTATATAACGTGTTCCCAGTGCGTTATCCAGTGGAATTATTATACAGGTACTTATTAATAATGAATAAGTGTTTTTTCGTGTATTATTTAGCGTAATCAAGTTAACGAGTTGGTGCGAAACCTGTCGACACGCCAATTCCGGAGATAAGACGGTAATGGGTTTGGGTAAGAGAAAGTGTAGGGCCTCGTCCAAGGTCCCGGTCTCGGGAGATAAATAAAGCTGGACAATTTTGTTTTTATTAAATAATTATACGGATGATGTTGATGATGATGATGATGATGATGGGTGTGATTACGATTGCAGGTAATATGTGGGGCACTTGCGAGAATGGAACCGAGGCCGTTGGCTGCGGAAAACCGGAAACTTTTCGAAACTGTGCGGATGTTAATATTGTAACGAGCACTGCTGGAGTACCGCCGCTGTTTGTCCAACAAGATAATCCATTTCTATTGTACTATCAAGACTACCGTGTTGCTGATAACAACAACGTTTATCCTTTGGTTATCAGAGCCCAGACTTGCTACCCGACAAAACTTTATCGCTTCATTCCGGGGATGAATAACTGGTGTGTCACCAACTGTCTGCGCTATCCGCCTAATTGTCCTCAAACAATTTGTACTTGTCCGTGAGTACCGTTTATCAACAATTAACCGTGTCAACAGTTCATAGTTCACTGTGGGATAATTTATAATTCAACGTGTGATTCATTATTTTAGGGAACAATGCGAGGCTGTCGGTGAGCTCCAAGGAAAAGAAGGCGCAGACGTTTATTGTATGGACAAATGTCTTGTTAATCCGCCAGATTGTCCTGCCAATCGCTGTCAATGTTATTGATATTATTGTTAATTAACACAATTGCCGCTCAATAAATATCCTGTTAAATAATTTATTCTTGTTGTTTTGCATTTTTGTCAAATAGAAGAAAAAAATTAATTTTTACTTATAGTCTTCTCAGAAATTTCATCCCCTTCGGTTTTTACGCCCACTCTGAAAACTAGTCTAATTTCACACCCTTACATTAACTTACAAACCAAAAATTTCGGACGATTCCTGACTTTCTGTGAAGACTTTACTGATTTAATAGAAGCTCTTTGATTTTGAAAACGGGTTTGAATTTTCTGGAATAAAAGTTACAAAATACACGGCAGCAAATGGACGCTTCTACCATTTATTTATGATAAATGAAAGGGGGGAGAGGGTGTATGAATATTAACATATAAATTTTTGGGTTGATCCAGCAGCCCGCATGAAAAAAATTTATAAAAAATATATATTAAAAATACATAAAAAATATATAAATATATATAAAATATGTATAAAAAAACTATTTTGAATAGCTAATTTTTGGCCGATTTTCGTATATATTTTAAATATATAAAAAATATACGAAAAATACATTTTTCTTATATTTAAAAATATAAGAAAATATACTAGTAATATATTTTAAATCTATAAAAAATATAAAAACATTATATAAAAAATATATTATTAAGATAATTAACAACATAGAAAAAGAAATAGAAAAAGTTTATAAAAAAAATATATTTTTTGTATAATTTTTGTATATTTTTAAATATAAAAAAATCTATTTTTTGTATATTTTTTATATATTCTAAGATATATTTTTAATATATTTAAAATATATACGAAAATCGGCCAAACGTTAGCTATTCAAAATATATTTTTTATACATATTATATATATATTAATATATTTTTTATGTATTTTTAATATATTTTTTTTATATGAAAAATATATTTTTTTATATTTAACATATATTTTTTTTTTAATTTTTTTCATGGGGGAGCTAATAAATTGCAGCATTTTTGCTGGCTCAGTGGTCAATTAAAAAATGGTCATATGACAGTTCCATAGCCGTCAAAATTCTTAGTGACTTGATGCTCGCCCCTGCTTAAAAAATCCGTCAGATTTTCGTAGCTGTATAAGGCCTATACTTAACTATATCACTTCTTATAGAACTCATTCATTCTTATAAAATCTTCATAGAATTTTATGAGATTTTCTGAACAGGGACATCGCCATTGGCGTTAATCAAAACGCCATCTACATTAACGACTGCCCAAACTGTACCAAAAACGAACATAACCCAATAAATGATGAATCATATTAATATATATTTTCAAATAATCGTTTTATTTAAAGTCAATAACATTTAACATAGCATTAAAAATAAAATTGTGCATTTTAGCACTTGGCCACTAGCATTTAACATTACTCATACATATATATGTAAATATACATATATATTAATATAATAAAGATATCATTAGACTTTTAAAAGTAATTTACTTTTTTATTACAGCCTACAAGACTAATCGCAATGTCTACAACCCTTGCATCGACAATTTTTAAATACATTCTCATTAATATTATTGTTTGTTTGTTTTGTTAGTTTCATTATTATAATAATAAATAATAGTCAGCGATTACAATCAGCTATATATATATATATGTATATCAGCAAATTTTTCATTATTAATAATTAATAAAAGACATTAGGTCGCGTTAATCTCAAGCTAATTTGTGTAGATATCGGTTAATCTACGAGCTTATTATTTTTATTTTTATATTCATTTTCATTATCATTTATATTTATATATATATATTTATTTATGAACAAGTCTTTCTATCGTTTCATTTAAATCTTCAACATTTAATTTATTTAATTAACAATCCAGAGTCAAAGATCAACTATTTACGCGACTAAGTGAACAATGTGGATTAATGTAATTATTTATTATTAATACCGAGGTATTCTGCCAATAATTAATTAACCAACCAATTAATAATAATAATAATCGATTAGTCTACGTGGACGATTTTATTCGCGTACAAAAATTCATTATATTATTTTTTAAAAACGCATTGGGAGTACACATGAGTCGATAAAATATTTTATTTATTTATAAACAAACGAATGGCTGATTCGTTCATTAATTAAATTATTAATCCTCGATCTTTTGTAACAGATACTGATAAATGATTCATTTTATTGATTAGGCGATAAGTAAAAGCAAGTTATTTTAAAGTAAAGTAGGCCTCAAATAATAATTATTTATTATTTCATTAAGTTTCCTTTCTTCTCAGGTACTTTATTACAATCAAACTCATCTGTACTTCCAATTAAAATAATTTTCATTTAATATTTATTACTTTTCTGTTATTTTTTTCATGTACATGAGCTAATTCGATGCTACGTTAGTTTAAATATTTAAAACAATAATTAAACTCTGGTAAAAAAAATCTATTGAGACTTTCGGGTGATAATTAATTCAAATTTTTAATTAAACATAATTTTTTTTGACGATTAATCGGAATATTTCTTCCTATTTAGAGGTTATTTCTATTAACCAATGAGAGAAGAGCAACATACTGTAGTAAAAACATTCAGCCAATCAAAAGACTGGACTTTGACACTAGCGTCTGTGGCGGGAAAACGAACTGAGGAAGTAAACTAGAATTCAAATTGTAATTAACGAGAATTAATTGAAATTAATGATGTCCCAATAGATTTTATCACACAGAAATAAACTATCTTGACTAATTAATTAATTAATTAACTAGTAATTAACTAACATGGGAATGCTTTTAATAAACTTTGCATATGATCACAATTAAAATGTCTTGTAATAAATGATAACTTTTAATAAATATGGATAATTGCGTAATATCAGTGCCCACGACATCGATAATTGTTTTACAACTTAATATTTATTACTTTGAATTCACACCACGGCAAATTAACACTCTAATTTTTATATTTATTATATTTCTTCTCATTACTTATTATTCTTATGATTACATTTTTTTCTTCAAGCGCGAGAGAATTATTTTATATTCTATACAATTTGTTGTTGCTACAATTATAATCACGCTAACAATTGAGCTGTCGACAATTTTTTTTTACTAACAATTTTTTCTAACTGCGGCTGGTCTCAAGATTCAAATATTTTTATAAAAATTCATTTTAAATAATTTATTTTCAAAAGTTATGTTATTGGGAGCTTGCAATTGTGGGGCAGTTTCGCTCTTGCAAGACTGCCAACACATTTTAAATAAATATTAACACTCTCACACGTAATTTATTATTAATTCACCGCTTGTTGGATTTTCATATAATTAATTAAGTTCACTTGCTGCATATTAATAAATTATAGTTTATTATTTAAACTATTAATCCTCAATACTATTTAGAGATTTAAATTTCAAAGTTATGCTGGTTACTAATCAGCTGTTTAGAATTACAGCCGCCATTTTTCTTTAGCCTGACGCCATTTCGCTTAACAGAGGCCATTTTGCCACACGATAGATTAATTAAGATTTTATTACAATTAATAATAAATAAAATGACAGCAAGTAAAACTTGAATAATAGTAATTACAAGTAATTATTATAGTAATCATCAAACTGTAAACTGTAAGACGCTCATAAAGAGGCTTTAAAACTCTTAAATTTTAAATAGACATTAAATAGATTATAAAATAATCTACTTCTACAGTAATAACTTTTTAAATCCTTTATCTGAAACTATCACAAAGGCTTTTGTTAAAAACGCGCTATAGTTAAATCGTTGGTGATTATAAATTAAGCCGATATTGATTCTAAAATTTAACTCCGTCATTTTTATCCTGAACTGTGTCTCACTTGTGAAATTAATTGGGGGTGCGATTTAAGGGGGAGGTCAAAGGGCTCATATCAACAATCCCCTTCAAAGCGCATCCAATCAATAATCCTTTGATTAATCAATTAACCTTCAAACGTTTTGGTTAATTAAATCACTAAGAGCTAGAGCAAGAGCAAGACTAACAGCAATAGTAATACAATAATGGCATTTGCTTTTTCAAATGCGTCACCCTTAGTACGATAATCTACTTTACACAAACTAATTTATATCTCAAACAATTTCCTAGACAATTTACAACTAATGCACAACAATCTACTGACAAATAAGATGCAACCTCAATATATTGATATTAGCCGCCATTTTATTTGCGGTAACATTCATAAATTTATGTATATTGATACAAGTATGTATAGTATATCTAATATATGATAATATATGTAAGTATCTTTCGAAAAATTTTAAATATCATTGTGGTTATTTAAAAGTAGGCCGAGTTTCCAGTACCTTCGTTCATAAAATACTTTTATTTATAAATTAAATTAAATAAAATTCTTTGGCGGACCAACATTACGGTAAAATTACGGTACTAGAGCTATATACCGTAACCGACCGTAATTCTACTGTAGCATGACTGTACGAATACAGTAAATTTGCGGTAGAACTACGATAAAAAGACGCCATAGCAGACCCAAATTACGATATTTTGCGATAAAATCCGGTAATTTACTGTAATTCAGATCTGCAAAGGCGGTAAATATTTGTGCGATCATCAATAGCCGTAAGTTCCAGTAAAAAATACCGTAAGTTTACGGTAAGTCTACTTTTAAATTCGGTAAGAATATTAATTACCCTTGAATTTTCGGAATTTACGGCCTAACAAAATGTTTACGGCTGCTTTATCATAAGCGATCAAAGCTTTACCTGCTTTTTTACGGTAAATTTACCGTAATTTTCCAGAAGATCTACCGTAAATTGTAGTAGACCTACTGTACTATTAGATCCGCCAGAGATAATTTTAATTAATGGTTATAAATAATAATAATAGTAATAATGATAATAATATCGAACCTAGAATTAAGACACTTGAGATCAGCCGCGTGATGGCGGTTCCATCGAGATTAAACGTGTAATCCATGTGCGATTAGCGTGTAAAACAGTTTAGGTGGTTAGTGCATTAATTAACTCTCTCGTAAGTTGGTTTATGGGGTTTACAAGTAACCTAAGGTCGCGTAGGTCTTTACATATGGCGTATCCACTTTACAATTTTCTCTGGAACCAAATAAAAAAATTACCAGTTATCATTTAATTATTCATTTTAAAATAATGAAGACTAGGGTGGCCCTTATTGAGGTCATTTTTTAAATTTAACGGATGAATAAAAATATAAGTCCTACTTTTGTAGAAAATAATATTCTTTATAAAAAAGTTATTTGTGTTCCGTCAGCAAAATTGACGGCAGCAAAGTTACAGAAGTTTAAAGTTTTAAAAAAAATTGAAGTTGACGGATGAGATATTTCCGTACAAAATAAAGTTTTTCTCGGTCTCAAAGTTCTGTTAATTTTTCAGACATAATAGACAGGAGTTTTTTTATAGAAAAGTAGTTTTTTAAATTGAAAAATAAAGAAATTAGTTCAATAATTGCCACCCTTGTGAATATGGACAATAAATAATGAACTTACTCATCTTCCCAAGGACAAACTTCATTAACATTATTGTCTTGCTTTTCCTTTGGAGCACTAGCGGCAGACTGTGACTGCGAGGGTGGTTGGGACTGTGACTGTGACTGCTGATTGTCCTCAGGAACCCACACAGGAACAACCTGAGCTTCTTCAACAACATCAGCGGCATCTGAACAAATAGAACTGGGTTCTGTCGCAGTATTATCTTGTCTGAGAGTCGACACATCAGCAGTGCTGTCATCGGGAACTGATTCGAGGTCAATACTCTGCTCCGAATCGACCGAGTCTCCAGTTAGTTCACCAACAATCGCGCTGATGCTTATCAGCGGCGCCATTGCAACAGGCGGCTTGGTCGAGTCTTTAGGACTTTTGACATCCGAGTCGTTTTTAGTTTCAACTTCTTCGGGTACAGTTTTGACGTCAAGCTGCTGATGGGAGTGATGGTGGTAATGGTGATGGTGGTGCTGGTAGTGGGGCAAATCAAATGACTGCTGGGGTGTCGTGAAGTTTACCGCAGCTCTGCTGGTGTCGGCGAGCTTCACTTTTGTGGTGACACTAGAGACTGAGTAGTTCCGCGTAATACTTGGAGTCGTTATGCTGATCGAGTGCTGAAGGCCGCAGGTTTTTCTCAGCCGATCAGAAGCTTCCGCGATCGCCAGACTGACGTCCGACGAGGAGCTGCAGGAGTCTAGTTGGGATGAATTTTTCCTAGACGTTCTCGAAGAAGTTTCTATCGGCAAGGGAATTCCACTGGTGCTGACGCCGCTGACACTCGGACACGGCCACCCGGTGCTTTCGTCAGTTGAGCCTGATGACGTTCCCGCAGCGACGTCGGACTCGACATTCGGCCCTGGCGCCGCGTCCCACGGACATACGTCGTCCATATGGCGAACTGCAGGTCCCTCCGCTCCACCAGCATCCCTGACAACAAGAACTTTATTATATGATTTAGTTTTTAACCGGTAATTTTATTATTTACACTCCACTCTCATGCATTCACTTTTGTTTTGTATTTTTTTTATAGTTTTGTTACATCGAGGGGTCATTAATTACTTTTCAAATAAATTTATTAATTAATTAGAGGTAGTAGTGATAGTTTATATTTTTTGGAAAGAAGTCAGAGTATACAAGTCAACTTGTTCGTTTTTTTGGTTTTTCATACAGAGGTTTGTGATCGGGTTACAATTAAATATAAATGTAATTACACAGTAATTTTAATTCCTAATTATTTCCTACATTTATTTTAAATATTCCCATTAGACTGGCCAACAAAAATTTAATTTATCCCCTCAATTTACTCTGGTATTCATCGAAACAAATAATCCCACACTTGACCTCAAAATGGCGGCATAATTCAAAATGTCGGCTCTAAAGCGGCAGCGCCCTCTGTCAATTTCCGAACGAACAGAAAATTATCACGAGGTTTAGTTTCGAAGAAATTTTTAAATGGGAATATTAAAAATGAATTTGAATTTAATTACAAATCAACTGCATAATTACTTGGTAACAATAGTAATAAAAAAGCGATATAAAGTGACGCGATAAAATAAAGAGATAAATTGACGAGCCGAGTAGTATTTAAAAGTAATAACCAATTACAATTACGTTTATTGAATAGCGGGAGAAGGAATGTGTAGGAAAATATATACATATACATATATATATTTATAGAGTTGTCTCAGCTAGTCAATTACAGAGTAGTAGAGTAGAGATGATGCAGATTTAAAATTTAGCAACAGCAAAAATAAAGTACACAAGCATACACAGTCTCCAGAGAAGTTGCAATATCGATTATCCAGATTTTAAATAATTGATGCAAGTTATTATTATTATTTTAAGTACGATAATAATAATAAATAAGAATAAGTAATAATAATAATAATAACGACAATAATGATAATAATAATAATAATATAGACGTCAATGGATAAAAATCACGTGAAGCATGAGGGTTGTCGACTTACTGAACGCAATGTGGACTAGCCCTGGCAGGGGATACGATACCAGCGAGATCTCCCCTGAAAATACCAATTGTTCAGCAGGCTCGGAAATTTATTTTTAATTAATTTAGTCAAACTTCCAATTAATAATAAATGGATAAATAAAAATAAGATAAAAACCAACCAGCCGCAGCGTGTGATAAAATATTTAAAATGAAAAACTGTTAAAAATATAAAATTTATCGACTTTTCAGCTGGTCTGGGCCTCGGAATGACAAAGCGGTGCATTATTAATGACTGTGTGTGTTGTGAATGTCAAGTGGATTGACGTTGTCACACATTTCCGTAAAAGCTGATAGGATTATTTTAGCTGTACCTGTAAGGTATGTCAGTGAGATTCGATTGACTGTGGGAGTGAGGAACCCTGGGGGCAGCGGTGACATCCCGGACACCGCAAACTGCAAGCTCGTGAGCTGATCCCGAGAGACTGCGATCGCTCCCTCGTCTTCTGCCGCCGCTTACGCTGCTCATGTTCCCCTGCAGCGCACCCCCTGATGATGATGTTGCGGTTTTCTTCTTCGCTTGCCCGCCGAACCCAAAGAACCTAAGGCAGTTTTTTATTTTTACTTTAAATATCGCAAGTGCTCGGTTACATTTTTTTATTTTTTACATCGAGTTGCTCCAGATTTTTATTTTTAGAACGAAGGAAAAATTTTACCCGTACGAATGTACGGATTGTTGACATCCTGGGATTTAATCAACGGATTTTAATAATTCTCAGGACAATTAAAATTTTATAAAGATTTTAATGGGTCAATTTATTTTAGAATCAATTCCACAAGTAGTTTTTTAATTATTTTGCTAATTACGGAACTGATTTATTTTAAAAATAAATTTAGAGCCTGAGCTTGAGCGGGAAATTAAAGAGTTACAAGATAATTAAATTTAAAAGCTGTAATTAATAATAAAACTCACCGTTTTTTTTGCAATGGCTGTATACCAGCTGCCAAAAGATTACGGTAGTGATCCGAGCGTATAAATCGGGGATAACAATCCTTTTTAAGCAGCAAAGTATATACATGTTCAGCAGCTGCGTCAAATGTAAATCTACTGGGATTTTTCATTTCCTGGTGAACTCGATCCATTGTTTTACCATCGATATTTATTTCACACGGCGCTCCGGGCGCTAAAAACTCTCTGCAATTATAAACAATGGCCCCTTTCTATTAATCATTAATTATTATTTAATAATTGTGGGTTTTTATTTAAACCTCAGGACAATTGAATTTTTTTAAGGCCAACCGCAAACTTTGTTCGCTTTTTTATTTAAAAATATAAATAAAACCCGGAGCAATTTGTCTCTGTACTCGCGCTTGGATTATTTGTTCTAATAATCTTTTAAAAAATTTATTATTTTCAAGCGCAGTGTAAAAGTTTAAGCGTAAAATGAAATATAAAGTTTGAATTAAATAATTTTAAAGTCGAATCAAGTTACGAGTTTTGTAAATCAATATTATACCAGTGGAGTCTGGCTCTCGTATCTTTAAACGATAATTTAAAGTTTAATGTAAAGATTCATTTATTTTCTAGTGTACTTAATACTTATCATCTTCAAAGCTTTCATAAGAAAAACTTTTTCGAAAAAAAGTCTAAATCAAACCCAAGTAGACTTCGAGTAGTTTTTTATATTTAAGGTGCGATATTTTATTTTTAATTTATTGGTACTTCCGGTAGACTTTTCATCGAATTTAAAATAACTGGAGAGTTCCGGTCTGGATAAAATTTTTTAAATTTACAAGACATTTTATTTATCGCCCGCCATTTTGTTTGGAATCAATAAGATCAAGTTGCTTCTGCTGATATTTAAAACAAAGTAATGAGAAATTATCTTGAGGATTTCGGAGAAAAGTGAAACTTGAGCGGAAACATTTACTGGAAGTGTTCAAAGTTTATCTGACCCGCTGGAATAACTTTCCGTGAACTATAAACCGTCAAAATATTCATGGAATTTCTCATCAACCATCCACTCGACTAAAATTTCATACTAATAATTATTATTATTTATTCCCGCGGGAAAACAAAATTATTTCTTAGAAATTCCGGCATTTTACTGACCCGCCATTTTGTTGTGCCGAGTTCCCAACTAATAAACTTTGAATATCTCTTACACTTTTATTTTCCATTAAAAAAAAAGGGCAATTACTTAAAGAAAAGTGAAAAAAATATTTGGACCATCTCCAACATCAACTGGTGGAATTAATTGAGGCTAAAAAATAAAAATCATATTTTCCGCGTCCTCAAAAGCGTTACCTAAAAATATCAGTAACTTTCTCGGGAATTTGTGCCTGGAAACAATGCCTGAGGTCCTTGACAGCCAACCAGAACCTGATGTTCTCGTGGCTGTACTCCTTGCGCAGGTAATTAGTGAACTCCTGGAGACCCGTGGGGTCGGACATGATCTCCTCCAGCGAAATGGACCATCTCTTAACCCGTTTTTCCGTGGGGACCTCGACGATCGGGCTGTTTATCTGCCAGAAGGTCTGGTCGTCGCTGATCCAGGGGTTTGACGGCAGCGGCTGCACAATCATCGGGTCATAGTCCATATAAGTTTCAAAGTAGTTCTTTATATTTTCAATCGCCGCGGATACTTTTATTCTAGTGCGTGTCAGACTGTTTCTCAGTAACTCGACCTGAAAAAACAAAACAATTGGGCATTTAAACTCTTGCTCAATAAGGGAACCAATAAAATTTAAATATAAATATAAATATGAAATAACCTCGCGCTGTATGTCTGTAAGTGTTCGCTTTCGCACAGTTGGTCTCGTGCCAGGTCGTGCTCTCGTCGGAACCGGTGGCACTTCCAGACTGCTCATGTATCCTGGCGGTGGTCTGTAAACTCTCCAGAATGCACGCTCTTGCGAGTCACTAACAATCTTATCTCCTTTCTTACGTTCTTTAAATAAACGCACTTGTTCTTCAGCTTGCATTTGAATTATCTCCCACTTGTTTGCCAAGTTTTTTCTCAAGCTAGTCAGTGCTTCCTGCAATTCACATTAACATCAACATCACCATCACCATCAACAGAATACACATTCCTACAATTCCTACTTTACTATCTCGCAGTGCGAATATTAATTAAGAGAAGTTAAAACAAATAGCGCTACTTACAATCTCATAATCCTCGAGCGCATGACGCTGCTTGTTTCTCAGTGTACGTTTAGCTAAATAAATAGCATACTCGACATTGTCGGGTGTCCTGTGCTGCCATGGCCAGTAGTATGGCACCTAGATTACCATATTAAATTAAATTAAGTTACTCGTGTATACACTAAATTTTTATCGCAGATGTGGGTTAGAATGTTTGTTTTTTATTTACCTGGAACCTGTAGAGAGAACTGTCGTCTTTGACAGTAAGAGTCTTTGAGTCGTTTACCGGAAAGAAGTAGCCGTACTGGCAGATTTGATTCGCCAGATGAACCGCCTCTGCAATATAACACGTACTTTGTACATTGTAATAATAATAATAAATTTTACAGTTATTTTTACCTGTTTCTTCGATGCTAAGACGTTCCATCAACCACTCTATAAGGTCGTAGCCTGAAAAGAAAAAGGTCGAGTTTAGTTTATAGATACAGGAAGTTGAAGGGGAATAAAAACTCCACAGGAAGATCTTCCTAATATATTTTACGACGGAAAATAAATATATCAGATCAGCTTTTGTATGAATAAGATTCATTTTCGGCAATATTTCTTTGGTTTTTTCTGCTCAGCTATTTTTCAAGTGAAATTTTTTTAACAGCGGGTAAATTTTAAATTTTTTACAAACTATTTTCCTAAAATTTTGTAACAAACTCATGTTTTAAATTCAAAAGTAAAAAGAAAATTTTAAAATTTATTTTAACCGCGAAATTTGAAATTTAAAAAAATTATCTGGAGTTAAAAATATTTTCATTATTTAAAATGAATATTTACACTGTAAAAAATCACCGGGGTAAGTTCAAACGGTGTAGGTGTTAAAATTATCGGTGTTAAATTTACCCCCGAATGCGGTGTGAAAATAACGCCGCCGCCGGTGTAGATATTCTGTACCGGTGTTAAAAAAAATTGCCCGGTGTTAAAATAACGCCGTCACTGGTGTAAATATTCTAGACCGGTGTTAAAATATTTCACTTTGTGAATATTTTTACTTACTCGATCATTATACTTGTTTATAAACGATATTTTTTATTAATTTTCATAAATACTGACATTTTTTGTGTTTTATGATCTTTAAAGTTAATACTCCAAGCGGGCGCAATTTACCCCGCTTTTACACTGGTTTCACTTCGCTTTTACACCGATATTTTTAACACCGGTGCATTACTCCTCCTACACCGGTGTAATTTCATTTTTACACCAGCGGAGTTAAAACGAGTCCATTTTTAACACCGCTCTTTTTACAGTGTATTGATAAAATTTTAAATCTTGTGATAGAAAATTATTTTAAATAATAAAAGCGTAGAGAAAGTAACAAAAAAAAATTTTTTAATTCATTGTCTAGAGTAATTTACCCATAAACGCCGAGGGAATTGATGTGAGGAATTGTTTTTGGCTGCCCACGGGAACACCGTTCTCCGCGTCTTGCATTTTCCGCACCAGCTCCTCCATCTAAATAACAACAGCGTCATCATCATTATCATAATAATAATAATCACCGGCATTGTTTCAAAAAAATAAAACAAAAAAAGATTTCCCATAATACCTTATCAAAGGAACAAGGTCTATGAACTCGTGGCACCTTGTCCTTGCGTTGGTGTTGGTGAGTAGTGTGAGCCTCCATCGCGTACGAGGTGGCCCTCTTCGGCGCTTGCACGAGTGGTGGCGGTTGCGATGGCGGAGGGGGCTGGGGAGCTGGGCCGGAGACGGGTCTACCCGAACTCCATGGGGCTCTGGCCCCATCCCATCACTCCAGTCACCCCCGCACGCCCACTAGAACACAAAAGGAAAATAAAATAAAATAAACAACAAGTTATTGATCCAATAAATAATAAATCTCAATAAAATAATTCATCATCGTCATCATCATCATCATCGCTATCACATTTGTCATAAACTCATCACCCAGTCCTACTAAAAAATTAAAACCTAATAACCCGGAAGTAAAAAACAAGAGAAACAAATAAAACACTCAGCTCTGTGGCAGATAATTGAATAAGGGGTGCCGGGATTGGTTCTTGTGTTTTAGGGGAAGAAATGATTACTCAAGTGAATAGAGACAGGGAAAAGTAAAACGAAAGAGTAAAGACACCGGAGCAAAGGCTGGAGAAGGGAAAGGGGTGAGAATAAGAACAAAACCAAGAGTTTGAGGAAATAAAAGGTGACGTATAATAGAAGGAAAATAATCAATCCTAGAGTTAAATTCCGATCCAATAGGAGGAGTTACGCCGGAACAAAGATATATCCGTCCCAAGTCCTTTTATTTCGCTCAAGTAATGACAGCGATGATAGCACGGATCCAAGTAAAACTAAAGTAATTAAGCCAGCCATCGGTGCAGCGAAAAATTACCATCACTGGCGCCCGGTTACCTGCGTTAATATCCCCGGACAAAATATCCCCGACAAAATATTCCCCGACATAATATCCCCGCGACAAAATATCTCCATTCAAAATATGTCAGGATAAAATATCTTCATGACAAATTATATGTAGACAAAATATCCACGAATATTTACGTTGACTCCAAAATTTTTAATAAAAGCAATTTAAAATAATAAGAAAGAAATAAGTATAAAACATTAAAGATTATATTGAACTTCTTTATTAACATTAATAATAATAATTGAATCAAAATACAAAAAAACGTAAACTTATTGATTAATTTACTTACTGTAAGTAATATAATCTATTATCAACTATTAGTAATTACCAACTATTTAAGGTCACTTTTCATCAATATTTTTAGTCAAATTTAATATTAATCATAAATATCTGAATGCATCCGTTTGCAATAAAATTGTGCCCTTTTTTCAGAGGTTTTGGGTGTGTGTAATCACAAAAATATATGAACACACATACGTCTAACAGTATGTGTCCTTTTTTCAGGCATTTTGTGAGTGTGTAAATACAAAAATATCTGAACGGATCCACTTGCAATAAAATTGTGCCCTTTTTTCACAAATTTCTTTATTGATTATTCAACGATAGGGATATTTTGTCAACACATATTTTGTCATGAAGATATTTTATCCTGATATATTTTGTCTGGAGATATTTTGTCGCGGGGATATTATGTCGGGGGGTATTTTGTCGTGGATATTTTGTCGGGGATATTTTGTCCGGGGATATTAACGCGTGTCACCCTGGCGCCCTGAGTACTATCAGAGTACGGTCTCGCAAATTCACAGACCAGTATGTGGGCTATCTACGCCAAGGAATTAATTATTTAATCGAGAATTAAAGCCCCGTGTAATAATACCGCCAGGGTACATCGATATTATTTATACACGTGCATAGTGAGTACATAGCTGAGGAGTACCGAGCTCTAGACAGCACTGCAGGGACTGGGACTGGGATATAAACTATCTAGCCTACGCTAGATTGCCTTATAATTCCAAATGTACTTACGTTATTACAAGAGTATATTGTTACGATTAAATCGAGGATTTAAGTTTCATTAATAATTGATGGGATGCATTATCGAGTAGTCAGGTGTAGCATTCAACTAGAGCATTCTATAATGTCAAGACAGGGCACACTTGCTATTCCTGAAACTATTACTACTATTACTATTGCTATTGCTAATGCTGGTTATTCTCGAGACCTCAATTATTCGAAAGTATTATTCATTATACTGATTTGACTCCATTTCCGCGAGGGCTTTTAAAAAAACTATTAACGCCGGTATTGATTATCGATTACTGATAATTTGCTATTTTATAAATTTTAAAACTTTTCATTTAATTATTTAACCGATTAAAACTTTTTGCGAATTTAATTTAATAAATAAATAGAGCTGCTTTATTCAGTGAATTTTAAATAAATTAAAAATATATGTATATATAACTTGTCAATTACATATCAGGAAATAAAGTTTTTGTTTCATATATTTTTATGGTTAAATATTTAAACTCCAGTTTTACGAACTACAAACGATATATTTTTAGCATTAAATATAAATGTCTATACATATATATATTGATTTGAATAATAAGTAAAAATAAGGAAACTTTTAAAAAGTTTGATTTTCTAAAATTACGCTATTGATTAAACTGTTTTGTAATTAAAATAATTAAAAAACTGATAGGGATAGAAACAAAAGTTTGTGGTATAAAATAAAAATATATAGGAGTATAAATAAAATAAATAAAATAAAAGTAAAAGCGGGTAAGGAGGTACCAAAAGCACGAAAATCAGTAGCAAGGTCTAGATTATCATCAAGTTTAAAAGCGAAACGTGACGTGAGCAACTACTCGGAGGGTTTGTTCGTGTGGTGTAAAAGTGTACAGTAGCCCTTGAGATATTGTAACGTGCTCGGAGATAACACGTCTTTTTTTCCAGCTCTAGACAATGACAACACCAGCAATGATACTTGGCTACGAGTTTTGAGACTCTAACGAGCTCTTATTTAGTCCGGGTCCTTGCTCCAGCCTCCGAGGAATAGAACCAGAAAAAATTATTTTTAAATAGAGATTTGTTTAACTTTTGGCAACAGCATCAGCAACAGCAATAGAAATATAAATGAAAATGAATATCAGGAACGGTGTCAGCACTATCGCAGACCATATGATCGTTTAATAATTTTGTGCTCCGAAAAAAACCCAAAACGCCCGGGGCAATTTGTCTTTCTGGGTTTTATGAAACTCAAGTTAAACTAAAAAACTTGTACTTCTTTTATGATCTATTCATATTCATAAATCGTTTTATGTTTAGTTGACACGCACTCGATTCTCATGATGACTTCCCGTGGAACAAAGGAACACACGGGACGGGAAATAAATGAAACAAAGACAAGTAGACCTACAAAAACACGGAAGCGAGATACAAAACCCATTAAAATTATTTACTTATTTATTTTTAACTTTTATTTTATTTAAATGACATTCATTCATTTTAAATTACCCGCCACATTTGTAATAAACTATTAAGTATAAATAAATAACTTACTCGACGATTCAAAACAGCGGAGCTTCATTAACGCACGAGGATGTCAATCAGGTCATTGAGTCCCGAGGCTAATTTATTTTCGTCAATTATACGCTCGTCAATAATTACAATTATGTATAAAAATTACCTATAATTATTACACATAATTATTTTACATCCAGCTCAGGTAATTTTTTTTTCTTTACTTTAATTCACTAAAAAAAAACATTTTGAATTTTAAATTAGAGTGAAAACAAATTAATAAACCACCACACCCTTAAACTCCAAAAAATGTTTTAAAAAAATAAAATGAGCAACAACAAGTGACGCCAGTGGTTAAAATAAAAATTTAATAAAAAAAATTCACGGTCTATTTCAGATCACTCATTTTTAAAATCACTTAATTTTCAGCATCACTTGTAATTTAACGCAAGGCATCTTGTGACAATGCACTCATACAATTCATCATCATTATTATTATCATTATCATTTATTATTATTACTGTTATTGGTTATTTATTTATTTATTTATTAGTATTATTGGTAGTGATATTGTTATCTGTTAGTAGTGCCAGTGATAATTTTAGGCTGAGTAAAATAAAAAAACTCACATTTAATTTATCTCAGTAAAATAGTGACGCGTTTTATTCAGTACATAATATTTAGTGATAACGTAACGGCCGTCGAGGAGGACGTCGATCAACAACGAAAAACGGGGTACTGTCGTGTCGGAATAACATGTACGTGATAGTTCGTGTCTGTTCGTGTGTATTCGGTTTTATACTACGATGAAAACCGAGTGGTTCCGAGCGGAGAGAGATTAACTTACAGCAAAAGGGTCTCGGTGTTGTCTCTTGCTCTTACTCTGATTCCGAATTCTCCGAGCCCCAGCTGTACAAATACACGCTCAGGCGCACGAGCTGTCGAGTCGAATACACCAACTTATTGATCAGCGATCAGTACATATATCTACATGTATATCTGATTAGCCGCGCCTATTTACTATTCCCTATATTGCTATTTCAATCATTTAAATCCCGCGTTTCAAATTTCCCGCGCTGTCAAAATTTTTTTCAAATTCAAATTCTCCGGGCTGATGATTTATTTATGAAAAACTTTGGAGGTCATTTTAATTTTTAAAAAGCTTTTTATTTTATTAAAATAAAAGTTTACAAAAATTAGTACACTAGGGGTTAAATTATTTGAATAAATGGCGGGCATGCGCGCGCATTATGGGAGGGGAAAATGGCGGCGGCGGGAGAGAGGGCTGATATAATGCTGGTTATACACAAGACGCTTTGCCAGACAGTCAGTTGTCGATTTACGCGCGTATAGTACACAAGTAATAAAATAACAATTTATTATTATCGTTATCATTTAAAATATATATATACATTTATATATGCGTTTATATAATTAACAAATAAAATTCGTAAGTGATTTAAATTAAACGGATGTTACGGTGTAATGAGTAATTGTCACTGGGTGTGACACGTGGAAGGCAATGTTTAAAGGATTGTGTGACGTAAGGTATGTATATTATATATATACATATATATATTTATATTACAAGAGTAAAAATGATCGCGTGCATTTACAAGTGCATGATTTTAATCATTACACGAACGTCGCGGGCTGCGTCGCGACGTAACCGTCTTTACTTCTAATATATAAATATTGTACTTTTTTTTTACCGGTAACGTTCCCACGGTTTGAACATATATAAATATATAGATACATAAATATACCCTAGGCCTCGCGTGTTCTCGTCAATTGTTTTTTTTTAGCTCAGCTCTATTTGAAATTTGTTTAAAAATGGCGGGTTTTTTAAAAAGTAAAAATTGAATGGTCTATTGTTAATTTTATTTTCTTTTGTATTATTATTTTAAAAATGTTAAGGATGATATGGGTTTTGATGGAGGATCAAACAGGTAGTCATCCAGCTGTCCCTGATCCCTAATGCTAAGGTTCTATGCGGAGATAAAAAATAAAAGGATCAGAGGTAAAAAGAAGATCGGACGATTAGAGCCTCCTGTCGACTTGCATAATAACAGTTCCCAGAAAAATAATAATAATAATAATAACGCGAGGTAAAAAAATAATATAATAAAAGTAATTTTAGTTAATGGTTTCTTGTTTGAGAAATAGTGCGAAGATTGCAGATTATATTGGTATCGTA
This sequence comes from Microplitis mediator, assembly GCF_029852145.1. Lineage (NCBI taxonomy): Eukaryota > Metazoa > Arthropoda > Insecta > Hymenoptera > Braconidae > Microplitis > Microplitis mediator. The sequence goes on along the minus strand of NC_079971.1, from coordinate 756,806 downwards.
TTTTAAAAAGCGAAAGGAGTCACGGTTTCTGATTATAAATTATCGTGACACCTAAATAAAATAATTATAATAATTGAATAAAATAAAAAACAAGAATAAAACCCAGAACCAAGTTCTAGGCCAGTCTAATTGTTTAAAATCTCTCCTTTATATTTAAAATTATCTATTGTCTGTCTTTTATTAAATTGGTCTGGTATTAAACCGGCAGTTAAATAAAACTAACTTCCGTTCGATTTACGTGACTGTAATGTAGTCCATTGATGAAAAAAAATAAATAAAAAAGTTTACGGTAACAAAATGAATGTAATGATAGTGATAATAAAAATAAAAGGTGATAGATTGATAGATATGTATGTATATATAGAGGTTTTTTTCTAAAACAGTCCTTTTTATCACGCGATTCCGTTGAGGCAAAACACCGGTTAGACCGGAAGTCGAGCTTAACTGTATACAGAAGAAGTAAAATAAAAGTTTGTAAACTCTCTACTTAGACTTTAGTCTTTACTTGGCTGCTTATGTTAAAGGTCTGGGTGTTACTTTTTGTCGGGGAGAGAAATACACCTACGTCATGTTTAATTAATTTGTTTTAAGGGCAATGATCTTGTATTGTTACAGGCTGGATTGAAACACCCAGTGGATTTACAATAAAACAATAAGAGTTTAGCTCAGCTGAGGTTTCGAAAGATGACTGAGAGACGAGGACCCAAGGCGCTGGAGCTCTGGTGCCGAAGAATTACCGAAGGGTATCCTGGAGTCAACGTACAAAACATGACGACCTCTTGGCGGGATGGTCTGGCCTTTTGCGCGATGATACATCACTTTAGACCGGACCTCATGTGAGTTTTTTTCTTTTTTTTTCAATCTTTCTTTTGTTCACGAAAAAAAAAAGGATTTCTGGGCGTAAAAAAATTTTTACTTACCCTAAGAAATTTTTTGCACGAAAAATTGAAAGCAAAAATTTTCTTGGGGCGAGAAAAAAAATTCTTGCGCTAAGAAATGATTTTTTTTTTGAGTAGAAGTTGAGACCTGAGATGACAAATTATTTTTAGCTGAATTATTTATTTATTAAGTAATAATATGATGAGACAATACTGACAATTTATCTTGTAGGTTTTAATTTATGGCAAGATGAGAGCCAAGATTTAAACCTAGACGTGTGTGGGTTTTAAAAACTTTCAGTTAATTAAATATTAAGATTTTATAAACAAGACTAAATTGACTTTAATTTTATTTTTTTACCCAATTAAATACTAAATTAATTTTTAAATTTTACCGCCCATTCAAAAATTACCCGCGACTTTTTTAAATTTGGAGTAAAAATTAAAATCATGTTTTTTTTAACGTACAGTAAAAAATAAATTAAACAGTTACGCTTTAAATTCATGAAATAAAAAAATTTTCTTTGTGTTCCTTTCTCTTAGACGTAGAAATTTTTTTATCAATAGTTTCGTGACTCAGGTAGTCGGTGCAATTTTCACGGTAATTTTAAACTGAAAAATAATCTCGTGACAACCTACTAAATTTACTACTAAACAAAAGTTATTTTACTTCAGTCCACCAATTATTTAAATAAATATAATTACATACTTCCAATTGATCAATTACCGCGATTACAACCAAATTATTTTTAATCATAATGACTAATTTAAAAATTTAAATCAATATTTTTTTTCCAGTGCACAGTAATTATTAATAACCGAATCTTTATTTTAATAACCGCAAATAATTCCCAGATGATTAATAAAAAAAAGAAAAAACGTAATCAGCTAAAGCCAACAATTGATTAAATAAAATATTTATTTATTTAAAATGAGACAGTAATCTCGCAGACAATAAAATAAATAAACAGTTAAACTATCGAATGATGTAACCATTTTAGGTGTAGCCAGATTTCATTTAAAGATTAAAGACTACGCAGTGTAGTATTTTTCAGTCACGATCCTCATATTATATCAATCCTTTAAAAGTATTGAGTCTGCATAATAATAAATGCAGGTGTGTAACGAGATACGAAGATACCGATGCACTCCACGATCGTGTTTTCTCGCGGCTGTTATGTTTATATATAAATATATATATCAAGTATCGATTGGGAAATATCGTGTTTCGTTATTATGAACGCAATTTTTTATCGCGGCTGACAGTCGGTTATTTCAAAAATTCCGAGCCTAAAAACTATCAAGTCTATTAGCCTAGAAACCCAAAAAGGAGCCGGCTGTTGGTTTAAATTTTATATTTTTTAAACAGTTACAAATCAAGGTCCAAAGTTGACCTCTGGTTAAAAATACCCACTGACTCACACGATAAATATAAAAAAAGTTTTTAAATAACCATAAAGAGATAAACCCGATACGAGTTTAAGTTGAGTACTTAGTAGTCAATACCCAAATAAGAATTGTCTTTTATTTTTATGTTTAACCAGAGATTTCAGCAGTTTGAACAAGGACGACGTTTATGGGAACAACGAGCTGGCCTTCAGAACAGCCGAGCAGCACTTGGGTATTCCTGCCCTGCTGGACGCCGAGGACATGGCCTCGTGCTCGGTACCCGATCGACTTTCGATCCTCACCTATCTCTCACAGTTTTATCAGCAATTTGGAGGTAAACAAATTTAACTATCAATTATTCTGCCGGTAAATTATTCCACCCACTCGCTAATTAATTTACTTTTTACAGACTAATTATTATTAAGTAAAATAATAATGATAATAAAAATGAAAATAAAAATAAATATCTGATTTATTGACGTCTGACTAATAATTAAAGAGAATAAAACCGCGAGCTTACGACGTACTGCCCGAGGCATGATCTCCAGGCGATAAAAGTGAAAGAGTTCTAGAGGCAGTCGCGCGCGAAAACCAGTCAACTTGAATTAATATGTGTACAATATATATCTACATATATATAGATATTATTTACGTGTAAAGACGCGCTTCCATTCGCATTTATTGTCGCAAACTTGTTCAGCGGTATTACACACACATGGTTGCTAGATGGTTGATGCTGTTGCTGTTGCTGCTGTTGTTATTATTTAGTCTAAGTATTTTAAAATGAAACAAAAAACTCACTCGTAGATACTCGAGCGTCTAATGCAATGTAATGTTAACGCTAAAATAGGTCACACGCATTTAAGTGTCCGTATCTCGGTACTGGGTACAGTGACAGGCGTCGAGACTTTCTCGTGCGCAAAATATGTTTTATAGTCATACAAGTCCTCGTCTTTTTTATTATTTTAACTATTTATACAACTCATACTATCAGAGATACAATAAATCCAGAACGCATTATTGCTACAACCGGATAACTGCTATCCAGTATCCGATATCCAGTATCCAGTACCAGATATTTAGTATCGAGTATTTAATAGTACAATAGACTGCGCCAAATAACTTCGATATTTTTTTTTCGGTCTCATAAAAATTACGTTGAATGTAACGTAAAAAATTGGGTGCCAAGTTGGACCCTTCAGCTCAGTTATAAAATTACCCATTGAAATAACATGGGAAATTTTTTTTTTAACTTCGAATTCATATTTTTGTAGAGAATCGAACTCTAAAAAAAAGCTCTCGTAAAATTTTTTGTGCAAGTTTCAAATAAAGATTAAAATTTTGCTGGTTGGTTATCAACCCGCGGTTTTAACGAGGAGAGCTTGCGCAATCTAAGTAAGAGCGTCTTCATTGTTAATAAAATGTCATAACCGCGGAGCGATTGCGTAAAGAATTTAATAATTTTGCTGAGTTTATTTATTTATTTATTTGTTTGGTTGGCTGGTTATTTATTGCCGGGGGTAATCTATCGGCGTTAGAAGCGACCTTTTGATTTAAACAAATCGATAAGACCGCACTATACATCGCGCACGACCTTATGACATTAGTAAGGCGATACAAGATTGATGAACGCGATAATTAATTATTTAGTTATTGTGATTTTTATTATTTTTATTTTCAGGCTCGTCGCCGAGTAGAATTGCCCGGAGCAGAACACCCGAGAGCTCGAGCCAGCAAATTACACCTGCTGAATCCCCAGCGTCTAAGGTAACTGAGATAACTTGCACGGTCTTTAAATGTGAATGCCTTAGCAGGACTTTTTTTCATTCATTCAGCCGTTAAGTAACACAGTACTATTTTATTTCTTTTTTTAATAAACCAAATTGCGTATGCGCTCAATACGACCAATTAAATGATCTAGATTTCACAAGATTTTTTTTAGACTTTGTTTGTTTTCCTTTTAATGAAAATTTGTTGAGTTAAAAAAAAACTGCAACCCATTTTTTTATTTGAAATTTAATTGTTGCCGCGCAAATTAATTCTCTGGAGTTTAAAATTTATGACCCTATAACAATAATATTATTTTGAATTTTATTACCCAGCAACAAGCGCAACTTGTTTTTTTTTTTTTTTTTTTTTAAATGTCACTTTAACTCAAGTCATCCATTTGTTAAAAAGTTTTATAACAAACCCATATTTTAAATAAATAATTAAAGCTCTAAATTTGTTTTTAAACTTTTTATGTCCGCAATAATTTATCAACTTGAATTACTTTTGAAAATTAAACCGCGAAATTTTATTTAGAAAAAAGTACAATGAAAAAATTGTGATAAAAATACTTGAAGACAAAATTGCCTGACCGTTACGCGATAAAAATATTTATTATCACCCGCAGCATTGAGCCTAGTCTTCGAAAACTGTTAGCAAATTCCATAAAAAAATAGTACCGTGTTACATAAACGTCGAAACCATCAGCTTAGACTTGAAGCTTAAAAAATATTCATATCGCTCTACTCTCTGTTTACTCACGGCTTTATTTTGTCTTGCAAATTGCTCAACTGTAAATCGAATTACTAGTTGTTGTAGTAGTTGTAGAATAATAATAATAATAATAATATTAAATTAAACATCAACATGACGCGGTCTCTTCCTCGTCGAGTTTTCTCTCGCGCTCAGTCCACACAATCGTCTGAAAATAAAAATCCAACCAGTCAGTTGAACATAAAGGAGGTTGAGCAGGTCCCAATACTAGTTCCAGAAGTACCAGCATAAGCATCAGTACCAGCACCAGCACCAGTACAAGTAATAGTATAAGTAGCAGAGTCCGAAGCTGATCGACGACCCGCGTAACATCATAATGAGAAGGAAATGTCGGAGTTCCGGGCAAACCCTCTGCTCGCCAGCAGCCAGATAATAATTTAAGTTTCTCCAAGTTGAGGATAAGTTGTACACGATTTACACGAGTAGTCAGAGTTACAGATGAAGCTTCTGGTGGTGATGCTGGTGATGCCGTTGCTGATGATGCTGATGCCGATGCTGGAGATACTGCTCACGATTTTCTAAGAGTTCTTCCGAGAGTAACGTCATTGCCCTCTTGGTTGTACTTAAAAGAGTACAAGCCCCGTCAGTAATATTACCTTTGCTTTACCTTTTATTTTATTTTTTATCCTCTTATCTTATTATTCTTATTCTTAAACAACTACAACAACTTCTTTTACTACAACTACTACTACTACTTATTCGTAATACTTTATTTTTATTTTTATTTTTATTCTACACGAAGATGGAGACTTGCACAATTCCCACTCTCGTCACTCTCGTGCCTCCTATCTTCACTTCCGTACGTAATGACAATTGTCCTCGATTATGACGGCGTCATTGCTCGTTAAAAAATAACGAGACAGTTTTTTAAAATTTATTTTATTATTAATTCCGCCGTTTATTTCATTTTTATTTTATTAGAATTTTAATTTACAGTAAAGAGCTTGTGATTTGTTTTGTTTTTTTTTTATTTGTTCTTTTTATTCTATAACTAATCCTAGTTAACGTACGAGAGAATAAATAACTATTATAAGTTAACACATACCGTCACGGATTTATTTTTGTTCTTCAGGAGGAAAGCTTGGACTTAATGGGGCAATATAAACCTGAAATATTCTGCTAGAAGGTAATTGCTTATGTCGTTTATTGTTTATGCTTTCACTCAAATTATTTTATTTATATTTATATTATTTTTATTTATATTTATATTTTACTGTGCTCAATTCATCCATTTGTACTTTAAGTACGTCGTATTACTGTTTATTAAATATTGTTTATTTTTTACAAGTAACACGATGTTAACATTTTTTTTTATGTGCATGCTTTTTGCTTATTATTTATTACTAATACAAGATTTATTCAAAAATTATTTTCAAAATTTTGTCATCAAAATTACAACAATTCATATTTTTAGTTAAATATTCATTTTAGAGAAAAATGAAACTAAGAAATTTTATAGAGAATTTAATTGTCTACAAAAAAGGTCCTTAGCCCTTTTCTCATATTTTTGATATTTCAAAAGTTATGACCATTTCAAAATTTATCATTCGGAGCACTTTCATTATCAATTTAAATTATCAAACTTTAATCTCTTGTAACTTTTGAATTTACAAAGTTACGACAATGCAACTTCAGACCTTTTTTGTCCAGAATTTAATTGTCTACAAAAGAGGTCCTTGGCCCTTTTCTCATATTTTCAATACTTCAAAAGTTATGGCCATTTCAAAATTTACTTTTCGGAGCACTTTCATTATCAATTTAAATGATCAAACTTTAATCTCTTGTAACTTTTGAATTTACAAAGTTACGACGATGCGACTGAGGACCTTTTCTGTCCAAAATTTAATTCCCTACAAAAAAGGTCCTTAGCCCTTTTCTCATATTTTTGATATTTCAAAAGTTATGACCATTTAAAAATTTACTTTTCGGAGGACTTTCATTATCAATTTAAATTATCAAATTTTAATCTCTTATAACTTTTAAACTTACAAAGTTACGACGATGCGACTAAGGACCTTTTCTGTCCAGAATTTAATTCCCTACAAAAAAGGTCCTTAGCCCTTTTGTCATATTTTCAATATTTCAAAAGTTACAACCATTTCAAAGTTTACTTCCTGAAGCCCTTTATCAATCCGAGTCATTAAAAATCTCCATAACTTTCAAATTTCAAAATTTACGATCTCGAGACTCATGACCTTTTTTGTCCGCAACAAAATTGTCGAAAAAATTTTCCTCAAACATTTTTTCATAACATCAATACTTTCCCCGAAAATCCCGAAGAACCATATGCGCATAAAATAAAAACTTATCTTCCGCAAATTCGTATTTTATCCCGCGAATAAATTCACCTGGAAAATAAATAAAAAAAAAAAACTACTTAAATATTCCCTCCGTATTTATTTAAAATGATATTCCGTCACGTAGTAAAGACCCTGTCGGAATGTTTTATTACTCAGGCACCAACGGAAGTGTATATATAATATAACTAAACCGTCGATAGCAAATACATCCACGTTCAGGTCATTGATTCACTCGTCACATCATCGCCTACTTTTGAACCGCGACCTCCTGACCTTTTAATCACCACCAATTAATACCTCATATCAAATTTAATTCACAATAAATATAATTACTCATTACTGCTATTACCAAACAATTACAACAAATAGTAAATCGATAAAAATTTATTACTAGTCAACTCTTACAAGTTAAAAATAATTAATTAAAATTACAATTACAATTACAATCACAATAGAAGTTTAAGTTGCATTACATATTATTTAGTAAAAGGAACAAAATAGAATGGAGTAGAGGCGATAGACTATCGCGTGAGTTATTTATAATCACCGACTTATGGACCGTCGACATGTTGATGTACTCTATCCTCTATGTACTACATACATTTATATACACACACGTTTAAATAAAATAATAAAGAAGTAAAAGCGCACGCGCTACGAATACTTAAATAACGAATAAACTCAGTATTAATCGGTTTTCTTCACTAGTTAGGACTTGTTAACAATTTTAAGCTTTACTTATCCTCCAACATAAATAACAATCGGTGAAAAAATATTTTAATTGAGGGTGAAATGTTTATGAAATCGACGGTAATTGATTTGTAATTATTTATAAATTTAAATTGCATTTGTTGTGTCCGAGTTTAATAATTTATGTAATTGTTGATATTGAGGGAGATGTTGATGTTGATGGTAAAAGAACCGGCAGGAGGGCATTGAACTGAGTTTTATATCTGTTACCTGTTTAACTTACACTAGCGTGCATGTTAAGTAGTCGGTTGAGTCATTTTTATTTTTAAATTAAACAAATGTCATTGGATATTATTTTTTTTTTATATTTGTAATTGTAATTTGTTATGAATTAGCAACAGGTTTGAAGATCAGGATATTAAACGCATTAACTTTTATGTTTTATAACTCGCAGACTTAGAAAGCATGTAGAGCACGTGACCTAATATAATAATTTGCTGGAGTTGTGTTATCAGATTGTTGATTAAAACTTTTTATATGCAGTGGGAATTTGTGTAATTAATATTTAAATTTATTTTAATCCATTCGATTGCCGCTGATTTTAAATTTATCTTTTTTAAAATTATTTATATGGGTGTGAGAAAAATAATTTAACTTTCGGAAAACTGTTTTAGATTTACTCACGCTCACTTCCGTTATACTTTTATCATAAACCAGTAAAGTAACCGACTTCCGTTGGACTTTGAGACTGCTGAGATTACAAATCTAATTACATGTCATTTTTTTTTAATTTTTTATCTCGACTTGAACGACAGTTACAGAAAAAAATAAATTTTGGTGAAATTTTTGACATTTTGGATGATAATTTGAAAAATTAAATGAGCTTATGGTATTCCTGATAATTTTCTCTTGAATTTGAAAAAAAATTATGCGTAATTATCTTAATTTGTCTATGAGATGAGTGGCTCGAAGGACCAAATACAGAGTTTCTATGCTATAATATCCCGCCTTAACAGTTTGAATGATTAAAAAAATGTGATAATTTGAAAAATTAAATGAGCTCGTGGTATTCCTTAAAATTTTCTCTTGAATTGAAAAAAAAATAATGCGTAATTAGATTACAAATCTAATTACATGTCATTTTTTTTAAATTTTTTATCTCGACTTGAACGACAATTACAGAAAAAAATAAATTTTGGTGACATTTTTGACATTTTGGATGATAATTTGAAAAATTAAATGAGCTTACGTTATTCCTGATAATTTTCTGTTGAATTTGAAAAAAAATAATGCGTAATTATCTTAATTTGTCTATGAGATGAGTGGCTCGAAGGACCAAAGACAGAGTTTCTATGCTATAATTTCCCGCCTTAACAGTTTGAATGATTAAAAAAATGTGATAATTTAAAAATTGGCGGTCTAGATAAATAAGGAATTAATGATATAATTATGTGAGTAATTAATGAGTAATAATAAAATATAATTGATATGTTTAGGCAGCACCACGTCTGGGGATGCGTCGGGAAGTATGTGTAGTCTGCAGCATGCCAGTGTTTCTCGCGGAAAAATTGGTGATATCAAAATCAACTTATCACCGGACATGCTTCAGATGCGCGCGTTGTCACAACCAATTGACACCGTGCAGTTACTATGAAACAGAAGAGGGTCAGTACTGCTGCGAAACTTGTCCCGATGAAGACACCACCGATATTAGTGTTAGCGAGTACGATTCTTTGGCGCTGGGTGCAAATGATTCATCAATCGCTACAACCGCAGCTGAATCTGAACCCCCGGAATCTCAAGATCAGGAAATAAGTTATCATAGATCACTGAGCGACGAAGAGAAACAGCTGAAAAAATTGAATGAATCTAAAGATCTCAAGTCGACATCGCAGATCGCATCAATGAGACTGAATTTCATGTCGAGCCATTTGCTTTCAGACACCGTAGACTCGGAATCTGAAGCTTTTGATGGTGGCTCGAAGGACCAAGATGTCAACGCTTCCCCAGACATTAAATCGAGAGATAGTCTTGAAGATCTTAAGACGAATTTACATTCCATGACATCAAGAACAATAAATGATAAATCTGTAAATAATTTAGATGTTAGCTCTAGTGTTCATCGTTGCCTTACTGCCACGTCCGATAATTTAGATAAGGATATTAATGTTGATGTTGATGTTAATGTTGATGATAATTTAATTGTTAGTGATAAGGATAAAAATAAAGATGAGTTTGAAAGCCAGGATACCAAAGAGATGGTCGGCGTAACTGGTACGGATGTAAGTCAGTGTCTTTCAATTGTTCAGAAAAGGCTGAAATTATTCGAAGATTTAGTTGTTAATGTTAATGTTATTGCTAATAATAATAATGGAAGAGATGATAAAGCCGATGGTGATGCTGATGCTGGTGATAAAGACTGTGACAGCGAAACAGGTGTGTCAGGTGTATCACGAATGGAGCCAGACTCGCTGGAAGTATGCCCGCGAGATGACTTTACAATCACCGAGCCGGTGTCGCAAGCGATTGCTAAACCGCGAGACACGTGTGTGAGTATTATAAATGCCAGCGTTGAGTCAACAGAAGTTGAAAAAAAACAAGATGAAGATAAAGATGAAGATGGAGATGGAGATGGAGAAGGTGAAGTGGAGACTTATCCTGATGATATGAATCCTTTCAAGAGTGATGAAGAGACTGACGGAAAGACCGACGATTTCGAAAGGTCGAACAATCCCTTCGATAGCGACGACGCCGAGGAGGTTCCCAAACCCGCTGCCAGGACTGTCGACGCTCAGACCACTAAGAGGCTTCTGAAGGCTCCGCTAAATCCCTTCTGGAGCGACGAAGATCATGAGAGCGAAGAAGATTCCAAGCTGGAGGCCCCGATACCGAAACCCAGGAGAAGTAAACTGGAGAGAAGCGATTTGAGACGAGATGATTTCTATGCTTCCAGCAGTTCCTTGGCCAGTTCTACCTCAACAACTCCCAGTAGTTATTACAGGAAGCGTCGACCTGCTCCGCCGCCCCCTGATAGATCTGTCACCGGGACACCTGATAAGTTTAACGTAAGTATAAGTTTGTTAAAATATATATTATTAAGTTAAACTTTCTAAATAAAATATCTAATGATGTTAATTATCAGGACTCGGGAATCCGGACGCCAAGGCCACGTAAGAGTAAACCGGCACCACCTCCTCCGATGCCTACGAGCACTCCACTGTCGATGGGAATAGAAAAGTTGTCATTGACAAACGACTCTCCGATAAGTAATAAAATGAATATAAATGCTAATGTTAATAACAGATTGATTGGTATGGAAGAAGACGCTGAGAGAGAAAACGAGTCGTGGGAGGATATTAAAGTGAGTAAAAATGAGGCCAATAGAACAAAACAGTCGCTGTCTAGGTCAGAGAGTAATCAAGATTACACCAAGTTCGATAAAAGTTGCCAGGGCAAGTGGAAACGTAAAAAAGCTCCTGCTCCTGCGCGTCCGATACCCCAGAGACGTAAAATAAAAGTCATGTCGATGAAGGACGTTAAGCTCGAGCTCGCGGAAATAGAAATGCAGCAGCTGGGGCTGGAGAAACAGGGCGTCAGACTCGAGCAATTGATTAGGAATAAATGTGAAAATGATCAGAAAGAAGACGAGGACAATAATGAGAGCAGCTTGAGTATGGACGCGGACGAGCTTGTGCTTGAATTATTTGCGCTCGTTAATGAGAAGAACGAGTTGTTCAGACGGCAGGCGGAGCTCATGCTATTGAGAAGGCAGCATCGCCTGGAGGAAGAGCACGCGGACATTGAATACCAAATACGATGTTTGATTTGCCAGCCCGAGGCCACTAAGACCGACTTTGATAAGCAACGAGAGGAAGCTCTCATTCAGAGGCTCGTCGAAATCGTTGAGAAGCGCAGCGAAATTGTTGAATGCCTGGAAATGGATCGTCGTCGAGAAGTCGAAGAGGATAAAAGTATTAACATGCACATGGAATTATATACTGGTAATTTTTTTTTTTTTGGCTGACAATTGACATCAAAAAATTATTTGGTCAATTTTTTATAAATTTTTCTGGGCAATATCAAATTTGCGCGGGAACCGGTAATCAATTTAAAAAATGACCGGTTAATTTTCTGCTGATCAATTGACGTCAATTATCTGTCTTACGTCACTACATTTGTCTAATGTTTTATTATTTATTGGTTATTATTTTTTAGCTAAAAAAGTAAATCAAGAAGAACCAAAAACGCACAAAGGAAAAAAAATGAAACTGAAGGAAAAATTACATATTAAAGAAAAAAATTTATTAAAAAAAGGTCACAAGAAAGATGCTGATAAGGATGTGGACGAGACTGAAGTTAAAGTTAAACGCCAAAATAAACGAAAATGGTTTTAAATAATCTCCTCTCTTACTTACACTATTCAGATAAACTTACATTTTATTATTATTATATTTCTTATAAAAATGCACTCGTTTTTTTTTTTTTTATATAATTATTATGTAAATTTTTAGTTCACAAAATAAAATATTTAAAAAAAACTATCTAGTAATTTTGATGACTTTGACTGGCGTGCATGGTGGGCTGAACATTTTGTAAGTCGGGACTGCCAGTTCATCGTGCATCAGTTTATGTTTGTCTGTAATTTATTATTTTAAATTTAAGGCTGAATTCGGTTAATGCTGCCGACCCTTAATCTTTCAGCACTCCCGTGTTTTCTAGTGTATCGCTCCCCTATCAAAAAAATCCATATGGAAATCCAGCCTAGATTCCCATATGACGTTTTCGTATAAATTCCCATATGGTTTCCTATAGGAATATTCTTTTATTTATCTATATATATATACGTATCAATAGACGATAGACATAAAAATCCAGATACCCCGAAACTGAATTTCCTATTCGAATTTCCCACCAAGAAATCCATATACCCAAGTCCCTATTTAGGAATCCAAGTATCCACAGTTTTCTACATGAGAGTCCAGTTTTATATGTTGACTTCCCATATGGAAATCCAGATACTCATGGATCCTTATATAAATCCACACTTTTCTATATGAATTTCCAATGATACTGAAATTAACAGACGTCTAATAAGGTTTGGACTTTTTTTTTAGACGATGAAACATAAAAAAAAAATATTTGAAAAGTTTGCACCTATAGTTTTTTAAATTTTCTACATGTGCATTTTTTTATTTCATTTTTTTGCAATTGATTTCTTGAAATATGAAAATTCAAAAATTTTTAAATGTCTGCTAACTTCAGGATCATGAATTTCCATGGGTTCTCGTGCAATCCCACCAGGATTTTTTGATAGAGTCATGACGGGAGTGCTGGGTTAAAATTTCCAATGCATGATCAAAAAAATTAAATTATTACGTATTATCATTTGCTAGAATTTTTCAACAGATTCAGTCGAGCGTCAGTAATTAATTGACCTAAAAATATTGTCGATTAAGCAACTTGCCGACCAGTCGATTCTACATTTACACCCAATTCGGTAAAAAGTAACGTCAGCAGTTCGTCAAACGAGTATGGATTTATTGCACAATTTCTTCAACTGATTCCACTAGGAAACTTGATCAATTCCCAAGAGGGAATGTTATTTATAATTAATTAATTAATTAATTAATACTAAAACGACGCAATTCTGATCATGTATCGGAAATTATTATTTAGTAATAATAATATTAACATTAGAGTAATTACGTAATTGCAATATTACCTAATTGTGTCAGGAAAGTGCCGAGCGTATCTTCATTCCGCACAGTAATGCCGATAATTGCGTAACTATTTTCTTGGTTTAATAAGACGTCAATTGCGTTAATTAGCGAGGGAAATAAACTGGAGTCATACACAACATCTGCGGCGAGAATTAAATCTGGTGACATCCAATTGGCTTCTTTGTGTTGGTCGATTGACTCCCAGGCCAGGTCTACGACCTGGACATCAGCGTCCAGATTTTCGGGGTCTTCATGATTGATATCAGTATTGAGTTTTATATTTTCTTCAAGTAAATTCAAAACTCGCGGGTGGCAGTCAGTGAATGTATAACTTCTAGGTCTGCAGGTTTTCAAAATCGTCAGTCCTGTCAATCCGACCCCGGATCCCAATTCTACTAGAGATTTTCCGGTCAGTTCGGTCTTGTTTGCTAGACACCATTCTGCCAAAACTTCTGCTGCCTAAAATATCATTTCTTTAGTTGATTATATTTAATTAATTAATGAAAATTGTAAATTAATTTTACCTGCCAACTGCACAGCCCAGTAGTCCCATCAGAAATAATTGACTTGCTTTCTTTGATGATTACGCGCTGGTTTGAATTTATCAGGAAATGACGATAGTGCATGGGAGAGTCCGCGGCGGACAAATAACTGCAGAAAAATTCATACAATTCGTCATTAATTTCTTCGTTGTCGTTCTCCAGTCGCTCGATCACCAGCCGCAGGAAATTTCTGCGGTAATTATTTTTCACTGGGTACTTTTGCACCAAACAATCGGTTATTATTTCATCTAAAATAACTTTTTGCCTTTCCGCGGTTAATTTTTTTGGGAATTTTATTTTTTCCAAAGGCGTACAAGTTAAAAAATTTTTTTTTAGTTCAAAAATATCAAAATTATCTTCGTCCATTATTTTATAAATTTTCAAGTTTAATTACACGAAAATTATTTGAGGTTATAATCAAATATTTTTTAAAATAATAAAAATAAATTTTTAATAATAAATACTTTATCAAAATTGATAAAAGGTGTAATCGGAAATGCTCTAGTTAGAGTATTGCACGACTCGTTCGTGCTTTACGATCGAAAAATTTTTTCGAATGCACACTAATTAATATAATTATTCAGACAAATAATATTTAATAAAATTTTTAAATTTCGCGCCAAGTTGGCGCCACTGCGCGTCGCTGTAATCGACGTTGAAAGTTTTGCTAAAGTCGAATGAATCGCAGAATCGATTGGTTTGTATCAACTGGCGGTCCAATAGCGGCAGTCAGTATCATCCCGACAACGACAACGGCAGTTATAGTCCAGATCCTTCTTTACGTTCAAATTGAAACGCCATTGCTGTGGCGTCACGTAATTATCCATAAAATTTTTTGCTCATAGTTATTGTTTAATTAAATTGTGAAGTGTGTGGTGCAGTTATGTGTTAAGTGTTCAGTGCAAGTGTAAAGTGTTGTTGATGCTGATGCTGATGACTTCCTAGTTCCTGAGCAAACTCATCTGGCATCGTCTGGTGGAAAATAGCAGTTAAGTGACGTTTTTTAGCTGAAATGCACTTGGAGCAATTTAATTCAAATCTCCAAGTGTAATAGGACACCCTTCTGCATATTATTTCTCCGCCAAGGTTTGTTCAAACACTCAAGTGTTTTTTTTCATTATTTCAAATTTTTTTCTACCATATTCTGCCACCATTTTATTTTGTCGCACGATTTTTAATTTTTTTCCAATTCCTAATTATTTATTTTTCAAATATTTAAATTTAACGCGCGAGTAATGAGAATAATTATTAATTTATTTATGAAAATATAAATTTTCGAGTATATTTTGTAGTCTAATTAACATAATTATTGATACACAAATTTTAATAAAATTATTAAATTTCAATTTTGAAATTTCGCGCCGTTGGCGCTACTGCGCATTGCTGTATTCAACGTTCAAATTTTTGCTAAAGGGGAGGGAATGAATCGCAAAGTCGATTGCTTTGTTTCAACTGACGGTCCAATAGCGGCAGTCAGTATCATCGACAACGGCAGTAGTAGTCCAGATCTTTCTTTGTTCTTTACGTTTGAATTGAAACAGTATTGCAGTGGCTTCATGTAAAATTGTGCAGTGATTGTTAAATTTATCTTTTGTTAATTTAAATTGTGCAAAGTGTCTATAATGTAGTTAAGTGTTGAGAGTTTAGTGCTAGGGTAAAGTGTAAAGTGTTGCGAATTGCTGACGCTGATAACTTCCAAGTTCCTGATCAAAATCATCTGGCATCGTATGGTGGGAAATAGCATTTAAGTGACGTTTTTTAGCTGCAATACACTTGGATTTGAATTTAATTCAAATCTCCAAGTATATTAGGACACCCTTCTGCATTTTATTTCCCCGCCAAGGTTTGTTCAAACACTTAAGTGTTTTTTTTTTATTTTAAAAATATTTTCCATCATATTCTGCCGCCATTTTATTTTGACGTACGATTTTTAATTTTTTTCCAATTCCTAATCATTTATTTTTCAAATATTTAAATTTACCGCGCAAGTAATGAGAATGATTAATTGAAATAACAAATTTCGAGTATATTTTTTAGTCTATGTGCACTTGGAAATACTCTAGCTCTAGCTCTAGCCGAGCGTTGCCAAAAAACAGAAATTATTTTCCGATTTAAAAATTTGAATTTGCGGAAATTTAAATTTAAATTCACGTGTGACAAATTTTTACAAGCAGATCCTGAGAAAAAATCTAATGATAGGAAACTAATGAAATTAAAAATATTAATCCTCATAAAATATATACAAGAATGTATCAGATTTTATGATATATTTTGTAAGCAGGGAAAAAAATGACCGATTTATTTGACTTAAATTTAAATTCATTCCTAGAAATAATTAATTTATTAATCTATCTTAAAAATTATCATACATAATTATTTTATTTCATACAAAAGTATAAACATGCCGACATAAAAAAAAAATATATCAACTGAATTTTGAATTTGGTTAAAAAATATCGAGTCTTGGATATAAAAATAAATGACCACATGATTATCAATAAACCTACAGATTAATTAGCATTACGTGGTGGTATTATTTTTCTTGGAAGCTGCTAAATTTATTATCATGTCGCGCATCTGACTGAGATCCTTAACTTCCCCGTGTAGTTTTCCTATTTCTTCTTCCTTCTCCGCAATCGTCTGAATGTACCCCTTGCTCTGCTCATTGGACTGTCTCAGCTCTCGCTGCAGGACCGCGATCGTCTCCTGAGCAGTCTCCAGTTCCTTGTTGACCTTCTCGATGGCCTGGTTCTTCTTCCCCAGACTGTCTTCTAACTTCGAATTGATCTTATTGATCTCCGCGATTTTGTTGGCCTGCTCCAGAAGCTTGGCCTCGCGTTTCGTCTCTTTGTTGTCCCGCTCCTGTCTCTCCTTCAGCCACTCTTCTTTCTCCTTCTTCAGCTCAGCTAAAACTTTAGCCTGTTGTTCATTGGACTTTGACTTTTCGTCGAGAATTTTCTTTAGACTCGCAATCTCCAGCTTCTGGGTGCTCAGCAGCTTCTTGCTTTGCTCCTCAGTCTCCTGTAGCTTCTTGCTCATCCTGACTTTGTCGTCTTTTATCAAGTCGACATTCAGCTGGGAGTAGTACAGCAACTGGTACAGTTCCTTCGACTCAGCCGTAGTCTGGGCCAGCAGTTGCTGCAGACGCGTCGCGTGATTATTACAGGCCTCAAGACTCGCCTGATTAACTCTCTCGTTTTGACTCATTATCAGCAACTTGTACTGATATAATTCGATTACATTGGACGTGGTGATTTCGTTTATTTTATTTTCCTTTACCAGATCATTTATACTCCCCAGCAAAGTGTCCAGTTCGTTTTCTTGTGCCAAAGAGAAGGAAGCATCAGCACTGGCATTTATTGCACTGGTCAATTGACTATCACAGGCATGTAAATTCGCGTAAGTTGACTGGGACTCAATTAGCGCGAGGGGAACCAACTCGCACATGCACTTGGCAACTGCTGAGACACATTCCTGGGGACAGTTGGCTGAGGATATCAATTGGAGAGCTGTCTGCTTCACTTCGGCATCTCCAGTAAAGACCGCTACGGCGATAGTCATCTGGACTGAACGTTCTTCCATCAAAGCGGTGTAGAGAGCGAGCCAGTTTGAGTCCTGGATCGCCAACTCGGCAGTCAGAGCCAGTGCGTGGACATAGAAAGCTTGCGTAGGTTCGCACCTAAGGTTTCTAGGTCCATCATTGGTGGCTAGTACCGGCAGCAAAAGCTTCTTCATCCGCTGGACACTGAAGTCGGAGCTGACTTGTCCGCGGAATGACTTGACTTTATTGATTTCCAGCATCAGTTTTACAAATTCTGTTAGTCGTTTTTCAACATCCTGAAATTTGGGGTCAGAGTCATCATCGGGGCCTAGGACAAGCATCAAAGTGTCAAGTTTTATACTGGCAGTAAGCTCAGAAATATTTTTATTTAGCCGACAGTTTGAAATAATGACTCGTAGCAGCCCCATGGCTTTGACAGCCACCAGATCATCAGCTATCCAGTTCATGGCTATTTTTATCAGCTCAGGATACAGAGGGATCAGCGTCGAATGCTTCAGTTTAACCAACGACTGGAAGAATTCAATCACTAAAGCGACTGATTCGGGCGCCGAGGTCTTCAAATGCTTGATAATTGTCTTAACATCCCGTGCGTAGTCAGCGTAAGAGGCCAAGGCGGTTCGCGAGCTCTCATCTAGACGAACATCTTCAAAGAATTCGACCAAGTGACGCAGGACTGACGTGTCCTGGTTCTGGAGCACAGTCAGAAGGTTCTGCATGGTCACGACAACGAACTCGAAGATCAGTTGGTCCGGAATAGTCTTCGTCACCTGCTCCATCATGATCAGGAGCTTGCAGCACTGGACTCTGATGCCAATGCTCCCATTCTGCAGGACCAGGAGCTTACGGTGCAGCGCCTTGATGTCAGTTTTCTTCAGCAGCGTGTAGATTGAAGGCAAGTTCTTGTAGCAGACATTTATCAAGACCCCCACTGACAGGTTCACGATCTCTTCCTCATTGGATTCGATTATCCATTGCGTCAACGTCAATATCAAGCTGAACAAGTAGCGTTCCTGGTATGGGATTCTGATTCCGTAAGTCAGTTCCTGGAGGACCTTCAGGACTTTCACTCGCTTGAGAGACACCAGGTCCGGTACCAGGAGTTTCGACACGATGGAGGCGAACTTGTAAGTGTGGATCAACTGCTGGCTTGCTTGGGGGCTTTTGCACAAGTGCTGCAGCACTTCTATCACGCTCCAGATCGGCGGCGATGATGAATCTGATGAAATTACCAAGTTGTGGAGGTGCAGGTAAAATTCTTTAGTTACCGGACTGATAGTATCGAATATTTTTAGGTCTGTTGTTTTTATTATCGTCTAGAAAAATATTCATCAGTTAGAAATCAATTTACTGAGCGACCAAGTGGTAAAAAATTTTTTTGAATCATCAAGAGACTGAATAAATAATAAATTGCTTACATCGAGACATTGCTGGAGCACTGAAGCTGTCGTTTGATTTGGACGTTTCAAATAATTCTGCGCAGCTGCGTTAAAAGCTTTTATGTTTTGATAATTGTCCATTTTTACATATTTTTTATAAATATTGTTATGGTTTTTAAATTAACGTCAGTGGGCCCACAAAAATTACTGAATAACCTAAAAATATAAACTTATTTATTTTTATCGAACAGTAAACTTTATTTACTCACTGACTTGAGTTTTACCTGACAAATTATCAATAATCCTGGGCCGTTAGTTTTTTTGTTGATAAAAAACAATTTCTTTGTTTATCGTTGACACTTGGAGTGCAACGGAAGTTTTTAAACCGGCAAATAAAACTCGATGTGTTGAAAAAGTTCAAAAATTTGAGAATAGAGCGCGCGGAGAACAGTGCGCAGTATAGTGGCGGGAAAATTCAAATTGAGCAGCTGGAATTTCCACTTCGAGGATTTCTTCATTAAATTGTCCAAAGACCGACTAAATTTTTCAGGGAATTTTTTGAAAAATTTCCTGAATTATTAGTCTGCTGTAAATCGGTTCCAAAAAAATTTCTCAGAAGACGAAATTAATTTTTTATTTTTATTAATTACAAGTTTGAGTTCTGAAATTTGAAAAATTAATGGAGAGTTCAATAAAATTCGTGATGAAAATTTTTTCAAAGAGCAGAACTACTGCAGGGTATCAGGCGTTTTGAGCACCTGACAAAATATCCCCGACAAAATATCTCCGGACAAAATATCCCCATGAAAAGAAAGCAAAAATAGTGAAAGTGGCAACTTTTACATAATAACATTATGGGGGATATTGTCCCCATAAATATTCCCACGAAAAGAAAGCAAAAATAGTGAAAAAAGCCTAAAAAACTTACACAAAACTGGGGATATTTTGTCCAGAGATATTTTGTCGGGGATATTTTGTCAGGTGCTCAAAACGCATGGAACCGTTTTGAGCACCTGACAAAATATCCCCGACAAAATATCTCCGACAAAATATCCCCATGAAAAGAAAGCAAAAATAGTGAAAAAAGCCAAAAAAACTGACACAAAACTGCACTCAGAAAATTGAATAATCGGAGTAACTATCTAGTGATGGTAAAATTTTTAGTCAATAATTTTTTCAATCTGATAGTAGTGAATACCATCTATATGATTGCATAAATCATCTAGATTGTAACAATTATCATACGTATGATAATTGCAATCATTTAGATGGTATTCACTACTATCAGATTGAAAAAATTATTGACTAAAAATTTTACCATCACTAGATAGTAACTCCTACTATTTAATTTTCTGAGTGTGGGGATATTTTGTCGGGGATATTTTGTCAGGTGCTCGAAACGCATGGAACCCTACTGCAGAATTTATTTTTTTAAGGTACTCGCGAATAATTAAAATCACAATGAAATTTAAATTGACAGAATATTTATTTAAAATTTCATGACATTAATTAATAATCACTCAGGTAATCAGAGTAATCATCATCTGTCTTATCAACGCTCGCTATTGTCTTCTTGATCCAGTCGCGGTAATGGAAAACTCTGGTGTAAACGTCAGGATACCCTACGGCGCAGGGTCGCCCGAAGGAAACGAGTCCAATGAGAGTCCTGTTGGCAGTCAATGGCCCACCAGAGTCACCCTAATTCCAAAAATACCGAATTAATTACATTAATCTCCTCAATAATGGCGATAAATAATTATGTAAACTTACATGGCAAGCACCTTCTCCCTTTTTGGTCAGAGTGCAAATGTGTCCCCCAGTGATAGTGGAATGGAAGCTCTTGCAGCGAACTTGCGTGATGACCGTAAGATTTATTTCCTGGAGCTTGTCAGGCAAATATCCGCCGAGCGAAGTCGCTCCCCAGCCAGAAAGCTTCGCCGGGTACTCTTTGGTCAGGTCATTTTTGGTCGGCAGCAAAATCGGCTGGACTTTCTTTGTGAAATTAAATTTCCCAACGATTTTCACCAGCGCAATGTCATTGACAAATTCTCCCGTGTAGTTTTTATGAGCTGTTGTGTAGTTTGACTTGTAAACGTCACCGCCTTTCGATAAATTATTCGTACCGACCACTACTGTCATGTTTTTAGTATCCATGCTGCAATAATTTTATTATTTAAGATTTAATTAATTCGAGTTATCTTGGATTAATTTTATTCTCGTCTATTCCCATAAAATAAAATATTTCTCACATAAACGTTTTATTTTATTCACCGTCTTCATTGTTTTTAAATTTATATGAAATTAAATTATGTGCAATGTCTGTGTTATATAATACAGTTTATTAATCAGTGTCTTAATGATTTAGTAGTTAATTAAAAAGTCGTTACTGAAATTGCACAAGTAATGAAAATTTTTTAATTACATCTTTTTTATTTTTTAATTAATTTATTTATTTGTCTATAATAATTTTATTGTAGGCAATGAATTTGTGTGCAAATTCCTCTAGATAAATTTTTTAAAAAATTAATTTGTTTTTTAAATTACCAGTAAAAAATTAGAAATTTTTTTCCGTATTTTGTAAAATTAAAATACCGCATGTCTAATTTTTCTAATTAAAAAGTAGAATACTTACAAATAAACACAATGCCCTGCAGTAAGAACCCATCGGCTGTTAATAATAACACCTCCGCAAAAGTGAGAATTGCTAATTCTCAACGATACTTGATACGGATATGCCCCATCTGGTGCATCCTTGCCACCCACAACTCGCGGAATTTCGCGAGCGGCTGCAAGAGCACTCGCAACAATAATTACTGCAAAGGCAATTAAAGACTTCATATTTCTACAAACTCAGACGCTTGTGAATCTGAAGCTTTATATACTCAGCTATAAGTTTTTTTAAAAACTACTGATTGGTGATAGATTTATATCTATTTATCTAAGAGGAGATTGCGATTTTTTTTTAATAATTAAATTCCAGTTATCGATTATTATATTTTTAATAATTAGCTGATTATAAATACAAACTATTGTACAATATTAAATTACTGATAGTCGATAATAACTTTTTCCAAATTATTATTATACAATTTATTAGCGGCTGCGATTGTTTGATTGATCCAGTCGCGGTAGTGGAAAACTCGAGTGTAAACATCAGGGAATCCTATGGCACAGGGAAGTCCATATGACACAATACCGATAAGAATTCCATTGTCCGTCAGTGGACCACCGGAATCACCCTAATTAATTCAATTCATCAATTAATTAATTAATAATTCAAATTTTTTGAGGACTTACGCCGCAGGCTCCCTGTCCTGGTACTGTAAGAGTGCAAATATTTCCGCTGGTCAACGTAATCGGGAAAAAAATTCTGCATTTTAGTTGGCTGATAACCCATAGATCTATTTCCTGAAGGTAATCTGGAATTTTACCATTGACCTGAGTGCGACCCCAGCCGGAAAGTTTCACTCTGTGGTGATCGAACCTATAGTCGGTTGCTGGTAACATCACTGGCTGGACTTTTTTATTGAATTTTATTTCCTTCGAAACTCTTATCAGAGCGATGTCGTTATACCGAGGATTGAAATTTTTGTGAATTATAAATAGGTCCGGGTGATAGACATCTCCACCTTTTGATAATGTGTTGGTGCCCATTACTGCTGTCACGCCAACTAAATTGACTCTGAAAATAGTAAATTTATATTTTTTGGATTTTCACGATTTGAGACCAAAGACTTCAGGAGTTTACAAACAATAAAAAAAAAACAATTTTTCCTTTGGTTTTTTTTATAAAACTTATAAATTGCTTGCCAGATTTGCCTCGAAATTAAATAAATTTTTTTATAAATATGAAATAAATCAACAAAAATTATCATAATAATTCCGTAATTACTTGGTAATGTTCTAGCTAAAAATAAAAAAAAAAATTTTTTGAATTTGCTCACTCTTCCCGCCGTGTTTATTATCAGCTGTGAGTACCCAAGTGGCCAAATGTTAGCTTTTTTGGATCGAAAATAATAGACTTGACCGCTTTGTTATCTCATTAGATTATGTACCTGAAGATCGGAACGTTTTTCGCGGAACGAAAATAAAAAATCGAAGTGAAAAGTAAAAAATTTACTGGATCTAGATTTCCAAAATGTTTCGCACAGATGCTTGTATGTCAACCGAAAATTGCAAACACCCCCAATTATCCCTCGTTACTTCAAGCAGTCGAATTACGTGAATTTTTTTCATTTTCGTTGCACGAAAAACGTTCCGATCCTCAGGTACATATTAGATTCAAAAAAATTAATTAATTATTTAACCTGATAAAAGTGTCTAGCAAGCCAAATCCCATCATTTCTCCGCGAATGACTGAGTACAATAAAAAACAAAAATAATCCTATTTAAAGTTAAATAAGTAGGTGGTAATTAAAAAACTTACCTAACAACGCAGTGTCCAGCAGTAATTACCCAACGGTTATTAAGGATAGCACCTCCGCAGAAATGAGAATTTTGACGTCTTAACGACACCTGATAGGGATGCGCTCCTTCTGGTGCATCTGTGCCGCCCAAGAGTGGAGTAATTACCGGGATTCGAGATGATCTCAGACCCGCTGCCACTCCAATAATTACAATCTGCAAAATAACTAATGACTGCATCGTACCGCTAATGATATTTAACTCGAAACTTAAAACTCAACTTAATGACATGCCCTGACATCCACAAGACTTTTATACCTCAATTGCTATCAAGCATTTTTTGTTTTTCCGATAAAAATTTATTTTTGCGCTCCAATCGTGAGTTAATTGAAAATTTTTTAATTTCTGTTTGCTGACACAAAATGACATTTTTGCACGGACAAAAGTTTTTTGTGACCACAGGATAAGATAGCTCACGGTAACAAAACTCTGCCTCAATATACGGATAACAAAACGTTCGTTGTGATTGCAGTGTTTTTATAATGCTAGCAAATTCTTCGTTGGATCAAGCAATTGTTTTTAATTGTAACAAAACTCTTGTGTTCCAATAAAAAAAAAAAATGATTTGTTAAAGTAACAGAATGAATTTGTAGCGATTTTTTTAAAATAATTAAATTCCAGTTATCGATTATTATATTTTTATTAATTAGCTGATTATAAATACAAACTATTTTACAATATTAAATTACTGATAATCGATAATTAGTTTTTCCAAATTATTATTATACAATTTATTAGCGGCTGCGATTGTTTGATTGATCCAGTCGCGGTAGTGGAAGACTCGAGTGTAAACATCAGGGAATCCTATGGCACAGGGAAGTCCATATGACACGATACCGATAAGAATTCCATTGTCCGTCAGTGGACCACCGGAATCGCCCTAATTAATTAAATTCATCAATTAATTAATTAATAATTCAATTTTTTTGAGGACTTACGCCGCAGGCTCCCTGTCCTGGTACTGTAAGAGTGCAAATATTTCCGCTGGTCAACGTAATCGGGAAAAAAATTCTGCATTTTAGTTGGCTGATAACCCACAGATCTATTTCCTGAAGGTAATCCGGAATTTTACCATTGACCTGAGTGCGACCCCAGCCGGAAAGTGTTACTCTGTGGTGATCGAACCTAGGTTCGGTTGCCGGTAACATCACCGGCTGGACTTTTTTATTGAATTTTATTTCCTTCGAAACTCTTATCAGAGCGATGTCGTTATACCGAGGATTGAAATTTTTGTGAATTATAAATAGGTCCGGGTGATAGACATCTCCACCTTTTGATAATGTGTTGGTGCCCATTACTACTGACACGCCAACTAAATTGACTCTGAAAATAGTAAATTTATATTTTTTGGATTTTCACAATTTGAGACCAAAGACTTTAGGAGTTTACAAACAATAAAAAAAACAATTTTTCCTTTGGTTTTTTTCATAAAACTTTTAAATTACTTGCCAGATTTGCCTCGAAATTAAATAAATTTTTATATAAATATGAATAAAAATTAAAAAAAAAATTTTTTGAATTTGCTTACTCTTCCCGCCGTGTTTATTCTCAGCTGTGAGTACCCAAGTGGCCAAATGTTAGCTTTTTTGGATCGACAATAATAGACAAATAATAGACTTGACCGCTTTGTTATCTCATTAGATTCAAAAAAATTAATTAATTATTTAACCTGATAAAAGTGTCTAGCACGTCAAATCCGATCATTTCTCCGCGAATGACTGAGTACAATAAAAAAAAAATAATCCTATTCAAAGTTAAATAAGTTGGTGGTAATTAACAAACTTACCTAAAAACGCAGTGTCCAGCAGTAATTACCCAACGGTTATTAAGGATAGCACCTCCGCAGAAATGAGAATTTTGACGTCTTAACGACACCTGATAGGGATGTGCTCCTTCTGATGCTTCTGTGCCGCCCAAGACTGAAGAAGTTCCCAGGATTCGAGATGATCTCAGACCCGCTGCAACTCCAATAATTACAATCTGCAAAATAACTAATGACTGCATCGTACCGCTGATGATATTTAACTCGAAACTTAAAACTCAACTTAATGACATGCCCTGACATCCACGAGACTTTCATACCTCAATTGCTATCAATTATTTTTTGTTTTTCTGATAAAAATTTATTTTTGCGCTCCAATCGTGAGATAGTTAAAAATTTTTCAATCTTTGTTTGCTGACACAAAATGACATTTTTGCACGGACAAAAATTTTTTGTGACCACAGGATAAGATCGCTCACGGTAACGTAATTCTGCCTCAATAGACGGATAACAAAACGTTCATTGTGATTGCAGTGTTTTTATAATGCTAGCAAATTCTTTGTTGGATCAAGCAATTGTTTGTAATTGTAACAAAACTCTTGTGTTCCAATAAAAAAAAACTAATTTGTTAAAGTAACAGAATGAATTTGTAGCGATTGTTTTTTTTTAAATTAAATTCCAGTTATCGATTATTATATTTTTATTAATTAACTGATTATAAATACAAACTATTTTACAATATTAAATTACTGATAGTCGATAATTAATTTTTCCAAATGATTATCATACAATTTGTTAGCGGCTGCGATTGTTTGATTGATCCAGTCGCGGTAGTGGAAAACTCGAGTGTAAACATCAGGGAATCCTTTGGCACAGGGACGTCCATATGACACGATACCGACAAGAGTTCCATTGGCCGTCAGTGGACCACCGGAATCACCCTAATTAAGTCAATTAATCAATTAATTAATTAATAATTCAAATTTTCATTCAAATGTCTTCAGGACTTACGTTGCAGGCCCCCTCCCCTCGTACTGTAAGAGTGCAAACATTTCCGCTGGTCAACATAATCGGGAAATAAATTCTGCATTTGAGTTGGCTGATAACTTGCAGATCTATTTCCTGAAGGTTGTCTGGAATTTTACCATTGACCTCAATTCGACCCCAGCCGGAAAGTTTTACTGCGTAGTGATCGAACCTAGAGTCGGTTGCCGGTAACATCGCCGGCTGGACTTTTTCATTGAATTTTATTTCCTTCGAAACTCTTATCAGAGCGATATCGTTAAACAGAAGTTTGTATTTTTTGTGAACTATAAATAAATCTGGGTGATAGACATCTCCACCTTTTGATAACGTGTTGGTGCCCATTACTGCTGTCACGCCAGTTGAATTAACTCTGAAATAATAAGTTTATATTTTTTTAATTTTCACAATTCCGAGACCAGAAACTTTACTACACGGAAAGAAAATTATGGCAGCGGTTCCCATAATTTTGTGAAATTTTTTCCTATACCATCATAGGAATTACGACCATAAATTATGGGAGCGGTCCCTATAATTATAGGAATATTTCCCATAATTATAGGAATAGTTCCTATAATTATGGGAATCATTCCCATAATATTATGGGAATGGTTCCCATATTATCATGAAAAAATTAATTTAAAGAAGTGTGGTAATTACTTCTACAATACACAGAAATATTATTAAACATAAAAACAAAAATTCAAACATTGAAAAAAAAAATCGTATTCGGCAAAAAAACATTAAAATTTTTAACAAGAATTTTTTGTCAGCACAAAACATTCAAGAAAATTCAAATTTTGGGAAATTTCTACACTATGGTGCAAAAAAAAAATTTTATGATATTATAGGGATGATTCTCATAACATTATGGGAATAGTTCCCATAATATTATAGGAATAGTTCCTTTACCAATATGGGAACCATTCCCGTAATAGTATGGGAATGATTCCCATACCATTATGGGAATGGTTCCCATAATGATATGGGAATGGTTCTCATAATGGTATGGGAACCATTCCCATATAATTATGGGAACCATTCCCATATAATTATGGGAACCATTCCCATATAATTATGGAAACCATTCCCATAATGGTATGAGAACTATTCTCATACTATTATGGGGATGGTTCCCATAATATATGGGAACCATTCCTATAGTAGTATAGATACTATTCCCATACTATTATGGGAACCATTCCCATAATGCATAGCAAAACTTCCCATAATTTTCTTTCCGTGTACTACAATAAAAAGAAAAAAAAACTCAATAACTCAATTCAAAGCTAAACAAGTAGGTAGTAATTAACAAACTTACAGAACAACGCAGTGTGCAGCAGTAATTACCCAGCGGTTATTAAGGATAACACCTCCGCAGTAATGAGAATTCTCACGTCTTAATGACACTTGATAGGGATGTGCTCCTTCTGGTGCATCTCTGCCGCCCACGACTCGAGGAACTTCTCTAGATGATCCCAATCCCGCTGCAACTCCAATAATTACAATCTGCAAAATAGCTAATGACTGCATCGTAACGCTGATGATATTTAACTCGAGACTTAAAACTCAACTTAATGACATGCCCTGACATCCACAAGACTTTTATACCTCAATTGCTATCAATTATTTTTTGTTTTTCCGATAACAATTTATTTTTGCGCTCCAATCTTGAGTTAATTAAAAATTTTTAATCTCTGTTTGCTGACACAATAAAATTTTTTAAATTAATTAATTAATTAATTTTAAAATGACTAAGGAGTTTAAATTATTGTAGACAGTGATCAGTAATTAGTTTACGATGGACTAATTGATATTTTATTTTATCACACTATACATTTGGTTAATTAATAATGTCGATTATCCAGTCGGCGTAATGGTAAACGCGGGTGTAGACGTCTGGAAGTCCTTGGGCGCATGGCTCCCCGTAGGAAACGATACCGATTTGGACACCATCGGCAACCAATGGACCACCGGAGTCACCCTAAATTTTATAATCAGTTAATTAGTTAATTTCTTTAGTAGTTTCTTCATTTTTTTTGGCCAACTTACCATGCAAGCGCCTTCGCCACTTTCGGTCAAAGTGCAAATTTGACTCTCGGGTAAATCCCACCAATGTTTTTCACACTCTTCGTGTTCGTAGATCTTAAGATTTATCTCTTGTAATCTGTCTGGTGCATTTACTCCCGAGGCCTAAAATTAAAAATTGAAAATTTTATTCTTTAATTGCAGTATTTTTTTGTTTTTTTAAGCATCCGAGCATTCGTTGCTAAAATAAATTTACACTGTAAAAAAAATTATTTGAATTTTCAAAGATTGTATATAACCCTAACGGACCAAAATTACGGTAAATTACGGTAAACCCACCGTAAATTACGGTAATCCACCGTAAAATACCGATTTACCGTAAATTACGGTGGATTTTCCGTAATTTACGGCGGATTTACCGTCAAATACGAAAATACGGTAATCCACCGTAAATTACGGTAATTCGGTTATTCACCTGAATTTTTTACGGTAGATTTATCATATTCGACGGTAAATTTACGGTATACCCGCCGTAATTTACGGTAATCTACCGCAAAGTACCGATTTACCGTAAATTACGGCGTATTTACCGTAATTTACGGTAAATCTACTCGAATTTTACGGTATTCTACGATAGATTTACGGTAAAATTACCGCAAATTTACGGTAAATCAGGTCTGCTAGGGAACGCAATAAACACATACATTTGTTCTTGAAATTTCATTACTAATTTCATATAGAATTAAAAATACACGTTTTTGAATTTTCAAATTAACACTGGATTTTCAAATACTTTTTTTTGAATTTTAAAATAAGTATTATGAAATTTCAAATAGAATTTTTAAAATTCAATATATGTTTTAGAATTTTCAATCCTTGCTTTGAAAATTTAAAAATCAAGTATAAATTTTCAGTACGTTTATTAAAATTCAAATTTTTTTTCTTAATTTTGAATACCAGCTCGATTATTAAATTTTGATATTAAATTTAAAGCTTTTTTTATTAAAAATTCAATTCCTTTTGTATTGTAATTTTCAAATTATTTTTAACAGTGTACTCTCGTATTTAAAAGTTTAAAATTTTTCTACGCACCCGCGTCAAAATATATGACAAAAAAATTTAACGTGCGCAGAAAAATAAAAAATATGTAAAGGAAACTTTATATTGATATTTTTTTTTTTTATGAATAAAAATAATTTACATGCGTGTATCCCCATCCTGTAAGTACAGCAGGATCTCCGTGTAAATGGAAATTGTGATTGCTAATTTTAATCGGCTGTACTTTGTCATTAAACTCAATGTCCCTGTTAGTGCGAATCAACGCAATGTCATTTAAAATCATCGAAGGATCAAAGTCATGAATAATAAATTTGTCAACTTTATAAATATCTCCTCCTTTGCTCAGTGAATTCGTACCCACGACAATTGTCATGAAAACTTCTGGCATCCTGCGGTATAAATAAATATTTATCATTAATTGATAAACTGAATTAATTATTAAACTATATAGTATTTACTTGACAACACAGTGGGCGGCTGTTAAAATAAAACGTTTGTCAATAATTGATCCACCGCATATATGGGAATTTAATACATTCAGTGATACTTGGTATGGATATTTTCCATCTGGTGCATCTCCACCGCCGACTACTCTTGCAACCGGGATGCCTTTATAATTATAATTATAATTATAAATTAAATAAACAAGTCAATCAATTAATTTGTAATTAATTTAGTTACCATTAACTGCAGCAATGCCCACAAATAAAATTACAAACCACATGATTTAACTTCAGTCAGCAATGATTTGAAACAATAAATGATTATTCTAAAAATCGGTTACTTATATACTCAGTAATTGAACTTATCTAGTTACTAAAATGTTATCAATTATTTAACAATAAATTTGGAGTTTTAGACTCTTATCTCTATTTAAATTCAAGTTACATAACTTGATAAGTACATTTATAATTATATTTTATTTGGGTTGATTGGAATGATAATGATTTAGAAAAACGCGTATACTATACCCGGGAAAAAATCGACATGTATAATCAAGGCATGATCATACATTAGTATTCATGATTTATGTCAATTAATGTCTGATCTATAAGCAAGCGACTTACTGCCAGTGGTCATCTGAAATCATCCTGGAATTTTACCTTTTTAAATTTCATTTAAAAAGTGCGGGAATTCTTTTTGAATTCAAAAATATGTAAAATCAAAATTAGGTTTTATTTCAAATTTTACTGTTTGGAAGTAATTAATTTTTTAGAAGCATAAAATTCACGTGATCAGTGCATTCGATCTCCCTAAAATGCGCACCTGCGCAACATCATAATGATAAAATTCTCTGTCATATTTATCATCAAGTGCATTAAATTGAACTTTATATTCTCGCTCTCTCTTATCTCAAAAACCTGCCAGCAGATAAATTGAATGTTTGTTTAAATAACATTGTAATTGCTGGATACCAAATATTAATTAACTCTTTGCAACAACGGGCGATTGTTAGGATCCAATATCTGTTGACAATCGACCCACTGCAAAACGATGATTCCACACTAGAGATACTTTTATGAATGATACTTGAAACATATATTTATGTTCCGGCGCAGCATTTGACTCACCAATTACTCGATTGATGTTTCTAGCTTTTGTTTTATTTTGTAATTATTTTAATGAAATATATTCTGACATATATGTGATTAATTATTTATTTATTTAACAAAATGAGGGATATAAAATTAGTAACAGGCAAAGTTTTAATTAATTTACGATGATAAAAATTTGTCCGTGGTAGCTATTTTTTCGGTGATCCAGTCGAGGTAGAACCAGACTCTGGTGTAGACGTCAGGGTATCCTTGGGCACAAGGACGTCCAAAAGAGACGAGGCCAATAAGAGTTTCGTCAGCAGTTAATGGACCGCCAGAGTCACCCTATAATTATTTTAAATTTCATTAATTTTTTAAACTCCAGATGGAATTTTAAAAATTAACTCCGACATAATGAGTAATTTGTGCTGTTAATTTTTTTTTAATGGAAAATTTTGACTCCATATTTGAGTTCAATATTTTATTTAAAATCTGGAGTCAATTTTTGAATCAGGAATTAGGGGAAGGGGGGGGGGGGAATGGGATACTCTCAAAATTTCGTCAAAATTTTTTTTTCTCGAAAAACTTTCCAAAATGGTCAAAAATGACATCTAGTATCATTTTACACTATTAAAAACTAAAAAAAAACATTTTTATATTTTTTGCGAAAAGTATAATATTGGCGCCAATTTCAAATTTTGAAAAGAAATAACAAGGAAAAACTTCTTTAAAAATATGTTGAGAGTAAATTCTATTACTTACATCAATTTAGAAAGACATTATTACATCAATTTTATTCACTTGAAAAAAAAAAAAAAAAAATTACTTTTTTTTGGGGTATCCCATTTTGCCCGCAGAAAATAAAAATTTTTTTTCTGATAGCAGTCTAAAATTCGTTATATTTATTTCAAATAGAATCAAAATGAAGCCAATTTACGATATTTATGTCCCTAAAAACTAAATTTTTCGTTAAGTATCCCGTTTTGCCCTCTCTTCTCCTATTTGTGCGTTAGATATAAAATTAATTTTTACATGGAGTAAAAATAATTACTTGGAGTTAAATGCGTTAGTGACAAACCGGAGTCAATTTTTATATCAAAAGTTCACTAAACTTTCAGAGCCAAAATTAACTTCAAAATGGAGTTAAATTTAACTTCAACCAGAGTCAACTTTGACTTCGGGTATTTTTATGTCAAAATTTTAAAAATAAAAGTAACTTACATGGCAAGCTCCTTCACCAAGTTTAGTCAGAGTACAAATATGTCCATCAGCAACCATAGAGTGGTAGCCTTTGCACTTTGTCTGGGTGATCACCATTAAATCGATCTCCTGAAGTTTGTCGGGCAAATAACTGCCAAGAGAAGTTGCTCCCCATCCCGAAAGTTTTGCCGGGTACTCGTTGTAGATATCGTCATTCGACGGCAATGAAATCGCTTTAACTTTATCACTAAACTTTATTTCTTCAGCAAGTCTGATCAACCCAATGTCATTTGAAAATACCATCGAATTGTATTTTTTATGTGGGATCAAAGTTTTAGCCTTGTAACGGTCTCCACCCTCGGACAAACTATTCGTACCGGTCACCACCGTGATCGAAGACGCGCTTTGGCTATAAATTAAACAATATCCCATTAATTATCAATTGAATCATACAAGTAATTAATAAACTTACAAAATAATACAGTGAGCGGCAGTAATGACCCATCGACTATTCAAAATAACTCCCCCGCAAAAATGCGAATTTCCCCGTCTCAGTGACACTTGATAGGGATGAGCCCCTTCTGGCGCATCATCGCCACCGACAACTCGCGTCGGAATTTCACGAGCATTTGCAAGTGCAATTATCGCAATTACCAAAATAGTCAGTGGCTGCATCCTGGTTCTATTTTCTACCAAAAGTAAAACTTGCACTTGGTAAATTTTCTCAGCCAGAAGACTTTATATACTAATTGCTATCGTGAAAAGTCATTGGTTGATAAAAAAATTGCGAACCCTAGTGCCAATGATTGATAACAGATTCATAAAAAACATCTATTAATTATCCATACATTTGTATGCACAAGGAAATATATTTCTTTCATCTCATGCGTATTTTCTTTGTGATAGATTTAAACTCACGATTCGAGTGGCACTTATCTGATTTTAGATTAAAGCTACAAATATATTAAACATATATCTGTATATATATTTTTTTTACCTACTCGGATTGTTATCAAAGCGCTATCAATTAAAATCATCAACTAGATCAGCTCCTTTGTTTAATTACAATCTAAAAAAATAAAATTGCTATCAATGGGATAGAGGTTTTGAGGTCAAGGTTCTGGTTCAGGTTCAGGTTTTGATTCCATTAATTGGTACTGAGTAATTGCTAATAAGTAATTAACGTGGTGATGAGCATTGATGAGGGGGTGGATCTTTGAAAGGAATATAAATTTTATATTAATTAAATTGGAAAAAATTGTTTACAAAAATCTAATGCGCCAGATTAATTGATAACGAGGTTATAAATTAATCGCAGTAGCGTAATCTCGGTAAAACCCACTAGTCATTTAATAATCTCGAGTATATCTTGAGTTAAAATTTTACTGATAATAAATAATAAATAAAAATGGCTAAAATTTTTTTTTTATTTATGTGCAAGTGCACAGTAAAAAATATTGTGTTAAAAACAACACAATCTGTGTGTTAAAAACGGTCCACACAATATTTGTGTTATTTTTCAACACAGACTATTTGTGTTGAATTTCAACACAAAATTTATGTTTATATTTTAACACTTTTTTTATGTTGATTTTAAAGTATCACTTAATAAATGTTGATAATATCGATTTTTATACTAAGTATCACTTTTAAAGTGTTGAAGAGTAAATCGATTAAAAATTTTAAAGGAACAGAAAGAATTATGTTGATTTAACACAAAATAATCAACACAAAAATTTTAATACGGACCGTTTTTAACACAGATACACAATATTTTTTACTGTGTGCAGATGATTTTTTTTTAAATTTACGTAAGTAGAAAAAATTAATAGAATATTTTCTACACTGTAAAAAGAGCGGTGTTAAAAATGGACTCGTTTTAACTCCACCCGGTGTTAAAATAAAATTACACCGGTAGGAGGAGGAGTAATTTACTGGTGTTAAAAATACCGGTGTTAAATCGGGGTAACCGGTGTAAAAGCGGACTAATGTCGGTGTAAAAGCGGGGTAAATTGCGTCCGCTTGGAGTATTAACTTTACACTGAAAAAAAGATTTATTTGAGCCAACTAAGATTTATTTGAGCCGAAGATATCGTATATTTGAATATGGCCAAATAAATATTTAATTGTGAGAAAGATATAATATATTTGAGTACTTTAATTGCGTGAAATAAGTGATTTATTTGTGGTAAAGAAATGATCCAATTGCTACAAATAAATTAGGGCTTCAAATATATGTATAGTATCTCAAAATTTTAGGATATTTGTCACAAATTTAATATCTTTACCACAAATATATCAATTACTTACCACATATAAATTATATATTTCCGTCAAATTATAAAATCATTTGAATCAACTGTCATATTTTGTTGTACCAAATATATTTATTTGTCATTAAGAAATATTTTTAAAAAAGCCACAACTAACTTGATTTATTTGGGACAAATATTTTTTTTTTTCTGTGTAAAGATTATAAAACACAAAAAATGTCAGTTCTTTATGAAAATTAATAAAAAATATCATTTAACAAGTATATAGTGATCGAGTAAGTAAAAATATTCACAAAGTAAAATATTTTAACACCGGTAAAGAATATTTGGACCGGCGGCGGCGTTATTTTCACACCGCATTCGGGGGTAAATTTAACACCGATAATTTTAACACCTACACCGCTTGGACTTACCCCGGTGATTTTTTACAGTGTACCAATAAAAGGATTTCTTTGCGTCAAATATTTATTCGCTCTAAGAAAATTTATATTTTCAATTCATAATGAAAAATTTTTCTTGCGCCAACAAATCCTTTTTTTCTGCGCATCTGTATATGAGCACAAACTTGAGCTGATATTTTTAACAAATTAGTAAACTTTTTCTTCAGCCGTTTTCGATAAATAAAAATATTCTCGTCCAACAGGTTCTATTCCCACGGGCTTAATTTTCTAATAATTTTCCAAGATTTTAGTCTTGAATCGCTCTTAAGGCGACTATGAGACCATTTGATAATCAGATGCGACCTTTTTAACTCATTAGAGTTGCGAATTTAAATCCTAAAGATGTTTCTAAAAAAAAAAACAAGCCGGTTCAACAGGTTTTATTCCCATGAGCTGGATTTCCTAAGCATTTTTCCCAAGTTTTGCTCTCAATTATCGGGTTTAGCGGTTGTCAGATCATCTGATATGCAGATATCGCCTTCTTAACTCTCCAGAGCGCAGACTTCGATCCCAAAGATTTTTTTCACTGGACTAAACCTCCAATATTTTTTTTTTTATAAAATTATAAAGGGGTAAAATTAGTGAGCCAATGAGTAATATTTAAAAAAAAAAAAAAAACAACTTTATTATTAAAAAATAAAAATTATAAACCGAGAACGGAGAGTGAATGGACAGTCGAGAGTAGCAGGATGTATAAAAATTAATTAAGTAATTGCATTTAATTATAAAGTTGGATAATAAATCGATATTGTATCGCGTAGTAGACACAATTGAATACACACATCACGAGCACTCAATTATTTCACACTGTTAGTAATTAAAAGTAAAAAAAAATTGCACAAAAAAAAAATAATAATATTAAAAATCCATAATCAATTGTAATTAAAAAATAAAAACTACCTGCTACTCTGCATTTAATTAAGAAAATAATAATATTAATAATAATTATAATAATAATAATAATAATTATAAAGTGTATAAGTTATACACAGTAATTACGCCTAGATTATTTACAGAATTACACAATGTTAGGATAATGTTTGTCGGACATATTTTTTATATTTAAATTAAAAATATATCGACGTCTTAAATAAATAATCGATAATTCAATATTTATTCCCGTCTTGTTGGACTCGTTGGTCTTGGACATCTTCAGCTAGACGATTAAACTATTTTACAAAAGTATTTCCTATTAAAAGTTAAATTGAGAATGGCCTTCCTCAATGAAATGAATGGTCGAGAGACAGCGGCGGCGTTATCGGCGGTAAATGATCACCGCAAGTTGGGAAATTCGGTGGTACTGGTGGTAAATCTGCGTGTGTACCGACATGAAGTACTAAATTCATACCAATTACGATGTGGAACAAGAAATGACAATGGAAGAGCCAGTATCCTGTTAAAAAAAAAAATAAAACAATTATTTATTTACTTTTAAATTTATTTTCAAAGCTGGATGCGGTGGGATTCAAATACGAAAATTAAAAAAAAATTTTTTTTACAAGATCCCGAAATTATTTTCAGTCTTAATTTTTATTTTTTGCGGCCTGATTCAATTAATACCAAAAAAAAAAAAAAAAATTTATTTTAGACGATAAAAAATAAAAACCGCGAAATTTGAATTTTGAAAAAATTTTCTGCAGTAAAAAAATATTTAAATAATTAAGGGGGGGGGGGGGAGGAGCAAAAGGCGGTACTTAAGGAAATACCAAGTTTTCGAGGACTCAAATACCAGTTACCATTGAAAAAAAAATTTTTTTTATTTCTGCGGGCAAAGTAAAAAAAGTAAAAAAAAAAATTTCTGGATTTTAAAGGAATTCGATTAAGTTTAATTTTTTTGTAAGTAATTTACATGAAGAAAAATTATATTTTAGATATTTATTGAATACAAAAGAAGAAAAAAAATTTTTATAGTTTTTATCATAAAACAAACGTCATTAATATTTTTCAACTGACAATTGATTTTTGAAAAAATTTACCAAAAAAAATTCAAAGTAACGCTTAATTATATTTACAGAAGTGATTTTGGAATGTTTAAAAACCATTTAAAATATAAAATTTTTTTTTTTCAAATTTTGGAGGTACCCCTTTTTGCCTACCCTACCCCTATAGCGGTGAATTTTTATCCAGCTTTCAAAAATATACTTTTTCTGTAAAATAAAAAATACAAACCAGGATTATCAGCTCGGAATCTAAAGACAACGTATCCATTGTTGGGAACCGCGATGGTATCCTTGGAAGGCGGTAAATTAAACTCTCGATGCAAGAGTCCACGTCTGTCGAGATCGAGTGCGTGCTTCAAATTAATCTTCTTGACATTTTTGTCCGGGGATCGACCCATGCCCACAACATTGAACGCATATCCGTGCAAGTGGAACGGATGGGAGAGATTAGGCTGCTGTACTTCATCAACGAGTACCACTTCGACAATAGCGTTATGGGGAATATCGACCTTGTGAGTGCACATGCAATTTGCTCCGCAGTCAGCGGGTCTATTGTCACCGTTGCAAAATTGCTCTGGTGGGATGTCGTTAATCTGCGAAATAGGAGGCGCCGGGGGAAACGTGAACGATATTTCGTCGACAAGCGAAATGACGTGGTCGCCAGTGGGCGCCACCAGGAATCTATTGTAAGTGTTGGGTTGGAAAACTTCTTCCGGACGGTAGAATAAAAATCTGAATGGCAGGAAAATTTTGACATCAGGACGCTCTTGGAGAATCCCCTCGTCGATTGCCTTTGCGTTCTTCAGTTGGTTGACGCAGACCGCGTCGTCTCTGGGCATGTTACAGATCGCGTCCAACGGGTTCAGCACAACTCCTTGAGGGAGACCCAGGTCGTAAGTTGGCGGGGAACTTGATGGTTGATAAGGACCTCGTGCGTATCTCAGAACTGCAAGCTGCTGAGCGCGTTTTATTCCACACTCTCCGAGCCCACGGAGTTGGATCCAGTAGGCGCCCACTGGCTGGTCGGCGTTTATTACAAAGTCGTAACGCTCACCAGAGAATGATATTATGGTGTTTACTTGGACAGGTTGAACTGGTTCTCCATCCGTGGCGATCAAGGTCAGCTCGTGACCCTGGAAAGTTATTTGCGCTGGACAAACTGACCCAAAGGAATTGATCAAACGGAATCTGTATCGACGTCCTGGAGTTATTGTGAATACTTCCAATGGTGTGTTGGTCATGAAACCGGTGTTTGGATCTCTGAACTGTCCTTTTCCGTTAATCAGAACAGTTTCGGGATCCTGACCAGTGTTCACAGCAAGTCGTCCAGGGAATCGTTCCGCGGCGTCTTCGTGCATCCAGTCACTGATCAAAACGACGTGAGTTGTAAGATCGTAGTCGTAGAGATTGCTGTTGGGATCTTTGCTGGGAGGCTGACGGACAATTACGCTGCCGTAGAGACCATCAATCTTCTGGAGACCAGTGTGAGCATGCCAGAAGTGGGTACCTGCATTTCCGGCGGTCCATTGGTATCTAAAGGTGTTGCCTTCTTGGATGGGACACTGAGTGACGTAGGGAACTCCGTCGTAGTACTGGGACCCACGTTGCCAGATTCCGTGCCAATGGATGGTCGCCTCCATTCCTTGCATGTGATTCTCGACGTCGACGACGACTTTGTCGCCCTCGCAGACCTGGATACTCGGTCCGGGGATCATTCGGTTCGCGGTCAAAATTCCTCGCTCCACTCCATCTGCTAACACGCACTGGCAGTGACTCCAGACTGTGTTGGTAGCATTGGGTGTGCAAACTTGGCACGCGGCGCCCAGCACTGAGTAGTACTCGAGTGTGAAGTGATAGTAGCAGATGCGAGGAGGCTCCCCTTCTCGGCACGCTCTCGCACACTCATCGGGCGCCGAAAGCGACGGGTTACGTCTGAGTTCCGCTGTTGCGCGTTCGCTGTAATCCAGGGGACGCGTCCGCGGGGGTCTCACAGTTGCGCCTCGGCTTCCGAGATTATCTATCCCTCCGAATCCACTTTGGAAGGCGCTGGCTATGGGGTGGGTTTGGACTAGCCCATGTCCGGCTGAGAAGAAAGAGCTCGTGTCATCTTGGCCGAAGATGTTTCCTGTTTTTATTGCTGGACTCCAAAATGATGAAGCTGCTGATTGATCTGTTGCTGGTATCTCTATAAATAAAAAAAAACATTTATTTTATTTTTTGCTCAAATTTGTCAAATCTCTGGAAATAATTGGAAAAAATAGATGTTGTGGGTGGTCATTGGAAAGGAAATTTAATTTCCTACAATTTTAGTTCTCACAAAAAATTTTCCTAGACCATTCGTTTAAAAGTTACAGCCGTTCAAAGTTTTTGATGAATTGTTCAAAATTTCAAATTTACAATTCGCGCTTAGAATGGCTACAACTTTTAAAATATTGATCCTAGAATTTTTTTTACTGATACCAAAGTTGTAGAAAATAAAATTTCCTTTCCAAAAACCTCCTATGATGTTGATTTATCTTTATAAACAAATGAAATATAGTAAATCAAAAAAAAATATTTCTTGAATTTTTGATTTACACGGAAATTATTATTAAAAAAAATAATAATAATATAAATTTACGGTTAAAATGAAACTGTAACATGACTCGTTGTTTTAAAAACACGCGGTTATATTTTCCAGAGAATAATTAAAAAATAATCCTCAATTTACAACGGTTGTTTTTAAAATGAAAGCGTGTACACGGCCTTGACCGCCGAAGAGAAAGACGGAAAAAATGTTTTTCCATTCATAACTTTAATAATAGGCTTTAATTTTATCCGTTTACTTTTAATTAAATGTTGATAAGGTTGTTGATGTTGTTGTCGATGGTTTTTACTTAATTCAACATAAAATTTTTTAACGGCAACGAGATCCAGAAGCGGTCAGCGTGACAATCGTAGAATTATTATCATCAGTCACGGTAACCAGAGAGTGGATTCAGCTCTGGTCGTTCGCGCATATAACGCAACTACTCGTAAACATTCGCTTTAAGTGCAGCTTAAATCTATCTGATGATTCGCGACTGACCGAGAAAGCGTTCCGATACTTTTTATCCCAATTTGTCCTTAGAAAGTTCGATATTATTTATGATCAATTTTTTTTTTTTAATAAAATAAATAATTTCCACTCAATTTTAAAAATCAATTTGCTCACTTTTTAATCAAATTTTAATTGACATATTTCCCGTTGAAAAAAAATGTCAACATGAAAAAATAAATATCCAATATTTTACAATCTACTGCGCAAAAAAAAGTGACTTGAACCTTAACCGCAAACTGTGTCACCTTTCTCATATAATGCAATATATTAATAACAAACACATGAGTACAGCACAAGTACAAGCACACCCAAGTATACTTGCCTAGAAGCATTTCTACATTGCGTGTACTCAGATCCTTGGGTTTTCATATCACCGATAGTAATAATAATAACAACAACAACAACAACAGCAATAGCAATAACAATAACAATAATAACGACAACGTTAATACAACCTACATGCCTGTGATTATGGTTTATAGCTGAGCCCTCGGCCGATAAATATCCTTTTGCTTACATAGACTTTTGCCCACTATATTTGTATATATAGTACATATACTAGTGTGGACTTTCATAAGACTGTTTACTTTTATTTGCAAGATCACAATACAGGCATACTTGATAACTAGACACTAGACAGCACACACTAAGTATCATATGTTGCGCTACTTTGTCCTATGCTATCAATTATTTACACTATGACTATTGTAATAATGCTGTAATACAATGTTTTTATTTTATTTAACTATTTAATCATTATAATTAAAGTCTATTCTTAAATAATACCTTTTATGTCAATATTTAGTCATTTTATTTTATTTTTTTTTTTCAACTTCCCGCTTGAAAATTTAAAATTTTCAAAACAAAGGGAGCTACTGGTTTCGGTCGGATTTTTAAAAATTGAGTTTTTATTAGATGTAGAGGTTCTGGGGTTCTGAGAAGCTATCCTGACTATTTTCAGGTGAACGTCCGTGTGTATGTGGAAACTAATTTTTGTCGTAAGGTATTTTTGGAACGAATCGACCGATTTGAACTTTTTTGCGGCAATCGAAAGGGTTCATAAAGAATTTGATTTGTTCAAAATTAGATCGAAGCTCTCAAAAAGTCCTTTCGATTGTCGCAATGTAGGTGCAAGTTGGTCGATTACACGGAAAAAAAAAATAGTAGTGGCTACTCTCTGAGATAGTACTGAGTACTTTCTGTAAAAAAAAAATTTCAGACAGTACTGTATGCTATCTAGACTATATCCACTACTCTCTGGAAAGTACTGAGTACTATCCCGGACAGTAGTGGATATAGTCTAGACAGTAGTGGATACACACAGAAAAAAAAGTTTCCTTGAGTCAAGAAAATATTTTGGAAGACAAATATTTTCGGGAACCAAGTCAAGATTTTCTTGAGCCAAGAGAATTTGTCTTGATTAAAAAAAATTCCTCTTGGTCGGAGAAGATTTCTACTTTATCTGAGGAAATTTAGGTTTCCAAAAAAATTTTCTTGAATCAAGAATATTTACCTTCAGTCGAGTATTTCTTTTTTTCTGTGCAGTCTAGATAGCATACAGTACTATCTTGAATTTTTTTTTTACAGAAAGTACTCAGTACTATCTCAGAGAGTAGCCACAACTATTTTTTTTTCCGTGTAGGTCCAAAAATATTGTCGGACAAAAGTTACTTTTTTTTTAACAAAATGTTTTTTCTTTCGGTCCGACTGTTTTTTGAGCACAAAGAGCTCAAAAATTTACGAACCATAACTTTTTCAAACTCTCTGAGCTCGACAACAGCGGGAAGTTTTGAGGTCAGCCCACAGAGTTAAACTTTTTGCAGACTTTTATTTTGGATTTCTACAATTTTCGTGTTCGAGGGTAAAATTCTTTTTTCAAATTTTAGTGAATTCCTCGACAAATTTTTTTTTGATGAATTAATTGACGATTTAGTATCTCAATTACTTACAAAGTTATCTTACTCACCCTCGGAAACAAGTTAATTTTTGCACACCTCGGAGAGGTGCTCTACTGTCACCAAATTAAAATTTTTAAAATTCGCGCCGAAATTAAAAAATCTTTTTCTCATTTAACTTAAAAAAAATAAATTTAGCAATTAAGTCTACAGACATTATCTCAATCCCATGTAATGACTTTCTATTTTTAAATACTTTTATAATTATCATCAGCAATACTCACTATATATCATAGTCATCGCGATAAATAGTTACCTCTCAAAAAGATAAAAATATTTCCTACCGCAAAAATCGAAAATAAATAAATTTAAATATCTAAAACCCGTCCAATAAATCTCTTTCTTTTTCACTTTCCCTTAAACTCCTCACTCAGTTCCGAAAAAAATTTGCTCACTCCAACTGGCACAAAATTGCGATTATCTCTATTTAAATAAAAAAAAACAAACCACCTGTCTCAGTTTAAATTAAAGGCCTCAGGTCCCTGCTGCTAAGCAGCAGAACGTTGTCTAGTTTTTTGTCGAATCATCGAGTTTGAGTATGAAAGTACCGTGAAATAAATATTTTAAATATCAAGTTAACCTAATACTCAATAGACTAACAGAGGATAGACATAAATAAACTAAGTACGTGATACACGATATCTAATAGTTGAGATAGAGATCGCGAGAAAGAGAGAGAGCACAATGTGCCAAGTGATGCAGAAAGCGTGACACGGATTTGAATTTATAATTTTCTGATACAAGTCATTAGATATATCGGAAATATATTGTAATACAATCTTGCTGCTAAATCTATTTAAAACCCATTAAAGTTTAGTCTCGTACAACTCAGTCGACTCTTGTTCACTCTAGTCTAGTCTTGTCTAGCGGATTTTACTCTGGTTGAATTAAATTTTCGCTTTCAACGGGATACGACATTTACTTTGAATTTTTAGTGATTGATTTCACTGTTACTGCAGGCCTGTGGGACTCGAGACAATTATCCGCGAGCGAAAGTAATTTGCGTATGGAATAAAAAGTTTATCATAAAGAAAGGAATTCACAAGCGATTCAGATATAAGATTTTTAGACGAGATTAAGAACTGAAACATTTAATTATAATTTTAAATTTCGCGGTGACCTTTAAGTTTTTTTTTAACCAACCGGCAAGTTTAAGTTCGAGGCTGAGGATATGCTTATATATTTATTTATTTATTTATTTATGTGAGCGTGTGCATATTTATTTATTTAGGCCTGATGCGTAAGAAAGCTGAGTTGCTGGTTCAGTCACCGGGCAATAAAAGTTTAAAAAGTGCTAGAAGGACATTAAGAGCCGGAAGATAACAGATTTCTACTCATACGTTAATACGCAGTTTTATTTTTTTTCTTTCTCTCTTAATGATGCTATGACGCCCTAAAGAGACTGTGGACATGTATATAATGTCGTAAAACTGGCAAATCTTTCTCAGGAACACGCAACTTGTACTGTAGTTGTGCAGTAATGCAAAGAGAAAATACAACGACTGTTTTCTCTAGAGTTTTCTGATGTGACAAGACAACTTCCGATTGTTAAAGAAGAATTTCCTGTCATTCTACTCTTGTTCGTCTTATTATTATTATTATTATTATTGCTTTTTTTATTTTTAAAAGTTAATTATCGACTGAAAAATGTTTAACTGACAATTATAAATATATTGACTGTAACTTTTGAACGGTCCGTCTTACAAGATTTTTTGTAAGGACCAAACTTGTAGGAAATTAAATTTCCTACAATTTTTGTCTCAATAAAAAATACCGTAGAACCAACATTTAAAAAGTTACAGCTATTTTTAGTACAAGCTGCGTAAAATATTCAAAAAAATAAATTTAACTTTTGAACGATCGGACTTGGGAAATTTTTCCCTGAATCAAAATTGTGGGAAATCAAATTCCCTATCCAAAACCCATACATGACGTCTACTTATCTTAGTTATTTTCCCAGGTAATGACAATTAAATAACTCTAAACTCTCATTACTATTCTAAATACCATTAGCAGATGACATTAACTTATTAAAGCAGATTATCAACCGAGAAAAAGGGTAGAGTAACTAAACCCATGTCCTGACATATCGAAACCGTCTTATCGAACACAATAATCGTGCAACAAGGGTGTGTAACCAAGTTCCCTGGGAGCCAAAGTAAGTAAACCCACAGGTCGGCACTTTCCCGACCTCGTCGCTTGCCTCCGTAACACGTTTGCCGTTCTCCGATCCTACATCTATATCTAGCTCTCTAGCAAAAAAAAAAAAATAAAAAAAAAAACCGCGAAGCGCCGTACTCTCGATCTCAATTTCCATCTCCATCTCCATCTCCTCGATTAATATCGTACTTACATTCGTCCTACAATTCTTATTTTTTTTACAGCTATTTTGTCGTTTAAAACAGGTTCCCGCGCATTGATCAGCTGTACCGCGATACAGTACCGACCGTTAAGGACGTCAACTTGACTCTCAAACAGGTTTAATCCTTAAAATAAAAATCCCAGGCCGGCGCACGTGGTAAATCAAGGAACCAGGCAAGTTCCAACAGGTGCACAATCTGTGATTCACGTCATAAATTTATACATCTACTTTCTACAAATATCCATTCATTTAATTTATTTCATTTACTCTCTAGTAAAAAAACAACCATCAGCGTTTCATGTTCTATTTAATTTGTTCTCCTTGTTCTCTTGTCCATAATCATTAAACAAACATTATTATCATCATGGAAAAAGTCCAATTCAAATTCA
Organism: Microplitis mediator; assembly: GCF_029852145.1. Taxonomy (NCBI): domain Eukaryota; kingdom Metazoa; phylum Arthropoda; class Insecta; order Hymenoptera; family Braconidae; genus Microplitis; species Microplitis mediator. Next base: position 712,299 of record NC_079971.1, on the reverse strand, counting down.
AATTAAAAAAAAAAAAAATTCACTCGATAAAAAAAATATAACTCACCCTTTTTTTTTTTAGTACTCGACTGAACTCGCGTCCCGCAACATTCGAGTACTAGCAGACTGATGATAATGGCACCCTGGTATTTCATTATTGAATGAATATATATATAACAAATATATATTTTTATGTATATTTATTATAAATATTGAGGTCTAACGTCTCGTGTTTACTGTCTACGGTCTATAGTCTAGAGTCTAGTGTCTAGTATCTAGTACAAGCGACTTAGACACTGTCTCTCCAGCAACTGAGTTACTGGTAGACTAAAGAACACTATCCAGTCTGCTGTCACTTTTCTCCTACGCGCCTTCTACTTTTTATCGAGTCCCTGCATTTGTGCAATAATATTAACTATTACCAATAACCAAATTAATAATAATAATAAACAATCACCAGCACAAGTTAAACCACCTGATAATTATTTTAAAAAGTATCAAGTCTGGTACTCTTTTAAATTCACTGTTGACGACGACGTCCAGCACTAAACGCGGAACTTGCCGGGGTAGCGGACCTATTTAATACCTATCACTCCTCCACCACGGCTTATTTAATATCTTTACCGCCACTCCAGCCCCCAAATGCAATCCTTGATGCCCAATCGTACACTCTCCTTGCATTCACCTCCTTTTCCGTAACTTTGCTGTTGTTCGACGCTACTTAACGTTATTTTAATATAATACATAGACATAGCCATGAAAAAAATAGATTTGACTAGATACCGTCAAATTTACAGATTACAAACTCTGTCTAGTCAAATATTAAATTTGGACCTGATGTGTGATCTTATTTATTTATCCATAAATATATGACCATATCTGAATATATATGAAAAGAGCTGAGTGGGCGTTAAGGAAAAAATTAAGCAAATCTTATTAGATCTGGCGGGAAATTGTAAAATGTAACCAGATTCAAATTGCATATTTGATCACTAAATTTTTATCTAATCAGATTTGGTCGTATCCCTTCAAATCTAATTTTTTTTTATGGATAAACTCGTCAGATTTACACATATAATTTCATTTGTTCAGATATATGACCATATCTGAATATATATGAAAAGGTCTGAGTGGGCGTTAAGGAAAGAATTGAGCAAATCTTATTAGATCTGGCGGGAAATTGTAAAATGTAACCAGATTCAAATTGCATATTTGATCACATGAATTTTTGTCTGATCAGATTTGGTCATATCCCTTCAAATCTAATTTTTTTTATGAATATACTCGTCAGATTTACACGTATGATTTCATTTGTTCAGATATATGATCATATCTGAATATATATGACAAGATCTTAGTGCGCATCGCGAAAAATTAAGCAAATCTTATTAGATCTGGCGGGAAATTGTAAAATATAACCAGATTCAAATTGCATATTTGATCACATAAATTTTTATCTAATCAGATTTGGTCATATCCCTTCAAATCTAATTTTTTTTTACGAATATACTTGTCAGATTTACACGTATGATCTCATTTGTTCAGATATATGACCATATCTCAATATATATGACAAGATCTAAGTGCGCGTCGCGAAAAATTAAGCAAATGTTATTAAATCTGACGGGATATATTAAAATATAACCAGATTCCAATTCCATATTTGATCAGATTTTGCCATATCTAATCATATCTAATTTTTGTTCATATATATTTTATGTACATGGACTTTTAACTCTGTGGGTGTGTCGGATCTAACGATTCCGTAGTTAAAATATTTTTTACTCCTTAGCAATCAATCATAATGATTATAAAAATAATGATAATAATAATGATTATGATGATCTCTATTCGCTTACCTTGGCAATGAGATTGATATTGCTTTGTGGGTTTAATGCACGTCTCGTTTCGCTTCCATTCGCACACGAATTGCCGTAATAGCCTTTCTCTCTTTAGCTATTTAGTTATTATCCAGTGATGGCGATGGTGATGCTGATGCTGATGCAGATGTTAATGGAAATGGAAATTATTTTTTTAAAGGTCTAATGTAAAGAAATTTATTTGCGTACGGTAGATTTAAAAACTTTCTTTCAAGCTTTATTTAAGATCTGGATTTGTTTATAAAAAGTTACCGGCTAGTAGTTTGTGATAATGATAAGTGATGATTAGTAATTTATCACGCCGGTGATAAATTAATTGAGGGTATGACGGAGAGGCAATTACATAAAATATATGAGACATATTTGCACGCGATATATGTGCTGAGGAAACGGCTGAAAGTAAATTTGAATATTGGACTCTGCTGGGGAATGCTAGATGATGGAAAAATAGTTTAAGGAAAGAAAAGTTAACTAAAGTAAAGTAACTTTCTCCGTGAAACAATTACAACTTGGTATAATAATGTAAGAATGTAAATGTCGACGTTTAGTTGGGACGCATTCAAATGCTTATATTTATGTATGCTAGACATTTGAATTTCTTTGGATTATTTTATTTACGGCGAGCGACGGTCTCACGCATGATCCATTAGATTGTGGAAAAATTTGCAAAAAATTTTATTTCTCGAATTTATTTTATTTTATTATTCTGATGGAATTTAATTCTGGCGATTTACTTTCGTGTGATTGGATAAGAGGAAATTGGAGAAAATTTATTTTTAAGATTAATTTTGTTTAAGTGAGTCAGGGATTTTTTGAGGATTGAAAATAAATTTGATTATTATTTTTGATGACAGTTCATTTTTTTTTTTTTTAATATAAAAAATAATTAAAAATTTTTTTCTAAATGGGGGACAAGTAAATTTGAATTTATGAAGAATAATTTGTAATGTTTAATCAGTGATCTGTGTACTGAATTTAAATGTCAAAAGAAAATTTCTAATCCAAGAAAAAATTTTGAGAGCTTATTTAAAAATTTAACCGCGAAAATAAAATTTATTTAAAAAATGGGTAAATTTTTTCGAGGATATAAAATTCTAATTCGGTAACTGGCGTAATACTTGTCAATTATAAAAAAAAGTTAAAAATATATGAGAGTAGAGTGAAATGATATTAAGAAATTTAGTAATGTAAAAGGTAACTTTAAATTTATTGGTCATATTTATTTGGTGATTTTGTTAGTAATAGCAAAGCCAATGCTCCGATACAGATTGGCACGTGATAGAGAATGATGCAAGAGCCTTAGGCGGTTGAATATATCCCAAACACGGAATAAAATACTTGTAATAATGTCATTAAATTTGTTTGTTTATATTAGAATATAAACATGAACAGTAATAACATCAAAGTTTTTAAAATCTAAGGCCTAGACTAATGGCCCAGTACGAAAATGGGTAAAACTTTTTACGGAAGTCTGTAGGGCCGGGCTGACAATAACTTCCGACTCTCTCGTTTTTAATACGAGAAACTTTAATAATCGATCTGTAAATGATTGATATGTTTACATAGAGGATAAATTTAAATTAAGAGAGAAAGAGAGACAGCGGATTTGTATTTGCCATCGGATCGGGAAATGCAAATATACCCACGATCCCAGTTTACGACGTGACTATTTTATTATTATTATTTTTTATACAGATACAGATACAGAAATAATCATGAATATACGGATTTTCAATCATCAGACAAATCGGATCTGTTGATTGAATCGATAATTCAACTCCTTTTTCCTGAATATTACGTACCCGGAATACTAATAATTATTTTCTTTTTTAAACTTATGCCAGATTCATTTTTTTTTAAATTCACTTTTCTTGTCCGACTTGCAGTCGCTCTGTCTTATGAGATAATTATTCTAATTATGTTATCAATAGCTTGTATTGACGATCATTTAATACAAAGTACGAGAAAAAAAAATTATTAATTGGAAATATTTTTTCAATTAAAAAATTTTTTGTAATAAATATATGTAACTTATGAACTAATTATCGAAATTCCTTTTTTAAGGGCTCATTTGAAAGGTCATTTAGTACAGAATTTATGTGTAGAAAATAAATTCTTAATTTTAAAAATTTTCTGAGCTATAAATTTTTACAGTAAAAAATTTTTGATTACAGAAAATCATTAACAGTTAAAATAAATATATGTAACTCATGAACTAATGATCGTAATTCCTTTTTTAAGGGCTCATTTGAAAGGTCATTTAGTACAGAATTTATGGGTAGAAAATAAATTCTTAATTTTAAAAATTTTCTGAGCTATAAATTTTTAAGGTAAAAAATTTTTGATTACAGAAAATAATAAATATATGTAACTCATGAACTAATGATTGTAATTCCTTTTTTAAGGGCTCATTTGAAAGGTCATTTAGTACAGAATTTATGTGTAGAAAATAAATTTTTAATTCTCAAAATTTTCTGAGCTAAAAATATTTGAAGTAAAAAATTTTTGATTACAGAAAATCATTAACAGTTAAAATAAATATATGTAACTCATGGACTAATTATCGGAATTACGTTTCTAAGGGCTCATTTTAAAGGTCATTTCATACCGAATTCATATGCAAAAATTTAAATCTTAATAATAAAAATAATCCGACTTATAAATTTAACTCTTATAAAATTTCTAAATTAATGGGGTTTAAAGTAAATTAGCATATGAAATAATAAAATAATGAGGAAGTTATAAAAATATATTTTATCCAGTAGCTGAATATTTTTTATCCAAAGTAATAAATCATATGATATTAGTAGTAAAATATATAGATTTGCTAATACGCAACATTATAAAATAATTATTAATGGGTTGAATAATAAAATGAAACTAAATAAAAATCGAGTGAATGTTTTGAAAGTGAACTATAAAACGTTACATATATTTTTTTATTCCCACTGCGTTTCCATCTCCGTGAAAAAATTAAAACCTGTCTAGCTAATTATTAAATCTACATTCATTTCGCCTTAAAAATAAAATTATCTATTAGAACTACAATCACAATCACACCCGTATTTTAAATAAAAAAATGAATTTTAAATAGATTATTTATTATTTAACATAATGTATTTAAAATTAAGTAACAACTTTTTTTTTTTTAATAAAAAGTACGTTAATTATGCGTTGCACAAGCTGCCCTATTCACGTGAATAAAAAAAATATATATAAAAATAATAATAATAAATAAATAAACATAAAAAGTGAAATTGTTGTTAGGAACATAAAATGTTGATTAATTGTTATTTTTAATAATAAAATAAAACATTATAGAGGTGTAGTCCAATAGAAAGTCGCATTAGTTACTCCAATTCCCGGGTCTGGTGTTTTCATTAGTAATCTTGAGCCACAATGCGCTAGGTCACTCGACCAAGGCTATATACCCTCAGTTGCATAACAAAACTCAATTACTTTCGTTTCTAAGCTCTCAGTCTTATCATCATTCAAAACTCCTTGAATACATGGACGTTTTTCAACAATTACCCCATTGACAAGAGGGCCCTTTATTTTGAACTTCCCGCTAAGAAAATTTTAAATTTTCAAAAATTCGGGAAGTTATTGGTTTCGGTCCGATTTACGAAAATCGAATTTCCATCAGATGTCGACGTTTTGAGGTCCTAGGAAGCTATTCTGACTAATTTCTAGATGATGCCCGAATGTATGGATGTATGTATGTACGTACGTATGTAAATACCTGTATCTTTTGAACGGATGAACCGATTTTGAACTTTAAGGTGTCATTCGACGCGGATTATCAATATCTTGAAGCCGTGAGAAAATTGAGCTTGATCGGTAGGGCTCGTTCGGAGATATTCCAAAAATACAATTTTTTCAAAAATGTTTTTTTTGGATAACTTTTAATGTGCTCGATGGATTAATTCCAAAATAGACTTGGCTCTAGAGATTTATAAGCCGCATCGAATGACACCTCAACCATCAAAATCGGTTCATTCGTTCAAGAGAAACCGTTGTCGAAAGAATTAAAAAAAAAATTTTTTGTTTTTTTGGAATTTCTCAAAAACGACTCGATAAATCGAATTCAAAATTTGATCAGCTTTAGAACTTGATAAAACGCGTCGATTGCCACCTCAACCGTCTCAATCGGTTTATTCGTTTGAGAAAAAATGCTGAAAAACGTTTTTTTTCGAAAAAACGTTTCACAATAATGTTTTCGAGGTTCTTGAGCTCGAAAACAGCGGGAAGTTTTGGGGCTGGCCCGCAGGGTCAACTGACAGACCGATTTCTTTTAATGTCCCCACAAGTACTGAGACTGTTTTTTTCGCTAAAAACCGGATTTTTTAAATTTACGCGGCGTTGAAACAGAATTTTACAAATATTTTTAGTTAATTAGCGATTACTTATTGAGGGAAAAAAATGTTCGACGCAATTTAGAATTTAATTAAATGTTTATTTTTTTTATTTAGAAAAAAAGTTGATGTATAAATTGCGTATCTTATAATTTAATTAAGGAGTTTTGAGTTTTTTTAAATTCGCTGAAAAAAAAAAAATTAATCACTGAATTCTTTTCAATTCGAACTTTCAAAACTTCATTATTTTAAATTACTTGCTAATAATTTAATTAAGCGATTTAAATAATTTTTCAGTGAAATAGGAAAAAAAATTTTGATTAAAAAAAAAAGTTTATTAATTTAAACTTCTTATTAATTCAATTGAACATTTAAATATAATAATCCGCATAAATTTACCCGTGTCCTGAATTCGTTAAAAAATTCAAATTTAAATTCATTAGCTTCAATTTCTTGTATTTCATACTTTAATTAATCGATTCGAATTAGTATTTTTTTTTTCAGTCCTTCGAACCTTGAAAAAAAATATCAGTTACATAAAATACCATGGGTTAATTTAAAAAAACATATATATAAATATATAAAATACCATAAGAAAAAATTTTTACCAAAAAGAAAAAATTCGATCTTAATTATAATAATTAATCATTTTTAATTACTCCCATAATTTAATTATGCAATTTTAATTTTTCTTATTTAATTATTAACGTATTTAAAAAAAATTACTAGACACACCCTAAGTAAAAAAAATTTACTCCAGATAAAAAGGAAACGTTTTTTATAAATTCACTACAATCAAAAAAAAAAAAAAAAATAAAGAGATTGTAATGACATAAAATATATAGGAAAGAAAATCCCTGGCAATCATGTTGACAAGTGGACAGTCCATTGGCCATCGTACATTCCCATTCGATTGACTCCCGGGTAACTATTAGCCGGCTAACCGGAGAAACTGATGCAGCTCTGACAATCACTAATGATTTCCATAATTGCGATTACGCAACTGCGCGGGAGTTTTAAAAGTCAGCCAACAAAATACATTGAAAAAAATCAATAGAAATTATTGCATTATTAACTTCATATCTGAGTTGAGAGACAATTTTCTTGTCGGAAGGAAATCGAATTTTATTTCCAGTACTCCAAAAAAAAATCAACAGATTTTGAGCTGAAATCAGATTTCTTTGATTAGGTTTTTTTTAGGTCAAAAAAATAACCGAAATTCGACTTTTTTCACTTAAATTCAAGTCTACTAAAACAATATCAAGTCGAATTTGACTTTTTTGACTTAAATATATCAAATTAGATCTAAAAACACATTTGATTCTATTTTTTTGACTCGGAATTGTACTAACCCCCATGAAAAAAATTTATAAAAAAAATATATTTTTCATATAAAAAAAATATATAAAAAATATATAAATTTATATATAATATGTATAAAAAATGTATTTTAAATAGCTAACTTTTGGCCGATTTTCGTATATATTTTATATATTAAAAATATATCTTTTAATATATAAAAAATACATGTATAAAAATATACAAAAAATTTATTTTTTAATATTTAAAAATATACAAAAATTATATAAAAAATATATTTTTTATATAAACTTTTTATATTTCATTTTCTATGTTGTTAATTAACTTAATGATATATTTTTTTTACTTAGGTTGTTGGTTGAATTAAAAATATATTTTTTATATTTTTATAGATTTAAAATATATTACTAATATATTTTTTTATATTTTTAAATATAAGAAAAATATATTTTTCGTATATTTTTATACATGTGTTTTTTATATATTTTTAATATATTCAAAATATATAAAATATATACGGAAATCGGCCAAAAGTTAGCTATTTAAAATATATTTTTTATACATATTTATATATTTTTAATATATTTTTTTTATAAATTTTTTTCATGGGGGAAGAAAATGCAATATTTCCAAAAGTCACTTATTTTTTCAGTGTAAATATAAATTTAACCAGAGCACGTGGTACGGGTCATCATCCGGAAGACATTAATCCGGACGATTAATTAAATAAGAATATAACTGTAGGATTTAATTTATGTGGGAGTTTCTTTATATTGAAAGGCAGCAATACCATAGTCATAGTCATAGTCATAGATATAGACATAGATATCTACCTGCACTGGGTTTTATCATAGGACACGCTTATTCACGCTCTACAGTCCCCTTCATTTTCTTAAACGCGTTCACGTTCCGCTCTGAATCTCAACACATTCACATCCTTCACTTAGATACACAACATAACGCTAAATATATAAATGTATACATATTATACTCTCGTGCCAATGTTAAACTATTTTAATCACTTATTTATAAGTCGGTCCTTTCACATACGCTAAAAAAAAATTTTGAATATCTAATTGTTATATTTATCTACTGATAAAAATAAATTTACAAAAAAAAAAAAATGTTTCATTCTGGTGGCAATTTACGCACGATTGAATTCACGTAGACACGATTGTTTATTTTGTCCATGTTAACTTTTATTTAATCATATAAATTTTTTTTTTATTCTTTTTTTTCTCCACTTTAACGAGTTTTCTTTTATTATTGTTATTTATTATGTCTAATTCACTTTTACCTTTTGATCTAAAATAATTCTGACCGGTTGTACTTTCACTTGTATGTACACTGTGTATGTACATAGTTACTGTGTACTTATTTGCTGTAAATTATTTAAAATATGTGTAATTGTCAAGTTTTATTATTTTTTTTTAACATTGGCGGGAATTTTTTTTTTAAACGCGGGGGATTTTTTTTTATTGACTCAATAAAATTTGAATAGACGGTAACGGGAGATTCAGACTTGAAATTTTTAAGGATATGAGACGGGGATATTTATTTATATGAATAAGAGAAAGAAAAAAAATTCCTAAAATTTAACTGGATTTCACTCAGATGAGAATAAATTTATCGCAGGGAATAGAAGGAGTAAGAAGTTAATTAATATAACGCGGAGATTATTCGCCATTCGAAAGGATCTTGAGACAAAGAGTTTAAAAGAATATAAATATAAGATGTAGGATAAGCGGTAATTATATCGGAATTTTTAGATTTATCGAGATGGAGATCGGAGATCGGTATCGACCGTGAGATATTAGACGACAAAAAGTTAAGCAAAAACCCAGAGAAAGTCTTTCCGGATCCATCTTTTTTGTGAGCCTGCATTCAGATATAGATTTAGTTAATGGACCTTTTTTTCGTGGTTTTATTATTGAGATCAATTTTGTCGGCCGGTTTAATGTGAGCATTTTGTAAAAGTTGGGATTGTGAGAAATTCGGATTTTTTTTTTTTCTCGGGTTAGAAAACGAAACTTCGTGGGAGACAAGTAGTTTATTTTTTGAATTAAATTTTAAAATAAATATTTAAGTGATCATTTTTAAAATAATTTAAACGAAAGTGAAAAATAAAGAGAGAGTGATTTATTGGGTGGTTTTTAAATATTTAAATAAATTTATTTTCGATTTCATTTGCCGGAGACAATTTAATTTTTTTTTTTTATTTTAACGTAACAGTTATTTATTGAGACTAAACACGTGTATTTCTGGCAATAATTATAAAGATAGAAAGTCATTAAATGTGAATTAAGACAATGTCTGTTGTCTTAATTGCTAAATTTATTTTTTTTTTTAAATTAATAATTTTATCTGACATTAAGACATGACCCGCCATAAAGAAAAAAAAACATTTTTAATGCCGGATAAAAAACGGCCTCCCCTAAAAGTTTTTACCGCGAATTTTAAATTCAAATTTTTTTTTAATTTTTGACAGCCGATTTCCCCCCGCATGTTGCCCTCTCTACCCCGTGTTCCAATCAATTACTTGAAATTTACCTAAAAAAATATCTAAAGTTACAATAATTATTATTTCTCATTATTTCTCTTCCTTTTAATTGTCAGAGTTGTCCGCGGAATGTAACTCGAACCGGGTATAAAAAATGCGATCGATCGATTCGTATTCCTCGAAGGTGCAATCGAGCACACAAAGAGGAAGCAAAAATATATAATCTATATCCACATCTATTTCTACCCAGCAATAATGTCGTTCGTGCACGACTGCTCCTATGTTATAACGAGTCTCCATATAAAACTATCACGCACATTTTTAAAATCCAACAAATGTAATCCCCCCCCCTTCTTCTTACTCTTATATTAAACCCAATGCAGCCTCAACCGCAAAACATTCGGAATGTAATTTAATTTTATTACCCAGGAAAAACATTTAATACCAATAAATATTTCTCATCTCGTATCACTCATTACCAATCACCAATAACTAATCACTTATTAATAATAACCGACAGTAAAAAAACCAAACCAACAAAATAATAATGATAATATATTATTTCCATTTACTTTTAAATCCTTTTGAAGGACATGAAAGTGAATGTTTCGTCCTTTAAGTTAACTTGCTTTACTAGATACCACTCCCACGCCATCTAAACAGTCATTAAAAAAAAATTAACTCACACACGTTATGTTCTTACGACTTGAATCCAACAAACCATCAGTTTACTATCATATATATTAGACTGATTCAAAAAAATCGACTAATTTTTTTTTCTTCATTATATCGAAAATATTTTTGGAAATGACGAAAAAAAAATACTGTGAAAGTTTGAGCTCTTAGTATTAATATTAACAACTGCCGCATCGCGATTTTCTATTTCCCGTTTAAATAACATGGGAAAATTTATTCTTTAAGCTTTGGAATTTTGTAGCTCTCGGTGGGACCAATACTTTTAAATGGTCAAGACATATTCTTATGGGAAATTTGACGCTCTACAAAAAAGGTCTCTTATACTTTTTCGATATTTTTATTTCTTCAAAAGTTATTCGAAGTTAAAGTTAGATTGACGATAAATTTCTACATTTTTTAAATTTTTTGACGCAACCATCAACTTTATCGGAAAATTTTATAGGACATTTTTTGTAGAGAATTTTATTTCCTACAACTTATCTCAGAGAAAATTTTTGATATTTCTGACAAGTCGTAAGTTGTTCGCAATTAACTGAAAATTTAATATAATTAATTTTAAGCAACAAAATTTAGATTATTTAAGAAAATTTTCAGTTAATTGCAGATAACATGCGACTTAAGTGAAATATCGAAAATTTTCTCTGAGATAAGTTGTAGGAAATAAAATGCTCTACAAAAAATGTCCTGTAAAATTTTCGGATAAAGTTGATGGTTGCGTCAAAAAATTAAAAAAATGTAGAAATTTATCGTCAATCTAACTTTAACTTTGAATAACGTTTGAAGAAATAAAAATATCGAAAAATTATAAGAGACCTTTTTTGTAGAGCGTCAAATTTCCCATAAGAATATGTCTTGACCATTTAAAAGTATTGGTCCCACCGTGAGCTACAAAATTCCAAAGCTTAAAGAATAAATTTTCCCATGTTATTTAAACGGGAAATAGAAAATTGCGATGCGGCAGTTGTTAATATTAATACTAAGAGCTCAAACTTTCACAGTATTTTTTTTTCATCATTTCCAACAATATTTTCGATATAATGAAGAAAAAAAAAATTAGTCGATTTTTTTGAATCAGTCTAATATATATATGTATAGAAATTTCTATTGCAATTTAATACGGAAACCTTCCGGGTATTTAACCAACTCCTCATATATATTTGTATTAAAATCCAATTCCTATGAATTATCTTTACCTCCAGCCCTCAAATAAATTAATCATCATTTTATTACGGTAATAAATTGCATAAACATAATATGTAGTAAAGTAGCCAATGATATGTAAATGGATCTGGGTTTTTAAAATTATTTTATTTCATTTTATTGAATATTCACAAATACTTTCACCGATACGTTCTTGTACTAGAAATATCTATGATATGGATATGCATAATAACAAGTCCACGTGCTTGAGATTTAAGTTATGCCAGTAGTACTGTTGCAGTTTACTGGTTATTTATTTATTTATTTATGTATTTAATATATATATATTTTCATATATATATAAGTGCATGCTGATCAGATTCACACATTTGTTATGCTGTCGCGTGTCTTGGAGATTTATCTAGTCGTTTATACGAGTTATTCGGGCACATCGGACTCTATAGAAATAATTTTATATATTATTGTATATGTAAATATATAAATATGTATATTTTCCTTAGATTATGTTGGCCAATTTTAGCTTGATGGGTTTCCATTGCTGTATACATTTGCATGATTGTTTAACAAACGCGGTTGCACGTAATATGCGTTTAAAAGTTATATATATTAATATATGTGTTTGTAAATATAAATTTATAATAATATGTAGAGTAGAGATTTGTGAAATCTCTTTTTAATTCGGTAAAATATAAAACTTTTCGTGTAGAAAGTTATTTTTTTGCTGGGTTTTTTTTTTATGGTAATTATAGAGGCGGAATTTTTTAGTTGAGATAAAAAATTTTTTTTTTTGTTTCAAAAGGGAATAATTTAATTGTTTATTTAAAAAATTAATTAAGTTGAAAGCTGTATTGGTAATTGGTAATTAAGGCGTAAGAAAAATAATTAGAGCTTCAATTGGAAGCAAAAAAATAACGAGGCGGGAAATTTTTTATCGAAATGGAAAATTTGAAAATCTGAAATAATTTTTTCATACACTGTAAAAAGAGCGGTGTTAAAAATGGACTCATTTTAACTCCGCCCGGTGTTAAAATAAAATTACACCGGTGTAGGAGGAGTAATTTACCGGTGTTAAAAATATCGGTGTTAAATCAGGGTAACCAGTTTAAAATTGAAGTAAAATCGGTGTAAAGGCGGAGTAACCGGTGTAATATCGGTGTAAAAGCGGGGTAACCGGTGTAAAAACGGAGTAATATCGGTGTAAAAGAGTGGTTACCGGTGTAAAAGCGGGGCAACCGGTGTAATAACGGTGTAAAGGCGTGGTTACCGGTGTAAAATCGGGGTAACCGGTGTAAAAACGGTGTAAAAGCGGGGTAACCGATGTAATATCGGTGTTAAAGCGTGGTTACCGGTGTAAAGGCGGGGTAACTGGTGTAATATCGGTGTAAAAGCGGAGTAATATCGGTGTAATAGCGTGGTTACCGGTGTAAAGGCGGGGTAACTGGTGTAATATCGGTGTAAAAACGTGGTTACCGGTATAAAAACGGAGTAATATTGGTGTAAAAGCGTGTTTACCGGTGTAAAACTGGATAATTTTTTTTAACACCGGTAAAAAATATTTACACCGGCGGCGACGTTATTTTCACACCGCTTTCGGTATTGAAATTTAACACCGCCGATTTTAACACCTACACCGTTTGGACTTACCCCGGTGATTTTTTACAGTGTAAGATAACTGATTAGAGCTTCAAATGAAAGCAAAAAAATAACGAGGCGGGAAATTTTTCATCGAAATGGAAAATTTGAAAATCTGAAATAATTTTTTCATAGGAATAAAAAACTACAGAAGAGTTAAAAATGAAATTTCGATAGAAATGAAAAGACGAGAAAATAACTTTTACATTTTTCATCCAACAATTTTTTTATTTAAATAAAAATATTTAAAAAATTATAAGAATTATCAACTCTTAGAAAGTTTATTAAATTTATTTCTAATGATTTAAATTATTAAAACGACAGTTAATAACTACCTCAATCGCTTCATGTAACAGTGTATTTAAATTGTTAATTTATTTACTTTGACACTCGTAATCAATATTTCTTAACATCAGACATCATTTTCACACAAGACCGCCAATTAATATCCAACTTAATATGAATTTCAAATAATTATTTTATCACTCTTAAGAATTTCATCCGGCATATAGAAATGAAAGGCCGATTTCTTAATATATTATCGCTAAATTTGCTACAAGTTTCTTATTTAATATTAATTGGATAAATCAAAGTCCGCAAAAATTTCTAGAAGTTAACAAGAAAAAAAAAAAATCATAATTTTTAAGTTCATTTTACAAGCTCTTTTATCGCTTAGAAGAACAAACATAAAAATAACCGTTAAGAATTATTGTGACGAATAAAAAATGAAATAAAGATAGGAGAGAAAGTTTTTTTTTGCTAATTGTATTAACAATAATGTCAAGTAGGTCTGAGGAAGTATATAATTAAATTTAATACGCAAAAAAATTATATGTAAAGGGTTTAATATACTTTATATATTTATATATATATATATAGGTGGATGACATATATGATTAGCAGTCATACAATAAATCCGCGAATTCCCACGCGCAGCAAAGTGTCTACACATTTCTTAGTCTCACTCTCTTTGTTGTCGCTCAACTTTTTTTTTATAACTTTACTTACGTAAAAACATTGCAGCGGAATCTTACTTATTATTATTATGCTCTAACTAAGATGACGCGACACGTGTCACAATAACATATCCTGCTATTAATTACCTTTAGTTAATTAACTAATAAAAACACCCGTTCGCAAATAAAGTATGCCAACAATTGGAGAAAATAAATTAATTAACTGTAATTATTGATATCTTAGAAAATAATTAAGATAAATATATGTCATAGGTGGTTTTTGGAAAAGAAATTTCATTTCCTAGAATTTTAGTCTCTGTAAAACAATTTCTAGGATCGATTATTCAAAAGTTACGGCTGTTTAAATTCTTTCCGAAAATATCAAATTTATAACTCACACCCAAAATGGCCGTATCTTTTTAAATATCGGTCCTAGAGAATTTTGTAATCAGTCAAAAATTGTAGGAAATAAAATTTCCTTTCTGGTACATACCAAAATTTCTAATTATTTCCAATAATTACTGAGATATCGTCAACTAGTAATTATAATGTCATTATGAATTGCCAAATTCTATTATTAATTTGAATATCAAATATCTCAGGAAATAATTGACATAAATGAACATCAAAGGTGACTGCCGAAAAGGAAATTTAATTTCCTAGAATTTTAGTCTCTGTAAAAAAAATTCTAGGATCGATTATTCAAAAGTTACAGCTGTTTAAATTCTTTCCAAAAATATCAAATTTATAACTCACACCTAAAATGGCCGTATCTTTTTAAATATCGGTCCTAGAGAATTTTGTAATCAGTCAAAAATTGTAGGAAATAAAATTTCCTTTCTGGTACATACCAAAATTTCTAATTGTTTCCAATAATTACTAAGATATCGTCAACTAGTAATTATAATGTCATTATGAATTGCCAATTCTATTATTAATTTGAATATCAAATATCTCGGGAAATAATTGACATAAATGAACATCAAAGGTGACTGCCGAAAAGGAAATTTAATTTCCTACAATTTTAGTATCTACAAAAAATGAGCTCAGACCAATCGTGTGAAAGTTACAGCCAATTAATCATCTCGATTTTCCAAAAATAAAAAATTCGCATTTTACTTTTCAAATATCAATTATATAAATTTTTTTATTGATGCTAATGTTATAGGAAACAAAATCCTCTTCTCACTAATATATCTAACCATCAACTGATCTTCAGCAATTATGCCGATACCATCAATTAAATTCACCTTCCTCAGAATAAAATCCGAATAAATAAATAAATTACGAATAAAAAAACCCAATAATAAATAATAAAAATAACTGTAATTAAAACATAAATAATTTAATAAGTAAATAAAAAGAAAGTTGTGTGCAAAAACACATTGCCGTAAATCAAGAGCCTACACTAGAAATTCATGCGATCCACGCTTCAGATACAAAACTTACTAATTAGAACCCTTGGACTTAATTATTGTATTTTATTATATATAAATTAACAAATCGACAGAGCATCCATTGCCCAATGCCACAAACAAACAAAACATAATTTTAAAACAAGGTCGATGTTAATTAGACCTACAGTTAAATTATATTCCATATCTGTCTCTATTTTACCGCCTATTTATTTTTAAAATTCAATAAATTTTTTTCTTTTTTTTTTCAATGAAACCGTCGCCTTCGATCACATGACAAATATCCATTACAACACTTGTTCTAGATACTTTTCTATATCAATACACAACATGTTACACCAGAGTACGCGTACATTTATTAAGATACCATTAAATAATATTTCATTTTTAAAATTTATTTAGTAATAGAATTTTAATAAATTATTTAAGCCCATATTAAAAAGTATCAGAGCCGAGCGACAACATGTCTAAGGCTGAGATATTAAATAATTGCGAAAGTTTTTAATAACTCAGCTAGTCATAGATATAAATTTTCCAACCCATAACTAGCTATCTTGATCAACATTCTTGGTGACAAATTTTCTCAATCGACAGATCATTGAATTGAAATATTTTCGACTTTCTTTACCGAGATCTGGTTGATAATAAATAAGACCTGACGGATTTATTTTTTTCGAGCTTTAGAATGAATAAATTTTATCAATCGGATCAATTTGCCACACCCATTTATGTCATTTGTGATTAGCAAGTTAGTCATCTGTTAAAAGTGATATTTAATTGTACTTATGTATTAAATAATTGTAAGGCAACAGTAGATTGAGATAGAGGTAGAGGTAAAGGCAAAGTATTCAAGTTCATCCGGAGATTCCACAGACGTCCTCCAAAGCCGAGGCATTACATCATCTGACCGTGGCATAGACTAGTCTGCTGAGCCGACTAGAGATCATTGTACTGATCTTCATCATAGTCATCACGGTCATCATTGCTTGATATTTTTTTTATGTTATTTCCTGGAATATTTATCTAATCATTTAATGATAGATTTTTTGAGTTATTTTTTATGGGAAATGTCAATTTTTGGGTCGAAAAGTATGAAAAGGTCCCGGAAAATTTTCCAAAGGATTTTCAAAATTTTTCGGGGGTACAAATTTTTTATATATTGAAAATTTACTGAGTGATTTTGAAATTTTTTTATGAGTAATTTTTGAAAAATTTTGAAAAAATTGCGTTATAAAATAGAAATCGAAGAAAAATTGAACAACGGTAACGTTTTTTAGAGACAAAGTATGAAAAGTAATAAATGCGTTAATTCTCATTAAATAGGTGAAGAAAAAAAAAATAAAGGTGTAACGCAACTTTACGAGTTTCTATAAGTTAAAAAAATTAGAACATGCGAACAGTGTATTTTAATTTAAGCTAGTGTACATAATCCGGTAACGAGTATAACAAGTAACAAAACAAGTGGGTAAAAATATAAAACAACGTGGTCGTTTCCACTGCCAAAGATTTCCCGCAATATCCTGTTACTTGCGATGCTAGTGATGAAATGTCGACAACATAATTTAGGTATTAAATATATAATATAATATAATAAAAGACAGCATAATACAACAATATTACGATGACTTAACTCTTTACTCGAATTTAACTTGTAACTATTTTTTACCCACGTTCATTGAATAATACCTACTAATTGCAAGATAAATTTTCGCCTCTAATTATTTCATTCATTGAGATGAATAAAAAAATAAGTTACGAGGTAATTAAAAGAAAAAATTGAATTATTACAGAAAAAAATTTATTCTTATCTCAACAGATATCATGGTTGGTTTTTGTAAAGGAAATTTAATTTCCTTCAATTTTTGCCCTTTTCAAAAATTTCTTGAACTAATCATTAAAAAGTAACAGCCGTTTAAAACATTTCATTATTTTTCCAAAAATATTAAATTTTCAACGATCACTTAAAATAATGATATCATGCAAAATATCGATCCTACAAAATTTTTCACTGAT
This sequence comes from Microplitis mediator, assembly GCF_029852145.1. NCBI lineage: Eukaryota > Metazoa > Arthropoda > Insecta > Hymenoptera > Braconidae > Microplitis > Microplitis mediator. The sequence goes on along the minus strand of NC_079971.1, from coordinate 694,392 downwards.
ACCAAAATTATAGTAAATTAAATTTTCTACAATTTCGGTCTCCACAAAAAATATTCTAAAACCAATCGTTAAAGAGTTACAGCCGATTAAAGTTTTTGATCATTATGAAAAATGATTTCCAAAAATTCATCTATAGCTTACACCTAAAATCGCGATATCTTCCAAACTATCAATCCTACAAAATTTTTCACTGATACCAAAATTATAGTAAATTAAATTTTCTACAATTTTTGTCTCTGCAAAAAACATTCTTAAACCAACCGTTGAAGAGTTACAGCTGATTAAAGTTTTTGATCATTATGAAAAATGATTTCCAAAAATGGATCTATAGCTTACACCTAAAATCGCGATATCTTCCAAACTATCAATCCTAGAAAATTTTTCATAGATACCAAAATTGTGGGAAATTAAATTTCCTTTCCAGTGAGCTGCCTAAACTCCCATTTATCCAAAAAAATCACTCCCCCATAAACAAATTAATTTTTTCTCTAGAAACGATATAAAAATAAAGCGAAATAATAGACTGGCAACATTGCGGTTTCGCATTTTTCATAAAACTTGTCATGATCGTAGTTAAACCCATAAAATATTCGACATATATTATAATGTCTACTAGATCATTTATTGAGGAGAAAGTAAAACTGCAGCTATCCAAGCGTGGCCAAGCATATGCTGTGTTTATAATACCAATAGTTTAAAATATCTTCGATTTATTAAGTACTTTTAGTCCATAGCAGCTCTGCATGCCCCCTCGGAGCTACGAAAATGGTAAAAAAATAATATTAATGGTATTGAGGCATAAATTTGATTATTATATATTACCAGTTGAATGTAAACCTGTTAATCTTGCCAATTGTTGACCATTTATCACTTGCGTTTGGCAATCTACATATTAACATTAAAATAAATATAATATAAAAATATATTTTAAATTATATAAATAACTATTTAATTGTTAGGAGATTGTTAAGTCTGTGTACCGTTAAATACTCTGTTGCTTAAGCATTTATTAAAACTGCTAAAGGCGCTCATTGTCCTCCTTGTTTTGCCCAGTACCCGAACTTAAATTTATTGCCATTTATTTTTTTTATTTTTAATTTAAAAAGTTCATAATTGTAAATTGCAAGGCAAATGTTCCTGACTTTGCTATCTATTTGATATTAAATTACATATTATTTTGAATAGAATAATAATTACTCTTCAACTGTAGCACTTTCACCTCAACTCGGTAGTCGGTGGATTAAATGATAAATTACTGGGTTTTCTCAAATAAATATTATTCATTATTTTATTGTACTTTTTTCCCGCGGTCGGTACTTTGAGCTGGGAAAATAAAAATACCTGATTATAAAAAAAACATTTTATCAAAGATTATTTCTTAAAATCTGTATAATTTACAATAAATTACTTTGATTTATCGCTTTATTAAAATAAATATATACAATTAGTATTAGAGCATTTTCTGATTAATTAGCATTCATTTTACATTGAAATATCTGCATCAACAGTAGCAGCAAAATCCATTTTTTAAACTTCCCGCTAAGAAAATTGTAAATTTTCAAAAATTCGGGAAGTTATTGGTCTCGGTCCGATTTTCAAAAACCGGATTTCTATCAGATTTTGACGTTTTGAGGTTCTAGGAAGCTATCCTGACTAATTTCACGATGATATCCGAGTGTATGTATGTGTGTACGTACGTACGTACGTACGTATGTAAATATTCTGTAACTTTTGAACGGATGAACCGATTTTGATCTTTGAGGTGTCATTCGACGCGGCTTGTTAATATCTTGAAGTCGTAAAAATTTGAGCTTAATCGGTAGGGTGTGTTCAGAGATATTTCAAAAATACAATTTTTTTAAAAATGTTTTATTTGAATAACTTTTGATTCGCTCGATGGATTGATTCCAAAATCTAATCAGCTCTAAAACTTTATAAGCCGCATCGAATGCTACCTCAACCATCAAAATCGGTTCATTCGTTCAAGAGAAACCGTTGACGAAAGAATTCAAAAAAATTTTTTTTTTGTTTTTTCGAAATTTCTCAAAAACGGCTCGATAAATCAATTTCAAAATTTGATCAGCTTTAGAACTTGATAAAACACGCCGATTGCTGCCCCAACCATCAAAATTGGTTAATTCGTTCGCGAGATCGTGGGAGAAAGAAATGCTAAAAAATGGTTTTTTCCAAAACAACGGCATACAAAAGTATTTGCGAGCTCGAAAATGTATTCACAATAATGTTTTCAAGCTCAACGAGCTCGAAAATAGCGGGAAGTTTTGAGGCTGGTCCGCAGGGTTAACCGATAGACCGATTTTTTTTTGTAATAAATGTTTTTTATCTACTCGATAGATCTAAAATCTACATAAAAATTCTATGTCCTTCTTGACAATTACCAAATACTTCTGTTCAAAGATCAACAACACTAAATATATATAAATATGAGATAATATCCTGTTGCGTGAGATAACTCAAACAAACTTACACTTTCGAATATCAAATCTACTAATAGCAAGACATTAAATATATATATCTATGTACATAAAAAAATGTTTATATTAGCAGTTTAATTTTAAAAATTACTCCTGTCAAATTTATCTATCCACCAACCGACTCCCGACTACTAGATCAATGATAATTTGAATCAATTAGATTAATAACTAATATAACAAGCAGAATTCATTAAAAAAAAAATATATATAGATATATGTAAGCGTGTGTTCCAAGTACACGCTTTCTGAAATAGAATGTCTAAATATTTGACGTTGAATATATTATGAAATTATAACCGTAACAGCAATTAATATTTATCTCTTAATATAATATTTATCTTTCATGTTTCCTGCTCTCTGGTATGCTCACAAGTCTCATATATTGATATTTATATATGTGTATTGACGACAATACAATAGACAATGGACCGAATATGTCGACTGATCGTTACGTGATAAGTCAAAAAAAAAAAAAAAAAAGGTGCGTTAGTATTTCTTATTGGCGGTGTCCTTCGTGTCCGTAAATTACTTAACTTGCACTTAAATGTTACATTATGGCACTTGTTGAGTATCGAGTATTATATTGAGTGTAATAATTAAATGCCCGAGGGCTGAGTCATCGAAAAATTAGTAGAACCCTTGAGTTTTAGTTGGAATTACCTTTCACAGTAAATTAAAAACGCAACCGCGGACCGCGGAATTGTTAAGGAAAAAAATTGTATTGCATATTTAGAGGGTTTTAATTAAAGGAACTTGAGAGGGAGTTTGCATTCAAAGTTTCAAGTATGAATCGGGATAAAAAGGTCGTTGAAAAAAGTTCTGGCGTTTGGTGGTCGGCTGTTATTCTCATAAAAAATTCATTATGACACCGATGCAAGATTTATGGTAAGAATAATGAATTTTCGCAATAATTTCATTGGTTTTTATGTATTTATTCTTTTAGTTGAGTGTGGAGAGTTGAGTTTGTAGATTGCGGAGGAATATCAATCAATCGGTGGACATTTTCCTTTCTAAGATGCAGTTCTTTTATTTTATGGGTGATGTCGATGTGTGTATGGGTGGATAACCAGCGGCGAGCATGATAAAATAGCTAATGAAAAATTTACTAAGACCGCAAGTATCTGCTCTTAATGACAAGTCCATTTAATTTAATTATTAGCTCAAGTTATGCTGGTGATAAATTCATGTTTATAAATCAACGATCATTATTTGTGGAAATTTATTTTAAAGCGATTTAAGGTTTTACTTTTTAAGTAGAGGCAGAGTTTTATTTCTCATTAAAAAATTGAAAAAATAATTATTGAATCATAATTAAAATTTTCTTGATTTAAGAAATTTTTTTTGAGCCAAGTAAATTTTTTTGCTCAAGATTCTTTACGAATAATCCCGAGTCAAAATATTAGACGTAAGTTGAACGTTTTTAACGTTTTGAAAGTAAATTGAACGATTTTTTTGTATTTTGGTTCGTAAAAAATTGGTAATTTCATGAGTTATGATTTTAGTTTAATGATAAAATTAATTAATTTATTTCAATATTTGTGATCACAATTTTCATAACCTTGATATCATAATATATGAAAAGATATAATAGTGTTGAAGATAGAAGTATGAAACTAAAAAAATTTCTTTTTCAAAATACGAATTTTTTTATTTAAGAGCCAGAAAAGCGGACGACAAAATTTTAGAGAATTGACGTGATTATAATCCAGGAGTACAAAATCGATGAAAAAAATTTTTTGGTATATACTTCTGCTTTCTTATTGTAAGTCTAAATAGGTTTTAGTTACGTTTTCGATTTATGAGGCGACCGTCTTTTTCTTCTCATGCAATAATTTCTTGCGACAAAATTTCTCAGCAATAATTTCTCAAGGCATATTTTCTTGAAGAATTTCAAGGCAAATAATATATAGCGAGAAATTTTTGTGACGGATCAATTTTTGTTTGAGTAATTATTGCTGAGAAATTTTTGCATGAGAAATTATTCCGGATTTATAAAGGCAGGGAGCCGATTTATGATACTTCAATCTACGTTTTGAATAAGTTAAAAGCTGTCAAATTGAGTTTTTAATGTCCGAAACGTTCAATTTACGTTCAAAACGTTCAATTTACGTTAAAAACGTTCAATTTACGTTTAAAACGTTAAGAACGTTCAATTTACGTCTAATATTTCGACTCGGGATGATTCCCTAATTATTTTTCAATTGAAAAAAAATAAATATTTAAAGAATACAAAGAAATTTAAATTGAAACGGCTGTAACTGTAAAACAATTGATTTCACACTACACTTTATTGATACGAAAATTATAGGAAATAAAATTTCCTTTCCAACGACCATACCAGACATATATTTATCTCATACATATTCGTGAGAAATAACAAATCAAACGAATATTAGTTATAGAAATAAAAACAGAGAATTGATTTAACTTTTTAAATTAAAAGATGGATTTATCTTGATGAACATTGTGTTTTTATGAGTACATATTAGAGCCGGTGCACCTTTCAAGGCGTTAAGGAGTGTATAAATTATCCATTTGTATCCATATAAAGTTTTTACTATTACTATTACTATTACTACTACATAACATATAAAGAACAACTGACTAAACCGCACATATATATATATGTAATATGTATCTCGCAATGTTTCTCGCATGAGGTAAGATAATGAAAACAAAACAGCACGCCCTGTATTGAGACTTGCTTTTCACTACATAATAATAATAATAATATTTCTTTCTTTTTTTTATATTTTTTATTATTTATACCTTTACTTACTCCGAGAATAATACATAATGCGGTGCTAATTTTGACCTCGAGAACCGCATAACTCGGTTTACTTCAAACATCTACTTATAGATATATATGTACATATTATAATATTTGAGTATTAGAGTACTGGTACTTGTACTGGTACTCTATACTATTTAAAGTATTTTATTTCTTGGTCGCAGTCGTCAGCAGATCGTGCTCTCACGATCGCTCCCATCGGGATTAAGTCATTCACTCATTCACTTACCTCCATTGAATAAAACTTTTTTTTTACTTTACACAGCCGATGTATCAAAGATTATTTCATACCACTGATCGTTGTGATTATCAGTAGAAATTTACATAAATATTTATCAAGATCCCGATTGAAAAAATAATTACAGATTCAAATTTTTTACAAGGCCCATTTTTCCCGCCTTTTACTTTACGTCTAATAAAAATTCTTCAACAATACATATGTATATATATTTGTAATAAGAAATTATATTCGGCAATTTTTTTGGCGGTAATTTTAAAATTTCATATCAAAAGAATTTTGGCTTTGGGTGTAAGTCAAATGTTCTGTGAGATTTTATACCGAAAATAGCCTGGTAAAAATTTATAAAATGGATAAGGGCAATACTGGTACAGATAAAGAATTTTTTTAAAAATTGACGGACAAATTTTGGCGATCGCTGGGCTCGAACCTGGATCCTTCCGATTCCAAGTCTTTGCTGCTGCCCACTGCGCTGAGCCTCGCGCGAGATCGGGTTTCTAATCTATATAAAATATTTGTAGCTACAAAAAAAGCTTTATATATATCATTTATATTATTATTGTTAGTAATTATTACTATCTAGAAATTATTTAATTTTTTTTTTTAACAAGTTATAGCATAAGCCGTAACAAGTAATTTTTATGATTGAATAATCCCGTTAATTCGATCGATTATTTTATTGAAGACAGGTTTGATTTGAGAAAGAGAGAAAAGTACAGGAAAAAGTTATTCAAGCACGTGTATATAATATGTGTAGTGTACAATTGAGTCGAGTTGAGCAGAGTAGAGTAGATGGAGTGTACATTGAGTATGTTGTGTGACGGTTGAACGAACAATTACGACATTGCTCAGTAACGTAGGTACGATATATATATATATACATATATATAGTATTGAATAGTGAGGTGTGTAGATAGACTGAATAGTCGTAGTCGGGTGGTCAGCATACCGGGATTTCTTCTTTTTAAGAATATCAAGTAAAGAAATCGGTCGTCTGACGGATCTAGGTAAATCGTTCGGCCATTACGACCGATTATCTATGGGCAATACGTAATAATTGCTATTAAATAATACCTCAGAGAAACTTTAATTAATTATTGTTGTAAAAAAATTAATATTATTATTATTTATCATAATAATAATGATAGGATTAAATTGTTATCATTTTTAAATGATTAGACACTGACTAAATGACTTTTATCAACCCTTTAGCTCTAGGCTGCACTTTATTTTTCATGTAATTATTATGGAAATGAGCTTGTAATTATGATAATTTATTCACGGAAATTGTTTTATAATTATTTTATTACCAATTTTTTTTAGCCGACTGTTGGATTTAAATTGAATGGTAACTCGGGTTCAAATCGCCGGATTTGAATAAAAAAAAAAGAATAAATTATACCCCGTAATTATTGGAGATAAATTTATATTATGGGAGGTTATTAGAAAGGAAATTTAATTTTATACAATTTTGGTATCAATAAAAAATTATCTGGGTTTAATATTTTTACTGTAAGAGCTATTTTGAGCAAAATAGTAATTTTCAAAATTTATCTTGTTATTTTTGAAATCTAAATCTAAATCTCAATATATAAAATTATTAAAAATTTTTTTTTACAAGGCCCCAAATTTTAAATTTCCACAGAAAAAATTTTTTTAGGCCAGTATAATTTTCGAAATTTTTAAATAATTTCTCAACAGGGCCAGTTCCTTTTACTTGTCAATAAAAAATCTAATCACACATTTATTGCAAGTATATAATTTATCAAAGAATTCAATGGTCCCTAATTTCCATTTTTTTTTTTATTATAAAAATTAAAAACTGAATAAAAATAAATTGACCTGATATTCAATAAAAATAAGAGACAAGGTCACACAGGTGTGTCTAACTCCCGCGGCGTCGTTTTAAAATTATTGTCAGTTACATAACAAATCCATAGCTAAGTTTTTAAAATAATGAATTAGTGTCCTGATGCAAGCAGTAAGGACTCAATTGTCTCACGTTGTACAAATGTGAGTCACGAAGACGAAATGTCAGTTCCGTCCGACTTTCGATATCTCTTACATAATAAATAACGAATCTCCGCCCTAATGCACATAAAATTATTTATTTATTTTCTACTTTTTAACGATTAAATTAATTAAACAACCGATTAACCATTTGAAAAAAAAAACAATAATTTTTTTAATCTCGGTAAAAATTTATAATTACATTTGATGGGCAAAACATACATGTGGACTCGTTACACATTATTTAAGTGCACGTTTAAGTGAGCTAACGAAGCTCAGGTGCCTAATTGATGGAGAAAGTATTGCTAGACTTGGCTTATGTTTATGTTTGAACACAAACTAGATGTTGATAATAATTAATGTTTGGGAGTCTGTCGTTAGTTTCATATTATTATTCATATATTTATGAGGAGACGGCGGATAATTAATTATAAATATGTGGAAGAGTTTTAGAGTACTAAATTATGTTATATCTGGAGCATTGAATTTATACAGACTAGATATTGTGTGTATATATACGTAGAGCCAGTAATAAGTGTTTGTATAACGTGGGAATGGCTCGCTGACCAATATCATTACGGTGTCTCGCTCAACGATTCCTATCCCAATTTGGACAATTTCTCACTGCTACAATTATCATACTGTAACGTGTACGTTTATTATTAACCCTATGGTTTTGTTGATTAACGTACTGGATAAAAATAATTACGGTTCTTAAATATAATTTCAATTGCAGATTTTATTATTATTTTTTTTTATGTCGATAATAGTTTTAGGAGTCGAAGGAAATTTGTTCTCTGAGGGCTGGATATTTTAAGAAAGGACAGGGAGGGTTATGGAATTTTGTGATTTTTTTATTTTTTCAAAATTTCGAAATTAGGTTATAGTTAAAATAGCTGTATCTTTTTAAATATCGTTCTTATAAAATTTTTTGTTGATACCAAAATTGTAGGAAATTGAATTTTCTACAATTTTGGTCTTTTTACAAAATATTCTAAGACCAACCGTTTAAAAGTTACAGCTGATTAAAGTTTTTGATCATTATGAAAATGATTTCCAAAAATTCATCTATAGCTTACACTTAAAACCGCCATATCTTTGAAAATATCAGTCCCGCAGAATTTTTTGTTGGTACCAAATTTGTAAAAAATTAAATTTCCGACAATTTCGGTCTCTTTAAAAAATATTCAAAGACTAATCGTTAAAAAGTTACAGCCGATTAAAGTTTTTGATCATTATGAAAATGATTTCCAAAAATTCATCTATAGCTTACACTTAAAACCGCCATATCTTTGAAAATATCAGTCCCACAAAATTTTTTGTTGATACCAAAATTGTAGAAAATCAAATTTCCTTTCCAGTGAGCTACCTACAAGTCCACTTGTCGCCATTAATTACCACATAACTTAAAAATATTTTCTTAAATTTAAATTGACAAAATAATAACAGGAGTGTAAAATAAAATAAAATTTATTCAAATTAAAATAACATGAATTATAATTTAAATTGAAGGTTTAAACAGTGGTGAAGAATTGTTTTAAATACCCATTGAATTATAAACATAAATGGAGATCATGTACAAGAGTTAAATCATTGCATATTCATGAGTCCGAATAAGTAACCAAAAGTAAACCGACAGTGCATAACATGTCCGTCCTATATCCACATACATACGTCAGACATGCAAGTACAGATGTCAGTTGATTAAATGATACCCTTATGGTAAAGCCCAAGAATTCGATTATTCAACAGATCGGCGTTAATTTGACGAAGGACCTGACAGCCCCTCCGGTTTTGTTGCTCCACTGTTGGCTTTCCCTCTTAGGCTTTGTCCATAAAATAATATTACACGAATTCACGTCACTTTAACAAAGATCCATGACACTGCCGATTTTTAACCGGCAATTTAAGTACCCGGTAAATTTAAAAATCGTCATTTTAATTTATCTTGTGCTTAAGCTTTTTAATTATTTAATTTATATGCGATGACAAGATTTCTCTCACTTATATATTATTTTAAAAGATAATTAGTCATCACCTCCAGTCATCACTTCCATAAATTCTGCAATAAAACATTTTAATTTTACGCAATAAAATAAATAATTATAATAAATAATAAATAATAAATAAATAAATTACCGTCAAAGTCGAGTGTGCCTGAGCCATCGGCATCGATTTCTTCAATCATTAAATCGAGTTCCTCGTTTGTTAATTTGTCATCTAACTCGTGTAGAATATCGCGAAATACGTCTGTTGTTATGTAACCGTTTCCTTCTTTGTCGTATAGACGGAAGGCTTCACGTAATTCTTGTTGCATTGCCTCAGTGTCCTCTTCTACTAAAAATCTTGCCGCCAGGGTACAAAATTCTTCGAATTCCAACTCTCCGGATCCTTAAGGAAATAAATTAATTAACTAATTAATTGATATACTAATAAATCATTATTACCGGTTAGTTTATTAATTAAAAAAAATTTATATAAGTATTTATGGCGACGACAGATATATATTTACCATCTTCATCTACCTCCGCAATTATTTCGGCCAGTGTGTTTTCACTGAGCTCGTGGCCCAACATCGTTAAAATTGTCCCGACCATGTCGGTGCCAATGCAGCCTTTTTTTTCGTGGTCGAATGCATCGAATGCCTTCTTCAAGACTGAAAATTTTTGTTTTGACATTTATTTATTGCCTGAGAATTATGCGGGCTTAAGAAATTACCAAATAATGTGTTTTTTTAATCTTATCTTGAAAAAATAAATTTTTTTACTTTTAATTTATATTGCGACTAAACTATTGGATTTAAGTGAAAAATGGCATGAATACTTCTGATAGGAAATTTGATTTCCTACAAAATTGACCCTTTTCATTTTTCTCGTATCTGCGGTAGTTTCATCAAAATTTCGATTTAAAAAATTTTAAAACGAAAATTTCTATAATGATCAAAAAAAAAATTTTGGCAGTTCACTTTAAATTGAAATTCTATGAAAACTACTGGATTTACATGAAAGTCAGTAAAGACTTTTTTGTAGTAAATTAAATTTCCTACAACATTGACCCTTTTCATATTTCACATATCTGCAGTAGTTTCATCAAAATTTTGATTTTAAAAATTTAAAAACGAAAATTTCTATAATGATCAAAAAAAAAAATTTGGTAGTTCACTTTAAATTGAAATTCTATGAAAACTACTGAATTTACATGAAAGTCAGTGAAAACTTTTTTGTAGTAAATTAAATTTCCTACAACATTGGTCCTTTTCATATTTCACGTATCTCCAGTAGTTTCATCAAAATTTTGATTTTCAAAATTTAAAAACGAAAATTTCTATAATGATCAAAAAAAAATTTTGGTAGTTCACTTTAAATTGAAATTCTATGAAAACTACTGGATTCACATGAAAGTCAGTGATAACTTTTTTGTAGTAAATTAAATTTCCAACACCATTGGTCCTTTTCATATTTCACGTATCTCCAGTAGTTCAACCATAATTTTAATTTAAAACTTTTGAAAACGAAAATTGCTATAATGATCAAAAAAAAAATTTTTTTTTTCAACTTAAAATCAAATTTCTCTGAAAACTATTGAATTTACATAAAAGTCAATGATGACCTTTCTTGTAGGAAATTGAATTTCCTTCAAAAATGTATTCTATACTTTTTCCCGTATCTCCAGCAGTTTAACGATAATTTAAATACAAAAAACGAATTAAAAGTGTAAAATAATAAATCTTCATGTCAGAGAAATAAATTACGTATCACTATAAAATAAAATAAAAATTTTCAACTAGCGGAAGCGTAATAACATAAATAATAATTTAATGATTTAACTTACGGACAATTTGATCCTTCGTCAAGTCATCCTGAATAAAAATAAAAATAAATAATAATTAACATAAACACCTTTCACTAGATAATTTAAATAAAATAAAACATTATTACACATATGTAACATAAAATTATCGAGGCACTTACCATATTAGAATCTAATGAATATTACAAGTAGTATTAAAATAAAAATAAAAATAAAAAAAGTTAAACCCGACTACTTATAAAAGTGATAACTAGCCGATATGTGCGACCGCGGTTTTAAATCACTCGGTTTTAAAAGACCGCGGGAGCGAGAGCTAAAATACATGATTATAAAAGTTAGCCAGTAATTCCTGGCACAGTTGACATATTTTAACAAAATAACAAATATAAACGACAGAAAATCTTATAGTGGTTTTCAAAATTCTCGAGGACGTCTGCTAATTTATTACCACAAAATTCGTTTCAATCATTCGCGCATGCACACTAAATTAATTTTTGGCATTAAACAAGTTCCGTCAAATAAACCAGACCCACACTATAAATTTATGCGGATTTAAAATTTTTTTTTCTTTTTACTTGAGCTTAAAAAATATATTTACCAGCGATTGAGTAATTAGCGATTTCTCGGTAAAAAAAAATTCAAATAAAACTAAATGCGATAAGAAAAAAAAATTTTACTAATTATTGGAAAAAAAAAATGGCAAATAAATAAATTAAGGAAATGCCGCTTAGACTAAATACATATTAGTTGAATCAACTTTTTTTTTTATATTTCATAGAACTGAATAGGCTCTAGGTTGATATTACTGGTTGTCATTACATAGTTATGCATTCAAAACCTGGTTTATAACCGCGAATACATAAAAATTCCAGAGTCGAGAAGAGTGATGCAATTAACGGCTGCATGGATTAATTGCATAACGAAGTTGCTCGGGTTATTTTTGCCGGACTCTTTCATGGTTATGATTTAAATTATTTTTACAAAATTATTATGCTTTAATTAGTTGCAGAAATAATTTAGACAGCTACAAGTTATAGGAGGTTTTTGGAAAGGGAATTTTATTTCCTACAACTTCGACCCTCATGAAAAAATTTTTAATTTCAATCATTGGAAAGTTACAGCTACTTAAACAATTTGGTAATTTTTTCAAAATTTTAATTTTTGACAAACACTTAAAATCGTCATATCTTTTGAAATATTGGGTTTACAAAAATTTTTATTGATACTAAAGTTGTCGGAAATTGAATTTCCGTTTCAAAAACCTCCCATGACATCTATTTATTTCTAATAATTACAAAGATATCGCCTGTCAAGCCAAACATTTTTTAAGTTAGAATGAAATAATAATTAAGATAAATCACAGTAATTGAATGAGAAGGAGAAAGAAAAATGAATAAAGTAAAAAGTGAAGGGAGATTGAAGGCATGTCTTATCAAATATTTAATCAATATAACATAATATTTTAAAAGCATATTACAACCCGCGAAATTGTCATATTGAATGCAGGTGCGTGCGAATAATCTTGAATTAATGAATTAATTGAAATGACATTTAATAGCCAATTGCATCAGATATCGACTGATTGACTTATCAATAACTTATAATCGAATGCTTTGAATTTATTGCGCTGGTTTATCATTCATCAATTTTTAGTTTTTTATTTGTTTATTTTTATTACAAATACAGAAGTGATATAATATATATAGATATTTAAATTTATATTTATGTGGTGTATAGGTTATATTATACGATGATAATTAATGAGTTGTTACAATTTCTCCAGTCCAGGGACAATCAGTGCGTCATTGCCTCCACGAATTCTAAACATACAAAAATTAGATTGTGAAATAATTATTATAAATGGAATTTTTTATTACGTCATTTAAAAGTCTTTTCAAAATTGATTATAATCAAATTCAAATATATATTTTTTTTTATTTCAAACTTTTGACTGGTCCACTTTTCTCAATTTACAAGGCTACCGACTTCCGTTTACGGTAACAAATTTTTTTATCACTTCCTCTATAATTTTTTAAAAATTAAAACAAAAAATCATAATTCGAATTTAGAATTTTTTGACAAATATCGAAATTATTTATTTTTCTCTTATCTCCAGTAATTATTAATGTACACAGAAAAAAATAATTTCTTGGCGCAAGAAATTTTTTATATTATAAATTGAAAACAAAAATTTTCTTGAGACAAGAAAAAATTTCTCGGTTCAAAAAATTTTTTCTTGCTCTAAAAAAATTTATTTTCGCTCCAAGAAATTTAAAGTTTTCAATTTATAATTCAAAAAATTTCTTGAGGCAAGTAAAAATTTTTTTGGGACAAATAAAAATTTCTTGCACTAAGAAATCCTTTTTTTCTGTGTAGGGGAGACCGGGTCAAGTTGTCACATCAGTCATTATAGACAAATCGAGCGAAATACGAACATTGATCTGCATCGAAGAGGAGGCGATTCTTCGATGCCGATCGCCACAAATGACGGCTGTGATAATTATCCCCAGTCTCCCCTAATTCGAAAATGAAAACCCAAAAAAAATAAAAACCTTCAAAATCCAAAGTCCCGGAACCATCGGCATCAATTTCTTCGATCATCATATCCAACTCGTCATCATTTAAATTCTCATCAATTTCACTGAGAATTTCTCTGAAACACTCAGTAGTAATATAACCGTTTCCTTCACGATCGTAGAGCCGAAATGCTTCTTTGAGCTCTGATTTAAGTGCCTCGACATCGACGTCCTCTTCCATAAATCTCGATACTATCGTACAAAAATCCTCAAATCTAACTTCTCCGGCTCCTGTACAATATTTTCAAAAATCACTCCCTTGATAATTAAAATTAATAAATAAATAAATTACCAAAGGTGTCAACTTCCGCAATCGCGTTGTCTAAATCCGCCGGAGTTTCCGTTTCAATTCCCATCATGCCTATTATTATACTAATATCAGCAGTCGCGATAATTCCTTTTTTTTCTTTATCGAATGCATCGAAAGCCGTTTGAAGTTCTAATTAAAAAAAAATTCATTTAAATTATAAATACCAAAATACCCCATTATTTAAATACATACGTTTCTTTTGGTCTTTGCTCAATTGTCCTGGTTCCTGTTAACAGAAAAAAAATTAAAAACCGTCACTTCACTAAAAAAAAAATTTAATTAAAAACCAAAAAACACTTTACCATTTTTTGCAAATAATTATAATTACAAAAATGTAATAATAAAAATAACAGTAATTAAAGTTGACTCGGGCGTGGATTAAATGAACATAAACGTTTTTCGATGAGCGATCAAACTCTTAATGGCTTTACGATCGAATTGATACGTCAAATTGATCGATTAGAATTAACGCAATCTCGCATACCTCAAAGACAGCTCATTACAAATCATCTGTTGACATTAGATTACTCTTAACTGTTTCACAACTAAATTAGGTGAGTAAGACAAGTGCATGACCTACTACCCAATTTATCAATTTAAATCGATTATCGATACTCTATAAGTCCTCCAAGATCATCAGAATACCAATCAATAAATTAATTGATTCATTTCTTGAGTAATTAAGTATTTAATTAATTAATTGGCTGAAAAAAAAATAAATATTGGGAGGAATTAAAAATAAGACGGAGTTTATTGTTAAATAAAATGTATAAACAATAATACAATTGTTATAGTTCATTACTATCATTGTTATAATAATGATGATAATAATAAAAGTCAGTGGGTATGTAGCTCATTACCAAGTTCTTTTCCTATACTCAATAGACGCGAATTTACTTTGGCAGATTGCCTAAGTTTTAATATATACCAAACTCGACCTGCTTTGCCAATCAAGATTAAAAAATATCAATATATATATATAGACATTAATAAAATATCTTTTAACTTGATGACTAAAATAGACATTAGCAATAGACAACATTTCGTTAATAATTATCTTTATATTTTTATTTTAATCTTGTGCAATAAAATATTTTATTTTGTCTATTTTTGATTTTGGACATAAAAAAAATTATCGGAAAATTTTTTATTGACTTGGTAATTATTTTTATTAATTATTGATTTTTATGGATCCTAATAGGGGAAGGGGGGCAAAAGGAGGTAGGGTAGGCAAAACGGGGTACCCCCAAAATTTTATAAAAAAAAAATTTGATATTTCAAATGGTTTTTAAACATTCCAAAATCACTTTTGTAAATATAATTGAGTGTTATTTTGAATTTTTTTTGTCAAATTTTTTCATAAATCAATTGTCAGTTAAAAAATATTAATGACTTTTGTTTTATAATAAAAAATTTTTTAAATATTTTTTTCTTTCTTTGCATCTAATAATCATCTGAAATATAATTTTTCTTCATGTAAATGACAAAAAAATTAAACTTAATGAAATTCATTTAAAATCCATAAATTTTTTTTTTTACCTTTTTTAGGAGGTACCCCCCCATTTTGCCCGCAAAAATGAAAATTTTTTTTCTAACGGTAACTGAAAATTTTTTCTATTTACTTTGAATGTCATTAAAAAAAAAAAAAGATTTGGCTTATTTAAGGGAATACGCTACCGGACCTCTTTCTCACACTCAGAAAAATAATCGGGACTATCTTTGTTGCACACGTTGAGTAAATGAGAATTTTAAAACAATTTTTCTCGGAGACGAATTAGAATTTTTGAAAATACGAAATTTCTAGCCCTCTGTTAAGGTTTTAAAAAACGCTAAAGATTCTCTATTTAAGGTTTCTAATGTTTGTCCGTAAATTAAATTGAATTGAAAATCGGTTACCGTTAACCCTTAAGTCCTCGAAAACATGGAATTTCCTTAAGTACCCCGTTTTGCCCCTCCCTCCCCTAAATTAACGGGTAACAATAATTTGAGCTTTAATTAAAAAAAAAAAAAAGGATTTTTTGGGACAAAAAATTTTTTCCCGCTTTTTAAAGAAAAATTTCAAAAATGAAAAAAAATGACATCTTATGCAAATAAATAAATTTATTAATAATTTTCAATACATATTAAATTTGTATTTCAAAAACCCGACAATGAACTCTCGCTCTCAGCCATCAACAAAGAAACAGTTCTCACACCATGTAACGGATGTGGCGGCAATGGCGGCGGGCAATTATCAATCCCACTTTCTTCTCTAGCCCCCCCGGCATCTCGTATCGATTCATACTCATTAGCAGCAATACCTATCGGCGTCAAATAATCAATTTCGCAGTTGTCTCTCATCTCAAATTTCACCGGTTCGCCACTTCCGGTGGCCAAATTACCCACCCTGACGCCCCGCGGCAAAACCATGGCCTCCACGCCCCCGTGTTTAACCATTACCACTCTGCTGCTGCCTCGCAATAAGCTTGGATTGTTTCTGACAATAAAAAAACAACCGCCCGCGCATCCGAGACCGAACAAAACGCTCACTATTGTGTACAGAGACAATACAATTGCTTTGTCTTCATTCGACAGCCACAAATTTTTTTTGCACCCATCATCATCATTATTATTATTGTTTTTAATTAATATACTTTTACAAACGCAATTAAATCCACCAGAGCTAATGTTTCCTTCCTCTGCTCCCATTGCCTCTAATTTCGTTTTACTTAAATTTATTTCTATTAAATCCAACGAATTATTACAAATTATTTTAATTAAACTATTATTACTATTTATTATTTCCGTGGTGTCAGTAGAAGAATTGCCACAGAAATCAGCATCCAAAAACGACAAATTTCTATTTCTATCAGGACCTAAACATTTTGGCATCTCGGTAACCAAATTTGGAGCCTTCATAAGAAATTTTTGTATCCAAATAAATTTACAGTCGCATTGCCATGGATTATTTGTCATGGTGACTTTGAAATCCGGATTGGCGGTCAGTAATTTAGTAAAAATATTATCCGGAAGTGTGGACAATAAATTGTTGGTTAAAAAAATTTGCTTGAGACTTTTGCAGGCATCGAAAGTGTCAAAATTTATGTGGGTAATTTTTGAGGAATCCAAGTAGAGAGATTTGAGATTAGGGAAACTTGAAAAGATTTCTTTAGAGAGGATGGGAATATTGTTGCCTTGTAATGAGACTAATTGGACGTTTGATAATTGTCTTTCTTTTGTTGGTTCATTACCGAGGATGAGGCTGCGGCTGGAATTAGAATCGGGTCTGGGACTGGGACTGATCCTAGAGCTGGTAATGTTGAGAAGAACGGCTAGATTATCAATAGATCGATCCAATTCAATTGTCTCGAGGGTTTCAGCGACATTCGATAGCAAATGCCGTTCGGCGGCGTTAATTATGTTGTTTTGTACAGCGAAATTACGCAAATTCGAAAGTTCTTTGAAGACGGATTTATTGAGAACGGAGAGTTTGGTATTCACTAGTTGCAAATTTCTGGTTGTTATAAACAAGTCGGAGAGAAAAGCTTCAGGCTCGATTTTATCCAGCTGACAGTCTTCGAATCTAATTGACTCGACGGCTAGATTTACGGAGGGGCTTAAATTTATCCAGGATTTGGTCAATTTATTTGAGGGAAATCGGGCGCTTTTGAACACCAAGTCAATTGATCTTCTGGATCCGGGACTCGGGCTTGGGCATCGGTCCTTGAAGAAGAAAAATTTATTAGAGCGTACGAATTAAATGCAAGTGAGACGACTTTTGTTTTATTTAATGGATGACGTAAATAAAGGAAAAAAATACCTGAAAGACGGATAAGCAAGAACCGATTTGTCCAGAATCGGACCAAAAAATTGAACTGAAAGTAATAGTTTTACATGAAGTAATGACGCAATAACTCTCGGAAGACATTTCAGATCTTGCAATAAGACTTTTTGCGGGATACGGGATCAATGTTGTGGTAACACCGGTTTTTTCTTGAACTTGCACTTCTTTGCAACAAGTGTCCTCATCTCGTGGTCGAGTTCCTGTGCGGTCGTGGCTCCAAAAAAATAACAGTAACAGTCCAATTACCAAGCCAGTCATTCCAAAACCAATTGCTTTAAATTCTTCGACCCTTCAATTTCACTTCTTATTATTTTTAAATCAATCAGATTCTTTTTTTTTCAGATATATATGATTTCGTGGTTATTTGAGATAAATAGACGTCATAGGGGATCATTGGAAAGGAAATTGAATTTCCTACAATTTTTGACTCATTGCAAAATATTCTCAGATCAGTAATTCAAAAGTTACAGCCGTTTAAAAAGTTTTCCTATTTTTCAAAAAATTACCACAACTGCATTCACAGTAAAAACAGCTGTAACTTTTGAAATATCGACCCCACAAAATTTTTTATTGATACTAAAATTATAGGAAATTAAATTTCCTTCAATTTTGATCTGATTAAAAAATTTCATAACATCAATATTTAATGAGTTACATCTCAAATAAAATGACTCCAAAAATAAAATCACGTAAATCATAACTCTGACGTTAATTCCTACACTATTTTATATTCTCATCAAACATGCAGCAAATTAAATCCCTTTTCCTCACCCCATAACGTCAAATTATCAGCTAATTATAATTAATTATCTCAATTAACACAAATTACCTCACTGTACGCATGACTCTGACAGACTAGAGCATCTGCAGTCCGATAAAACAAAAGTATATTTTTTTTATAAAGTAAAATCAATAAATTATCAATGCCAATGAAATAACAATAATAATTATTGCATATATTTTATTCACTTGGAAGTACAGATAGACAATTTTAATTTATAAGAAACAATTACATACAAATATTTATTCTGGTGAATTTGGGCGATCGCGAACTTGTTTAATTTTTTTAATTAACCATCATTACTGTAAATATCAATTACCCAAGTAATCAGTGATCAGTAATCATCACAGTAATTATCATTACCGCCATAGAGTAATTACTATCAATTTAAAATCTAATAATTGATTAATTCACGTAAAGAACAAGAGTAAGATAAAATAGATAAATTTTATATATTTAAGAATTTTTTTTAAATTTATTCGTTAAATTATTTTTTATTCAAATACGATCACGCAGATACAATTCACGTGCGCAACAAGCGTTAATTTATAATTTCACTTCCTATTATATATCTGGTACTTATATTATTTATTTATATTTATTTAATTGGGGAGAGGGACGTTCTATCTCAAACTAAAGGTAAATAATTTTTTTTATTTAAACGTAAGTATGCAGCCATAAATGCACACTTGGGCATTTTAAATTTATATTTATAATTTATTAAACACTTTTTTTTTTTTTTTTTTAATAATTGTAAGACTGTACAAAAATACGCTTATTTAATAATTATAAATTAATTAAATATTTATCCGGCGTAACTCGGGTCCGCCTACGGCGATTCGATATGTCATGACATGGTTCTTATCCTTACCCATAACTATTTTCCATATTATATTTTATCATATATATATATTTTTTATTAATATTTAAATGTAACTCGTTATAGATTTGAAACTCACTTATGGAACTAGTTTATTTTTTATGGGATTGTGGGTTAGATAATATGCCGCGTGCGTTTCAAGAATAAATAGGGCCAGCTTGAAATCGCAGTTGGCGTATTTACAAAAAATATATATTTTTTTTTTTAAACTAAACCCGAGTAAAAATTTAAAGCTGCTTTGTTACGTCATTCGTTTGAGAAAACGAATTACAAGGGCAAATTACAAGGGCTGTAACTTTTGAAATACCTGTCGTATGATTATTTTTCAAAGGACCTTTTTTGTAGGAAATTCAATTTGCTAAAAAATATATCCACAAGTTTTTTTCGGAAAATCAATAGTTTACTCGTGACAAGCGTTCATAAGCCCGACACAATTTTATTCAACTTTGAATACAACAAAACTTTCAGCAGCCATAACTTATAAACTAATAATCCTAGGGTAATTTTACTGTAAACTTTTTTTGTTAATCATTAAATTTCCTACAAATTATTCCTGAAAATTTTTTTTGTAAAACCAGTAGTTTAGTCTCGGCGGCCGTTAGAAATTTATTTTCTCAATCTCGCCCTTTTCTACGCGACCCATCGTTGGAAAAATAAAATAAAGTTTTCACCCACTTCTGGGATGAAAAAAAATATACATTATTTATATGCTTTATTATATATTATAATATATACTATACTATATATTACGGCGTAGATAAAACAGATAAATTTTTCACGGTTCCCAGTACCAGGAGATATGTTTATGATTTTTATGGTCAAGGTAACTATCATAACTATATTTATCACACTACAATAACAATATATTTATATTTATATATATAACGTACTGGAAAACATTTAATGATATGTATAATCGTCCTCGTTTATTAAAGAGGGCTGTGACTTTCATTTAATTCTAAAGTGCAAAGCGTGCTATCCAAATTTATATTTAATTTATTTATAAATTTTTAATTATTCATATAAATCAATAAATATATATATGTATATAAGTACAAAGTACTTATATAAATATATCGGACTCGTGTTTATTCTAAAAATTAATACCTACGCAAATAAAATCCCGCTGCAAGTGTTCGTTTCCTGTTGATATAAATTATTGGGAGTACAAATGTTACAACTCACGCGTAATTATGTCATTGCTACATATCCAGTACTCTATATATTTAGTTATTTATTTAAACTTATAGTTAATTTATAAATAATTGCGTAATTTTACTTTTTATTTATTGAGGAGACCGCTAACTTTTTAATGCCACCGCGCGTGCGCTTACAAGACTCAAAGGGGCAAAATGGGCCGAGTATTTTCTACTAATTATTTTTCTTTAATGTAAATTACTGAAAAAAAGTCAGGGGAAAATGGACAGTTATAAAATTTTTTTGATTTTTAATTTTATTTTTGGTGGCCCATTTTACCCCGAACTTTTTTCGCGTCCGTGTATTTTATTTAAATTTTTTACTGGACTGATTTTATATTTTTTTAAATTTTTGACAGCCAATTTTACCCCTTATTTTTATTTTTAGCGCAGCCTCCAAAAATATCGAAACCCAAAATAAAAATTTTTTTTTGAAAAATTGATATGTAGGAATTTGACAATTTTATTAAAAGAAAAAATATTTTTTTAAATTTTTGACAGCCCATTTTACCCCTTATTTTTGTCTTTAGAGCAGCCTCCAAAAATATCGAAACTCAAAATAAAAATTTTTTTTTGAAAAATTGATATGAAGGAATTTAACAATTTTATTAAAAGAAAAATATTTTTTTTTTAATTTTTGACAGCCCATTTTACCCCTTATTTTTGTCTTTAGAGCAGCCTCCAAAAATATCGAAACTCAAAATAAAATTTTTTTTTGAAAAATTGATATGTAGGAATTTGACAATTTTATTAAAAGAAAAAATATTTTTTAAAAATAGTTGGCAACCATTTGATATGTATAAGACTTTGTATTTTTTTTTTTTTCTAATTTTTCTTAAAATTTTAATAATTAGTTGCAGATTGTCCGAGTAAATTTAATTGTAATCATTATATATTTAAAATGGTATAATTTTTCACGTTAGTTTCTCATTGTCTAGTATAATTGCTTTCTTTACATAGAGGTGAAAGTATCGTGAGAAATGAAAAATTCATGAATGTGTAATAATGATAAATAAACACAAGTTAAGTGGAATATTTGTTTTTGTTAAGAAATAATTCAATAACATACTAAAGTATTTGTTGAAATAGTAATTGCAACTGTAATTGTTGTTGCAGAGCTATTGTTATTACTAAATATATTTATTTAGTGATGTTACTGAAACAATTTTGAGGTTATAACGTTAACAAAATGGAGTACCGGGACTATGTAGAGATGGTGAAACGCAATAACATTTGAAGATGATGATATTTTACCAGTTTTACTAACGCAACCCATTTTCTCGAGAGGTAAATTCTGGAGCACGTACTCACGTCTTTCATTTAACATCATGCAGACTGTACGTTTTTTCGACATTGTGTCGTCGTCTTGACCTTTTAAATTTTTTAACCAGTAGGGAAACCATTGGAGGTCACATGTACAAATTAAAGGATTATCTGTAATTTTTTTAAAAATTTTTATTAAAAATTCGCGGTTTCGCGCACGGAAAAAAAAAATTCTTGACTGAAGGTAAATATTCTTGATTCAAGAAAATTTTTTTGGAGACTTAAATTTTCTCAGATAAAGTAGAAATCTCCGACCAAGACGAATTTTTTTTAACCAAGACAAATTTTCTTGGCTCAAGAAAATCGTGACTTGGTTCCCAAAAACGTTTGTCTCCAAAAATATTTTCTTGACTCAAGATAACTTTTTTTTCTGTGCGGTTTTACAAAAATTAATTTACCTGTTATGTCGATCATAACTAGAGTATCGATCATTCCTTCGGTTATTTCTTCGGGAATGTGAGTGAGTTTGTTATTTCCCAAATTTAGTGACTGGAGCGAATTCAAATTGTCGAATATCGTGGGCGGTAAAATTTTAATTCTATAAAAATAATTATTTTAGTTGGAAAAAAGTAATAATTGGATTGGAAGGAGAGCAGGAAAATGTCTTTTGAGATAATCACAAATTTTTCTGAAGATTGAGAAAGGATATGGAATCGCCGTATCCTGCAAACGCGTCCTCCGGAAGATATGTTATGTTATTAGATCTAAGATCCAGGTGCCGGAGACGGTGAAGACGTCGAAGTGCATCGCTCGGTATTACGTGCAGATTATTTTCTCCCAGTCTCAGATATTGAAGATTTTCTGTGATAAAAAATTTTTTTATTTTAACTCTTAAAAATAAATGAGATAAGTAGACGCCATAGGTGATTACCAAAAAGGAAATTTAATTTCTTAAAACTTTAGTACTCATTAAAATTTTTCTCAAACCAATTTTTTAAAAGTTACAGTCGATTAAAGGTTTTAATTATTTTTTCAAAAATCTAAACTTTATTTTACACTTAAAATAACCATATCTTCTAAAATATTGATTTTACAAAAATTTTTAATGATACCGAAATTATAGAAAATTAAATTTCTTAAAACTTTAGTTCTTACAAAAAATTTTTTAAAATCAATTCCTTAAAAGTTACAGCCGCTTAAACGTTTCGATTATTTTTCCAAAAATATAAAATTCATAATTTACACTTATTATAACCATATCTTCTAAAATATTGATTTTACAAAAATTTTCAATGAAATTGAAATTGTAGAAAATTAAATTTCTTAAAACTTTAGTTCTTACAAAAATTTTTCGAAAATCAATTCCTTAAAAGTTACAGCCGCTTAAACGTTTTGATTATTTTTCCAAAAATATAAAATTCATAATTTACACTTATTATAACCATATCTTCTAAAATATTGATTTTACAAAAATTTTCAATGAAATTGAAATTGTAGAAAATTAAATTTCTTAAAACTTTAGTTCTTACAAAAATTTTTCGAAAATCAATTCCTTAAAAGTTACAGCCGCTTAAACGTTTTGATTATTTTTCCAAAAATATAAAATTCGTAATTTACACTTATTATGGCCATATCTTCAAAAATATTTGTTTTACAAAAATTTTCAATGACACCGTAATTGTAAGAAATTAAATTTCCTTTTCAAACATCACCTACAATATCTATATATCTCAACTTATGGAAAAATATGATAATCGATTAAAATGGAGTATTTAAAATTTATTTACCCTCTAATCCGATAAAAGCATCGGGATCAACATGAGTAATTCTATTGCCTTCGAGTTCCAAAGAGTTTAATTGCGTCAAGTGTGAAAATACTCTAGCCGGTACTTGGCGAATTTGATTATGCGCCAATACCAGCGAGTCCAAACTTTTTAATCCTGCGTTAAAAAACAATTTTAATCAAGCGTTAAAATAAAGGCCCGTTACATCGTTACAGTTTACACTCAAGAAACCGCTTAAATTGATAATTATTCGGGTTAAGTAACAATAAAACTATTTTTCAGCCGCAATAATTTTAAGTATCCCATAAAAATTCATAGCTCTATTGTGGCCGTAAAAGCGAATGAAAGATAAAAACAAAAAATGTGAGATAACACAGAGCAGGGATGTTTTATAGAGCTTTTTGTAGGAGTAGTTTATCCTGCACTCGCTTAAAAAAATCCCTAGTTGTTTCATTTAATCGCATTCTCTATCCTCTCATTTACATTCTGTCTATTCGAGTTCTGTTCATATTTTTTTTTACTTTAATCTACTTATAATGGTTATAAATATGAATATGCAATACCTGAGTGCATCTTATGAATTTGATGAAAGCTAATTTAAAAGCACTACGTCTATGTGAGATCAGTGACCGAGATAGTAAAAGTTCATTGAAAAATTCACGTTCGCATGAGAGTAAAATGGCTAAAGCTTTAACTATACTTTAAGTATCTTTTATATATATGAGGATGGAAAAATGAACTATAAACTAGAAAATAATGTCCGCATAAAAAGTTATACATACAAGAATGAATGTGATGTTGGGTCATGTTACCCGAGATTTAAAACCCGTGAAATGGTTTCTCGCGACCACGCGACATGTAATCTACACTAATAAATTACGTCTTTTTTTACCACGAATTGTCAAATGTTATCTGACATCGAGTGATTTACCTAAAAACGACCCATACTTTTTTCTATTGGTAATTTTACCTCAACTGCTTATTTTGCAGCATCAGTTTTAATTTTTGTATCCAGAAAATCGGGAGTTTATTTTTCTTATCAGTGATAAGGGCATTAAATTCTGATATGGATACAAGGATATTTTTTTTCCTACACGGAAAGAAAATTATGGGAAGTTTTGTTATGCATTATGGGAATGGTTCCCATAATGGTATGGGAATAGTACCTATACTACTATAGGAATGGTTCCCATATATTATGGGAACCATCCCCATAATAGTATGAGAATAGTTCCCATACCATTACGGGAATGGTTCCCATAATGGCATGGGAATAGTTCCCATAATGGTATGGAAATAGTACCTATACTACTATAGGGATGGTTCCCATATATTATGGGAACCATCCCCATAATAGTATGAGAATAGTTCCCATACCATTACGGGAATGGTTCCCATAATGGCATGGGAATAGTTCCCATAATGGCATGGGAATAGTTCCCATAATGGTATGGGAATAGTACCTATACTACAATAGGGATGGTTCCCATATATATTATGGGAACCATCCCCATAATAGTATGAGAATAGTTCCCATACCATTACGGGAATGGTTCCCATAATGGCATGGGAATAGTTCCCATAATGGTATGGGAATAGTACCTATACTACTATAG
This sequence comes from Microplitis mediator, assembly GCF_029852145.1. Classification (NCBI taxonomy): domain Eukaryota; kingdom Metazoa; phylum Arthropoda; class Insecta; order Hymenoptera; family Braconidae; genus Microplitis; species Microplitis mediator. Next base: position 668,822 of record NC_079971.1, on the reverse strand, counting down.
GGATGGTTCCCATATATTATGGGAACCATCCCCATAATAGTATGAGAATAGTTCCCATACCATTACGGGAATGGTTCCCATAATGGCATGGGAATAGTTCCCATAATGGTATGGGAATAGTACCTATACTACTATAGGGATGGTTCCCATATATTATGGGAACCATCCCCATAATAGTATGAGAATAGTTCCCATACCATTACGGGAATGGTTCCCATAATGGCATGGGAATAGTTCCCATAATGGTATGGGAATAGTACCTATACTACTATAGGGATGGTTCCCATATATTATGGGAACCATCCCCATAATAGTATGAGAATAGTTCCCATACCATTATGGAAATGGTTCCCATAATGATATAGGAACTATTCCTATAATATTATGGGAACTATTCCCATAATGTTATGGGAACCCTCCCTATAATATCATAAAATTTTTTTTTTGCACAATAGTGTAGAAATTTCCCAAAATTTGAATTTTCTTGAATGTTTTGTGCTAACAAAAAATTCTTGTTAAAAATTTTAATGTTTTTTTGCCAAATACGATTTTTTTTTTCAATGTTTGAATTTTTGTTTTTATGTTTAATAATATTCCTGTGTATTGTAGAAGTAATTACCACACTTCTTTAAATTAATTTTTTCATGATAAAATGGGAACCATTCCCATAATATTATAGGAATGGTTCCTATAATAGTATGGAAACTATTCCCATAATATTATGGGAATGATTCCCATAATGGTATACGAACCATTCCAATTGCATTATGGGAATCATTCCTATAATATTATGGGAATGGTTCCTATAATATTATAGAAAGTATTCCTATAAATTATAGGAACCATTCCTATAATTATAGGAACTATTCCTATAATTATGGGAAACATTCCTATAATTATAGGAACCGCTCCCATAATTTATGGTCGTAATTCCTATGATGGTATAGGAAAAAATTTCACAAAATTATGGGAACCGCTGCCATGATTTTCTTTCCGTGTACAGAATTTCACTTTCTGAACAGAAATATTGGAATTTTTATTGACGTCAGTATATTCCTTTGCTCCGATTTATTAAAAAAAAAAAAATGTTTGAAGTAAAGTTATAATTTTTTAGTTTCACAACTTGGGTCGATAAAATATTAACGCGGAATATTTAATTTCAGCTAACCGGAAAATAATAAATATTTGCATAAAAAAAAAAAAAAAAAACTGAAGCTGAAATAAAATATTTACCTAAAAGTATAACTTGCATGTACAATGTTTATTTTGAAATTAAACTTTTCCCGCTTTCTCATTTAAAAAAAAAAAATTAACTGTAAATATTCCAGGAATTAAAAAAAATAAATTTCCTATCCTCGGGTTCCGTCCTCTATAATTTAATAAATTTTTCATTCCTTTCCACAAGAGACTGTCCCTTTTTCTTGTCAATATAAACCCATGAAAGGGAAGCAAATAAACATAAATAAAGTCTAAAAATATATGACAAGTTGTTTATTAAAAAATATAATACCTTCAAAGTCTCCTTCTTTGATAGTTGAAATTCTGTTTTCCTGCATCTCCAGTTTTTTCAAAACATCCAGGGATGATAGTGCAGAGGTCGGTATGTTTGTCAGAAGATTTCCTCCGAGATTCAGTCGTTTTAATTTCCGACTTCGTAAATTGTAAATAAATAAAATAAAATATTTGGTTTAAATGAAATAGTACCGGTAGCAGTAACAATAATAATAATAATAATGATAGAGGTAGACACGAGCAATGTAATGAAAGCTTTAAATTGCGTTACTCATATACGGTGTAATAAATAATAAAATACACGAGTGCCGAGAATATTTAGTCCTTTGAAATGAAACTTTTTGACGACATACCAAAGCGGTAATGCAATTTTAATCATTTTTGCGACATATTTAAATATTTAAATTTTTAATATAAATATATTAGTTTAATCTTACTCGTCAAGGCCTTTGAATGCATCTGGATCAATTACGCTTATTTTATTTTCATATAAACTCAGTATTTCCAGAGTGTCCAGTCCAGCAAATGATTTACTACGCAACTCACGAATTTTGTTTCTATTTAAATTCAGAATAATGAGGGCGTGAAGGTTTGTCAGCGCTGATGATGGAACAGCTGCCAGGGAATTTTGTGATAAATCTAGTTGAGTAAGTCCTTTTCCTATAATAATAATTATTATTATTATTATATAAATGGGCTCTACATAAATGAAAATTGTAAATTAAATTGAGTTAATGAGGTCTAGGTACGTTTTGACAATTGTGACAATAATAACTATACTATTTTATTTGGTTACTTATAACTTGTCAAATATATGAGGTAGATTCATGTTGTTTATGGTCATTAGAAAGGGAATTTAATTTCCTACAATTTCGGTAATGACAAAAATTACTGTGCGATCGATCGTTAAAAAGTTACAGCTAATTAAAGCTTTTGATTATTTTTCCAAAAATACCAAATCTACAATTTATACTTAAAACGGCTATATCTTTTTAAACATTGATCCTACAACAATTTTTATTGATACAAAAATTGTAGGAAATTTAATTCCCTACAATTTTAGTCTCAGTAAAAATTCTCCTAAGACGACTAGTTCAAAAGTTACAGCCGTTTGAACAATTTGATTATTTTTAAAAAAGTATATAATATATATAATCAGAGTTTATACTTAAAACGGCTATATCTTTTCAAACATTGATCCTACAACAATTTTTATTGATACAAAAATTGTAGGAAATTTAATTCCCTACAATTTTAGTTTCAGTAAAAATTCTCCTGAAACTACTAGTTCAAAAGTTACAGCCGTTTGAACAATTTGATAATTTTTAAAAAAGTATATAATATATATAATCAGAGTTTATACTTAAAACGACTATATCTTTAAAAATATCGATCCTAGAAAATATTTAACGGAGACCAAAGCTGTAGGAAATTGAATTTCCTCTATGAAGACCTCCCACAACGTCAATTTATCTTAACTTACTGAGAAACTCTAAATAAAAGTAATTTCATCTCAACTATTTTTTAAAAAATTCCAAAACAAAATTAAGTAACTTACCAATTGAACTAAGCGAGGATTCTTCAACCGTAGCCAAACTGCTGTTGTGAATCGCCAGATGCTGTACCACCAGTCCCAGAAAAATGAACCCTTGTAGCTTAGGCAAATTGTTGTGTCTCAATTTAAGATAAAAAATAACCGCGTTCTGTGTTTTTAACGCCGTCAGCGCGGAAGTTATATGCAGATGGTCCGTGCTCTCGCAAATGACATCCAGTCCATTTTTTTTAACCGAACACGAGCACGGTCTAATGTCAGCCTGATTCGGACACCTCGCGATTGTCTGCCCCAGCCCTCCGCCCACGCAAATAATTACAACAATCCACGTCATCCATGTCATAATTTTCTTCATCTTCACTTCGTATTAAATTTTTTCGAAACTTCCTCACTTTCTTCTCAAACGAATTATTGTTCTTCTATTTATTTCAATTCTCTTATATTTATTTTTTTTTCTTATCTACAACTACTGGTTCCCATCTTCATTATTTATCCCACGGCATATCTATTATTAAAACATAATTAAACACAATATTAATAGTAATACACAGGTAATTACAATTGATTTAATTAATAATAATTAATTAATTAATTAATCATTGTACGTAATAAACTTCATCGCATGTTAATTATTATTTCCATTCACTCTACACATCCGTAAGAAAAAGAAATATATAAATGTATATGAACATGCATATATATATATTTCAAAAGATATTACAAAATCACTTTATCACTAAGTATTAAAAAGTAGTGTAATAATAATGATTAAACTTTCATGTTTCAGGGACGTATTTTAAAATGCGAATTTTTTTTTTATATATTTAATATATTTAAAAATATAGATCACTTGTTTATTACTAATGCTAATATTATGATTACTGTTATTATTATTATGAAACGACGATAAGCAACAAATAGATAACAAGGTCAATCAGATTAACGGAGATAAACATAAAGCGAATGTATATTATTATTATAAATATATATTGGACATATGATATGACACTGGTGTTGTTACTGGTACGTATTGCCAGAGGTATCTCTGATGTTATGTACCGAGACCTGGGTTACTCGCATCGTCATTTGCTTCCAGCCTCTGCTCTGCGACCGGGTAATGGGTTGCTTCCGGTTTTATACAATTATCAGATGTGCGTTCTATGATACTGTCATATATTTTTATTTATTTTTTATTTTGTATGAAAGGCAGAAGGGTTTTTTTGGAAAAGTGAGGGATGAACTTTTTAGATTTTGATTTTTAACTTCCCGCTAAGAAAATTGTAAATTTTAAAAAATTTGAGGAGTTATTGGTTTCGGTCCGACTTACGAAAATCGAATTTCCATCAGATGTCGACGTTTTGAGGTCCTAGGAAGCTATTCTGACTAATTTCAAGATGATGTCCGAGTGTATGTATGTACGTACGTATGTAAATACCTGTATCTTTTGAACGGATGAACCGATTTTGAACTTTAAGGTGTCATTCGACGCGGCTTGTCAATATCTTGAAGCTATGAGAAATTGAGCTTGATCGGTAGGGCTCGTTCAGAGATATTCCAAAAAATTCAATTTTTTCAAAAATGTTTTTTTTGGATAACTTTTAATGTGCTCGATGGATTAATTCCAAAATGGACTGGGCTCTAGAGCTTTATAAGCCGCGTCGAATGACACCTCAACCATCAAAATCGGTTCATTCATTCAAGAGAAACCTTTGTCGAAAGAATTGAAAAAAAAATTTTTTGTTTTTTTGGAATTTCTCAAAAACGACTCGATAAATCGAATTCAAAATTTGATCAGCTTTAGAACTTGATAAAATGCGTCGATTGCCACCTCAACCGTCTCAATCGGTTTATTCGTTTGAGAAAAAATGTAGAAAAACGTTTTTTTTCGAAAACAACGGGAAGTTCTTGAGCTCGAAAACAGCGGGAAGTTTTGGGGCTGGCCCGCAGGGTCAACTGACAGGCCGATTTTTTTATTGAGGATGTGCGGAGGCAAGGATTGAAAATGTCTTGGGAATTCATATCCACTCGTTTTAACTTTTTTCCGGCTACAAAAAGAGTTTAATGGGCTTTAGGTCTCTGTAGGCTAGAAGATTAATTGAGGTGATAGTTTACTGGGTATTAAAAATGGATAGAATTTTTTTGGGTTTTATGATAACGAAGAAAGAGTAAAATAAAAAGGGAAAAAATGGGCATGAAAAAAATTTAAACGCACGATTCTATTGACATTAGAAATTCAAATAAATTTTTTAATGAAAATTAAATTTACAAAAAAAAATAGGGTAATTTTACCTCGCGTCCAATTTGCTAGTTTTTGAATATTCTTTTGTAAAAAATATTCAGTGGCATTTGCCACTGGGTATATTAAATATACAAAATAACTTTGTTTGCATTTTCAACAAAATGTAAAAGAAAATGTGATTTTTTTCAATAGCCCACTATTTAGTTTACCCGGTGAACCGAATTGTAATAAAATATATGATTACTTTTGTCAAACAAAACTCTACCTCTATACCGCAAAAAAAAATTTAATATTTAATTAAAATATCAAAGGACGAAAACTAAATTTTCAATTTTTTCCATTTTTCGTTTCACTGCCCATTTTTTCGAATATTAAAAATTTATCTATTTCTATTTTTAATTATCTCCGAATTTCAAATAATAAAAATAATATTTCCACATCTTTCAATAACTTTTTGTTCACTCAACCGAATTTTTTCAATAATTACTAAAAAAAATATTCATATTCCGAATTAAACTTTTCCTCTAGTAATTTAAAAAAAATTTTATTAATTATCGATTTTCCCGTTATCTTGTAAATGATTTTTCTCCCGTGAATTAAATTTCTGTTTAAATTATTTTTCTTTTTTGAATAACATAAATTTCCATCTCAAAAGTTCTAAATGTCCAACATGAAACAATGAATGTCTAGTATAGTTGGAGACACGGGAAAATAATAGAAAGATAAGAGGAAATAATGGCGATAAAAGTTTGGACATTTATTGAAAAACCCGGAATGGGAGAAAACTTTAAGGGCAAGAGATTGAATCAAAAAAAAATATTTCCCTGTATGATTTTAATTATAAACAAAACCCTGTGACGTTGGTATATTTTCATTTCGCGTGGGTGTAATTTATTCGTTTATTTATTTTTGAAAATATTGACTGAAAAAAAAAATTTTATTGATAAAACTGACACTTGGTAGGCCGCACACGTATGAATGAAAATTATTTATATAAAATAAAAATAGCTGAGCTGAAGAAATTCAAGTAGACCCGAGAATTGGATCCAAAGGTTTCCAGTCTTAGAAGGCATGAGGTGAATTTTTTTTCTTTCGCGAAATTCTTTCAGCACATACAGCAGTGCACTTATTTTTCAATTTCTCGTTTACTTATTGAGCTTGCGTTTAAACCACTGGGGAGTATGTGCCATTTGTTCAAATTGCCAACTACAAAAGAACAAAAAACCATGTCGAGAAACTAAAATTGCTTTTATCTCAGGCGATCGAGTTATTTAAATCGAATAAGCGAAATACTAATGGAAGTACATTTTTCAGCTTTAATCTCACTAGGTTACTAAACTTACTTGTTACTTATTTCAATTGCGCTAATTGCTAATCGTGTTTTGCTCGACCTACTTTTTTTTTTGTTAAAAAAATTACACTGTAAAAAGAGCGGTGTTGAAAATGGACTCGTTTTAACTCAGCCCGGTGTTAAAATTAAATTACACCGGTGTAGGAGAAGTAATTCACCGGTGTTAAAAATACCGGTGTAAAAGCGAGGTAACCGGTGTAAATGCGGAGTAAAATCGGTGTAAAAGCGGGGTAACCGGTGTAAAAGCGGAGTAAAACCGGTGTAAAAGCGGGGTAACTGGTGTAAAAACGGAATAATATCGGTGTAAAAGCGGGGTAACCGGTGTAAAACGGAGTAAAAGCGGGGTAACTGGTGTAAAAACGGAATAATATCGGTGTAAAAGCGGGGTAACTGGTGTAAAACGGAGTAAAACCGATGTAAAAGCGGGGTAACTGGTGTAAAAACGGAGTAAAACCGGTGTAAAAAGCGGGGTAACTGGTGTAAAAACGGAATAATATCGGTGTAAAAGCGGGGTAACTGGTGTAAAAACGGAATAATATCGGTGTAAAAGCGGGGTAACTGGTGTAAAACGGAGTAAAACCGGTGTAAAAGCGGGGTAACTGGTGTAAAAACGGAGTAAAACCGGTGTAAAAAGCGGGGTAACTGGTGTAAAAACGGAATAATATCGGTGTAAAAGCGGGGTAACCGGTGTAAAAGCGGGCAAATTGCGTCCGCTTGGAGTATTAACTTTAATAATTATAAAACACGAAAAATGTCAATTCTTCATGAAAATTAATAAAAAATATCATTTATTAACAAGTATAGTGATCGAGTAAGTAAAAATATTCACAAAGCAAAATATTTTAACACCGGTGAAAAATATCTACACCGGCGGCGGCGTTCTTTTAACACCGGTACAGAATATTTACACCGGTGGCAGCGTTATTTTAACACCGCTTTCGGGGGTAAATTTAACACCGATAATTTTAACACCTTCACCACTTGGACGTACCTCGGTGATTTTTTACAGTGTATTTATAAATTTATTAGGTCGATAGATTAAAAAAAAAAATTTATTGAATAAGGCAATTTTGAAAAAAATCAAAATATTGAACAGGAAAAAAAAATTTAATTCGTTTAAAAAATTTTTTTTCTAATTCATTACAAAATCAATTAAAAACTTGAAAGCTTTTATTTCAAAACCAACTGCAAGTGCACTTTGAAGTTAAAAAAAAAATCACTTTAACTTACACTTGAAATTTTTTTATCAAACAAAAAGTAAATCGCAATTTATACAATTCAATCCTGATTTATTGCCTGAAAAATCTGTTAAATTTTCCAGTTCCGATGTATGTCAGCATTTCCATTAAAAAAAAAATAAGATAAATAAATAAATTCAACTCGATAGAATTTTTTATCGAACAATTCAAAAGAAATTTTCTCTCAGGAAATATTTCATCGTCATGAATAAATTTTCCATTTTTCCAGCGTTAATAAGAATATACGGTATAGTAAGTACTCATAAGTTTACTAGTGCTCTAAGTACCCGAAGGTTTTCCTCAAAAAAATTACAATAATAATCCCCGGAGGAGGAAATTAACTAGAGTGTAAATAGTACTTAAATAAAAGTATACTTAGCAACGAAGAGTACACAGATAAAAAGTTATGTGCCAACAATTCAAGTACTGAATGCTATCCCGAGTACTCGGATCTTTGCGAAATAATAATCGCAATATTTCAGAATTAAAAATTTTCCTGATTTATAGCGGAGCCAGTAAGTGAAATATTTAAGCCGTAAAATATCTATTGTTTATTATTTTTTTTTTATCTGTACATTTATTCGTTACATCCATTATCGGCTTTAGCAATCGATATGTCTCACTTTAGCCTCGAGAACAGAAGATAAGCCTATCCATGAATGCACTTCCTCCGGCACAATTACCTCCACTCAAGAGCTGGATCTTTAAATATTCAATCTCCCTCTACTCCATTATATTGACAAGACGACACAGAAAACACATTGTTTGAAATAAAATTGTGGAATAATGTACATCCGATTTACTTCAATTGTACTGAGACCATTTTAACTCCCTGTTCACAGATACTCATAATAAATCCTCTGAGAAAAAAAAAAAAAAAAAAAAATTCTCGCCAAGAAATTTTTAACGCGACTTTTATCGATATATCGTTAAATATATAAGATAAGTATACATAATATATGGTCATTGGAAAGCTAATTTAATTATCTACAAGTTTTGTCTAAAAAAAAATGTCGTAAAATCAATAGTTTTAAAATTATGCCTCTTTAAACAATTAAATAATTAAACAACTTTACCATAAAGAGCAAATGTTTTTTCCTTCAACTAGATATTAAAATATCTCTTTAACTATCGATCCTACGAGATATTATACAAGAGCATTATTATAGAGGACAAAATTTCCTTTCCAGCGATCACCCTAAACGTCTAATTATCTCGAACAATAATCAAGATTCAGAAAAAAAAAAAGTGCACTCAATAAATCATAATTTCGTCATACCCAGCAACCATTGACACGCAATTAATTATAAAGTAAAAAAATAAACGCGAAGGTCATAGCATTCTACTCACGTCTGTGTACGCCCAGAGAGTACTAAATAAAAGCCAGCGAGTTTGTCAGACATGTACATGTACATATAAGTCTATGCAACGTTGACTAAAACATAAACTATTTACATTTGGGAAACTATTCATACAGCTAACGTCATCTCCAGCCGCACATACTCCTCGATCGATAGCTCAATTTATTTTAAGGGTATAACACGAAGCTTACAGGCGAAACCAGTTCAATCCAGGCACTCTCCATCGGAAAATCACCTTCCAACCTCTGCTATAACTCGACTCTAATGCTATCAATACAACATTTATTATCATCTTCCATCCGTGCACACTTTAGCCCATTCCTCCTGTTACAGTGCAGACTGTACTCGGGTGTACATTATTTAATTGTCCCTTACTTATATATATGATATATGCACAGCCGACATATTCCTGACTATCAATAAATTGCGACAGCACAACCCACACGTTCTGTATTATCCGAGTTATTAACCAACTTTCGATAACGACCATACCCGTAAGATTGCTTTTAGTTTTCCTTTTATCTTTTGTATCAGTAACATATTATGGGTGTTAATAACTATCATAAAGTTAATTTAGTTACACAATATTTAATTGGTAGTAGGAATATGTAATACATTGTATGTATATGAATAATATGTGAGCAATTTAATCTATGATATTAATAAATGATACTTTTTTATTTAGATAAATGTATTTGCATTTAAATTATATACTGAGCTAATAAGGGGAGTACTAATTTAATAATTGATTACAAGGCAGACAAAACGGACCGTTATTAATCCGACCTTCCAGTTGCTGTAGAAGAAATTTTTTTCCAGGGGAGAAATGGAAAATTTCGCGGAATATGTATTTTTATGGTAAGAGGCTTGTAAAATTTTTTTATGGGAGATAACTCCGCACAACAAGAAGGTTTTTTGTTCCTTACGATGTCCTTTTGTAGAAAAAAACACGAAATCTCTAGAAAAAAAATTATTTTTTTCGCAATCGACGTCGGGCAGATGCAGGCAGATGACGCTGTCTATGTTTTTTAGGGAGAGAGACCCGAAAATTTTTTCTGATGGGAATAACTCCGTACAATATAAACATTTTTTGTTCATTATGATGTCCTCTAGTAGGAGAAACGGAAAAAAGTCTTAAAAAAAATTTATTTTTCGAATCCAGACCCATATGAGGATGAATGAAGACAAATGAGGATGACTATCTATGAAGAGTAGCCCGTAACTTTTTCCCTGTTGGGAATAATTCCATACAATACAAACATTTTTTGTTCATTACAATGCCCTCTAGTAGAAAAACCCCAAAAGAGCCCTGAGAAAAATTTATTTTTCGAATTCAGACCCATATGAGGATGAATGAAGATATATGAAGATAACTGTCTATGAAGAGTAGCCCGTAACTTTTTCTCTGTTGGGAATAACTCCATACAATACCAACGTTTTTTGTTCATTATGATGCCCTCTAGTAGGAAAAACCGACAAATGTCTTTAGAAAAATTTATTTTTTGAATCCAAACTCATGTGCGGATGGGTGAAGATTGGCGAAGATGACTGTCTATGAAGAGTAGCCTATAACTTTTTCCCTGTTGGAAATAATTCCATACAATACAAACGTTTTTTGTTCATTATGATGCCTTCTAGTAGAAGAAACAGAAAAAAGTCCTAAGAAAAATTTATTTTTCGAATTCAGACCCATATGAGGATGAATGAAGATGAATGAAGATAAATGAAGATGACTGTCTATGAAAAGTAATCCATAACTTTTTCCCTGTTGGAGATAACTCCATACAATACTAACGTTTTTTGTTTATTACGATGCCCTTTAGTGGAAAAAAACGCAAAACCTCTAAAAAGAATTATATTTTTTTGGTAATAGACGTCGGGCAGATACAGGCAGATGGAGGCAGATGCGGGCAGATGACACTGTCTATATATTTTAATGGAAAGTGGCCTGTAAATTTTCTCCCATGGGAGACAACTGCACACACTATTTTTTTTTAAATTCTAGAACTAATTAATATTTGTGTCGAAAATAAAAATAAAAATTTAATTACTCTTTACTTTAGAATGTAAATAACAAGAGAAAATTAAAAACGTAACATTTGAAAATTTTTAATTGACTTGTAAATGGGCGAGGATATTTCTAGCAAGCGATAAAATAGGATTAATTATCTATAATATTAAATTTAAATTTAGCACATATTGATTACAATTTAGCTCAGCATTTATTGCCTCGTAAAATGCTTTATTGTTTGAGCTGCCAAAGGTACTTGTAAGTAAATATTTTTATTGACTCATTAAATGTTAATAAATTTTTTTTATTGTCATTAGTTTTTAATTTTAACGTCAATTCAATTTAATTTATTTATTTCTCGTATTTTCTCTAACGTTTTTTTACGCGGACATGCCATGATTTTTGTGGATGACCGACAAGAAAGTTAATATCCCAGTTATAAAACTGTTTTATGGAATTAATTTACAGGGCCCGATGAGACGCTATCGTATTTCGAGGTGCGCTAGTAAATTCAAAGTAAAGGAAAAAGCTTTTTGAACCGTGACTACGCTGTAAAGAAGCTTTCAGGACTGCAATTACAATTCTACTTTACGTTTTGCCCTAAGGAGATACACGGTAACGAAACAGGAAATGAAATAATAATTCTAGGGATCCTCAATCTGCGTTCAAGTTTTTTTTTTTTAACTTTATGCTGTATGTATGGAAATTTTTAATGTCCGAGTTCATAAAATATTTACTTTGATACCGCGTATTGTGCACTCGCTGGTTTTCAAAAATTCATCTGACGTCAACTTCATGAGAATATAAAACGCGACAAAAATATATCAAAAATAAATAGATTTTTTATTTTATCAGATTTATCAAAACCATGGCTTTGAATATCAGCACAAAATCCAAAAGCTGATAAAAAATTAATTTTTGAAATTCTATTTTTGAATTTATTCAAAAACTACTTGACAGATTGATCTCAAAATTTTTGAAGGCCTCAAAATTTGGGAAGTTTTTGAAATTTTCTCAAGAAATATTCAAAGTGATTAATGAATTTCAAAAAAATCAAGAGTTTGTACATTTGTACACATGCGCACTTACTCAGAACCCGGGTCAAAAATGAAACTTGATTCAGGCTCGCTTTACCTTATTTTCTTTTGGAGTTATCGATTTGCTGACGATTTTTCGATAAGATCTCGACTTTTTCGACTTAAATTAAATTTTTTTCAACTTTTTGAACTTTTTTCATCTTAGTTTCAACTTATTTGAATTTTTTGATCTTAGTTTGAACTCATTCGTCCTTTCTTTGAGCACGATAGTCATTCACGTCACTTTTGACTTGCTGAACCAAGTTGAAAAAAAGTTATTTATTTGCCTTACTTTCGCCTTAATTTATAAAAATTATATCACCGTAGTTTGGACTTTTTCGCCTTATCATTTAAGTCGAATAAGTCTAAATCAAATCAATTTCGACTTGATTTAGACTTTTTCGCCTTGTATTTTAAGTCGAATAAGTCTAAACCAAGTCAATTTCGACTTGATCTTGACTTTTTCGTCTTAAAATTTAAGATGAGTCTAAACCAACCCTGGTTAAAAAAGAGAATTAAAAAGGATTGAGCCATGTACCGGGACCATATTTAAGATAGGATTGGTAGTATTAAAAAGGATTAAAAATATTGAAAAATTAATTCTTTCTAATGCTTTTTGATTCTCTTTTTTAATCAGGGAAGTCAATTTCGACTTGATTTCAACTTTTTCGTCTTGAATCGTGACTAAGTAAGCCAGTTAAGTCTAAACCAAGGCGAAAACTCAATGTATTTTATATCTCCGTAAAAAAAAGTCGAGGTAGTCTTATAAAAAACAGGTCCAAATTTCGACTTGGTAAACCAAGTCTAAATCAAGTTTTATTTCTGACCCGGGAATCATTAAAAAAAATTTCATATTTTTGAATTTATTCAAAAACTACTTGACAGATTGGTCTCAAAATTTTTGAAGGCCTCAAATTTGAGAAGTTTTTGAAATTTTCTGGAGAAATATTCAAAGTGATTAATGAATTTCAAAAAAATCAAGAGTTTGTACATTTGTACACATGCGCACTTGCTCAAAATCATTAAAAAAAAATTCATATTTTTGAATTTATTCAAAAACTTGACAGATTGGTCTCAAAATTTTTGAAGGCCTCAAATTTGGGAAGTTTTTGAAATTTTCTCAATAAATATTCAAAGTGATTAATGAATTTCAAAAAAATCAAGAGTTTGTACATTTGTACACATGCGCACTTGCTCAAAATCTTTAAAAAAAAATTCATATTTTTGGATTTATTCAAAAACTTGACAGATTGGTCTCAAAATTTTTGAAGGCCTCAAATTTGGGAAATTTTTGAAATTTTCTGGAGAAATATTCAAAGTGATTAATGAATTTCAAAAAAATCAAGAGTTTGTACATTTGTACACATGCGCACTTGCTCAGAATCGTTAAAAAAAATTTCATAGATAAAATACGTAATTTAAAATCCAAAATATGTTTTCATAAATTAAACGCGAGCCAATAAAGTTATCAAATGGCTCATCTGAGGATTATACTCACTCATCACCCAAGATTTACCCATTAACTCACAAATCACGATTAATTTCCAGCTCTATGAGTTTTAATATGCTCGATATCGTCACCATCAAGTGTAACCCGACGTCAGCCCTGATTAACATTTTTTTATATTCAAAAATTAAAATGTAAGGATTAAAAACTCATAAAACTTTTATAATTTTTAATTTGCTGTTATAAAAATAAATTGCATCTATTTCATTTTAGAGGAAACTTACGCACTTTATTATTTTTTTTATTACCGTTATTACCGACAAAAAAGTGGGTCACTGTCGTTAACGAATGCCGTTTCAATTCCCCATCTACTCTTTAATCTCTTGAGTCAATTTTTATTTTTAAATAATAACGAAAAATGGACATTTTCACCCACAGATTATTATTTTTAGTCTTATCGTCTCGTGCTCACTCGTCGCGCTTTTTTTATTTATGTCTGCACGAATTGAAAAAAATTCAAAAAAAAAAAAGTCACCTCATTAATTTCAATTTTTAATAACGAAAACAATTTTTATAAAATAAAATAAAATGTATCTTGTCATTTAGAAGGACAATATTTATTATTTCACATAAAAATTTATATATATTTATGCTCGGACTTGTCATTGGTCTGAGCGACGTCACGAGAGCCAAGGGATGAATGAGTTTTTTTACATCCCGTGTCAAAATAGACGTAAATTTGGCCTTAAAGAGCTATCAATAAATAAAAACTTGACGGTAAAATATTAGTAAATTATATAAATATATGACAGATATATATACAGTCAATTAAAAATAAAATCGAGCTAAAAATATTATAATTTTATTATGACAAAATTTATGAATTTAGTTTAGTTGAGTTTAGTTTTAAAGTCGGTATTGAATTATATCAAAGAGCAGCCAACTTTGAGTTAAAACTCGGGTCATTGGTTTTTTTTGCTTTTTTGTTTTATACATTTCTTAGTTTCATGAATCCAAGCGCAAGTACAAGCGCAACTATTTTACAGATAAACTTTCCACGACATTTAAAGACTTCTTGCAATATTATCTTACCGGGGAATGAAACTAGTGCAGACAGAAAAGTAAACGCGTGAAAAGTATGCGCGTGCTGGTGGGTGGAGCATTTTATGACGCCAAGTTTCAACGGATCACGCGATATAACATAACGTATTTTATTTAAGTTAGAAACAAGTATAACGAGTACTGGCGTATAGTACAGTGAGTTCTGTTCACTGATTGTACGCACGATTATTTAAATCTCTATGGGTCTATTCTTGTATTAGATTTATCTTTTAAATTATTTTTATATGTATTTTATTCTGCAATATCTATATACAACATTCACTTTTATTCTGCACTTGTACAGAAAAGGGGGTAAAGTGAACTTTCAAGAATTTTCAGCGACATTTTATTTCTAGTCACTAATTATTTGATTTGTTTTTAATTATTTTACGGTTTTTAATTTATTGGAGTGTTTTAAAATTTTGGGGGCAAGATGGACAGATAAAATTTTTGATTAAGGAGAGTAAAAATGGGGACGCGGCTCTGGAAAATAATCTGCTAAGATACTAAATTACTATAAATTGTTGGGTGGTCACTTTGCCCCCCGGAAAGTTGTAACAAATTACAACTTTTGGACGGATGAATTTTCTTCAAGTGTTGCGGCAATCAAAGAAAGTTGTCTGATTATTTTCTTTGATCGACCGCTAGAGTACTTTCCAAGTTATTTTGAAAGTTCACGGTATAATAAAAAAAATTAAATTTTGACAAATTTCAAATTGTATTGTTTCTTTAAATCATAATTTGATTAAATCATAAAACCAAATTTCGGATGACAATAAAGTTAGCAGACATTTGAGAATTTTTGGATTTTCTTAACAAAAAAATAAATAATAAAAAAAATATTTTGAAAAATTGCACGTATAATTTATAAAATTTCCGACATGTGCATTTTTTTAGAAATATTTTTTTTTCATTATTTATCTGTTAAAAAATTTTTTTTTAAATTTTAAATGTCTGCTAACTTTACTATCATAAATTTCGGACATTTTTTAGACATAAGACCCTTGTCCCTATTTCTATTCCTAATTTCCTAAAATAATTATTGCAATGTGAGGCAAATTGGGCCGCCTAAAAAAATTTTTAATAAAAATTTCACGTTGTCTAATTTACCCCGCCCATTTCCCTCAGTAAATTATAAAAAAAGATATAAATTCAATGATCCATTTTGCCCCTAATAGTAATTATTAAATCACTGGATAAATAAAAATAAAATTCCGTAGAATAAAAATGAGAGTTGACATAAAATTCCGACATTGTAGAGGAAAATACTTAATAAAATAATAAAAAAAATAAAAGTATACTCGATATATAGCCAGAGATCATACAACAAGTGATTCAACCCGTGCGCTGGTGAAACAGAGCCACTTGTTACGTGCTCAGACTCACCATTTACTCGTTTTAACACCAGCTAAAAAAATGTTAAAAGCAAAACAAAAATTCATGAGTGTATTGATTCCATTCTCCCTTACAATGGGTATTTTTATCACGTACTTCAAAGACACCCGTTTCCTCTAATGTATCTGGTTGTACTTTATGCTTTACGCTCTCTACTTGTTCATTCATGTCTCAAACAATTTATTTCAAACAACAGAGTAATCCAACTCAAAAGACAGATTAAATCCGTAATTGGAACCTCAACTTTAGATGTTAGAGTTCTGAATCTTAATCATTAGTCCCTGGATCTCAAGGACTGATTCCTAAATCTAGATCAATCGAGCCCCAGATAAACTCAAATCTAGATCTAAATTTTTTCCAAAGAATTAAAAATTAAAAATTAATTTTTATCTCAAAACTGCTCTAAAATAAAACGACTTTAGATAACAATAATAATGAGCTGATTAAATTGACATCAAGATAAAATTTATTATCTCTTGAAATAAAAATTTCTTGAGAAAATAAATTGCGGTTTAATTAAGAAAAAAAAAATTAATCACAGGATCACTTTCACTGGCGCATAATTTAAGTGAAATAACTGACCTGAGATTTATTAAAAATAGTTAAATGTCATTGGTAACCGATCGTGAACACTCGCGATGGACAGAACAATAGAAATCGCGTTATCACCTCAGACTGACTTACACAACCACTCGGACTTGTGTCAAAGTGCAAGTTTGTGTGCTCGGGGGTAGTATTTTTTGGCGCCGGCGCTGTAATTTCGCGCACCTGCGCCCTCCAGGTTGGCATACATACCCACTAAAACCCCACCCGCACCTTCGTCTCTTCTTGTTCTTGTAAGAACACCTGAGTAAACTATCCGTGTAGTATTTTTTTCCTTTGTTCGAGCTTTCCTAGCTAGCGATTCTACTGCCACTGGAAGAACCACCTCTACACCCCCGACTTCCACCTTCGCAAATTTACTTTATTTACTTTTTTTACTCTATTTTATACTTTTTTTACTAAAACTATTCTTTACAATATTATCTTGATGACACAAATGGTTAAATGATTAATAGACAGTGTGAGACATCCGGTAAATAAACTTTTTATTTCAAATATAAATAAACACAAACGATCTATAAGTTTATGTGTTTTGAGACCGAGTATATTTTTTTAAAATGCAACTGAGTAAACAAAATATTTTGATATTTCAAAAAAAGAAAAGGAGGGAGAGATCTATTAGAAATAAATTTTATTTAAAAATGTCAAAATTGGCCGATAATTTTCAAAGTTCTGTCGTTTCATTTAAAAAAAAAATACCGTGGCCGAAAAAAGGTTGAAAATCGGCTGACTCAATTTGTTGGCCTCTTTATTAAGAATAATAAAATTTCGGCTTGTTCTTGGCCTCTTACAATAAAATTATACGGCTTCGACGTGATTTCGCCCAAATTTAGGCCTCTTTGATAAAAATTCTATGGTTTCAGCGTAATTTCGGTCAGATTTAGCTTTTTCGGCCGAGTATTTTTGCCCGGGAATAATAATAATTATATTAAAATAAATATCGCCGGCAATAAATTGGAAAACGTTTCGTTCCGTCCAATTTAAATAATTTATTTTTTTATTAAATCCCTGACTTTGGTAATTTCTCTGATATAAATAATTTATCAAATTCAAAATTACGTTTTTTTTTTACTTTCAATTACAAATAATATTTTTTCTCAAAATCATTAAAAAAAATCGGTCACGATATCTCGCGAACGAATTAACCGATTTTGATGGTTGAGGCAGCAATCGACGTGTTTTATCAAGTTCTAAAGCTGATCAAATTTTGAAATTGATTTATCAATTCGTTTTTGAGAAATTTCGAAAAAACAAAAAAAAAATTTTTTTTGAATTCTTTCGTCAACGGTTTCTCTTGAACGAATGAACCGATTTTGATGGTGGAGGTGGCATTCGACGCGGCTTATAAAGTTTTAGAGCTGATTAGATTTTGGAATCAATCCATCGAGCGAATCAAAAGTTATCCAAATAAAACATTTTTGAAAAAATTTTATTTTTGGAATATCTATGGAATATATGGAAAAGTTACAGAATATTTACATACGTACGTACGTACACACATACATACACTCGGATATCATCGTGAAATTAGTCAGGATAGCTTCCTAGAACCTCAAAACGTCAAAATCTGATAGAAATTCGGTTTTTGAAAATCGGACCGAAACCAACAACTTCCCGAATTTTTGAAAATTTTCAATTTTCTTAGCGGGAGGTTAAAAATCATCTGTAATTTTCGACAGAAAAACTTTCTAACAAATTTCTGACAAAAATTTAAAATTTCGTATATTACACCCTCGTCACTATTGTGAGCGAATCCTCGATTCCCTTGAGAAAAGTAAAACCACTATAGCGAATTTGATAAGCCAAATATTTCTTGGTTAAACAGTTATCGTAAATGAAACCGTAATCACTATTTGAGCAGACTCTGGAGACATTGAACATAAATTATAATTAGTTAATTTGTTGCGTGTACGCTAATTACGTAACGCTGCCGGTTGTCATTAATAGGCGTATGTGTCTGATTGTGGGGCAAACTAGGTCAATACATTCTTGTTCGTCCCTTGCAATCAAACTTACACATTCTCATTACTTTGTTCCCAAGTTCTAAGCTCGGTAAAGACAAGGAACTTTTGGTCTTGCGGAACTTAACTTGAACTGTTAACTTATTTTCTTTGTCTTCGAGTGAAGATGCAACAGTTAAACTCGTGATTGCTAATTCATCAAAGTCTCAGATGCTAATAAAACACTGTCTTGTATAAACTTTTTCGTTTTAATCTAGATATTTAAATAACTTTTATATTACAAATTACTCCGCTGAGTATCTAATAAATTAAATATGAAGTTTATGTGCAAGAATAAGTTTTTGAAAAATAATGAAGATCAAAAATTTTTTTTAATGATTAGAAAATAAAATTGGTAATTATATAGAAGTGGGGCTCCCCTGTTTTTTGGCCATAAAAAATCCAAAAATAGAGTTTTTCACAAATTTTTTTTTTTCATTTTGTTCTACTCTTCGGCGGATTTATGGTAAAAATTAAATCAATACCCAAAAAATTCAATCTCATAAAGATTTTGGCGATTGAAAAGTCAAAAAATTAAATTTTTCATTTTCAATCGATTATTTGAGCATTAAAACTTTTTTTTTTATAATTTCTATTTTTTTTATTGTTGCGCATAGAAATCTTTATGAAATTGAATTTTTTAGGTATTGATTTAATTTTTACCATAAATCCGCCGAAGAGTAGAACAAAATGAAAAAAAAAATTTTCGGATACCTTCATTTTTCGATTTTTTATAGCCAAAAAACAGGGGAGCCCCACTTCTATATAATAACCATAAAATTAATGATAAAAAAAAATAGAAAATTAAAATATTAAATATTTTTTTGGAAAATTTATTACTGCGTAGATTGCTAAGGATCTGGATAAAATTAACCTGTGAAAAGATGGAAATTGTAGAGCACTAGGTAAAATAAATAATCTCGAGTAAAAATATATATAGCGCAATGCAATTTATGAGCTCGAGCTGCAGATTGTGGTTATTCGTCTAGGGGAAAAATAATTTTAGTAATAAAAAGTAAATAGAATTTACTATTCTATTTTCCTCCGTGTTCAATATTTTTTCTATTCCAGTAAATGGTTTTAGTTTAAATTGAAAATAATTTTTTTTTTATATAATTAATATTTTATCTGAAGATCCATATTGTGCTCATCGTTTTTACCAGACATTAAAATTGACTGAAAAAAGTTTCGAGTCGGCCCGTTAATTATAGAGAGGGACCAACTTTATTTTTTATTCAAATCCCGATAAAATCACTCACGCAAAAGTTTTTACTTTGCATTAACAATGTAAATAGCTTTTTTTGTTGAGAATTTTATTAGCCAAAAAAAACTCTCGTAGAATAAATCGATAAATTAAAAATTTATAAACTTCTAAGGATTTCAAAGACGAAAACCGAAACTCAAATATTTTTATCGATGCCCTAGAAAATTTATAGATAACGGATTTTTTTTTTTAGTTTGCTAAAACCGATAATAAAAAAAAAAAAAGAAAACAATTTGTCTGTCATTTAAATGTCAAGAGTTATAAAATAGTTAGCGACCTTTCAAAATTCCAATTGGAAAAATATTATTTTATAATTAAAATCAAATATTTTCTACGTCACCAATGAAAAAAAAGTTTATCGGACTGATATATTTGCATAAATATATGTATGTATATATAGAAGTATGATGGATGTACTTCAATCAAAATGGTAATACAGTATTCAATGTATCAAACTATTGATCCCGTCTCCAAAAAGTTCAACGATACGAAAATAAAATTTTAAAAAATTAATTAATTATGCTTACATAATAATTACGTCATTAATTTATCAGTATATATTGCATAATTTTCATTGTGAGAAAGAAAAAAATGTTATCTTAATTAAAATAGCAAATACCCTCTGCGCATCCCGACAATAGGGCGTCGTCATGACAACGGTCGGTCTCCAGGAAAATGGTTAATCCTAATACTCAAATATATTTAATAAAACGAATCTTAAACAATATAAATGTACCAATTATTGATACTAACAGCTGAGTTGACTTTGTACATTAATTACGGTTGTAATTATTTTTAAGCTCAAGTTTGTTATTTTTCTTCTTTCTCTGAATTTTTAACTTTTTTGGAATTATGAATAAGCCACTGAAAATTTTATTTTAATGGAAATTAATTTCATCAGCGGTTAGAAATTTCTTTTTCAAGGTAAAATAATTTTATAGCTCACTGAAAATTTATTTTTCATGGAAATCCATTCCATTAGTTATTGAAAATTCTTTTTAAACGGACATTAATTTTCGTTAGCAATTAAAAATTTATTTTTCATGGAAAATTTCTATATTAGCCTTTGAAAATTTATTTTTCATGGAAAATTTCTATGTTAGCCTTTGAAAATTTATTTTTCATGGAAAATTTCTATGTTAGCCTTTGAAAATTTATTTTTCATGGAAAATTTCTATATTAGCCTTTGAAAATTTATTTTTCATGGAAAATTTCTATATTAGCCTTTGAAAATTTATTTTTCATGGAAAATTTCTATGTTAGCCTTTGAAAATTTATTTTTCATGGAAAATTTCTATATTAGCCTTTGAAAATTTATTTTTCATGGAAAATTTCTATATTAGCCTTTGAAAATTTATTTTTCATGGAAAATTTCTATGTTAGCCTTTGAAAATTTATTTTTCATGGAAAAAAATTTTATCAATCATTGAAAATTCATTTTTTAAAAGAAATAATTTTATTTCCCATTGAAAAATTATTTTCCATGTCAAAAATGTCAATTACAAAATATTGAATGTCTAGAAATGAAAGAAGACAATTTTAAAACGAGAGTGAAGTCGACTAGAGCCAAAGGCGAGTGCTGCCATCATGTTTTATCCTCTTGATTTTGCATTTTTCATAATAACCTTTGTAACTTTAAATTAAATGTCTAAATCCCTCGAAACTAAATTCAAAACCAATAGTCCATGAACAAATTCAACTGTCACTTGGTTTGTTACAATAACGCATGACTATTCTGAGGTTACGATTCTGACAGAACTGAAATGAAGTCCGAAACTAATTTAGCAGACAGAAACTAGACGTTTTCCGCCCTCGGGAAGAAACTGATCAGTTTCTACCCGAGTCGCATCACTCGTTAAAGCTCACAATAAAAAATAAAATAGTAAAAGTAAAACAGTTGGCTGTTTGTAAAATAAAAAAATTCATAAAAAATATTCATTATAATTTATTCAAAAAAATAGACATTTAAACTTAATAAAGATTTATAGATATATATTTCTTTAACTACAATTTTCATTACAATTTGATTTTTTAATTATATTATAATAAATAATATTCGTTCAAAGTACAAACATTAAAATGTCATCTCGTTTATTTTTTAATTTATCAAATTAGCATGTCCCATTTTTTTTTTTTAAAGTATTTGGCAAAAAAGCTGACAAAATTACATTTCATTATTTATATTGATAATTAATTTAATTACTATTAACTAATTAATATTTTATTAAATATACATACGTATTTAAATTAATACCTTTGGTTAAATATTTTTTTTTTTTTTTTTTTTCAAAAATTAATACCGTCGGTAAAATATTTTTATATTTTAAATAGCAAAGCATATTATTTATATAGGAACTCCAATACTCTTATTTGAGCTTTCCATTTTGGATTTATTATTATTAACTTACAAAAAAAATATATTCATTACAAAACAATGAATTATTAAATAATAAATAAATAAATAAATAAATTTATGTGCAACAGTAAAATATCTAAATTTTAATCAATCGATTTAATAATTTAATTATTAAAATTTTGTGCTTAGGCCAACTGATTCGTATATATTCTAGTCTAAACTTCAAATCCAAACGTCTAATAATATTTTTTTCATCATAAACAAACAATTAATTAGTTTAGAAAACGCATAAATTATAAAAATGGAGTAATACTTACAGCAAATATCACTCAGTACGTTTTTTTACAATTACTCTATACAGTACCTATTTAATACATTATTTATTATTATTAGTAACCTAAATTAATTAGATTATACCAACAAAAATATAATTATAATACTGGTAATCATGTTTGACTTAAAAAACTACTGTTTTTTGTAATTAATCCCGCGCTGCTCTCCGACATTGGGATCACGGCTGATTTTTCTCCTGTTGGTAATTTTGTCCTCGACTTAATGTTGGGTTTTATTCCTTTTAAAATATTCTGCAAAGATAATTTTTATTTATTGACGAAGCTTTCGAACGCTTGGTATCGATCTTCAGTCAGACATTTATTTTCTAGACAATTTCAGAGTTTATTTTATGGTGAAAAAAAATATTTAAATTTTAAATTTACGGATACTTCGAAATTTTATGAACACTTTTATATTTGTCTCAAAAATTTACCCGTTTTTTTTTTTACCAAATAAATTTTCCTGATTCCTCCTCTGTCTCATTCACAAAAAAAAGCACAAGTAATTTTTCTAAGTCACCAGAAAAGTATACAAGACTAAAAAAAAACTTTTCGAACTCACGAATTTACTTTGCCATCACAAATAATTTATAAACTCTAAAGAACATTGAAACATAAATAATAAATCCGTAGTTCGGGACAAAACCCGAGAGAGTACGGAAGATAATATAAAAACGTCGATACGTATTACAGGTGACAGCTCCAATCTTTCCGACAAAAAAATCAATTTACGTGTGACATAAAAGAATGAAAAATAAAAAACGTACCTCTTTGATTGATCCAGGTGTGGCCAGAACGTAGTAAATAGCGTACGCAGGTATCCACATCATCGACGAGAAACTCAGACAAAATCCAACCACTTCAGCCCACGTCGGGTACTCATATTTGCTCCCGTATTTCAGGGGCTTGTATTGGACACATTGGAAGACGAAGATAAACTTTTGGTAAAAGAAAAAAATTAAAGTAAATATTTACCGGTAGTAAATTATTTAATCTACAAATGGGATCTGACATGTTATGATATGCTATCATGTTTCCTATTATTATTATTGTTATTTGTTTACTTAATATCATGATAAACTTACAGCCATAATAACTGGCGCAAACACAAGCCAACAAATGTACCAAAATTTATTTAGCCGTATCCCCATCATTTGATGAACACAGTCGCAGAATTTTTGTGCACCAAATATCCAAGATATTGCTATTGTTTGGAAGAAACATACCCACAGTATTGACATACCGCTAGCCGAGTAAAAGTCCATCAGTTGGAATATGTAAACTCCGCCCTGTTTAAATTGTTTCAAGCAATTGGTTTAGAATCGAGTGAATACCTTTAATTGATATGGAATTGATAGATAAATATATTTACTAACGTGAGTAACCATGGGAATACCTAACAGGAACATGAGAATGCAAATAGCTACGGTGAACTTGTTACGATGAGGTCGCAAAGTGTCAGGCCAATTATCGACGACGCCGGTGATGAAAGACTCGACTATACAGAATTCACTGTCGAGCCCCAGGATCTATAAACATTTTTTTAAGTTTATATTTTATCTATAAACTGCTACTAATTTTAGCAAAAAATTATTGAAGAAAAAAAAAATAAACTCCTTCATTTCAAAAATTTTTTGGTCATTATTAATTTAATTTAGTCTACTTTCTTTAATTATTTTTTTTACGAATTTACTCATGTCTGGATTGATAAAAAAAAATATTTTAACCTTTCAAATTAAATAACTTTAATTTAAAATGACAAAAATTTTTTTTAAGTTCAAAAATAAAAATTTGTAAATATTTTATGTAAAATAACTTACAATTAACATGAAGAAAAAAATAATTGCCCAAACAGGAGCGCCAACAAGTTTCAAAACAACTTCAGGATACGTTAAAAATACTAAACCAGGACCGCTCTTAACAACATTCGATACTTCAGTGCCTTGTTCGAGAGCAATATGACCAAGTATCGAGAATGTAACGCACCCACCGAGTAAACAAGTCAAAGTATTTACTACGCAAGTTATCAGTGCATCTCTAAAAATAATAATCGACTCATTTAATCAATTCATTATTTGAATATTGATTTAAAAAATAATTAAAATTACTTGTAGCAGTTATGGTGAAATTTATTGTAAGAACCAAGAGCCGGTAATGCGCCAGTCCCGATGCTGTAGGCAAAGAAGATCTGGGTCGCACCGTCAATCCACGGGCCCGGTTTGAGAAGTTCGTCCCACCGAGGTGTCACGTAGTAAAGAAGACCGGTTTCAGCTCCGTCCAGAGTGACAGCTCTTCCCAAAAGAATGAAAAGCACGACGTACGGGAACAATGCTGAAAACCAGATTATCTTACCACTCTGATGGAGACCCCGTCGGATTATGAAGTAAACCAGCAGCCAGCCGATCAGTAGGCAGCCCAAAAGTTCCCACTGCATCCCGCCGATTTCTTCAATCCCGCCAGTTATCCCTAGTACTCTTCGTCTGCAAAAAATCATTATCATTAGATCAGACATTAATCAATTAATTGACTAATTAATTAATAAAACTTACTCCCAATATTCTTCAACGGGAGTAGTGTGATGATAACTCTCATTATGGGTTAAATTAACCGAGTGACTTGCTTGGAATTTTTTCAAATCCGTGCCATTGGAGGCGTCGAAACAATCATCGGTATTCCACCAGTTGTCTGGAAGTTAGATTTTTAATTAATTTTAATTAAAAGTTATTAACAAAATAATTAAACTACGAGTTAATAAAGTATGTAAATGAATATTTCAACAACCGCATGAGCTCCAAGGTAAATTTGTTAGCCTGGCAAATGTGCTGATGAGGTAGAATAGTGTCCACGCAATAATTATACAGTAATAGACATCAAGGAAGAAGACTATCGTCATCGTGGCATATCCAACACCTGTTTCAAATAAATTTTTTATTATTTTTCTCACCTCCGGGCGGAAAGCGTCAACTTTCGTCCCGCTGTGCAAAACGAAGTTGCCGCTTCCCGCCTCCGTCGAGGAGAAAAATAGTATACACTCCTCGGGAAGTAAGTAAGAAAGCCTCAGATCACATGTTTGTTGACCTCGGCTTCGCCTCGGCCAACAATTACATGTGATCTGAGACATTTCTTACTTTACTTCCCTCGGTGTGTAATATACTATTATCTCAGTATATTCTTCTATTTAACTTGCATTCATTCGTTATTTCAATTTCAGTGAATGGTGGGGGGTTAACCAATCACAGAAGAGAGTTAATGCAGCCGAGGAGGGGATATTTGTAATCAAAAGCACATGAAATTTATGTAAACTTGATTGGTTAACCTCAACTCAAAAATGTATACAAGAAGAAGATCCGCGCGCACGCGCCTGCGCGGGAAATATGAATTTGTAAATTTTAATTTAGTAAGTTCTGGGCTTATAAGTAAATTATGAGCTTACCTTGAAGGATAGGACACAACTGTCCCACAAGTGTCATTCCACCAGCCCCCAGGTACTGGCCAATAGCGACTTCTTGGAAGAAAATAGGGATGCCGCAGAAAATCATGGCTATCCCATAGGTAACGAGAAAAGCACCACCGCCATTCTTGTAGCAGAGATAAGGAAACCTCCAGACATTTCCCAGCCCCACGGAGACACTGATACACGAAAACAAAAAGTCTAATTTATTGCCCCAGCCGCCCCTTTCTTCGTCGTCCTCGCGGCTTATTCCCACAACCGGTTCATTGCAACTCCTGATCTGCGGAGACGTCGTGATTTTTTTGCTGCCAGCACGCGATGACTCGCCAGCCGGAGTTATTTTCGCCTTGAACTCTATGAACGTCTGCTCCGGATCCACCGGCTCACGTTCCTCGCCCCAATAATACATTTTTTCAGTCATATTTTTTTTTTTTCTGTAAATAATCATCGATAAATTGATTAATTCTAGACATATCACTAAAAATTGCCGGAAGAAATAAATAAGAAAATGATATTTATTGCAACACACAACTACACGTGCATCACACAACTAAATAATATGTCGTAGCAGAGTAGTCGGGTGAGTTGGACAGAGATAAAGATAGAAATAAAACCGCGAGAGAGAAGGATGCTGGACTAAAATCAATAGTTACGTTTGCATCATATACTTTTGCTCACGTGGAAGTTTGTAACTTAATTTTATATTTTTTTTTTATCACCTCCAATCAATATCCTTATCATTATTATTATAAATATCAACAATTTTACTATACTTATTATTTAATTGCCCACTTTCTAATCACTTTTATCAAAACACTATTAATGACGCACTCACCCCCTCTCTGCGTTTTTACATCAATTTTAAATTCGAAATCAGTCACTTTGCAATAAATATAGAAAAGTATATAAATAAATGTCAATAAAAAGTATAAGTACAGGTATAAGTATAAGTATAAATATAAATACTGATGAATAATTTACCAGGAGTAAAGCCGGTTCACCGCTTCGACATTAATTTCAAAAATAAATCGCTAGGACGATTATTAAAAAATCTAAAATTTAGAAAAATATTTTTTTTTTATTTTCTGCGGATAATTGTGTTTATAAATATAAATAAATAAGAGTGACCTACCTCACAGAGGTTACCGTTGTAGAATAACGCTCGAACGCAGGACAGGGTGCCAAAGAGTCAGGGAGTGTTGGACGCATGCGCTCTTCAGGGGGATGAAAATGTTATAATTTGTTAATGTTATGTAACATAATTACTTTTTTTTTTAAATTTTTTTATTAAAGGTTATTTACAAAATACTATAAATTAGGGTAAATATATATAGATATAGATATAAATGTAAATATAAATGTAATTATTAATTTTTTAAAATTAGCGGGCGGTTGATTTTTCGCTGGAGCTGCTGGGAACGGATAACCCGCGACGGCTTCGCAAATTTCGGTGATTACTTTCTATTGCGCGATTTGCTTCGCGCTTTTTTTCGGCGAATGGTCGAGATTGCCAATTTGTACCATAGGAAATTGGGGTAACTTCACGCTGGTTCATATAATTTCCATAGTCCGTTGACACTTCGGACTTGCACTCGTCGCAGTAAGACCCCGCTTCGCTTTTATCCGTCAAGACATCTTCGATTTCTTCATTTCTTTTGGATATTTTTTGTCTGAAATAAATTATTTATGTTATCAATAATTAGGCTGAAAAAATTTGCGGAGTGAACGCGGATTAAATCCGCAATAGATACGGAGCGGATGACTATTTATTTACTTAATCCCCTCGGAGTAAAATTCACTCCAAAGGGAAGTTTATCTGAATATTAAAGCTCCGAATCAGAGTGAATGCGGATTCAAAATAAAATCCGTAATCACTCCCGATATTTTACGGTGTAATTATTATTAATTAATAAAAATAAACCTAAAAGTTCTCATGGTTATCAAGTGAATTAAGTTATCCCATAGACAAATAAAAATCCTTGCCAAAATATATGTAATATAATTAACATATACGACAAGTAAATAAAATATCGTTGCAAGTATCATCGATAATATCCAACTGATAAAACTTGCTGACAATAATTTCGGTTCGGGTGTCAACGGATCATACGAAGCCCAAACTTTTTTCCACCAAATTGGGTTATCACCTTTATCTTCATCCTACAAAATAATGAATAATTATATTCAGCAATAATTACATTAATTAAAAAAATACATACGTCCCAATAGTTAAAGACGGTACAGTAAAGAATCCTTTGGATAATCAACCAGTACCACAATGCGGCATTTATTATGACCCAACTGAATGCAGCCTGAAAAAATAAAATTATTTATTTACTGAATGGTCGGGAGTAATTGAAGTGAACGTACCTGAAGTACAGCCTGAAGAAATGTCTTGTTGGTCGCAATAGGCAGCCATCTGAAGCTCAGACTACGTCTCAGAGCCACGCAGATCGCGGTGATGAGAATAAATGAGGGAAATGTGTGACTAAAATCAGGTCCCAAAAGGACCTTGGCATACTCACGCAGGACTTTGTGACGCAGCGACAGAATTTCATGGGGCACTGATACGAAGGTCAATATTTGGGAGCTCAAAGCTGTTAAACAGGACATGTCAGACTGTCATAATATGACACCAGGCCCTATTTGGTTAATTTGTAAATTATAAATAATAAATAATGTTAAGGTCGGTTTTAAATGCTAAGGAAAAAATAAATGAACGACTCTTGACATTTGAAATAATCGAACGCTGCTATGATCTACTCGATCAATAAACGTTTCTTCATTTTTTTTTCCACTTATCTGTCTAATTATCTAATCGTGCTGTAGATATTATAAATAATAAATTAGTTTAAGAAAGATTTTTTTTTTAACTCTATTTAATTGACAATACGGTATAGATAAATGTTATATAAGATCGTTGGAAAGTAAATTTAATTGCCAACGACTTTTATAAAAATAAAAACCAAAAAAATCAATTGTTTTTAATTAATTACCATTTAAAGTTATTTTCTGAACAAAATTAATGTAACTTTTAAACGAATCATTTTACGACATTTTTTAATGAGACAAAAATTGTAGGAAATGTAATTGGCTACAATTTTTGTTTGATAAAAAATTCTGTAAAATCGATAGTTTGAAAGTTATGATTATTTAAATGTTAAAAAAAATTAATTTACATGATTGTATTTTTTTTAAATTTCAAATGAATGTAATTATTAAACTATTGATTTTATGACATTTTTTAATGAGAAAAAAATTGTAGGCAATTTAATCGTCTACAATTTTTGTCTAAAAAAAAATTCTGTAAAATCGATAGTTTGAAAGTTATGATTATTTAAATATTTAAAAAAAATTAATTTACATGATCGTATTTTTTTTAATCTTCAAATGAATGTAATTATTAAACTATTGATTTTATGACATTTTTTAATGACAAAAAATTTGTAGGAAAAAAAATTAGCTTTCCAATGACCCCCTACAAGACCTATTTACCTCAAATAATTACGGAGATAAAAGAAAAAATCTATTAATTATCAAGGTAAAGTATTTATTTGAATAATTATATAAAAGCGATATATATATATACAAAAATATTTACAGTTAATGAATAGAAAAAAAAATGATTGAGCTTTAATTATAAGTTATAAGTTATATATCATAACGTCAGTCTAGATGAGAAAATAGTCAGGGCCAACGAAGGATCCGCACTTGGGAAAGTCTTGGGGCGGCGGTACCATGTCACCGGGCTCTCCGACTTGCAGAATAACATCCAGACCGCGAGTCCACTCGAGAGCATTTTCGTCACGCAACATCCAGTAGCCTGCGAACGACAAGGACATACATTTACGTACATATATATCTGGTCATATTATTGAATAACAAGCAACAACCAACAGCCGACAGCCGACAGCAATTTACTATCCCCGTGAGAGCGAATATATAATAATGCCGGTATCATTTTATCGATCCCGACCTTGAATGTACGAGCTAGTATGTACGCAAATATTAAATTAAATTACCTGGATTGTCGGCCTTGAATCGCAACGCCACAGCGCCGAACTTGGGTACAGTTATCGTGTCTTTAATAGCTGGTGATTCAAAATTACGTGAAAATAATAAATTTTGTTTATCCAATTTTTTTATTTCATCTAGACTCTTCTCTCGTCCGAATCTACGGCCCGCCACTACGTAGAAGTTGTATCCGTGAAGATGGTAAACTAGGTCATCACGTCCAACTACGGATCAAGTATCAAAAAATAGTATCTTATATTTATAGTAATAATAATTATGATAATGAATTGTGGTAATTTATCAGACAATAGACAAGGGCGCAATGAAGCTGGGGATGAAGAGGAATGTCTGGAAGTTAAATCAATACTTTAGTGGTGCGAAGGTCCTACAAGGGAATTCGGATCAAGGTTTTTTTTTTGGAAAAGTGCTCTCTCTCTCTCTCTCTCTCTTTCTTATGTTACTTTTGATTTTAACTATTAATATTATAAAACAATAGAGGAGAACACTAGACCACTGGATTAACTCGAGGGCTCTTTAAAGACGTCGACGGGCTTAATAATTTTTTAACAAGTAAGGATTTTTTAATGCTTGTACACGGAAAGAATTTTTTGATAAAAATTACTCTGTAATTTCGAGTAATCCTGGGTCGTTGCAAAAAATTGGTATATTTTGTTTTAAATTTAATATTTTTTGTTTAAATATTAACGTTGCTAGACTATGTATTAATCTACTGCTGAGTAATTTTTTAAAAGTCTTATATTTAATCGATTATTGTGAATATCTCATCTTAATCTATTAATTTTTACTCCCCAATATACCATTCTTTAAAACCCATTAACTGTTTGATGAAAAACTGCTTATAACTCGAATAAATTTTCTTATCTATGGGAGTAATTTTTACTCTAAACTGCAGGGTAATATTTCAGTAGTCTCCGTTAATCGTCGGTTAATATCGGCTTCAATTAAATGTCTTTTATTTTGCTCGCGACAACTTACATATGTTACGCACACAAACGTAGGCTTGGAAAAAAAGACGATCTCTGTATCTCTCTATAACTTAATATTTATTTTAAAATTAAAAAAAAAAATTTGTATCTTTTCTTTTTCAACACAATAAGAGTAATTTTTTTTTATTTTTTTTCAAAATATTTATTTTAAGTCATATTCTAAGGCAATTAGATGGTTGTTAGATTTTTTTATGGAAATTTCAGCCTATTAATTGTAATTTTTATTGTTATTCAATATGAATTTTATAAATTGAATCATCAACTTTTTATCGTAACCTACGAGTAAAAATTGAATTAGAGAGAATTTATTTAGACAGCCGCTAGGTGTAATTTTTACTCGCAATTGTGAGTAAAAATTAATCTGATTGATTTTTACTCACTGAAAGAGTAAAATTTCGTAATTCGAAAGTAAAAAGTCGTTATGGCCCAAGATTACTCGATTTAGAGTAATTTTTAGAATGAATAACATGGCAATATTCATACGAAAATTCTTTCCGTGTATGCAAGGGTTGGGCAAAATGAACCGCCAAAGAAAATTACATGTTCAAAAAAAAAAAATAAATTTCGTTCCCCAGTCTCCAGGCCTAAATCAATACCTTGGTCAATTAGAATAATCTCAACACTGGAACCCAAGGGAATGCGACGAGTATTGACGCATTCACACGCAGTAATACCATTCAGCTGACGACAGCGTCCAGATGACGTTTCGGAGTCATTTTCATTGCACAACATCTCCTGAGGGACATCCGAACCTTGAGTCAATAACGGAGAAGACGGGTATGTGAACGACGCATTCCTAATGCTCATAACACGAGTTTCTAGATCAGAGCCTGCAAATAAATATAAAATGAGAAACTTAAATACACAAGAGACAGAGTAAAGGTAAACGATGATGAGTTTGTTTGTAAAACTAACCCGCAATCTCAGATGGATGCATCCTCTGATTAATAGGAAGATAAATAGTTACATCTGGTTGTGTGTCTAGTGCCGGTGGTAAATTTGATATTGCTTTAATCTCAGTTGAACAAACATGACCAGGTGTGTTGCATTTATCTGCTGGATTTGTTGTCATTTCAATTTCATCATCTTTATTATTATCACCGAGGGGATTTGTTGCATCGTCATTTAAATTAACGCCATTGTACTTCAACAATGCTGATCCAATCACGGTTGCATGGCAGCCTTTGTTGGTATGGACATTAATATGATAAACTGAAATTACTCTGTCTGCTCTGACAACAAAATCTGCACGCTCTCCTTTTGCCAGAGTTATCGACTTGACTTGCTGAGGGACCACGGGACTCCCGTCAAGCGCGATGACAGTCAGCGGATGCTCTTGGATCCCGAATGTTATGGGACATGCACCGGCACCACCCGCGTGGGCGAGTCGGAAACGATACCTGACCCCCTGGGTGACGTTGAAGGATGTCAGTGGGACTGGCGGTCCATTTGGTTGCTGTCCTCTGCCGTTGATGAGCAACAGCGCGGGTTTTTTGTTCGCCTGACCAGCCAAAGTGTCAGTGACTATTGAATGGTGCCATTGGGATACCAGCAATACGTGATCTGGGTCGTCGACATCGTATAATGAACGGTGAGGCTCTCGCACGTCGGCTTGACGGACAATCAGCGAACCGAAGATACCGTTCGCTACATCAACACCTGAGAATAAGTAAATGTTTAGTGATCTGAGAGTCATTTCTTATTTATTTTTTTTGTCTTTTGTGTTTGCTTTTGTTGATATTTAAATGACGTTTTTTTTTACTTTTTAATTTTGATTTCTAAATTTTTTTAATGACATTGTTATTATTACTTTGGAAAGTGTTCTATTCACAGAGTTTTGACTTTACAAAAAAACGTTTCAAATAAATTGTGTAGGAAATTTAATGAGCTACAAAAAATGTCTTGAGCAATAAATCGATAATTTCAAAATTTAAAAAGTTATAGTCATTTTAATGTCAGATATTAAAAAAATCTGGTCAAAGGTTGGAGTAATTTTTAAAAATCCTTTTGCAACTGCAGACAAAAAATAAAATAATGAGAGTTAACCTGAATGGGAATGCCAAAGGTGAGTCCCAGGTACAGCAGCCCGGAATTTATATTGAAAAGTAGTATAACTTGGAATAGGACATTGTGTCACCAGTGGAACACCATCCATACACGGAGTTTCACGTTGGGTTTGCCCGCGCCAATGTATCGACGCCGCTTTGCCCGGAAGCCTGTTTACAACATCCACGACCAGTATATCGTTCTCGCAGACCTTGAATAATTTATAATTATTTATTATTTAACCCAACATTTCATTTTATCTTATTTTATATAACTTTGTATGTCATGACGCAAGCACCTGAATACTGGGGCCAGGCAGCTGCCTATTCGCCGTCAGGATTCCTCGATGATGCCCATCCGCCGACACGCAATACTTCCCAAGACAAGCGGTCTCATTGGCTGGGCAGTCTCCGCAGGATCTAAAAATTTCGAGCCATTAAAAAAGTTCAAATGTCATTGGTCGTTGCTCGGTTGCAGGTTTTTTCGTCCACATACGCTCATTACATAACGGTTTTTGCAACGGCACCAACTATCTAATATCTATGCCCAGATTGACTGGCAACCCGTTACTACATTACAGTCTGATGCAACTCATGACATAATATGTCTTGTAATAAGTAAACAAAATAAATAAAAGTCTTAATAATAATAACAATAATAAAATAAATTAAATTACTTGCTGAGTGTGTGGAAAGGCTCTAAAGTTAATTTAACTCGGCAAATCATCGGCCAGTCTAAATGATGACACGGTCTGTCGCATGATAAAAAAGTTTGTTCTGTAACAAAATAAAGTTATTATTAATAACAAGAAATTTAAAAAAAAAAAAATAATAATGATAATATTTAATAGCTAACGACTAATGATGTCCGATTTAATAACTTTTACTTTTAACCTCAAGCTTTCACATCTTGGTGACAATACAAGTCACTTATTTATTTATTTGATTACTTATTTATTTAAAATAAAAGTCTCTAGAGATTTAGCTAAAACTTACGCGGCAAGTAATTAAAAACATGTAAAAATCCTGCCGCAGATAAAACCATAAGGACGACAACGGATGTTCGTAGAAAGTATGTCAATGCAGGAACTTTTCTCGTCATTCTGTCAGACGGCAGACGATTCGACAAAAAAAATAAACTTGTTAATTGATTTTCACTCAATCTAGACAAATAGTCCAGCGAATTTATTCTCGGTAACGCGAAATCATTTCGCGAATCCCTTTGGAGCTTGAGGGTTGGATCAGAATAAAAAAATGTAACACAGAATCATTTTAATGTTTAAAAAATATTCACTTATTAATTTATGAAGGAGATTTATCACTAACGCTCCCTAACGAACCGGAGTCGACGCCTGACTAATGTAATGCTGAAGTAAGCGTCAATGCGGACGCAACTGCTCAAAACCAGCTAATGTAACCAAAGGAAAGGAGACTTTGTGAGCATTTGACCATCAATGATTCGTGACATTCAATTATTACTTGCTTGACTGGGTTTTATTTATGTTTTAATCTGTAAGTGTCCGTCAATGCAGTAGAGTTTGCGCTGGGACTCGAGATTAAGACAAAGACAAAGGCAAAAACGGAGGCAAAGACAAAGACAAACTAAATAGTGAGACTAATGTTAGTATTACGAATTTATTTGAATAAGAGTGAAAGTTCCGTTGCCAGAGGTCTCGGCAAGAACCTCTGGCTTTTTCTCTTTCTCAGCTTATCTCAAGTATACCTTCAATATATATCTTTCTTTCTTGTGTCAAGTACTAAAACACTTTCATCTTACGACCTTTCTCCTTTTTATACATATATATATGTATATATATTTTATAAAATACATACAAGCATATTAAATAGTACCAAGTTTAAATGGTAGTGGTACTTTTCTTATATAGATTAAACATAATTTCGCTTTCGCTGTTGGCGTGAGTCTCGTCTTGCGTCTGATGGTCTTACACTTGCATGTGCACTTACACTTTACATACATGTATGTTTGCTTGTAATGTACACCGACTTACGCTACATACACATAAACACTTTTTTTACGTTTATGTTTATATTTATTTATGATAGAGGCCTGGAAAGCAGGTTTCGTTTTGAAATATTCTTTCTTCTTTTTAAAAAATAATCTATTGATTAATGGTTCAGTACTTGCTTTCACACTAAACATCAAACGATATATACATTAATATAAAAATATATGTATAGATAATATGTGTCATTAAATTATGATCCTGTAGTTAACAGACAATTAACAATTTTTATATTTTGTTTTTTTAACAAATTAATAAAAAAAATTAAAAAATGCACATGTAGAAAATTTAAAAAACTACAGGTGCAATTTTTTAAAATATTTTTTTTTTCATATTTTATAGTTTTTAAAAAAATTCAAAGATTATTAGACGTCGGCTAACTTCAGTATCATCATTAAATTTTGTCCATTAAAAATTTATTTTATTTTAAAAATTGAGTGGAGCGAAGAAAAATATTTTGTTATCAATCATCTAAAATATATATAACGTCGAAACCGGAAAAATATTTTTTGCATCAAGTGAAACTACATAATTTTATTACAACTTATTGTTATTGTTTTTACCGCATATTCGTTATCGAGTCATCACTTTCACCTTTATTGTCATGGTTTAAAGACTATTTTTATGGCGCCTTAAACTTTATGACGGCGAGATACAAAATATTATACAAATATATGTTTACAAATTCAAAAGTATTTTACTAGATGATCGTTAATGTGTCAGATAATTATTACTGGGCCAGATAATTGGTAGTGTGTCAGTTTTATGGTGCGTAAATGTCAAAATTAATTTTTAAAAATTTAACTCACCAGGAATTGGAGTCAAGTAAATAATCGTTGCGACGACAGATCCCAGTCCTACGAAAATCGCAAAACGGAAGAACATTTTCCGAATTTAGTATTGATGATTTGTCAACACGGAAGAAGATTTGCGTTGTTTTAACGTAAGAACAGGATAAATAAAGAGGAAAGTTACGGTATCGCGAGTTAAAGACCTGAGGTATTATAAGGAGTGACCGGTATCGTAGTCGCAGGTATACTAGCAACATGCTGGCAAGTTCATTGCCAGAGAGAGAGTTGATGGTTTGTTGATTCTTGATTCTTGATTCGAGGATTTAAAACGCTACTGCTAAATATCAACTAATGTTAAACTAAAAATAAATAGAAAGACCGCTAATTCTATCTCTTAGACAGACTTATAGACTCTTAATATATTTATAGATTTTTTCTAATATTTATGATGTTGAAAAGAAGTATATGACGTATCACGCAGTGATATTTAACTCAATTAATTGACTGTACATCCTCTAATATCTTGTTTCTACTTAATATTCTTTTTTTATTTCGTCATGATTTCTCGACTTTCTGATATCTATTCAAAGTGGATTAAAAAGTTATGACGATTATATTTTATTTCCTTGATCCAAACTTACTTTTTATATAAAACAGATAGCAATCAAATTTATTCAATTAGATAATTACCTGGTTTTATTTATTTATGGATACTTCAAATTTTTGCCGAAGCCGCCGATAGATGGCAAAGACAGAAAATATTTTCGTAAGTGAATTTGTTTATTAAATATATTTAAATGGATGGGAAATTGGTTTTTAAAATTGGAAACGGGCGGGATTAAAATGTAATTGCGGCCTGGGAAAAATATTAAACGTGGTCATACGTTTATATTATTTCTTAATGGAGATCAAATGTAAATATAGGTCATAAGTAACTATTAGAAAGAGGAAATATGTTATTTTATAAAATGAAATTATAGAGAAAGAAAGTAATTAGATTTTTTGTAATTGCTGTGGTTTTACAAAATGGGTTCAAACCACAATAATAATTTAGTTAATTGTAAATATGTCGATATTTGGATACTTTTCTCTTTTCATTTGTTGATGACAAGTCGAATCGATGTCTCCCCCGGTGGAAATTTTTCGGACTTTTCTCTGAAAAAGTCTTTAGAATTTTGAAAAAGTCTTTAGAACTTTAGAACTGAGTTTTTCAGAGAAAATTCCGAAAAATTTCCACCAGGGTCAGTAGAAAAGTCTCAATTTCGTCCCTCTGAATAAAAATCGGACATATTTTTTTTTCAATTTATCTACTGATTGTTGTCCCGCATTATTTTTGAGTCTCTCCCAATGTAAAATGAAAGAAAATGCTGGAGAATAAAAATTTTTTAAATCCTAGTCCATCCACAGAAGCATGTCGATGTCATCTCGATGACATGTCGAAAATAAAATAACTTGTGATCCTTTAGGTAAAAAAAAACTATTCTTTGTTTTTAAATCTTATTGGATTAACGATCCTGAAGTTAACAGACAATTACAAATTTTTGAATTTTTTTTTCAACAAATAAATTACAAAAAAAAAAAAACTAAAAATACACATGTAGAAAATTTAATAAACTATAGGTGCAATTTTTCAAAATATTTTTTTTTTATAGTCAATCGTTTTTAAAAAAATTCAAAAACTGTCAGACGTCTGCTAACTTCAGTATCATCTTAATTAAATCATTAATTGAATCCTATTACTGCAATAATTTTCCTCGTGGTAAAAATTTAAATAATGGCGGGAAAAATTGAATTAAAAAATTCCCACAAGATGGCAGAAAGAAAGTAAACAAGTTTGTAAATATTTTTGGTATTTATCATGTAATTTATAAAGTGTAATTACAAAAATTAATTCAAATGTCAGTGATAAAAGTTATTTAAAAATTATAAATTAATAAATAAAGTGAGTGATTAATCAAAATGCCTCCGATAAAAAAAATGGTTGGTTATAATTTTTTAAAAATAATAAAATCCTCTGTTCGAATTCAAAATAAAAAAATTTATTTACATTTTAGAAAAGTAACAACGGATGGCTGGACCTGGACATGGATTTCAGTCCAAGTGACCCACCACCGCGGAAGGAGACCAAGAAGCCCAGACAGGAGCCAATGGACCTAGATTACATTGACACTCTGACAGTGACCAGACGCAAAGACCAAACCAGCAGTCTAGCGACACTTCTTGAAGCCTGTGATCCCCAGAAGTCATCAGAGTTAGCCGTCAGTAAGCAGAAGCAGAACGAACTGTCAGATTGGCTGACAGAGAAGGCTCTGCCCGGTGTCCCACGAATCCTCGTGCTCTCCGGACCCTCTGGTTGTGGAAAAACAGCAGCCCTGAAGGTCCTCGCCAAGGAGAACAAGTTCGACATCATCGAGTGGATCACTCCCTCCGACTCGGCTGCTAACATCAACGACAATTACATGACAATCAAGCAAGCTGATAAATTTTCCGATTTTTTTATCCGCGCTACCAGATACAACTCAGTTCTGAGCAACCAATCAAACCGCAAGCTCCTGCTGGTCAAAGACATTCCAAATGTTTATTTTTTTGACAAGCAAAGCTTCTACGATTTACTAACGTAAGCTTATAATTTTAAATCCCCGGCATCCAATCAATGATTAATTTTATTTTAAATCCTTAGGCAGTATTACGAACTTGGAACCCATCCCCTGGTATTTATTTGTCCAGACTCGGAAGCCAGCAGAGTCCAGCAGTCGCTATTCCCAGCTGAAATAGTTGACCAGTATGACATTGACAAAATAAACGTCAACGCGACGACTCCTGCGGCAATGAAGAACATGCTGAAGCGGGTCACCGCGATCCTCAACGCGAAAGCCAGACACATGTTGCACGTAACCCAGCACAATATTGACGAAGTCTTGTCCAACAGCATCGGCGATGTCCGCAGCACGTTGCTGAATGTCATCTTCACTTCTCTTAAAGTTCCCGGTCGACAAGCGACCAGTCACTGCGAGCTCCGCGAAGAAAGTCTGGGTCTCCTGCATGGCGTCGGGAGAGTGATCAACCCCAAACGCGAACCTAGTGACAAAGCACCAGGGTCCTGGAAGTTCGTTCACGATCCCGATGACATCGCCTCGTACTTCCAGTCCCATGCCAGTGTCTTCCTGCACTTTTTGCATGAAAATTATCTGAACACTATGGAAAAAATAGAGTACGTTGATGTCGCGTCAGATATTATGAGTTTGTCTGACACTTTGTTCAGTGAATGGCGGGTAAGATTTTAAATTGTGATACTGAAGTTAGCAGACGTTTAATAATTTTTGGATTTTTTTTTAAGACGATAAAACAAAAAAAAAAATTGCACCTGTAGTTTTTCAAATTTTCTACATGTGCATATTTTTATTTTATTTTTTCGCTATTGATTTGTTGAAATACGAAAATTCAAAAATTTTTAAATGTCTGCTAACTTCAGGATCATAAGTTAGCCGACGTCTAATAATTTTTGGGTTCTCTTTAAGACGGTAAATAATAAAAAATAAAAATTTGAAAAAATTGCACCTGTAGTATTTAAAATTTTCTACATATGCATATTTTTAGTTTTTATTTTTTATTATTGATTTATTGGAAAAAAAATCCGGAAATTTTTAATTGTCTGCTAACTTCAGGATCATTTTAAATTTAATTATTAATTTTTTAATATTTATCTATTTTATTTTTTAATTCCAGGATCCAAATCTCACTAAATTAAATTTATCACTTTGTATCCGTGGGTTGATGGTCAGCAATGAGACTCCTGTGTTACGATGGAATCCCGTACGCAAACCAAAATCAAC
The DNA here is from genome assembly GCF_029852145.1 of Microplitis mediator. Lineage (NCBI taxonomy): Eukaryota > Metazoa > Arthropoda > Insecta > Hymenoptera > Braconidae > Microplitis > Microplitis mediator. The sequence goes on along the minus strand of NC_079971.1, from coordinate 628,819 downwards.
TGAAACTAAACAGTAATTATTATTTTCTTGTTAATTAACTAATTACGAACTTAATTACCTTGTAATTAATTGCTCTCATGAATTTTTTTAGTCAAAGAGACCTGAATGTCGCCGAAGAACGTTACTACAGATCAATAATACGCCCAAAGGCTGTAAAAGATCCACCGAACCTAGAGACCATCATCGAAGCAGTCGATTAAATTCCCAAAAAGTAAACCCATCAGTAATTATATTTTTTATCAGCATTAAGTCACCAATTAATCAAAAAAATTATAAATAAATTATTTACCAGTATTTTAAAAATTGTTTTTTGAAATTGGCGCCACTAGTCCTTGGATCTGTCACCTGTCATCAGCTCCCACGCACTCACATTACACTAATTAAATAAATGTAAACAAATAACCACCCACATCTTTAACAATTAATTAGAAATAATTACTGCTAATTAATTAAATAATTATTTATTTATAATGATAAAAAATTTTAAAGTTTATTTGTGTCGATAACCTCAAAGTGCAGTGCAATTATTTACAAAGACTGTTTTTATCTAAATATTTAATTTAAAATGATTGAATCACCAGGATGGAGCACTGACAGGGACAAGGAGATTCATAAAGCTGCTGGTAATGTGCAATTGCGTAAATACAGTAAATTATTTAATCGGTTAAGTGAAGACTGGTACGAGAGTAAGTCGTCAATAAATTACATCATCGAGGGGCCGATTCGGTTGATCTGTCACTGCAATGAGGAAGAAGGTCTGATGTCTCTAGTAGAAATGGAGAACAAGAATCTGTCAAAATTACTGGCTACTGTAGCGGCGACTTGTCGCGAAATCCGGTTGCTTAAACAGGAATCGCAGCATCATTACACGAAACTCTTCAATCATGGGGAGAAAAGTGACAAGGACACTGATAATTACAATTTCAATTCTCTGCTGACAGACTGTCAGGATTTGTCGCTGTATGTGAACAGAATAATGTCAGTGATTCACCTGACAGTCCAGCAGCTCTCGAGCTTGACCACCAGCACCAACGAGATCTACCTGCCGGCGCTGATTGAGCACCTGGTGGACTTGTTTGTCATCATGGTAACCTTGGACGAGATCGTCGACTCGCTTCCGATGATCCTCGACCAGTGGAAGAAGTACCGGATCCAAGTGCGCTCGGTGATGCACAACCCCGGCAAGTTTTCAGTCAACGAGTCCAAGCTCATGACCTTCGACAAGCTGCTGAAGGACCTGCACAATCAGCTGCTGACCAGGAACTTGTTTTTTAAGGCCATTGATCATGTGATGGATGTGAAGAAGAGTCCGGTGATGAATGATCATCTGATAAGTTATTTGAAAAACGTTCTCAATGACGTAGAATCGAAACTAACGAGCGTTTGTCTGATCAACAGGTCCTGGATACGTTTGAATGTCGGGCTGGTGGTCTCTGTCAAGCTGTTTGGAGTCTCTGATAAGAAGCTGATCAAGAAACTCTGTGATGTCAATAAGAAACTGTATGCGGTGACGTTGGTAGGGAACATCGTCTGGATTCCGAGCAAGTTTCTGACGGATTACATTGGCAGCGAAGCGGGGACTGTAAATAATACAGTGGGAGAGCGAGTTCTGGGTGTCAGGATGCAGAAGTTATCAGTAACTTGCGGGGGATTGATAAACAAATCGATGCAATGGTGCGTGGAAGCAAAAAATTTACTCTGTGGGACCGAGTTCCAGATATCTGATATAAAAAAACAGTATTTGCTGATAAAGGAAGTGATTTCTTTGATGGTGCAGATAAATGAGCAGGTGTCGTTCATCACGAACGTCCACGCGGCTCTCGCGAAACCCATGAACAGAAGCACTGTCCAGCTTATTTGCAGAATGATTGAAGTCCAGCGAACTCTGGAGATGACTGTGCACTCGCTGGGTCCCATGGTGGTGCAGGCGCAGAGTCGCGGGCTCCAGTATCTGAGCTACGAGATCCTGGTGATACTGGAGAACGCGCGCAAAGGATTGATCCAAAAAGACCAAGGCTACAGTAGGGAAAAATTGGATGCCTTGTCACTGACTTGTCTGAGCATGAAACTGATCAACGGGCCCGGCTCCGCTGATCGCAGGCTGATAGTAAGATGCGCGCTGTCCTGCGTCAGACAACTCGCGGACGCGTTCAAAGACGAGGAAGTGATAAAACTAAAGCAGAAGCTCGATGACTATGACATTATTGCTGATTTGCATGCGAACGTCGCCGAAGCTTGCGATTACTCGGTCTTGTTGCATCACCAGTCGATGATTCCCGCGTATTTCATGTGCGTCGCCGAGAGCACGCAGGACATAAGTCATCTAGTCCATCTTCTTAATGCCTTCAACAGTGCAGTGATTCGCCAGGAACCCTCAGAGCTGACCGCGACCCGAGTCAACGAGCTCAAGGAAGCTGTGGTAAAGTTTATCCTGGAACCAGCTTGCAGGGAAATAGAAACAAGTCTTCGGCTTCACGTCCACGCCCATCTGAAACTCGACACCACGAACCCCTTCAAGGTGGGGGCCAAAGACGCCGGGAGAATTGTCAGATCTCTGCCACTACCGATCGCGGGCAATTTGATCAGCGCCAAGAGATTTGTTGAGCACTACCTAGATGACATATTCTATAATCTCACTACCGTTGCTCTGCACGACTGGAAGACCTACAAGACGATGCACGCCCTGGCTAAATACAAATTGGGTCTCGATTCGGTCCAGAACCACTTGCCCACTCAGACTCTGGAGCAGGGTCTAGATGCGCTAGAGATAATGCGCAATATCCATGTCTTTGTTTCAAAGTATCTCTACAATTTGAACACTCAGACATTCATCGAGCACACTAGCGCGAATAAACATTTGAATACAATCGGGATTCGTCATACCGCTAACTCAATTCGCACACATGGTACGGGAATAATGAGCACGACAGTTAATTTTGTGTATCAGTTTCTGCGCGTAAAGCTTCATACCTTCTCCCAGTTTCTGTTTGATGAGCACATAAAGTCTAGACTATTGAAGGACATCAGGTTCATCAAGAGTCAGCGGGAACGTGACTTGACGCCTTATACTTACGAGCGGGCTGAGAAATTCCAGAAGGGGATACGCAAGCTGGGAATGTCCAATGACCTCAGCTACCTGGACCACTTCAGACAGCTGATAACGCAGATCGGAAATGCCCTGGGATACGTGAGATTAATTAGATCTGGCGGACTCCATGCTTGTGCAAACGCGGTGTCTTTTCTCCCAGACATCAACACGCCGGCATTCGAAACCGCAGCCAGAGAGTTGAAGTACTCGGAGACCAGTCAAGCAGCTGCTAAGAGACTGGATGACGACATTGGAAACCTGGTAAGGAATTTTACTGAAGGTATCCAGTACTTTAAGCTGCTGGTTGATGTCTTTGCTTCGGCGTTCCGGGACACCAAGTCCCATCACCTGCAGCAGTTTTACGCGATAGTTCCGCCGCTGACGCTGAGTTTCGTTGACAACGCGGTGGCGAACAAGGAAAAGATATTCAAGAAGAATAAGGACGGCGCCGCGTTCACTGATGACGGGTTCGCGATGGGCATTGCCTACATCAATGCTCTGCTGGAGCAAAGCGCAGAATTAGACGGGCTGCAGTGGTTCGAAACCGTCAATGCGCACTTGAACCGGGAGAAAAAACTGGCGGAGAGCATCGAAGGCGACGACGAAAAACTTCAGCAGACAAGAGCGCTGACGCTAAAGAGACTCGCGGAAAGAAGTGCCGAGTTCCAGTTGCTCTACTACAGTCTATCTGGTGCAAGAGTTTTTTTTAAACAGTCAGATTATTAATAATTAAGAGTTTAAGTATAATTATTTTAATGGTTTTTAAATACATTTATTGTTTTCATAAAAGATAAACTTGTTTCATATTGATTTATTTTTTTTTTAATTTAAATTAATTAAGAATCACAATTAAGCTTTAAGTAGATGATAAAAATTCAAGATTATCTTTGGTCATAAAAAATGTTACTTAAATTTTTTAATTAATTAATAAAATATTGGAATCTACTCAAGCCTCTAAAAAAATTAAAAAAATTTTATTGCTTTCACTTTACATTAATCGCAAGAAAATTTTTCATCACCCAGCAATTAAAAAAATTTTGATTTTAGATTTTTGGCGGGCAGAATTGCCACTTTGTCATAAAAAAAATAATCTAGGGGCCCACTACACCCCGTGTCCTCTACGTAAATTAAAAAAAATTAAAAAGTGTTTCAACTTTTTTTATGACCAACAAAAGTTTCCATCTAAAAAAAAAATGGCGTAATAATTACAAATAAATCACAATGATTAATGACTAACATGACTAGGGTGCTGATATATCACTGAATAAAAAAAAAAATAATAACAATAGTATACATAACTCAGTCTAAATATTTGTACGATTACGATTAAAAAATAAAATAAAAATCAACGAGCCGGAGAAAAAAAATGCCAATTGATTCAGTCTCTCAAGTGCTAAAACTAAATAACCGTTTGGATTTTACCTCAATTTATCTACTTCAATTATTATATTTTAAATATATAATGAACGAATTTGCTCTGGAGACGACTCGGAGTCTCGAGTCTGTCAGAGCTAGAGCTAGACGTTTTTTTTATTGCACTAGCCGCCTGTTGGATTTCAGTGATTTAACTTTGAGACCTCGAGTCCTCAGGGTCCAGAAGATCGTCACAGGATGCCGTCGGGGGTAATAATTGACGTCCGCCGCGTTTCTTAGTTCGCGTAAATACTTTAGTCAGTTGAGCAAATTTACGTCGCGATACTTTTCCCATATTTTTTAAACGTTCCCTGAATAAATCTTCGTCTGTTCCGCTGCATTTTTCGGATCCATGTAACTTTGAATCTGAAATAATAAATTTGAATAAATCACCAAAAATTGAATTAAGGGGGTAGGGTTTTAAAATTATTTAAAAAAATTTTTTTTTTAATTTTTTTTCTGAATGAACAATATGTCAAGAATATTGTGTACAAATTTTAAATCAATCCGAGTAAAACTAACGGAGTTACGGCGTTTCAAATGACCGGCCGGTATACCTGATTTTTATACCTGCCCGACCTGCCCCTACATACCCCTAGTAGAAATCAGCTGCAATTTTCTTTGTTCTTCCGAATCCCTTTCTCCGGCTATGTGTGTTTCAAAGGATGTAAACTGATGACTCAATATAAGTATAAAAATTCATATTCTTTGATTGATAGTTTATTTCAAATTTTCACGAATAAAAAACTTTAAATGGATTTTCCCGAAAACGTTATTTTTAAAGTCCGTGAACATCATAACTCAAAATGTACTGAACCGATGCCTTTGAAAATTTGAACATTACTTCTTCACATAAATCAACAGGTAACTACGAAGAGTTTTTTTTTGTTTTTCATTTTTTTATATTTTTTAATAACAAATTAACCGCAATTTTTTGAGCTAAAATCGCGTTTTTCACTTCCAAGTGCTGCAAAAAATCGAAAAAAAAAAAAAAAAAAAAAACTCTTCGTGGTTACCTCGAGAAATACATCAACTTTAAAATGCATATCAATTTTTTTTTTTCCGATGATCCGGTAACGAGTTATGATGTTCACCGCAAAACGACTTTTTTTCGAGGCACCTCCGGAGATTCAACGTCACCAGCTTATTAATCAATATTTTTCGTTGAAAATTTTTTCTGATATTCTTTAAAAGTTGTACAATAATATGTGATTAAGGTTAATGAAATTATATTACTCATCTCGCCGGTAAAAAATCACAAAAATATGCTTTTTTTTCGCCTTTAAAACCTTACCCCCCCTTAAGGGATCGAATGAATGGCCAATTAAAGTTACCATGCTCCAGAGTATTTAAAAAGTCTTCATTCCATCTCAGCTCACTCATGAATTCCTCATTCTGTAAAAACATGGCGATCCTCTCGTCCTCCAGCAGAGAATTCTCTTGAGCCACGGGGTCATGCGCGTCTTCGAGAATCTGCTGGGGAATTCTGAGAAAGGAATCCGGCAGCGGTCCCAGCAGTGGAGGCTTCCACTTGTTGGTGTTCTTTGATTGCTTTGCGTCAGGGGCGTCGACACCAACGAGAACTTCCTGGTGAACGGCAGCTTTGGGTGATGAGTCTGCGGAACCGTCACTTTGTTCCAGTTCGCTGCGGATCTTTTCGTTCTCATTGTCGGTGCTCATTGCCAGCAGCTGATCGATAGTCGTGTCAACCGCTCCCTGGTTCGACCTCAGCACGGCCTAAAATTACACGAATTAATTATCTGCATAAACAATTAAATTACTTAGCAATTACTTCGATGACATCATCATCCATTTGAGGAAACATATTTTTGAAATCAGCCATCGCTTGATAAAATTCCAGTGTCGTTTGTTGTTGCTCAGCTGCCGATGCCATTTTATTTTATTAATTTATAAATATCAGTAATTATCAAGATGCAATTAATCAAATCACGTGCATCTAAAAATAAATTTTTCATTTTGTAATTAATAATTATTATTATTAATAATCAATAAATAATTAACTAATAAATACCTATAGATATTTATTACTAGTCAATACACTTTCGGTAAAATACTAGCTGTCATTTAAGTTGTAATGAATAAAATCACTTGTCATGGCACTAATTATTGTTATTACTAATGAATAGTCGTTAATTATTATTAATTGTTATTAATTGTCAGTGACAAGGTAACATTTACTGGAGTAAAAAAAAATTATACTAATTTAAAAAAGAACAAGAGACGGCCATTTTTATTGATTGCCAACGCCGTCTGACGGATAACGTAATCATTTTTCTTTTCAAAATTACATCAGAAGAATTGTTTTTTTTTAATTTTCCTGCAACAAATTTGCTCGGATACAAAACGACGAAAATATGACCGAAATGAAATCTGCGGAAACTTTCCTTACTCAGGCGCACGTGCGATATCTATACACAGTATTAATTACGACTGTACTTGATAATATATTTCTGATCACGTAATTCATGTCTCATTCATAAGTATCATGTTTACACGAAGTCCTCAACCCTAATAGCCACTTTAGCTTGAAATTGACAGTAATTTGATATTGAAATTACCTAAAATCTGCTGCCCGAATTTGCTGACAATTTCGTCAATTGTAATTTTGATAAGGATTTAAAAAAAAATTTATTTCGTCACGAATGAATTTTTTCTATCCCTCGCAGATTTGAATCACGGTGGAAACACGGTGGGTTTGTTCCATTTTACCACCGTGTATACACGGTGTTTTCACTGTGATTACGCGGTGGATACAGCATGGAACCCGGTGGTGAAATGGAACAAACCCACCGTGTAACCGCGGTGAATCCACACAGAAAAAAAAAAACTTTAAAAATTACTATTTGAAATTATAACCCGGAAACCGGTTGTCAATATGGGAAATTTTAACATTCAAATAGTAAATTTTATAATAAGTGTCGTCTATTTTCTAAGTATCAGTTACGATTTTCAAAGTTCAAATCGTAATTTTTCTTAAGTAAACAATAAATTTTCATACTTATCCTGTAATTATTTACATTTTAATCATAAATGACAAAATTACTATTTAGAATGATGGTATTTACTGATCACTTTGTCATTATATTACTTGTCATTCGCAATTTATATAGTTCATTTTTTTCCGTGCACGGTGTTTACACTTCCACGGTATTTCCACCGTGATTCAAATCTGCGAGGGTACTTATTTTCGCGCCAACGAATGGAGTAAAAACAATTTGGGGACAATGGATCCTCGAAAAAAAACTTGATGGTGGATCAACCCCTCAGAGGGCCACTTTTGTGTTGTAAGCTGCTGTGAGATGCTGTAGTGGGTCTGAGGCTTCTTAAAAATTTTTTTTCACCACAAATTGAATTTCTTTTACTTATTTCCGTGCCCACGAATGATCTAGAATTGATTTCAAGTCAATTGCTCCCCGAAAAAAAAATTTTATGCAGGGTCGACCCCTCAGAGGACCACTTTTGTGTTGTGAGCTGCTGTAGTGGATCTGGGGCTGACTAAAAATTTTTTTTGACCACGAATTGATTTTATTTCACTTTTGTGATTCAAAATTTTCGTAAAAAAAAATCGTTAATAATTTAAACTACGCGCCAAAGTTCATGAGGTAACTTATCGACTCACAGCTTTTTGAATTTGCCGCCATCTGCCTTTCAACTTAATTCAACAGAACTCAGACTCAAACAAAACGACCCGCAGCCTACTTCTGTCTTCTATCCTTTTTTTGGAACAACCTCAAAGGAAACGGTTACTCGGTAAAGTTTTATTTATTGATCTGTTGAACAATAATCAATCTTTGTGATAATTAACTAAAATTATAAATATTCATAAAGTTTATTTGTTTATTTATAAATACGTACTTATATTTTTCGTTATCTTATTGTTATTTTGTATTTTTTTACAGTTCCAAGATGGGTCGTCGTCCAGCTAGGTGGTAAGTCATGCTTTGTTTTTTTTTTTAATTCAATTAATTATTAAAAATTCATCAACTCCAATCATCACTTCTTCAATTAAATTAATTAATTAATTACTGCAATTAATTCATTCATTGACACGATTTTTTATTAATTTTCAAAAATTTAATCTAAAAGTTGGGTTATGCCATATGACGCAATTATTAAATTTTATAATGATAAAATTAACGTAATCATTTTTTAATTTTCCAGTTATCGCTACTGCAAAAACAAGCCGTACCCAAAATCCCGGTTTTGTCGAGGAGTTCCAGACCCCAAGATCCGTATTTTCGATCTCGGTAAAAAGAAAGCCAGCGTGGAAGATTTTCCACTTTGTGTCCATCTAGTTTCCGATGAGTATGAACAGTTGAGCTCCGAAGCTCTTGAGGCAGGACGTATTTGCTGCAACAAATACATGGTAAAGAATGCTGGTAAGGACCAGTTCCACATTCGTATGAGACTACATCCGTTCCATGTCATCCGAATTAACAAAATGTTGTCATGTGCTGGAGCTGATAGGTAATTTTCTTTTTTATTAATATTTTTAACCAGTGAGCAGACTCACAGACTTCTTCTGAAGCTGGACAATTTTTTATTCCGTCAAAATTGGAGTCAATCAAAAATCCGGCCCTAGCATTCTGACAAATTTAAGGGGGATAGCCACTGAGGATCGAAAAAATAGGTAATTTTCGGGAATTTTTTTGACTGGAATAATAAAGGAATTTGGGGATCGGGTTTTTTTTGTTTTCTAAAGTATACATTGAAGATAATTCTCCTAAATTTTCATTAAAAAATATCATGTTGTTACAAAGTTATAAGCATTTTTGTGGAGCAAAAAAAAAATTCCCCCCACCACGGTGTCATCTCTAACTCAAAAACGGATTATCAGAAACAAAAAAACCAAACGGCGTTGTAATCTGTATGCATGTGGTTATCGTTGCACATAGGGGATTTTGAAAATTTGGATTTGAAAAAAAATGGCGACATATTAAAAATTTTTTCGTTATTTTTTCTCATTTTTTTGGATTCAAACAGCCCTAAAAAATCTTAAAAATCAAAATTTTCAAAATCCCCTATGTGCAACTATAGCTACTGAATAGACGAATACGGCAAAAAAAAAAGTTGGGAATCGGTTGATATTTATGCAAATTACAGATGCCACCAGTTCAAAAAAAGTAGTTTCGAGGAAAATGCGTTCAAAGTTTTTAGTCGATGCAACGGTCAGTTGACGCGCTGTCACAAAAATGACTATAACTTGAAAAATATTCGGAATTTTCATATAAAACTTTAAATACATATTTTTGAACATATACACTTTGATTTAATAAAAAAAAAAAATTTTTTTTTTTTGAAATTTCACAGTGGCTATCCCCCTTAATACTTTGAAACTTCGAAATTGACTCGATTTTGCTTTCGTTGACCAGCATAAAATAAATTCGCTGATTTAAATTACTGTCCAACCCAGACCAAGTCTTGGTGTCCAACTCATAAATTGTCAATCATCAATTACTAAACAAACTTATTCCATAGGCTCCAGACCGGTATGAGAGGCGCCTTCGGCAAACCCCAAGGTACCGTTGCTCGTGTCAACATCGGACAGCCAATCATGAGCGTCCGGTCATCCGACCGTCACAAGGCTTCAGTCATCGAAGCATTGCGTCGTGCCAAGTTCAAGTTCCCCGGACGTCAAAAGATCTACGTCTCGAAGAAATGGGGATTCACAAAATACGAGCGTGCAGAGTATGAAGATTTGAAGAACGCTGGACGTCTTGCACCAGACGGTTGCAACGTTAAATATTTACCAGAACACGGCCCCCTGTCAGAATGGAAAAAGTTCCGCGAACTTTTGGCCAATAATTAATTACTCTGTTGATTGTCTCAATAAAAAAACTTTCCATCGAATTTTGTATTTTTAATATTCATTTTATTTACATAAAAAAACTTTTTTTTCCACCTGTCATGGTAGGGTTTAGGATAACATATATATGTATATAATAGATATAAATTTGAAAAATTCATTTACATTACAATAATAATTACCTCTTAATATAATTACAATAGATATATAATATAATATATATTTATATATAATTTATAATAATAATAATAATTGTCAATAGAACAATGACTACGCGGTAAATTGTTAGTAAATACGTACCAATAACGCACTAGCATAATTCCGATTTAAAAAATCTATTTACTCATATTAATAATTAATTAATAAACTAATTAATGGGTATTAAGATTCAAAAGTATTAAATATACAAAGCCTTACAGCTGATAACTGATAACGAGTCAAGGCCATTCTCAGACAATACCTCCCACTTTTTTAAAATATTCAATGATCTTGAACTGTCAATCGTATCATAATTTAATCAATTAATTTAAAAAAATATTGAAGCATTAATCGAAAAAAAGACAGAGTTGCAATTTCACTGAACCGTAGATTTAAAAAAAAATAATCAGTTCTTATCAATTAGGAGTTGAACGAAATTTGAAAATAAATTTCAGTAGAATTTTCAAATTTTATGACTAAAATTTATTTTCAAAATTTTTTTCAACTCCTAGTTGAATTCCATACCTCGGCAAAATTGTCCACTTTTTCCATTAATGCTCAAATTTTTTTAAAATTAATTAATTAAATTACACTGCGGTTATGACAGATGAGTCATTGAATATTTAAAAAAAAGTGGGGGGTATTGTCTGAGAATGCCCTTAATTAATTAATTAATAAATCACATTTGTTAGTCACGACTTTGAATACTATACAGGAGATTCAATATTGTTTGTAGACCTTACGGATAATCGGTGACTCGGACATTAAATTTGTGTAGACGTTAATTCTTTGTCAATGGGAATTACAATTTATTTCACTGTCGTTCTCATTGACTCCGGTGGTGAGCTCGTCGTCGATGTCCAGGTCGCAGATGCGGTGATGAGACTGTCCGTCAGCGCTGGTGGCGGAGTCTAGGAGCGGGGACAATTTTTCGGCTTCGCTGTCTTCGTCTTGTCCTTGGGACTGGTGATAAATAATTACACTCAGTACAAGATGATTAGAGTAATAAGTAAGTAAATAAAAAATATTTACGTCGTAGTGAGCAGGCTGTTTTTCATTAACGAGTCTCAGAGTGTCCCGAGTCCTGGAGTTCTTATCACGCGGATGACTGGTTTTGCTCCTCATACCAGGGGATCGTCCATGCAATTCCTTCTGCGACGCGACGGTCTCGTCTCTCGCCAGAAGCACAGACATGCGGAACTCTGGTGTTGGACAGGGAGTCGCACTGCTGGACCTCGCACCCACAATCGTTTCTCCGTCTTTTAGACCCGTGTGCTTCGACACCGGCGTTCGTTCTGCAGATCTGCAATGGGGTAGTTTTACTACCGTTTGTATTAATTTCTATTCAGCAACTACATCTTTACTGCTAGCCAATTTAAAATCTACATCAACCAATCACTAGATCCACTACCAATTACAATCACAATCTCATAATTAACTCACCTGTTCAAAACTTCAGCAGCCTGAATTGCACTGGCAGTGTCTGTGTCAGGAGTATCTGGAGATTCTGGAGCTGGGACAACAACTCTTGGAGTATATGGTCCATTTAAAGCTTCGATCAGTGACACAGCTTCGTAACCAGATGGAATATTTTCACAGCTGCCCTAAAAATAATTATAAATTATCATCTGACAGCTGAAGAGTCTAGTCTCTGATATGGTCTCCAGTGCTTACTTCAGGCATCGGAGGATTTGAAATAATGGCTCCAGTAGCTTTCTGCAGCGCTTTTATTTGCAGAAGAGCACGAAATGGTGCGCGACATATTGGACAATTATTGGCTTGATACCTCAGAGAGTCAGCGCACCCGTAGCAGAGACACAGATGCCTGCAGGGCAGGATCAATGTGTCTCGGACATCGCACATGCAGATAACGCACTCTGAGCCATTGTCCTCAGCATCTTCATCGCTGCCCTGCTGCTTGGTGTTCTCTGTATTTTTATTTTCTATCCCGTAAATCTCCTGCAGCAAATAGCAGAGACCGTCCACGTACAGCTTTTGCTTCAGAGCCTTCAGTATATAAGACCCGTCAGACTGTCTCTCGACGACCGCTATCGTCGTGTGAGACTGCTTGGGCTCTTCAGAGCCTTCCTCAGCCACGCAATGGATCGCTATCGGCACAATCTCCCTGTCCGTATTATAGAGCAAATCTTCTTCATTGTAAAGACTCGGGTCGAAGACATGTGAGGTCTGAATAAACTGTTGGTTCGCTCCTTTTTTGTAGTGATACGTCTCTGAGTTCATTGATGGGTCTCTCGGCACGTATCTAGATGATGAAATTTAATTTATTTATTAAAATAATAATTAATTAATCAATCAAATAACTTACGATACTCCTTTGGCGGTGACTTCTTCCGTACAAAAATAATAAACAGTAATAGCGCATCTGACATCGCAGTCAAAAGTGAACTCGATGTTGAACCTCGTGGTTTTTTTATCAACATCACCTTCACCAAAGTGTTTTATCGCATTGATGGTGTCATTTGACTCGGAGGAAGTCGGTGCTGGATCAATGCTCTTGGTCAATCTCAAAGATTCTTTTCTAATGTTGACCAAACTCTTCAGAGTCTTTGTCGGGTCATTGGCCTGCGGTGGCGGGTACGGGAAAGGTGTCGGTCTGCTTCCCAAGAAATTCAAATCCGCGTTCTCTCCAAATAAATACGCTTCTGGCTGCGGAGTGTCAAATCTTTCGCCTCCCATAATAAAGTGGCTTCCAAAATAATTTCCTAGCAAAATCACCAACCAAATTAGCTGCTGCCAGATAATTAAATTTAAAAAAATTAAAATTACCTGATCGCGGTGGATACTTGTATGCATGATTTGACACAATGTCAACTTCTTCAACTCCAGCATTCTGTCTGCTTGTCAACGAGCCCATTTTGACAGTTCACTCAATCGAATTTTATTTTAAATCACCAGTTCCAGGTCTTGATCTCACTCCAGTTCCAGGTCTTGATCCAAGTCCGGGTTCAGGTCAAAGTTGTAAAATTTTTTGACAGCTTGTTAGCAACACCTCCAAGTAACTGTTTACTTCCTATTCCCGACTATTTTTTATCTTTTTTTAATGAAAAATAAAATGAATTGTAACCTGTACCTTTAATCAAGAAGTACTTGGTCGCGGCCTCTGGAACTTGGATAAAAAATTATAAAAATACTCAATCGGTCAGTGATGCTGGTGCTGGTGCTGATGCTAGTGCTCTGGATTAGAGGTTCAAGGTTTATACTTTTATGTTTACCAGAGCATATATTATATATACTTAAATATATATAGAGCACAAAGGTGTAAATGCGCAAGTTCATAACAGCGTATTAAATAATTATAAATAAATATATACCATTTGTTGATGCTGTCATAATCTGTATGAATAAATAAATAAAGTAATAATTGTTAAAATTGGATAATCATCAGGTCGCTGATTATTTTATTTTAAAATAAAATAAAACTAATAATAATAAAATCCGAGTGAGGTTATAATTTGTAAAAATAAAATAACCAAAGTTTGTTTGAAAAACTTGCCATCGGTTTTAAAAATAAATACAAAAATAAAATTAAATCATAAGTTAAAATATTTAAAATTCGGGGATAATTCCGGTGATGTCCATCGTGACAATAAAAATCTAAAAAAAAATATTGGCATTAAGTTTTTTCTTGTAGCAGCAACAAGAAGAATTTACAATATAATATATCGGTTTGTTCTGGTTGGTCGTTGTCATTTGAAAACGGAAGCCATCTTGTGGCCATCGAGAGTCTCCGCTAACAATCATATCGTTGATACGGGATTTATAAATTAATAGTTATTTATTTTATTTAAAATAGTTCACTTAATAAATAATAACCAATCAATTGTTTTGTTTATATATTTAACTTGATATTTGGACTATGCATGAATTATTAAACCATATGTTTACATAGCCATGGCTGCGACGAGAAAGTTGCAAGGTGAGAATAATATTTTACAACAAAAACCATTTCCTCTATGTTTATTTACATCAGCTTTATTTTTTCACTTGAAAAAAAAAAAAATATTTTAAAAACTGGCCGCCGATGAGCTGAGAGTCCCGATGACCTGCTGGTGACAGCACCTGGACCTGGACCTGGATTTAATTGCCCGAATTTAAATGCTTGGTTATATACTTTGTTGTAACGTTGGTTATTTTGACGCTTTTGTGTTCTCGGGAGCTTGATTCAGGTACTGGGAGATTATCATCACTTAAACTTGGGTGCTTATGCCCAGTTACAGGGTTGATATGTCATGGTGACAACTGATAATGGGTTTTAATTGAGATAACAAGTGTTTATTGTTGTTAATTTTAAAATAATAATTGGGTTTGTTGTTTGGTTTGTCAGGTGAAATAGATAGGTGCCTTAAGAAAGTTTCTGAAGGTGTGGAAACGTTCGAGGACATCTGGCAGAAGGTGCACAATGCGACCAACAGCAATCAGAAGGAAAAATATGAGGCTGATCTCAAAAAGGAAATCAAGAAACTCCAGAGGTTACGTGACCAGATTAAAAGCTGGATCGCTTCTGGTGAAATAAAAGATAAAAGTACATTGTTTGATAACAGAAAATTAATTGAAACGGTAATTATATATTTTTAATTGTTTTTATTATTTTTATTAAATTAATTATTTAAATAATTATTTTAATTTACAGCAAATGGAACGATTCAAAGTCGTGGAAAGAGAAACTAAAACTAAAGCATACTCAAAAGAAGGACTGGGAGCTGCACAGAAACTCGATCCAGCTCAAAAAGAACGGGAGGAAGTGAGCAACTGGTTAGCGAATTCAATAGAAACGTTGAATCTCCAGTTGGACACTTTTGAGTCGGAAATCGAGTCGCTGCTGGCGGGAAAGAAGAAGAGGCTGGACAAAGACAAGCAGGACAGGATGGATGAGTTGAAGTCGAAACTCGACAGACACCGGTACCATATACGTAAACTGGAGACGCTGCTCCGCATGCTGGATAACATGTCTGTCGAAGTTAACACGATAAAGCGGATAAAGGATGACGTCGAGTACTACATCGAGTCCTCTCAGGAGCCAGACTTTGAGGAGAACGAGTACATTTATGATGACATAATTGGCCTGGATGAAGTGGAGCTCTCGGGCGTGGGCATTCCCTCCTCGGCGACAACTGACAGCAATAACAGCAACGAAACCGGCGGGACTCCGACCTCGACAAACTCTTGCACTTCGCCGATACCATCACCACCTCTAAGCTCCACAATGCACAATAACTCGAGCGATAGTTCGACTGATAACGACAAAAAAACCAAGGTTCAGATACTAGTAATTTTATTTTTATTCTTATCATTTATCATCGACAGTGTTGCGTTCTAGTAAATAACGTTTAATGTTTTGTGTTTTTGTAGCCCGTTAAACCAACCGCAGTTAGGCCGCTACTGAACTCGTCGCAAACGAGCATTCCAACGACGGGTAGTCCTGCCAGCAACAATAATAATAATAATAATAATAGTAATAGTAATAACAATAATAATAATAATAATAATAATAATAGTAAACCTAGTACGTTAACGAGCAGTACACCAAGTAAAACCATTCCCATGACACCTAGCCATAGCTCGCCTAATTCGAATAACAATCATGTTGCTACGAGTAATGCCGGTAATTTTGCCACCGTTGCTGCTTCGCACACTAATTCACAAACTGTTCATTCTACCTCGAAGATATCATGTAAGTTAAAGTTTTTATTTATTTACTCTCACTACTTGCTGGTATTTACCAAGCCAATTGGATACAATTAAAATTATTGATTATTAATTGTCGGGTATTATTTAAGCTCAAAGTAGCGAGAATGGCCTGTTGTCATCATCAATGTCCAGCATTACTTCACCAGTATCTCAGTCAATTGCACAGCAGCTACAGCAGTCTCAACAGCAGCTGTCAACGTCATCGCAACTACAATCTCCGGCACCGGCGCCTCAACATCAATCGCTGCAGTTGACACCCCAGCCGCAGATAACTTCGCCGCAGGTGCAGAGTGTCGCGCAACAGCAGCTGCACAGCAATCCTGTAGCTCCGTCTAGTGGGTCGAATCTTCAGTCGACGCACATGCTGCACCAGCCGAGTCAGAATCACAATAGCAACGACACAGAGATACCGACACCGGTACCCCCGGCCTCGCCGCATTCTTCAGACAGCAGCAGGCCCTCGCCAGTAAACGCCAGCTCTCCGATTCCCTCCACTGCCAACGGTCTCATATCAAAACTCCCCGATGGCATGTCGTCTCTAAAGTCGATCGCTCAGCAAGTTATCGTGAGAGCTGGACTCGAGATACCACCTGGTGAACCCACCAGGAATATTTTTGATAATTCAAAGACAAACAATGCCACGTCTGAGGCACATATTCCACCGTTACTCGGTGTCGCTCCTCTTGGACCGGTTCCACTGCAAAAAGAGCATCAGATGCAGTTCCAGATGATGGAAGCTGCTTTCTATCACATGCCACATCCTTCTGATTCTGAGAGGCTCAGATCTTATTTGCCCAGAAATTTATGCCAGACACCGCCGTATTATCAGCAGGTATTTTAATTAATATAATTATTATCATTTAAATTATTACTATTATTGATATTTTATGATTATTGGTAAATAGGTACAGCTGCCACACTCTGATACTGTCGAATTCTTCCAACGATTGTCAACAGAGACGCTTTTCTTTATATTTTATTATATGGAAGGTTCTAAGGGCCAGTATTTGGCAGCCAAAGCACTAAAAAAACAAAGCTGGAGGTTTCACACAAAGTACATGATGTGGTTCCAAAGGCACGAAGAGCCAAAAATAATCAACGAAGAGTATGAACAAGTAAGTGGACATTTATTATTTTTTAAATTTTAAATATTTCCCGGGTTTTCGCGCCACTGTTTAAAAGGATTTAAATACCTGATACTGTTTAATAAAAATAATAATAATTATTTCAGGGCACATACATCTACTTTGATTACGAAAAATGGGGACAAAGAAAAAAAGAAGGCTTTACTTTCGAGTACAAGTACTTAGAAGACCGAGATCTTAATTAAAAAATAATAATTTTTTTTTGAGTCTAACGTCTGCAGAGGATCTATGAAAAAATGCACTAATTCTGTACACCGGTATTAATTGTCTAAATCAACAACAACTGACTAAAAATCGTAAATAGATTTTATTTTATACATTATACATTAGTGTACACTATATATATATATACATCTATTTTATTTAATTGTTTTTTCGTTTACTTGATTAATTTATTGGCTAATTTAAATTTAAACGAGTACTTGATATATTTTTTTCTTCATGTGCATTAAAAAAACGATCCGTTTGAATTTATTTCCATTTAATAATTACTCTTTTGGATGTTACTTTTGTTCAAAACAAACCGGGACCGAGTAATCAAGATTGAATACCCTGTTGATTATGATGATAAGGAGCCACGTCCATTTTAAAGGGACACGAAATTGTAAACTACGATTATTATAAAGAAAAAAAACAAACAAAAAAAAATGTGTGTGAGACACCGAGATAAACACTTTTAGCGCGTAGTGTGCGGTGTGTGATAATGCTCGCTGGCGACTGACTCTGTAATACATTTCTGTAATACCAGTACAAACATGCAGTGCAACATCCACCAGTTGCTTTTGAATTTTTAAATGTTAACACTTGATACCTAAAATTTAAAAAAAAGTTTAAGGACATTCTCAGACAGTGCCTCCATTTTTTAAAGATATTCAATGACAAGTTTCGTAACCGTATTCAAATTTTATTAATCAATTCAAAAAAAGTTTGAGCAGTTATTGAAAGGACAAGTTCGCCGAGATTGAAATTTGAAAAATAATTACTTACAGTTGTAACCAATTAGGAGTTGAAAGAAATTCGGTAAATAAATTTTAGCCATAAAATTTAAAATTCGAATTATGAAATCGATATGAAGATTTTACTGGAGATTATTTTCAAAATTTCATTTGACTCCTAATTGATAAAAATTGTAATTTTTTTTTTAAATCTATATCGGCGTAATTGTCCTTTTTTCAATTAATGTTTTAACTTTTTTTTATTAAGGGCATTCTCAGACAGTGCCCCCCCCCACTTTTTAAAAATATGCAATGACTTTCAACTATTATAACCGTATTAAAATTTTATTAATCAATTAAAAAAAAAATAAAATTTTAATTGAAAAAAGGACAACGTAGTCGTAATTTCGTTGCGATATAGAATTTAGAAAAAATTACTTACAATTGATGTCAATTGGGTTGAACGAAATTTGTTGAATAAATTTTAGCCGCCAAAATTTAAAAATTCGAATTATAAAATTGACATGACAATTTTACTGAAATTTATTTAAGAAATTTCGTTCAACTCCTAATTGATATCAAGTGTAAATAATTTTTTTTAAAATCTATATATCGTCGAAATTACGACTGCGTTGTCCTTTTTTCAATTAATGCTTTAATTTTTTTTAAATTAATTGATGAAAATTTGATACGCTTATAACAGTTAAAAGTCATTCAAAATTTTTAAAAAGTGGGGGGCACTGTCTGAGAATGTCCTTAATTGATAAAATTTGAATACGGTTATGACAGATGTCATTGAATATTTTAAAAAAGTGGGGGTCTGTTTGGGAATGCCCTTAAACGAGTGAAGAATAATAAAACAAAATTGAGTAAAATAAAATAAAAAATTGATTAAAGAAACGCGTTGGTGGTGGGGCACTATCATGCTATGGTATGTCTTAATGATAGATAATAAGTAGCCTTTTTGTATAAAGTATATTGAGGTATTAAATCCTTGAATTTGAATTAACTGTACAGAATGTGTAGACATAGTGAATTATAATTATTACGGAATATATTTTATTTCCCAATTCAATATATAAACGTTATACGTTTTCTTTGAATACTTTAAATTAAATTGTATATGTATATACATAATTACTACTATTACTATATTAATATCTCATACTTTTAATTATTAATTATAAATTTATTTACAGTTTATTCAGTACTATTTAAATATTAATGTAGAATTAGTCAATTTATTTCAGTCGTGCATTTTTTGTCGAGATCTCTTTTAAATAAACGTCCTCAGTAGAAAATATAATCACACATATATTTTTTTTTCAACTTTATATGAGAGATAAAAAATTTTCGGCCAATTTTTAAAACCATGGCAATTAATTTCAAATTGGGGGGAGGGGGTGTAATAGAATTAAAAAAATTAACTTTTTTCCTTGTCGATACTATTTTTGATTCTTCTTTAAATTAATCACTTCCGTAATACAGAAATTTTGTAAAAATCGTTTGAAATTAAAAAAAAAAATTGATTTTTTTATTGAGGACGTCGAAATTCCTCCTGCGACGGAGTCTCAGTGATAAATAATTACATTAATAATTAATAGTTTAAATCTACGTAAAATTAATATACAATATATATTTATAAATATATATATATTAGGAAATAAATTAGTTACGCGATTTTGTCAATAAAAATTATCAGTAATGATTATTAACTTTTGTTTTGCTCTGTACTGTAGTTATGAATAGTCATTAATCTTTAAAATAAGTTTTCATTTAAATTTAATTACTGGGTTAAGGTATTATTATTTTATGCTTCGTAATGATTCATTATCGTCACATTCAATATTCATTTATTTATTTATTTATATTCCTTAATTTCATTTTTTTTTTTTACAGTTAACAGATTTATCAAAAAAGTTTTTTTATTTTACTCATAATAATTAAATTTAAAAAAAAGGACACGGTAATTTTTTGAGCAATTGATTAAAGTAAAGTACAGATTAATAAATTTTAAATTTATTTGAAAAATTACCGCGGTCCTTTAAATCAGGAGATTAATTTTTTTAATTTGTATCAGTGAATTTTAAAAGGTAAGTATTTTTTTCAGTTGTTATAAGAAGAAAAGGAAAAAAATGTCTTTTCTCATCGATCGTCATTTCATGTTCAAAAACATTAAATGCAATAATTCGACCGGCGTTGAGATTAATTGTATATCTATACTCGCTATCTAAGGTTGGATTGAAAAAATTTTTCTTCACCATATATTGTGGAACACTGACGTCATATGCATAAATTTCTCCTAAAAAGAAGTAAATATATAATTACATATATGACATTAACAGGAACGTGGACAGTAACAAAATATCTATTCTCTAGCACATTTTTTTTGTGTTTATTTTCTAGATGATTGATTAAAATCAAATAAATGATCGAAACATTGCAAAAATGAAAATGTGCCACGTTCCTGTTAAGGGGGATAGCCACTGAAATTTAAAAAAAAAAATTTTTTTTTTTTATTAAATCAAAGTGTATATGTTCAAAAATATGTATCTAAAGTTTTATATGAAAATTCCGAATATTTTTCAAGTTAGAGTCATTTTTGTGACAGCGCGTCAACTGACCGTTGCATCGACTAAAAACTTTGAACGCATGTTTCTCGAAGCTACTTTTTTTGAACTGGTGGCATCTGTAATTTGCATAAATATCAACCGATTCGCAACTTTTTTTTTTGTCGTATTCGTCTATTCAGTAGCTAAAGTTGCACGTAGGGGATTTTGAAAATTTTGATTTTTAAGATTTTTTAGGGCTGTTTGAATCCAAAAAAATGAGAAAAAATAACGAAAAAATTTTTAATATGTCGCCATTTTTTTTCAAATCCAAATTTTCAAAATCCCCTATGTGCAACGATAACCACATGCATACAGATTACAGCGCCGTTTGGTTTTTTTGTTTCTGATAATCCGTTTTTTAGTTAGAGATGACACCGTGGTGGGGGAAATTTTTTTTTTGCTCCACAAAAATGCTTATAACTTTGTAACAACATGATATTTTTTAATGAAAATTTAGGAGAATTATCTTCAATGTATACTTTAGAAAACAAAAAAAACCCGATCCCCAAATTCCTTTATTATTCCAGTCAAAAAAATTCCCGAAAATTACCTATTTTTTCGATCCTCACAGTGGCTATCCCCCTTAATGTCATATATATATTTTAATCATGGATGTGATCTTTAATTTGGATACATAATTACACATCGCAGTAGACAAGGATTTCTTGGCGCAAGAAAGACTTTTCATCATGAAAAAAAAAAGAAAAATTTTCTTGGAGTGAGTAAAAATTTTTTGCGCCAAGAAATGATTTCTGTCTGTGTGCAATTTATAATCTTATTTCGTCAATGCAATAAAAATATTACCAGTATTAAAACCTAAGAGAAGTAAATTCGCGTGAATCATCAAAGTCTCCACGTATTTCTGTTCATCAAATACCTCGTGGACTACCCAATCATTTATTACTGCATCGTAAATAGCAAGATTGTGACCTAGTTAGTAATTAATAAAAAATAAATAAATATATTTCATTCAACTTTTAAATTTGCAAATTAAATTTTTCCACTTACCGCAAGTACAAATCACATAATCGTCAACCGTGAGATAAAATTTTGTTTTTTCTTCTTTAAATGTTTCGGGTAATGGTACGTAAGTATTTATACGGTCGTACAGTAATCCGCCTTCAGTACAAATTAATAAAATATCTTCAAAAACAAAACGTTTTAAAACAAGTTGTCCTTTCTCTACACGACAAACCAATGCAAAGATCTAGAAACAAAATGGCCGAGTTGTATTGAAATGGCTACGGCTGAGACTTACTCATACGGGACAAAAAAATATTTTCTTACATCCATTTCACTTGAATCAAGAGCTACTATTTTTCCTAAATTTGCTGGTTCTGTTTTAAGGTCATCAATGTCACTGAGTACAAGTTTTTTTCCATCTTTTTTCAAATCAGATAATTTTACAGTACTTTCAACCTTCATTACACCAGATTCTATTTTATATTTATTAATAATGAGATTCCATGACATGTAGAAATTACGCGCTGTTCCAGGACTGTTGAATATTTATTCAAATTTATATATTATTATGTTTAGATTACAGGGATTTTATTATTTTGTGACAAGACGATTTGGAAGAAAGTGGGGGTGAGGTTGACAGGAGCCGAAGGCTACGGCTGCCATCGCATTAAATTTTATAAGAGTTTTAAAATTACGAATATTTTTGAACGGGAAATGAAAGAAATCTGGGCCTCGTTAAAATATTTTTAGTAATTAGAAATTTCTGGTAACTTCTGGTAAATTACCGGGCAAAATTTTTTTGAATTCTCGAATTTTCTAGTACAAATTACTGTATAATTTAAAAGTAACCATACCATAAATGATCTTCGCTTCCATTAAGTGTAAGCGCTTTTTTTTTCTCTACATCCCAAGCCATCATAAATCTTGCAGTAGAAGTTGCAATTAAACATAAACATTTTTTTTTTCCATCATCCAAATACCCAAATTTTAATTCTGTAACCTTCATATTCATTATCAAATTGAAAGAATGATAATTTTTTAATGTAAAGTTTTGGGAATTTAAGGTATAAATATTTATTTTTGAATCAGTTGCTAGCGCAATATATTTTCCTGCAATTAATAAACGACATTTATTTATTTATTACTTATTGTGATAATTATTTTTTTATTAAATAATCACCAAAGACAGCAGTACATATATAATTTTGATCAGAGCTACTAAGCTTTGATATCATTTGATCTGGAACAGATCTTAAATTCACGTAATACTGCCATAAATTGTATGATTTTAAAATATCTTCATAAAATTTGCTTGCAACCAAACTACTATATTTGACAGTGTAATAATTTCTTACACTGAGTTTGGGAAATCTTGTTTTAATAATTGATAACGCGTTGTAATCATAAATTTTCGAAAAACATTCTTTTCTGAAACACTCATACCTTTCTAAATCACTTGGTAATTTATCACACATTTTTAATAATGACATATTGTATCATGTATCAGTTAAATTACAACTAACAATTACATTATCAATTTAA
The DNA here is from genome assembly GCF_029852145.1 of Microplitis mediator. Taxonomy (NCBI): domain Eukaryota; kingdom Metazoa; phylum Arthropoda; class Insecta; order Hymenoptera; family Braconidae; genus Microplitis; species Microplitis mediator. Next base: position 605,387 of record NC_079971.1, on the reverse strand, counting down.
CAATTTATATACTATCGTTAAATTGTCTCCTGATAGATAAATCATTAAGTTTCATTGGACATTTTAAATCTCGAAGTTGCGGGAATTATTTTTTAAACACGCGGGAAATCGCGATAAATTTAAAAACTTAAAATGACATTTATATTCAAACATTTATATAAATATAATTCATATATATTATATACATGTTTAAAATGTATATTACTATGTCATTTTTATTTTAAAAAAATTTACAGTAACTAGAAGTTGCGGGAATTATTTTTTAAACACGCGGGAAATCGCGATAAATTTAAAAACTTAAAATGAAATTTATATTCAAACATTCATATAAATATAATTCATATATATTAAATACATGTATAAAATGTATACTACTATGTCATTTTTATTTAAAAAAAATTTACAGTAACTAGAAGTTACGGGAATTTTTTTTTAAACACGCGGGAAATCGCGATAAATTTAAAAACTTAAAATGACATTTATATTCAAACATTCATATATATATTAAATACATGTATAAAATGTATATGACTATGTCATTTTTATTTTAAAAAAATTTACAGTAACGAGAAGTTACGGGAATTTTTTCTAAAAAAAGGCGGGAAATCGAAAATAATTTGAAATTTCCAGTAGCATTTATACTTAAACACCCACATAAATGTAATTCATACATATTAAATGCATTTATAAAATAAGAGGGGATATATTACGACATGATCTCATATATTAAATATATGATGCGACATATTGTTGGTCTGTCACTGGTTAGTCGTCACGTCGCATTAGCTAATGTACGTTCGTATTTGCCGCGTCTTTTATTAACAAACAATTAATAATAAACAATAATGATTAAGACATAAAATGTAATTTTGTATTAACTCAGGATGAGAATACTTGAATTTGCATCGTCAATTAATGCAATTATATAAATAAAATGCTTTAATTTTAATAAAATAATTAAAAATTATTATTCAATTAAAGTGCAGACAGATTTCCTTTTAAGGAGCGCAGTGACTCAGGCTATTTATTTTAAATAATTAAAAATATTTAGATATGAGTATGAAAATTAATTTAATGGAATATGTATTATTATTTTTGGTTGATGTAATTCAAATGCACGTGTAATATAAAAATATGAGAGTGGGCGTTCAGTCTAAGGAACAAAATCTGTCAGTAACTTTTTATTTCCGTCGTCTTAAAGGCTTGTTACATATATATGTATTTATAAATTATATATATATGTATATATAAGTAGATTTCTGACGGTATGACTGCGCCTGTTCGCTATTATTAGTTACCAGTCATCAGACTTTACTCTCTCTTTTGTGTGTTGAAGTGAGAATATAACTTTTGGATTAACGAAACTTTTAATACTTAATTTTTTAAATTTGTAAATTAATATTTTTTATTGCTTAATATATTAATAATTTTTTATTAAAGCGGATTTGAGGACTTGCAATTAGTTTAGATAGAGATAAATTTAAATTTAAATGTTTAATTATGTTTGCAATTTTAAATTGTATTAGTTTCGGTGGTTTATTTCTCAGATGCGGGATTTATTAGATAAAAAAAATAGTGCTATTGCGGCAGTTAAGTCTAAGCCGACTATTGAAATTTATCGGCCACCAGGTAATTTTATTTTTAAAAAATAAATAAATTTAGTTGAGAGATTTGATTAATTTTTATAAATTAATGTTATTATCTATTTTTTTAAAAGTTTGTGAGTAAAAAGTCGTAGACAAAGCGGTTTTTAAATTACAGATCAAAGTTAATTTAAGAAATTAATTATCACTGAAATTTTAAATGAATCACTTCTATTGTAACTGAAATAAAAAATTTATCTATTAATTTTTACAAACTCTTCTCTGTTTAAAAGAACTAAAGTTCATTAAAATTTTTTTTGAATTCAAATAATAAAAAATTAAAATTTTTTATTTCTATAAAAAAATAATTTTTGTAATTAATAAAACTTTGAATACCACCTGATATTTATCTCACCTAGAATTTAATTTCCTATTAAAAAAAACTCATTAATCATAAAATAAAAATATTAAAAGTAAATATTTATTAATAAATCAGGAGGAAGAAACGATATCACGACGGCCAATCAACAATTAAACGTACACGCTAAAGAGTTCACAATGAAGCACAACGACGGGCATCATCATAATATAAATAACAATAAACCGATGACAAACGATAACAGATCTTATTATCTGCAACACAGTAAATCAAGCGGGAATATACAACGTTACTTGTATGCCCAACAGCAGCAACAGTATCAGCATCCACATCAGCAACAGCATCAGCATCCACATCAGCATCAGCATCAACATCAACAATTGTCTTATCATCCTAGTCACAATATCGTTAATTATCACGGCGCATCGCGGCACTCCCACGCACTTAATACATCAGCCTCAAGCGGTAATATCTTACATGTAAGTTAATTGAGACATTGATCGGTTGATTGATAACCCAGCTAATAAATTAATCTAGTCATTAATTATTTACATTAATAATCATGATAAATAAATGTGTGTTATATTAAATTTTATTGCGCCCTAGGCAAATGTCAGTCGGGTCCACTTCAATGTCGAGCCAAAAACAATTAATTCGACAGTTAAACCGGGAAAATTGACTAAATCATTGTCCTTTGTCTCTTCCTACGGATTAAAACGGTCAAAGAGTTTTAATAGCGACGTACTTGCTAGTAAAGCTAATAATATATCCGACGTTGCGGCTCTAGGTAAATTTCCTGCGGCAATACAAGACGTACTTATTAAAGCAATCGAAGGTATATATTTATTTATTTTATTGTTTACCTGGTTGTTAAAAAATTTATCACTTATTTCGCAGATCCTAATGTCCTTAATTCCCGTTCCTTGATGGAATTAGTTAGACATGTCCTCGGAAGAGTAGTCGAGCTGCGGAAATACGCGGAACCCGCAGCTAAAATTTGTATTAAAATAATCGAGGTATTGAATTTAAATTTTCACGATTGTAATTAAATAATTAATGATTAATTTATTGTTAGAAAGAAATAAAAGAAACATTTCTTGAATCTCTGCTAAATACCTGCCAACAATTGTATCAAGATCACACGCGGTCTCTGCACGATCCTTCAGTCTGCCATCGGTTTTCAGCTTTCATGACATTCCTCAATGAAATGTATTGTCAGGTAATTTATCATCTATTTAAATATAATATATGGGGCATTCCACGCCAAATCGATCCCTTTAGATTTGGCTGAAAATTTTTTCTCTTTGTCTACCCCATCAAAAACGTTTCTCATAATTTTTTCAAATTTTTTCACCCAACCGAAAAAAAGTTAGAAATTTTTGAAAAAAATGGCTTTTTTTATTTTAAATAGCTATAACTTTTTCAAAATTCGACTGATTGGGACGTTTTTTTTTTTCAAAAATTTTGTTTTTAAATGTAGTTTTTGAAAAAAAATACAAAAAAATTATTGCAACCTATCTTCATTGTTTTTTTGTAGATTTTTAGAAAAAATCAAAAATTTTTCGATGTTTACCATTTTTGATTTTTGATTTTTTTTTTTTTTATATAAAACTTTGACATTTTCTGCAGATCCTCAAATTTTTTCAGAGTGATGTTTTTTCGATTTATATTTTTTTTTTTCCAATTGAAAAAAAAAATTTTTTATGACTAGCCTTATTTCTCATAACACCATGCTAAAAATTTTTGAGAGTGTTCAGATAACTTCCAAACTTGGAAAAAAAAATAAATACAAAAAATTTAAATGATAATCCTCGAAATAATTTGAATTTTGTTCGAAAAATCAAGTTTAAAAATAGAAGGACCGTCTGAATAATTTTTTTGGATTTTTTTCTGAAAACTACATTCAAAAACGAAGAAAATGAAAAAAAAAAGTTTTCGTTTGGTCCATTTTTGGACAGATGCTGGCAATTCAAAAAAAAAATCTTTTAACCATAAAACAATGAGTGAAGAAGGAATTTTTTTGAATTGAATGCCCCATATATATTAATATCAATATCTATAAATATGTTCAACAGTTGAAACGACGGCAATTGCAATTAAAAACACAACAGGAAGGTGTTCCGCCAGGTAGAGTTTTGTTGACTCTTCTGTGGAAATGTTGTCAGGATTGTCTGCAGGGTTCTTTTATTAATTCTTTACCTGAAGTAAGTCTTAATTAATGAATTAATTAATTAATTAACAAGAAAAGTAATTAATTGTTAATTTTAAAATTACAGATGGAATGTTTGTTTTACATTTTAACCTGCATCGGAAAAGATTTAGACGTCGAGTTACCGGTACAATTGGAACAATTATTAGCAAATGTACGGGATAGTTTTCTCATTGACAATTCAACACAACCAGCAATTCGTAAGATCCTATTGCAAATAATAGAGCTACATGCTGCGCACTGGCAACTTCCTGCCTCCGCCCTCGTTTATTATTACCCCGGCTCCTCGAAATCATAACCGATCATTTTTACACCCTTGACATAAATATATTTATTTTTTACTCTCACTTAAATTTTAAATATTTATTTATTTCGATAAAATTTCTTATTTATAAATGAAACAATTAAATTAATTAATTGATTAATTTTTTTAGCATTTACTAAACATAATCGAACACGCGATTCTTTAATAAATCTTAAATAATTTTAAATAATAAAAAAATAAATAATTAATTCGAGGTCATATCAACAGACGGACTCGATCCGGTAACCTTGCAGTAGATCCTATTAATTGTTTTCCTGTAATATTTTTATTGTATTTTATGGAGATTAATGAGATGAAAATAAATATTATTATTATTATAATAAACTTTTATTGTATATATTTAAATATGTATGTGTTATTATTTATAATGATGATGTTGATGTTGATGAATATGTCGAGATGTTATTGATTTAAATGAAAATAGAGTTGCATCAGATGATGGTGATATATGTCCGGATGGGTTTTCATTTAAATATTTAGCTGTATAAATATTTTTACGCAACAAACTCGATGATCTTTCACACATAATATGTATGTGTAAGAGCACGCTGGAGATTTAAATCTTTATTATTTTTCATCGCACGTACGACTGGGGAATTGGGCCGGAATTGTACCCAGGACCTTGCAACCAATAAAGTCGTGTCCTTGATCTCGTTCTTCAGCTAATTTGCAATCTTCTTTTTTTTTTTCATATTCACTGCTGGTGATATTTCATTTTCGGGGAGTATGCAGTTTGCTTGACTTGCTCTCGGTAATGAGGGATAACAAATGTACTTGGCTGTGAATAAAAAAATATTTCGTCAGAGTTAATTTACTTTTTATCTGAAAAACATTTTTTTACAGGTCAAATTATTATATTTCAAACTCACTGTTAAGATGTTAAATTACGGCTTAAATATTGAAATTATCAAAAAAAGTAATCAATACTTTTTTGTAGCTCTTTAAATTTCCAACAACAAAGATATCATTGACATTTTCCGTAAACTTGATAGTTAAAGCTCTAGAAGCAAAACTCCAATAGTTAAACTTTTTGTCTAAAAAATTTATCAGTCAGAAATTTAATTTTTTTTCTGCTTATATAAATAATTTACTCTAAGGTTCTAATAATTTTTTTTATAAATCTCCGTGCATATCAAATTAAAAAAACCCAAATAATATTTTTTACAATAAAAAATAGGCGGAGTCGCGGAACTTAATAACGATAATTTTCGGGTTCAGCTCCGCTTACTTTTTCTCATAAAAAAAAAAATCTTATTATTTTTTAAAAAATCATATTTCATGCCCGATGAAAAATATAATTAACTTCTCAAACTCGATAACTTAAAAATTAACTCACATGCAAACTAAAATAAACGTATTTTTAATCACGACCAATTATTTTTAACTCATCATATAATTATTTATTTTTATTCCCATATTGACTTTACTAAAAAAAATCAACATACTAATTTAAATACATAAATTAAAGCATATTTTCAAAATTACTCTGTCAATTAAATTTTTTTTCAAATAAAATAAAAACTACCCTTTTTTCAAAATTTTAAATTTTCCGCGGGAAGTTTAAAATTTCAAAAATTCTTTTTCAAATTTTTAAGGCTTGGTAATATCTAAGTTAAGTACAAGTTGTAATAGAGATAAAAGAATGTCTTGAGATACACAAGTAAAGGTCTGTATGCAGAAGATGCTACTCGGAGTGGGAGTTTGCGATCGTCCAGGTGACGTCCACGGTTTTTTACAAAGCCACGTTTTTTAAAATCCAATCCAAGTACTGTGTGGGTATATATTTATATATAAATATGTATGTCAGTGTTGGTTACATTTGGTATCGTGGTGTGTATCATATAGAAGGCAAAGACAAAATAGGCCGACGACTTTCACCGACAGGTTGGCTCTTGGTGTTGGCTCCTCGGTGTATCTTTATCGTGTACTGTCTTGTGTACTGATGTCTTGTGTAGATGCCTCGCTAGAAGAGCTACTCACAACTCTCAGTGTCCTGTCACAGACCACAGACACCTTACCTGTATGTGTTCTCATAAGAATCCCCACGTAGAGACTTTTTAAATCCGTCATGTCCGTGATGGTAGTGGGGACCAGCTCGATTCGAATCAACACACCAAGACTTCTTGCTTCTCAACTTCTGAAGACTCTTCGTACCCAACACGTTTTATTAAACTTTTAATATTTCATTTTACTTGGCCGTACATTTTTCAAAATTCAAATTCACAATTTTTTTTACCGCCAATTAAAATGCCCAAGTGCTTGTGCAGATGATTTGTGTTAAATATATCATTCATATTTATATATCATAACAGATCGATCATGTTATTTTATTCGCAACCACGAGATTATCTCTTATATATATTTTTAATTTTATTTATTGGATCTGGTACGTACTTATGTATTTTATTTATATATTTATTAACGTCGATTGTTTTATTTTAAATAAATTAAGTGAAAGGTGAAAGCGAGAATAGTTTTTTTCAGTGAACCATTAAGTTAAATAATAACAATACTTATATATTATTATTATTTTTTATTTATTCATAATCAATTAAATATAACATCCAATTGCAGATAAATCAATGTCAGAAATATTATAAAGATATTTAAAAATTTTACCATAAAAAATTTAGTAAAAATGAGGCCGCGTTAATTTAATTTTTTTTTATTTATAATAGTAAATTATAAATTTGGAATTACTGTCCAAGGATTTATATATTTATATAAATAATAAACGTTTATTTCCAAGTTAAGTGTTATGAGAGTATTAAACAAAAGGTAAAAAGAAAACGCAAACAGAGGTCTTGAAGATATATAAATTTAATATAAGTAGTTATCTTCCATAAATCTTTAGCCGAGTGCACCGACCGTGATTTTACATTTTATTTTATTTAAATAAATTTAATGATTAATATCTTTGTTCTTAATAACTGTAAAAAAATCGGGAGTGAATGCGGAGTGAATAAGAATTTTTTTTTCCAACGGAGTGATTTCGGTGATCTGGAATTTTCGGAGCGAGTTTTACTCCAAAGGAATTGAATAAATAAACAGACATCCGTTCCGCACTTACTCCGGATTTAATCCGTGTTCACTCCGTAAATTTTTTACAGCGCAATGATAATTATATGAGTGTAAATGTAGCAGACATAAGACAATTTTTGAATTACATATAAAAAAATTAAATAATTAAATTGATAAAATAAAAAAAATGCATGCACTGATTTAAAAATTTTTTAAAAGTCCATTTTTTAATTTTTTTGTCAGAACAATTTCATTTTATTATTTAAAAATTTCAAAAATTGTCAGATGTCCGCCAACTTTACTGTCATGATAATTATTTGTATTTCAGATGCCCGATATGTTGAGAAACAAAGATACGATGGATGGTACAACAATATTGCTCATCCTAATTGGGGATCAGTTGGTACGCACAATAAATTTCATGTAAATTTATTATGAAATAGAATAATAATAAAAAATAATGAATGTATTTTTTAGATAGCAGACTGATAAGAAAAGGACCATCGGCATATGCTGACGGCGTGTATATGATGGCAGGACAGGATAGAGCATCGCCGAGAAAGTTGAGTGACTTATTTATGAAAGGCGATGATGGTATTGCGTCAATTAAAAATAAAACTGCTCTATTTGCATTCTTTGGTAAGATTACAATAGTTATATTATTGTTGTTGTAATTAATTACACTTGTTAGTTAGAAAAAAAAAACAATTTAGTAATATATATATTGTTTCGTAAACTTATTTAAAATTGTATAGGTCAATTGGTAACTGCTGAAATAATAATGGCAAGCGAAAGTGGGTGCCCTATTGAATTCCACCGCATTGAAGTTGAAAAATGCGATTATATTTTTGATAAAGACTGTCAGGGAAATAAATTTATACCTTTTTTACGGGCTGATTATGATCGTAAAACTGGGCACAGTCCCAATAGTCCTCGGGAACAGGTAACTCATTTTTTTATCCTCATTTATTTGGCGAGCATCCAAGATAGCTGATACTCGATAGCACATTTTCAAAGTAAAATCAGCCAGAGAGTTAATTTTTATTATTTTAAAATTTTACTCAAAGATAAATCTGAAAAAATTGCTGGCTATCAAGCGAATTGGTCGCCCTTACAACTGAAAATTAACAACTAAAATTATTGTAGATAAACAAAGTGACATCTTGGATAGACGGTAGCTTTGTTTACTCCAGCAGCGAAGCCTGGGCAAACACAATGAGAACATTTAAAAACGGTAGTTTTGTTACCGAGCCCATGGGACAGTTTCCAGTTCGCAATACAATGCGAGCTCCTTTGTTCAACAATGCAGCGCCCAGTGTCATGAGGATGCTCAATCCCGAACGTCTTTATTGTTAGTAAATAAATAAAATAATAATTAGTAAATAAACTTGTAGCTGATTAATTTAAAAATTTGTTAAATTAATTGATTAAAGTGCTGGGTGATCCAAGAACGAATCAACATCCAGCCTTGTTAACCTTCGGTATAATATTCTATCGGTGGCACAATGTCATTGCCGGTCGTGTCCAGCGGGAAAATCCATTTATGTCAGACGAAGATATTTTTCAACGCACACGTCGGATAGTTGTAGGAACAATCCAGGTACTTAATAACTTAATCGTAAACTATCGAGACCGAGAGCTAGAACCAGACTGGAACTAGATCATTATTGCTTCATGTATCGAGTCTTATTATGCCCGGACTCGTGCTCGTGCCTCATGTTTTTTAATGCCCATTAAATTATTTATTTATTTATTTATTCTCACTCTCATTGCAGAATATAATTATGTACGAGTACTTGCCGGCATTATTGGGTGAAAAATTAATAGATTACTACGGCTACAAACCAGATATACATCCTGGTATAAGTCACATGTTTCAAAGTGCGGCATTTCGTTTTGGACATACCCTCATACCACCGGGTATTTATCGTCGTGATGATAAGTGTAACTTTCTAATGACCCGTACTGGTAAACCGGCAATAAGACTGTGCAGTACTTGGTGGGATTCAAATGTAATAATAATTATGTTTTTTTTTTATTATTGTACTTTATTGCTTTAATAATAACTCAATGTTATATTAATACAGGAAGTTGTTTCCAATAATACGATAGAAGAGTTAATAATGGGTATGGCATCCCAATTAGCCGAGCGAGAAGATAATTTACTGAGCGATGATATCAGAAATAATTTATTTGGCCCGATGGAATTTTCACGGCGTGACCTTGGAGCACTAAATATAATGCGTGGACGTGACAATGGCCTGCCTGATTACAATACGGCACGTACTTACTTCAATTTACCTCGAAAGACTACCTGGAATGACATAAACCCCGAGTTATTTGCTAAACGACCGGATTTATTGCGCGAACTTATTGAAATTCATGGCAACGATCTAAACAACATTGATGTCTACGTCGGCGGGATGCTAGAGTCCGTCGACGGACCTGGGGAATTATTTTCCACGGTCATCAAGGAGCAATTTGTACGGCTGCGTGACTCGGATCGTTTTTGGTTCGAGAACCAGGATTCGGGGTGAGTTAATTAATTCTTCTTCGGTCTCTTCGGATTAATTAAAATACTTTTTTTTTTACTAGAGTGTTTACCAAGAGTGAAATTGATGAAATACGTAGAGTAACTCTGTGGGACGTGATAACAAACACAACAACAATAGATCCATCAGCTGTACAACGCAACGTTTTTGTTTGGAGTGACGGGGATCCGTGCCCGCAACCTGAGCAACTCAAAGGATCGATGCTGGACTCTTGCGTGCCCCTTCAGAGATACGATTACTTTGTGGGAAGTGAACTTGTTTACATATATGTGTGCGTTTTTATAGCATTCATACCGATTTTATGCGCCGGTGCGGGCTACGGGGTCGTCAAGTTACAAAATCGACGGCGAAGGAGGCTGAAAATCGTCCAGGAGTCGATAAAACGCAGGAGCGGGCGCACTGGGTGCATTATTGGTAACATTGGAAATGGACGGATTGATAAAATGATCGTACGTGAGTGGCTGCACGCAAACCACAAGCGGCTTGTTAAAGTTAAATTCGGTCCCGAAGCCGCGCTGCACATTGTCGACCGTAAGGGGGACAATCTAAGGACGTTTGATTTTAGCGGGGTCAATGTCGTCGCTGTCGAAGAGTCTCAGGTAATTTTATATAAATTATTAGTAAAAGTAGTAGTAGAGGTAGTAGTAGTGAAGATGATGATGATGATGATGGTAATAATAATAATGATAATAGGAGTGGTGATAGTATGTAGTGATGAATATATTAAAAGATGTTAAATATTAAATGCTGAGTCATGAGTAGTTTTCGTCACAACTAGGAATGTGAGAGCGGTAACGGAAAGGCTTTGGTACTATTGCGTATTCCACGAGACTACGACCTTGTCCTTGAACTAGATTCTCTCAACTCACGTGGAAAGTTTATAGCTAAACTTGAGGGATTTCTTGGTACCCACAAGAAACATCTCACCATTGTCCACACCAATCGGGACATTATGCTGGCTAAGGCTGAGACCAAAGAGCGAAGGCAGAAAAAATTGGAGCAATTTTTCCGGGAAGCTTATGCGCTTACTTTTGGTCTCAGACCGGGAGAAAAACGTCGACGCAGGAGCGAAGAAACTGCTGACGGCGAAGTGGTAACGGTCATGAGAACTTCTTTGTCAAAGAGCGAGTTTGCCAGCGCGCTGGGCATGCGTCCCGACGCGGTCTTTGTTAAAAAAATGTTCAACATCGTCGACAAAGATGGTGACGGACGTATTTCTTTTCAGGTATTTACTTTTAAATTTACATTTTAATGTGAAAGCTTGGTAAATATTTATGAGTTACAGTTATTTAAACCTGGAATACTTTTTTTTTTTCGACTCTGTCTCCAACTCAGGCTTTCCCAAATTAAATTTCGAAGGGACATTGCCCCCAGATCTAAAGATATTTTATTCAGCCCACCAAAAAAAGTTATTTGCAATATAAATGCTATCTTTCGATCTTAAATCTGGACATAAGTAATTTAAAAAAAAAACTTGCTGGTATTTTTATCTAGGCCAAACGAGTCCCATTTGTAGATCGAAAGTTAAATATTATTAAGAAAAAAAAAAATTGTGCTCTACTTTAAGGAATTTCTGGATACTGTGCTGCTATTTTCCCGAGGCAAGACTGAAGATAAATTGCGCATAATATTCGACATGTGTGACAAAGACAGCAACGGAGTAATCGACAAAGAAGAATTATCAGAAATGCTGAGATCGTTAGTGGAAATCGCCCGGACGACTAGTCTATCCGATGACCATGTCACTGAATTAATTGACGGAATGTTTCAAGTAATTTATTTAAATTATCTATCTAGCTTTATTTTATAATTACCGATAAAACATCAATCGTAATAGTAATGATGACGATGATGATGTTGACGATGAAATACATATCGAGTGTCGCAGGGTGCTGGACTCGAAAGGAAGGAGTACCTGACCTACAACGATTTTAAGCTGATGATGAATGAGTACAAGGTCGATTTCGTCGCGATCGGATTAGATTGCAAGGGAGCTAAGCAGAATTTTTTAGACACCTCGACCAATGTCGCACGTATGACCAGTTTCCATATCGATCAGCTCCCGCCAGAAGCTTCTAAATGCTGGATAAGAAAGCAGTGGGACGGGGTCTCGACTTTCCTCGAGGAAAATCGTCAAAATATTTTCTACTTATTTATTTTCTATGTCATCACCATTGCGCTTTTCGTCGAGAGATTTATACGTAAGTGTGAACTAAAGTCCTGGATAAAAAGCCGGATGAAGATAAATCTATAAATTTTATTTCAGACTATTCATTCATGACCGAGCACACGGATCTTAGGCACATAATGGGTGTGGGCATAGCGATAACCCGGGGATCGGCAGCCGCCCTGTCCTTTTGTTACAGCCTTCTCCTGCTGACGATGTCACGAAATCTTTTGACTAAACTTAAAGAATTTTCGATCCAACAATACATACCGTTAGACTCTCATATTCAGTTTCACAAGATTGCCGCGTGTACCGCGCTCTTCTTCTCTGTTCTACATACTGTGGGACACATAGTTAACTTTTACCACGTGTCTACTCAGCCTATTTCACATCTACGTTGTTTGACGAGCGAAATGAGCTTCCCGAGTGACGCTCGTCCCACTATTTCTTTCTGGCTCTTTCAAACAATTACCGGTAAACTTAACAACTATTATTATTATAAATTAACACTGTCTTCTTAATGACAAATTACAAATGGCTAATGGCTGACTAATGGGTTTTTTTAATTCAGGTGTTACTGGAATCTTGCTGGTTATCGTAATGACTATAATCTTCGTGTTTGCTCATCCGACAATCAGACAAAAAGCTTACAAATTTTTTTGGTCAACACACAGTCTCTATATTTTATTATACGTGCTATGTTTGATTCACGGATTAGCACGACTTACTGGTGCTCCGAGATTCTGGATATTTTTCGTCGGTCCAGCAATCATTTATTCTTTAGACAAAGTAAGTCTGGTGATAAATAATTATACGTCACGGCTAAACTATTGAGTTTATAAAAAAAACTTGCAATTGTTTTTTATAGGAAATTTAATTCTCTACAAAAAAGGTCTCTTGCAAAATTACTGTAGAACTACTGGTTTCAAAGTTACAGGCGTTTAAAGATTTATCAGTACATGGAGTAAGAAATCGGTCTTTACAATTTCGAACTTGGGCCGCTTGTAACTTTTGAACCAGCGGCCCTACGATAATTTTACTCAAAATCTTTTTTGTAGAGAATTTACTTTCCTACAAAAAACTATTAGACTATTTCACTGTAAAATCAAAAGTTTACTTGTAATGAGCACTTAAACATTAGTAACCAAAGTCACTTACAAGCCATAGCGAAAAAAGTAAATTGTGTAACAAAAAAAATTACAGGTCGTTAGTCTACGCACCAAGTACATGGCACTAGACATAATCGAGACAGAATTGCTTCCCTCGGACGTGATAAAAATAAAGTTTTATCGTCCGCCAAATTTAAAATATCTATCTGGACAGTGGATACGTCTAGCGTGCACAGTCTTCAGGTCTAACGAGTTTCACTCGTTTACATTGACCTCCGCGCCGCATGAAAACTTTCTCTCCTGCCACATCAAGGCCCAGGGACCATGGACATGGAAGCTTAGAAACTACTTCGACCCATGTAATTATAATCCGGAAGACCAGCATCCGAAAATAAGAATCGAGGGCCCGTTCGGCGGAGGAAATCAGGACTGGTACAAATTCGAAGTCGCTGTTATGGTGGGCGGCGGAATAGGTGTCACGCCTTACGCCTCGATGCTAAACGACCTTGTTTTCGGTACCTCTACCAACAGGTACTCCGGTGTCGCATGCAAAAAGGTAATAAATATAGTAAATAAATAATAAATATTCAAATAACTCACTGACATTATTTTATTTAAAAGGTTTATTTCCTATGGATTTGTCCCTCCCACAAACATTTCGAGTGGTTTATCGACGTACTGAGAGACGTAGAGCGCAAAGATGTAACAGACGTTTTAGAAATTCACATATTTATAACACAATTCTTTCATAAATTTGATTTACGCACGACCATGCTCGTAAGTAAAAGTATTTCATTTTTATTGTCATACTTATTACAATAATAATAACAATTATTATTGTAAGAAGTAAAAGTCTCATTAATATACATCCATATATTTATATTTTCTCTTTTTTTTTTTTTTGTGTGTAGTACATATGCGAGAATCACTTTCAAAGGCTGTCGAAGAAGAGTATTTTCACCGGGCTAAAAGCAATTAATCACTTTGGGCGGCCCGACATGACATCATTCCTCAAATTTGTTCAAAAGAAACACAGTTATGTCAGCAAAATCGGGGTATTTAGCTGTGGGCCACGACCGCTTACCAAAAGTGTCATGTCCGCTTGCGACCAAGTCAACAAAGGCCGCAAGCTTCCGTACTTTATCCATCATTTTGAAAATTTCGGATAGTGCTTGCCCACTCAATAGGCCTTTTAATTATTTAAATTAATAGTCTGTCAATTTGTAAATAATTTAAATAAATAATTTATGATCTTTAATATAAATTTTATTTTTATTTCAATTATTAATACTAGGATTTAAATTATCTATTATAATTAATATTTATAATTAGTTATTGTTGTCTAAGTAAATTGACTATTTAATTGATGATAATAACAAATACTTTGTTGAGCTCAGTTGATTATTCTCCGTGAAATTGGTGGAAACGGATAAGACCAGTTGGCCTTGTTTGATTCTGCGTCGCGATGCAAATCTGACGAGGACTCGTGGGAAACATACCCACGATTTACGATGCCTTCGTGGAGTTTTTTATCACCTCCTTTGGCTGGTAATTGACTTAGGAATAATTTTACCATATTAATTATTTTTTTTACAACTAAATTTTATTATTTTTCCGTTATTTTTTAGCCGTTAATTTTTTTATCACGACTGACGTTAAAAAATAAATCCTTGTTATTTTGCCAGTCTGTTTTTTATTAACGCGCAGACTCGATTAAATAATTTAAAAAAACAATTTTTTTAATTAATCATTGGAATTTAAAAAATGAATATTAATAGATTCTAATATTTTGTTCGTAAATTTCTGCGTAGATAAAAAATATATTAAAATAAATAAATAAAATTTTTGATGAGCAAATATATACTAGTCGCGGAACTGCTAATTAATTACAACTTTCAAGTTTGGCGCCAGGTATTTTTAAAAATATTTATCAAGCTAAATTTCATGTCATCGAGACAGTATTTAATAAATTTTTATTTACTACTATTATCATATAATCAAGCGTCTATAAAATTCCTCGCGCTTCTAATGACTTAAAATCATTCTAATAAAAATAATAATAAAAAAATTTACCTCACAATCCTTGGATCATAAAGACCCTCTCTAATTCTCGGCAATTTTTGCGGTACATTCCTCGTATCGAAACTTTCCTCAATAATAACATGCCTATCATAAGGAGTGTCATAATCAACTTCAAGGATCGTCGAAAACTGATGGGGAAAAATTAGGTCAATTATTGTTATAATTATTCCACTGAGCAGACAGCTTGATCCTTGAACCAATAAATTTATTAATACCAGTTGATTAACCATAAATAATAATAATTCCCGTTAAAACAATAAAAATAATTACCAGCGACAAGGACAAGCCAATAATTCCACCCGAAATTAAAAACAAGTACCGATCCATCAACATGAGCAATCAGTGGCTCGCAGGGTAGCAACGACCAGTAAATTAAATTCGTAAAGAGCATAAGTACGCCAGTGAATATCATACTGTACGCTCCGTACCTGGGTACAACAACCAGTAGCAAATTCATCAGCAGCCACGCGGCGAAACAAGTCCTGCAGGTTTTTAAAATTAATAATTAATTAAATAAATAATAACTTTCTATCAACATACCACAGCATTATTGACGCATAGTGTCCAGCTTCCCGGTATTTAACACCCCAGGAAAAACCTTCCTGGTGAAGACTAAAGTATTCCGCCAACGAGATAATCGGGAACGGAGCCCCGCGATAAAGGGCCTCGCGAAATGACTCGCTCATTTCCGTGGGACTTCTCCACCAAAATCTCTCGTTGTACTCGACATCGCCGATCACGTCGGCATCCGTGTAATTAATTACTGATTTAAGTAAACAATAGAGTGATTAATTTAAGAGACAACTAACTGGAGCAATAAAAGGTCTAGTGATCTACCCACAGCTATACGTGATATTTATGTGCATAAGTCCAATGTATCCTCCTATTTCAGCAGGTGTCCGGTACCTGGAGAAGACGCTGTAGCTGCTGAGGATCGAGGACGAGGTCGTGTGCCAGGTGGAGCCATATTGTGCAACTGTAACGGAACATACGGGGCTCGAATAGAAATCATTTATTGCGCAATTATCCGCAAAATAAATAAATAAATAAATAATAATAATATTAACTCGTGTTTATTTATTTATTTATATATTTATATATATATTTTAGAGCCTCTACTGATATAATATATTACACTTTTTCTTTTTATTTAAATACTTTTAATACTGACCTTGAATACTCGTTCCTACGAAGAGACTGAGAGTTACCGTCAGAAATGTCGTTATTCTCTGTAAAGATTTTATCGTATTTATATATATAAATTAATTTATTTATTTATTTACAGGATTTGCTCAATAGATATTTAAATAATTATTATTATTACATACTTCTTTGCGAATTCCTGGAAAAATAATAAGAAATGCTGCGAATATTGTTATAAAAATGACAAATATTGTTATCAAATTGACGTCCCCAGTAACTGGAGTACGATTACTGTAACTGTATAACGTCGGTCCGCCGTCATTGCGAAATGCATCGAACCATCCCTTCATTTTAGCTGAAAAAAGTAAAAATTGTTTAGCAAATAATAGCAAATAAATGCAAAATGTAATTTAAAAAATTCTTACAATCCACGTGGTTGCTATTTAAATATAAATAAATTCGCGGGCAATAAATTTATTAACAGTAATTTGAATGCATGAGTATATAATAAGGTTCCTTGAACTCATGCTCGCGTGTTGTATATCACACATGTACCGATGTCACTGAGCACGTACACATGACTTTCACGTCACTTTTGAGTCAACGTTTAATTTAACATTAACAATTGTTGTTAAAAATATAAATCCTTTGTTGCTGTCGCTGGTTGTCGCTGAGGCGGTCAATTTAAACCAGTGAGTCAAAATAATTGTGGTGATATCGGTCATGTCAATCCATTGAGGTAGTCCTGGATGTCAAACGATTGTCGAGAGCAGGAGTAGATGTCAGATAGATGAAGACAATGTGCTTCGGCCAAAGTGGCTCAAAGACTGACCCAAGTAGGTTAACAGGTATCCAGTTGAAAGTGGCCTCCAACGTAAAGGCAATAGGAATAACTAAGTAGAAGGGATATGTAAGTGAGTAAGTGGGAGATGGAGCTATCGAGGCATATCCTTTATGCATTCACGATCTTACATCTTACATTTTACATTGTTTTTACAACATCCTGGTACTCGGTGCGCCAGCAAAGCCTGTATGATGCCGTCCTAATCATCGTTAATCATCGATGTCCAAACTACCACCAGTGTTGTAATTTTTTTTCACAACCTCCATGATGACTCTGCTTTTCATGACAGACATATTGTCTGGAAATGTTCATTTAAATTAATATTATTTATTTATTTATCTATTTTAGATGAAACAGGATTTAAAATTCGGATCAAATTTTCCAGCACGTGGCTATAAAACCAGGGAAGCGATTACTCCGCTAGTTGAACCGGTCATTGGTCTATTTATCTCGGTAAAATAGCGGATGGATGGTGGGCCAGGAAAAAGCTCGGAGCTTTAGTTGTCTGTAGTTGTCTTGCGTCTCGGTGTGGAGCCGGTACACAGTTTTAAGGTCTATTTTAAGTAAGTCTAAATTTGTTCTCTGATGGCATACGTTTAGTGTTTGAGTATAAAGCCCCGAGTGGATGGAAACGTGTGTAGCTCCGGACAAAGTTTGACCAGTCGGTTAGATACTTCCAACAGTACTGCTGCTACAGATCTTGGATCCTGCTATTGAGTAAATCAGGTAGATTACCATTGTCTTGCTAACAATTCGTCATTAAGCTTCGCCTAATACTTGATTCACATAATCAATTATTTTTACTTTTTTCTTTCTTTTTTTTTTTTTTTTACAATTCACCTTTTGCGAGCTACAGCTTATGCACTCCGCTTGGCTATCAAATAAGGATAAAGTTCTAATTAAAAAGTGGTTATTGCTTCTTCCCACTACCCTCGAGAAAATCTAGTGGTTTATTCTCCGGACCGTAAAAGGCGACGTGCTGCGAGTACGCGTTTGCTTTCTGTTTATTTTATTTCATTTTTTTTCTATTCGATCTATTAAAAATATATATTTATACATAGATACATATATATATTTATAGATACTTGTATATGTGTGTCTATATTTATTTATAAGTACTAAAAAATGTTTAAATGTCTAAAAAAGTCCAATGAGCACGATATGCTTTCTTAGTTTTCTTAATTTCGTTCATTCGTCTTATTCTTGTTCTTGTTCTTGTTCTTGTTCTTCTTTTGCGTCTATCCTATATAATGCGCAATATTATTTATAGAATACGACCTCGCAGTCTTTGGCTTTTCCAAAACTAACGCGTAATTTATATTTACTTTATTTATTTATTTTAAAAAATATTATTTGGGCGTTATTTTAGTGGCACGCTTCGAAGCTTCAGCAATCACGATATTTATTGTTTCGATATAAATATTTAAAACAATTATTATTATTATGAAAAAAAAATGTATTTTCTTGCAGCCAATTTCCTCGGGTAATTATTTACTTCGTCATGTCGGATATTCAAGGTCAGTTTAACCGCTCAATTTATGCAGTGAGGTCAATTATTGGCGTATCCGCAATTCAAATAAAATAAATTACTTATATTATAATAATAAATATATAGATATTATAAATTTAAAATAGCTGTAGATATGTAATTATTGTTAGTGTAATAATTAAAAATAAATTTGGCTGGTGGATAAGAGGGAAAACGAAAAAAAAAACTGTTTCAGACAAATCCATTGGCGAGGACGTTGGGGACAAGATCATCGAGGATGGAAGTCTAGTGTCGGTCGAAAATTCCAGTGAAGCTCCGGATAACAATGAGGAGAGCAGCAGCATTCACCAGTTGTCAGCAGGTTCGTCGGCTCGATGAAAAAATAATAAACAACAACAACAACAACGGGCTGATGTTGCTGACGTTCTTTCAGAGACGATGAGGAGCCTCAATGAGGAGATTGCGAGAACTCTGGACTTAACTGGTACTGGAACTGGAACTGCAACTGGAAGCACAACCACAGCCACTGGAACAACGACTGGGACAAGTACGACTACGACGACACAAGACGAGACGGGAGATCTGTCGACACAACCAAAGAGGGACGAAGTCCAAGTTGGAAAAACAGTTGCCGGTGAGTGCAGGAATATATTGCCCGTATTAGTTGAGCATTTGCGCTCGGCACTTGAACTGACATCGGCCAGTACTAAGCGGATCATCGCCGACGAGCCACTGGCACCTGATCCGCTCTCGTGTAATCGTAATTATCACTACCAGGATCCAACATCAAATTCCTCGTTATCGCAAACGCACACCATGGATTTTAATTTTTTTGGAGACCTCCTGGTCTCGGACATAAAAACTGCCCTTGTCCGGCTTCAAGAAACCTTGAGACGCGTTGACGTCGACGCACTGACTAGATACAGTTCGACTTTGGAGTCAAACGAGAAATTACGTCTGCTTCAACTGATTTCTAATCTGGTTTCTAATTTAAAAATGGCCAAGCTAGACGACGTGTCTTCTGTTCAACCCCAACCGCAGCCGCAGCAGCTGCAGGTTCCGGCTGTGAGCACAGCAAACTCATCAGTCAGTTCACCAGCTAAAAGAAGACACCGCGGCAAAGACAGACATACCATCGGTGTAAGCAGCGAAGAATTAGCGCGGGCTAGAAGGTGGCTCGAAGAACGAGGCACCGGTGTGACATTAACATCTCAGAGACTATCACTCGCTCCGCAGACTGTCCAGCTTGACCCGAGCCCAGTTAATCCTGAAAGTAATCTGGAAAATAAACTTTTTGACAGTCCGCGGGCCTGCGACAAGCACATGAAGGACGCTATCAATCAGCAGCAGTCCTTGCAAAGCAGGACTAAGGACACTGAGGCCCAGGTAAATGCCGTCGAGCCAAGTGATACTAAAGTTTCAAGTGATAAATTGGAGACTGATACCGAGCAAGTTAATTTTATAAATATCAATAATAAAGTCGCGAGTAATAAATTCACCGCAAAGAAGTTTAAGATAAAACGTGCTAACACCATTGATATTCCGAATTACCTGAAGCTACAGGCGGAAAAATCACAGTCCTGCAGTCCAGGATTAAGGAGACCCATTGACATTGGTGACAGATTGTCTTGGAACCCACCCCAAGCAAATGTCCTGATACCTTCGTTTGAACCTAAAACTGAAAATGACAGAAAATTTCTGGCGCTAATTAACCGTAATAATGATAATAATAATAATAATATTAATAATAATAGTAATAGTAATAATAGTTATGGTAATAATAGCACGAGTGGTTTTAATCAGCCGTTTAAAAGTTTTAATTATCGTCAAACAAGTTCAATTGCTGATAAAAACTGGAAAAGTAGGTTTTCAAATATTAAAACGGCGTTTGACAAACCCTCGCCACCGGCATCTGTCGACGGATCATCAAGAAGAAGTTCACGAGACGACGGTAAGAATAATTACCGTGAACATCCGGGTGTTCTTGTCGGTTCTCTTAAACTCGGTAGACCAGAATCCGCCAACGCCGCGATAAAGGACTACAATTTTGGGCGTAAAGTCGGCAATTTCACGCATGCCGCGACTTCACCCTTTCAGAAGATAAATAATATAAAAAATATTTATAGCGAAGAAAAACCAACGCCGTCTTACTATTTACCGGCATGCGCCTCTAGTGGAATGCTCAGAGCCAAGCTGAAGATGTTTGATCACCAGCAAGAGACAGTATCACCAGTTACAACAATGCACGTTGATCCGTTACCGCGGGTTCAATTGTCAGCTGCGCATACCAAAGTAAATGTGAAACCTGAAAAAATAATCAAAGACACGGGCTACTCAACTGATGCTTTGAATCATTGCCAAAATAAAATACGTAACAATGGGTTTCGTAATCTCTCTTACGATAAAGTTAGAAGACATACTGTCATTTACGATACCAACGGTAATGATGATAACAATAACAATAATAATAATAATAATATTAATATTAATAGAATTAATAATAATGATAATGATAGAAAAGTACAGGGTCAAGATGTCCAAAAACAAAGTGTTGCAGTACAAACAAATTATCCAATTCAATTGAATAATCAACATGTCGAAAATGATGATCATGAGTCATTGATAGGAAATATTTGTCCCCGTCCTCATCAGCAAAAAAATTATCAATCTGTGCCAATAACATTTTATGAGAATGAAAATCCTATATATGAACCACCAAAACCAGTGCCAAGAGACATTGATTTTTTAATCCCGCCGATAATAAACAGTAATTACAACAGCAATAGATTCGTTGATGACGAATCGGACCACTCATTCATGGACGATGAAAACATCGCGAACCAAGACATCAGTGATGATAGAATAGTAACTCGTTACACCAGCGCAATAGCTACCGTTGAAAACTCACCGCTGTCTCCAATAACTCCAGCGTCTGTGTCGCCGCCTGATTATCAAGAGGCTATACCTTGTGCGGCGATACAACCGGTTCTCAGTGATGATGTCCAGCGTCACAATATGCTTCAGCAGAGTCTTATTCGTCGATTGCATTACGAGACAGATAAAGTAATTAAACCCATTCAGATCCCGAGTCAAGCTCCGATTCCGATTCCGATTCCGACAGCGACTGTGACTCAGAATAAAAGTATGAGTCAGAGTTTGAGTTTTAATAAAAATCCTAGATACTCGATGATTCATTACGATGATAATTTGTCACCGATTACTACAGAAGTGGTACAAAACGGTCGTGAATCTGTTGAACCATTGATAGAAAGTCGCAACACCCAAGAAAAAATAAATATTTTTGAAGAAAAATCAACTCGCCGACCAGATCCTCTGGTGATTCGTCCGATTCACATCCCGCCGAAGATAAATATCGTCAGTCCTTCAAGGACGATGCCCCAAGGATTGAATCCTAATAATAATCCTTACGTACCTCCACTGCCAGTTAAATATTCGAGCCCAGTGGACTCGAGCGATGAGTATCTGGTGAACTGCGCGACTCGCCCGCACCGATCAATTGTCCTGTCAAAATCCGAATCCTGGCACCAGCTCGCCTTGTCCAAGAACCATCTCCAGGTGCCTCCAGTTCCCCCTCACAAACCACCGCGCGTGAGCTCCTGCAAGCACTTGGACCCTGAGAAAAACGACATGAAAAAAATGGAGGAAAAGGTCCAGCGGTACTTTGACAGATCAAACAGCAGCCTGGGGCAGAGCAAGCGAGACTCGGGACCGAAGCGAAGGTCCTTGCCGAGAAAAAATAACCTGGGAAGTTTGGCACGCAGTCATACGATGCCGCATATTTATGACGATGTCACCGATGTCGATAAGGCATTCGATAGTCTCTTCGAAGAAACGACTCGCGATCGCCACTGATTATAACAAAATTATTATTATTATTTTTACAAGTTTAAATATTGATTAATTAATTTTATTTATTTTATCGAGTTGTAAAATAAACATTTAAGATTAATAAATAATTTTATTTAATTAGAGTTTTGTTATAAGCCAGGCTTTATTTTACTATAATTTATTTATAATCTTTGTTTCAATAAATATAGGAAATGTTTTTAATAACCAAGAGCTTTAAGACTTCTGATCAACTTGTGGATCATGGTGAGATCGTAGATTTCCTTAGATAATAATCTATAGATCATAGATTTTTTTACTGCAATTTATTTTTTATTTTTTTTTCTGGCTTATTAATTTAAAATATAAAAAATATTTTCTCACCGGATTAATAAACAATTTTTTTTAGATATTGCTTTAGATTAAAGTTTGGATCCAGCATGACTTGATGAATAAATAATTAATAAAATAAATTTTGTTTGCATGTTTTTTCAGTTAATAAGAAACCAATGTCACCGTTTGCTAAATTCCGCGAGCTTGATCGTCAAAACAGTTCAAGCACTCCCAGGTAATTAATTAAAAATTTTAATTAGCTAATTTAATTACACTGCGTTGATTATTTTTATTTAGTTCACCGAGGACACCAGGAACACCCAAAGAATTTACTTTTAAATTTACCGACCCCATTGTACAGAACAATGCGGTGCAGATCAAGGAGCGATTGCTGTCGTGGTGTCGGGCTAAGACCAAAGAGTATGAGGTAAATTTGATACTTTACTTCATTTATATGCTTATTGCTTATCAATTTAAATAATTTCGTGGATTCAGAATGTTCAGATAGATAATTTTTCAACGAGTTGGAACAACGGGCTGGCATTTTGCGCTCTGCTCCATCATTTCAAACCTCAGGCATTTGATTACGATAAACTGAAGCCGGAAAATCGGCGGAAAAATTTTACGCTCGCTTTTGAAAAAGCTGAGTAAGTATTTTAATTATTTATTTAAAATTTCGGTAATTATATAGAAGTGGGGCTCCCCTGTTTTTTGAATAATTTTATTGACATATACGATGAAAAATCAAAAATTTTATTTTTTGACTTTTCAATCGCCAAACTCTTTATGAAATTGAATTTTTTAGGCATTGATTAAATTTTTACCATATATCCGCCGAAGAGTAGAACAAAATGAAAAAAAAAATTCTCGGATATCTTCATTTTTCGATTTTTTATAGCCAAAAAACAGTGAATCCCCAATTTATGAGATTAGCAAAACAGTGAAAACGCTGTAAAAATTTTTCTAATTCAGTTATTCGACTTTTTTTTTTTCAAATTATTCTATTTTCAATGCGCAACAAGAAAAAACATAGAAATTATAAAAAAAAAAAAAACGTTTTAATGCTTAAATATTTGATTGAAAATCAAAAATTTAATTTTTTGACTTTTCAATCGCCAAAATCTTCATGAAATTGAATCTTTTGGGTATTGATTTAATTTTTTTTATCAATCCGCCGAAGAGTAGAACAAAATGAAAAAAAAAATTCTCGGATATCTTCATTTTTCGATTTTTTATAGCCAAAAAACAGGGGAGCCCCACTTCTATATAATAACCAAAATTTCTTTTTAATTTTTCTAATTGTAATTATTTTAATTTGCAGAGAAATTGCTGGGATTGTTCCACTTTTGGATGTTGAGGACATGGTGGTGATGCGTAAACCAGATTGGAAGTGTGTATTTACTTATGTCCAATCAATTTACCGCCGCTTTAAAGACGAAGATTAATTAATTCATTAATTTACAGTCTATAATTTTTTACGGGCAATGTACGAATTAACGTGCATTTAAAAAAAACAAAATCTATAATCAACATCTGATTTATTTTTTACACATCTTTAAATACATATTATTATTGTTTCGTTAAATATTTAATTTTATATATATTTTATATTTGTTACTGGATGATAACTTTACTTGTGTTGATTATTTAAATATAAAAGTAGAAAAGTTTTATGACTCGACGGTATTAAAAAAAAGAGAAAAACAAAACGTTATTGTAATTTGTGATTAACTAATTAATGTTTGATTTATTACTCAGGTGTATTGAAATTTAATTAATAATAAATTTAAAATCAGTCAAGTGTTCAAATACGTACTCCTGTCTTACCATTAATATATTAAATTTATTTTTTTCTAAAAAAATAAATTAGGTTTGATTCTTATTGTTATCAAAGAGTGTCTTCGAGCGAATTATTTATGTCGCTACGATCTTCTCCAACCATTTCCTGCAACAAATCATTTTTTTTTATTAATAAAAATATTTTATTTATTAGATAAATAATTTATGAATCAGGAGATAAAATTACCTGAAGCACTTCGACAAGTGCTCGAGTTTCGTCAAGCATCTCTTTGTATATTTTCTTCTCTTCTTCGAGTTTAGCAATACGTTGAGTCAGTTCTTGGTTCTCTTCTAAAGCATCGTCCAAAGCAATACGTCGTCTTTCCGCTAATACTTCCCAATAATTTTCACTTGGACCAGCTACAAAAATTAATTACAAGTAAATTACTTCGCCCTCTTCAAAAATTGCCTCTCAAAAAATTAATTTTAATGATCCTGAAGTCAGTAGACAATTGAAAGTTTTTTGATTTTTTTTTTAACAATTAAATTTGAAGAAAAAAAAAACTAAAAATATGTACGTGTAGAAAATTTTAAAAACTGTAGGTGCAATTTTTTGAAATATTTTTTTTTTATAATTTATCATTTTTTAAAAAATTCAAAAATTATTAGAGGTCGGCAGACTTCAGTATCGTTTTCAATTTTGTGAGCTGGGTTATTTTTTCAGAAAACTCTTTTATTAATTTTTAAAAAAGTACCTTCAGATGTCAAATCTTCAACTTCAATTTGAATTTTATTTCCTCTGGTAGTCTGGCATGCTTTGTCTTTAAATGTTAGTTTTTTTGTTTTTTTGTCTTTTTGTGGAGCCTCTTTTTTAGTTTTTGCTGACATCTCACTGCAACAATTAATATAATGAATAAAAAAATAAAACAAAAATCATTAAATAATTTATTTAAATAAACTTACTCCTTGACGAGACCTTGGGCAGGCGTTCTGGATCTCAGTTGTCTGCCAACAAGGTTCTCCTTGTCCTTGGCTGCGGGTTGAAGAGTTTGTAGTGCTTTTTTAGATTTGTCGTGCTGAAATTAAAAATAAAATAAACTATAACAGAACTCATACATTTATGTAATTAAAAATTATTAATTTTGTTGTAATAAACTGCCAACTAACCTCCAAATTTTCCGAATGTGCCGTGGCTACGTTTGCTCCTCCAGTTTTCATATTTCACGTCTTTACTACCAAATTAATTACCACTCAAACGAGTTAATTTATTAAATCTTAATAAATTAATTATTTAGAATCAATAATTAATTTATTTTCTATTACTCATATCAACTTCCCTCGTCAAGTAACGGCCACCTTCTTTGAATGTGTATATAATTTTTATCGCATGCGCAGCGAAATACGCGCGTTTTTTTCCGCGGGAGATTCCTTACATTCAAACTTGTACTTACTGGTGCGAGAAATTAATAAATAAAAAAAACTGATCGTTATCCACAATTGTGTTGTTTATTAAATGACATATATTTTAATATAAAAATTCAGAAAATTTAATTTTAAAACATAAATTGTTCCATCAGATTTTTAGAACGGGTAGGGACTGCTCTGCAGGCAACTGCGCAGGTCATGGAAGATCTCCAATAATTTTTTTAGATTTACGATTGGTAAGTAAGAATGATACTGAAGTTAGCAGACGTCTGATAATTTTTGGATTTTTTTTTAGACGATAAACTGTAAAAAAAAAAAAAATATTTAAAAAAATTGCACCTGTCGTTTTTTAAATTTTCTACATATGCATATTTTTAGTTTTTGATTTTTTGTAATTAATTTGGGGAAAAAAAAAAAACCGAAAATTACTAATTGTCTGCTAACTTCAGTATCACAAGTAAAAAAGTCAATTTGTAATGAGTGTGAACGTAGCTGACAGCAATTTTAAAAAATTTTAATTAAATGAATAAAATGTAAATGGAGTAAAAATTTAGAAATTTGTATTTAAATGAATACAAGACTATTTAGATTTCCTTATTTTAATTAATTTATTTATTTAAAATTTATGAGTTGTCTCATGTCTGCTACATTCACACTCATAATTTGTATCATAGACAACCGCCCAGACAGTGCTGCCAGAACGTGGGATATTTGGCTTGCAGGCACACCGTCAAAAGTAAAAATTTCAGAAGTATACCAACTTCAGAAACTCACAGTTAGGAATGTAAAAAATAAAGATGGTTCATAATTCAGAATGACAAATTATCACCTTGTCAAAAACATCGAATCTCTAATCTTTATATCAACACATACTCAGAATTTACAATATTCATTCTTTCGTAATAAAGAATTAACAATATTTAGAATGACAATATTTCAGAAATCCAATACTTCCGAAATATTCAAACTACGAACGCCAATTCTTCAGAATTACATTTTATACGAATGACCATTTTAGTAAAATTTTCTAAGCTTTGCTGACAGTCGGTATTACAGACTTTCCCTATGAATTTACCATTATCATGTGAGTGCTTTGGCGGATTGATTGGGTTTAAAAAATTTGTATGACTCGTTATGTAATAATTATATATGAATTTTACGAGTTTAATTTGTATGAAGGATTATATTGAATGTACTGAATAAGGATAGAAGTGCTATTTGTGGCCAGTAATAATTCTTATAACTCTCTAATCATGAATAAGTGAAAATAAGTGAAGATTTACTAATGCCAAGTGCAAACCGAACCACTAATTTCAAAAAGCGGTTCGGTTGGCACTCAGAATTAGTGAATATTCACTTATTCATGTTTAGAAAGAATAGTTGAGTTATAATTATTTAAGCTTCAACATAAAATCGTAAAATTAGTGACATAATTTTTTTAACACATACTAATAAACAATATAATCTCATCTGAATAGAAAAAATAGAATTATCACCAGTTAAATTTTTACGAGAAATCCCAGAGACATACCATTGAAATTCTATAGAAAATATAAAAATTATAACCAGTTAAATTTTTACGAGAAATCCCAGAGACATACCATTGAAATTCTATAGAAAATATAAAAATTATAACCAGTTAAATTTTTACGAGAAATCCCAGAGACATACCATTGAAATTCTATAGAAAATATAAAAATTATAACCAGTTAAATTTTTACGAGAAATCCCAGAGACATACCATTGAAATTCTATAGAAAATATAAAAATTATAACCAGTTAAATTTTTACGAGAAATCCCAGAGACATACCATTGAAATTCTATAGAAAATATAAAAATTATAACCAGTTAAATTTTTACGAGAAATCCCAGAGACATACCATTGAAATTCTATAGAAAATATAAATATTATAACCAGTTAAATTTTTACGAGAAATCCCAGAGACATACCATTGAAATTCTATAGAAAATATAAAAATTATAACCAGTTAAATTTTTACGAGAAATCCCAGAGACATACCATTGAAATTCTATAGAAAATATAAAAATTATAACCAGTTAAATTTTTACGAGAAATCCCAGAGACATACCATTGAAATTCTATAGAAAATATAAATATTATAACCAGTTAAATTTTTACGAGAAATCCCAGAGACATACCATTGAAATTCTATAGAAAATATAAAAATTATAACCAGTTAAATTTTTACGAGAAATCCCAGAGACATACCATTGAAATTCTATAGAAAATATAAATATTATAACCAGTTAAATTTTTACGAGAAATCCCAGAGACATACCATTGAAATTCTATAGAAAATATAAAAATTATAACCAGTTAAATTTTTACGAGAAATCCCAGAGACATACCATTGAAATTCTATAGAAAATATAAAAATTATAACCAGTTAAATTTTTACGAGAAATCCCAGAGACATACCATTGAAATTCTATAGAAAATATAAAAATTATAACCAGTTAAATTTTTACGAGAAATCCCAGAGACATACCATAGAAATTCTATAGAAAATATAAAAATTATAACCAGTTAAATTTTTACGAGAAATCCCAGAGACATACCATTGAAATTCTATAGAAAATATAAATATTATAACCAGTTAAATTTTTACGAGAAATCCCAGAGACATACCATTGAAATTCTATAGAAAATATAAAAATTATAACCAGTTAAATTTTTACGAGAAATCCCAGAGACATACCATTGAAATTCTATAGAAAATATAAATATTATAACCAGTTAAATTTTTACGAGAAATCCCAGAGACATACCATTGAAATTCTATAGAAAATATAAAAATTATAACCAGTTAAATTTTTACGAGAAATCCCAGAGACATACCATTGAAATTCTATAGAAAATATAAAAATTATAACCAGTTAAATTTTTACGAGAAATCCCAGAGACATACCATTGAAATTCTATAGAAAATATAAAAATTATAACCAGTTAAATTTTTACGAGAAATCCCAGAGACATACCATAGAAATTCTATAGAAAATATAAAAATTATAACCAGTTAAATTTTTACGAGAAATCCCAGAGACATACCATTGAAATTCTATAGAAAATATAAAAATTATAACCAGTTAAATTTTTACGAGAAATCCCAGAGACATACCATTGAAATTCTATAGAAAATATAAAAATTATAACCAGTTAAATTTTTACGAGAAATCCCAGAGACATACCATTGAAATTCTATAGAAAATATAAAAATTATAACCAGTTAAGTTTTTACGAGAAATCCCAGAGACATACCATAGAAATTCTATAGAAAATATAAAAATTATAACCAGTTAAATTTTTACGAGAAATCCCAGAGACATACCATTGAAATTCTATAGAAAATATAAATATTATAACCAGTTAAATTTTTACGAGAAATCCCAGAGACATACCATTGAAATTCTATAGAAAATATAAATATTATAACCAGTTAAATTTTTACGAGAAATCCCAGAGACATACCATTGAAATTCTATAGAAAATATAAAAATTATAACCAGTTAAATTTTTACGAGAAATCCCAGAGACATACCATTGAAATTCTATAGAAAATATAAAAATTATAACCAGTTAAATTTTTACGAGAAATCCCAGAGACATACCATTGAAATTCTATAGAAAATATAAAAATTATAACCAGTTAAATTTTTACGAGAAATCCCAGAGACATACCATTGAAATTCTATAGAAAATATAAAAATTATAACCAGTTAAATTTTTACGAGAAATCCCAGAGACATACCATTGAAATTCTATAGAAAATATAAAAATTATAACCAGTTAAATTTTTACGAGAAATCCCAGAGACATACCATTGAAATTCTATAGAAAATATAAAAATTATAACCAGTTAAATTTTTACGAGAAATCCCAGAGACATACCATTGAAATTCTATAGAAAATATAAATATTATAACCAGTTAAATTTTTACGAGAAATCCCAGAGACATACCATTGAAATTCTATAGAAAATATAAAAATTATAACCAGTTAAATTTTTACGAGAAATCCCAGAGACATACCATTGAAATTCTATAGAAAATATAAATATTATAACCAGTTAAATTTTTACGAGAAATCCCAGAGACATACCATTGAAATTCTATAGAAAATATAAAAATTATAACCAGTTAAATTTTTACGAGAAATCCCAGAGACATACCATTGAAATTCTATAGAAAATATAAATATTATAACCAGTTAAATTTTTACGAGAAATCCCAGAGACATACCATTGAAATTCTATAGAAAATATAAAAATTATAACCAGTTAAATTTTTACGAGAAATCCCAGAGACATACCATTGAAATTCTATAGAAAATATAAAAATTATAACCAGTTAAATTTTTACGAGAAATCCCAGAGACATACCATTGAAATTCTATAGAAAATATAAAAATTATAACCAGTTAAATTTTTACGAGAAATCCCAGAGACATACCATTGAAATTCTATAGAAAATATAAAAATTATAACCAGTTAAATTTTTACGAGAAATCCCAGAGACATACCATAGAAATTCTATAGAAAATATAAAAATTATAACCAGTTAAATTTTTACGAGAAATCCCAGAGACATACCATTGAAATTCTATAGAAAATATAAATATTATAACCAGTTAAATTTTTACGAGAAATCCCAGAGACATACCATTGAAATTCTATAGAAAATATAAAAATTATAACCAGTTAAATTTTTACGAGAAATCCCAGAGACATACCATTGAAATTCTATAGAAAATATAAATATTATAACCAGTTAAATTTTTACGAGAAATCCCAGAGACATACCATTGAAATTCTATAGAAAATATAAAAATTATAACCAGTTAAATTTTTACGAGAAATCCCAGAGACATACCATTGAAATTCTATAGAAAATATAAATATTATAACCAGTTAAATTTTTACGAGAAATCCCAGAGACATACCATTGAAATTCTATAGAAAATATAAAAATTATAACCAGTTAAATTTTTACGAGAAATCCCAGAGACATACCATTGAAATTCTATAGAAAATATAAA
Organism: Microplitis mediator; assembly: GCF_029852145.1. NCBI lineage: Eukaryota > Metazoa > Arthropoda > Insecta > Hymenoptera > Braconidae > Microplitis > Microplitis mediator. Next base: position 574,044 of record NC_079971.1, on the reverse strand, counting down.
AATTATAACCAGTTAAATTTTTACGAGAAATCCCAGAGACATACCATTGAAATTCTATAGAAAATATAAAAATTATAACCAGTTAAATTTTTACGAGAAATCCCAGAGACATACCATTGAAATTCTATAGAAAATATAAAAATTATAACCAGTTAAATTTTTACGAGAAATCCCAGAGACATACCATAGAAATTCTATAGAAAATATAAAAATTATAACCAGTTAAATTTTTACGAGAAATCCCAGAGACATACCATTGAAATTCTATAGAAAATATAAAAATTATAACCAGTTAAATTTTTACGAGAAATCCCAGAGACATACCATAGAAATTCTATAGAAAATATAAAAATTATAACCAGTTAAATTTTTACGAGAAATCCCAGAGACATACCATTGAAATTCTATAGAAAATATAAATATTATAACCAGTTAAATTTTTACGAGAAATCCCAGAGACATACCATTGAAATTCTATAGAAAATATAAAAATTATAACCAGTTAAATTTTTACGAGAAATCCCAGAGACATACCATTGAAATTCTATAGAAAATATAAAAATTATAACCAGTTAAATTTTTACGAGAAATCCCAGAGACATACCATTGAAATTCTATAGAAAATATAAAAATTATAACCAGTTAAATTTTTACGAGAAATCCCAGAGACATACCATTGAAATTCTATAGAAAATATAAAAATTATAACCAGTTAAATTTTTACGAGAAATCCCAGAGACATACCATTGAAATTCTATAGAAAATATAAAAATTATAACCAGTTAAATTTTTACGAGAAATCCCAGAGACATACCATTGAAATTCTATAGAAAATATAAAAATTATAACCAGTTAAATTTTTACGAGAAATCCCAGAGACATACCATTGAAATTCTATAGAAAATATAAAAATTATAACCAGTTAAATTTTTACGAGAAATCCCAGAGACATACCATTGAAATTCTATAGAAAATATAAAAATTATAACCAGTTAAATTTTTACGAGAAATCCCAGAGACATACCATTGAAATTCTATAGAAAATATAAAAATTATAACCAGTTAAATTTTTACGAGAAATCCCAGAGACATACCATTGAAATTCTATAGAAAATATAAAAATTATAACCAGTTAAATTTTTACGAGAAATCCCAGAGACATACCATTGAAATTCTATAGAAAATATAAAAATTATAACCAGTTAAATTTTTACGAGAAATCCCAGAGACATACCATTGAAATTCTATAGAAAATATAAAAATTATAACCAGTTAAATTTTTACGAGAAATCCCAGAGACATACCATTGAAATTCTATAGAAAATATAAAAATTATAACCAGTTAAATTTTTACGAGAAATCCCAGAGACATACCATTGAAATTCTATAGAAAATATAAAAATTATAACCAGTTAAATTTTTACGAGAAATCCCAGAGACATACCATTGAAATTCTATAGAAAATATAAAAATTATAACCAGTTAAATTTTTACGAGAAATCCCAGAGACATACCATTGAAATTCTATAGAAAATATAAAAATTATAACCAGTTAAATTTTTACGAGAAATCCCAGAGACATACCATTGAAATTCTATAGAAAATATAAAAATTATAACCAGTTAAATTTTTACGAGAAATCCCAGAGACATACCATTGAAATTCTATAGAAAATATAAAAATTATAACCAGTTAAATTTTTACGAGAAATCCCAGAGACATACCATTGAAATTCTATAGAAAATATAAAAATTATAACCAGTTAAATTTTTACGAGAAATCCCAGAGACATACCATTGAAATTCTATAGAAAATATAAAAATTATAACCAGTTAAATTTTTACGAGAAATCCCAGAGACATACCATTGAAATTCTATAGAAAATATAAAAATTATAACCAGTTAAATTTTTACGAGAAATCCCAGAGACATACCATTGAAATTCTATAGAAAATATAAAAATTATAACCAGTTAAATTTTTACGAGAAATCCCAGAGACATACCATTGAAATTCTATAGAAAATATAAAAATTATAACCAGTTAAATTTTTACGAGAAATCCCAGAGACATACCATTGAAATTCTATAGAAAATATAAAAATTATAACCAGTTAAATTTTTACGAGAAATCCCAGAGACATACCATTGAAATTCTATAGAAAATATAAAAATTATAACCAGTTAAATTTTTACGAGAAATCCCAGAGACATACCATTGAAATTCTATAGAAAATATAAAAATTATAACCAGTTAAATTTTTACGAGAAATCCCAGAGACATACCATTGAAATTCTATAGAAAATATAAATATTATAACCAGTTAAATTTTTACGAGAAATCCCAGAGACATACCATTGAAATTCTATAGAAAATATAAAAATTATAACCAGTTAAATTTTTACGAGAAATCCCAGAGACATACCATTGAAATTCTATAGAAAATATAAAAATTATAACCAGTTAAATTTTTACGAGAAATCCCAGAGACATACCATTGAAATTCTATAGAAAATATAAAAATTATAACCAGTTAAATTTTTACGAGAAATCCCAGAGACATACCATTGAAATTCTATAGAAAATATAAAAATTATAACCAGTTAAATTTTTACGAGAAATCCCAGAGACATACCATTGAAATTCTATAGAAAATATAAAAATTATAACCAGTTAAATTTTTACGAGAAATCCCAGAGACATACCATTGAAATTCTATAGAAAATATAAAATTATAACCAGTTAAATTTTTACGAGAAAT